>NC_135167.1:3157453-3757453 GCF_041146795.1 Maylandia zebra
GGGCATTTAAAACGAAAAGAAACTGTTCCATGTCCTTTCAAGAACTGCAATTTTAAAACCAATGTCTACTCAACCTTCAATGCCCACAAATGCAGAGACCACCAAAATTCAACAAGTTACGATGAAGGCATTGTGCAAAGTGTTATAAATGTAGAACAAAAAGATGACATGCAGCTTGATTCAATAGAGTCATCAGATGACAATCAAGTGGCATCCACCAGTGAAATCAGTGGAATTGAGGGTTTAGAAGAGCAGTTGCAATACAATCTGGCTGGATTTTTCTTGAAAATGCAGACCCTTCTCCATGTGTCCCAGAGAGCAACACAGGAGATTATTGAGCATATTGATCAGTTGTTTTTGTTATCACAACCTTTGGTTAGAAAATCAGTTGTAGATATACTGAAAAAGCACAACTGTACATATACGGACAAACTGGTGGATGAGATTTGTCAGGCAGTTTCTGATAGTAATGTTTTACATAAATGTGTCACATCTGAAGGACCACTATCTACAGCAAAGAGGAGGAAATCATATTATGAAGAAAATTTTCCATATGTCAAACCTGTGGAGTATTTAATTGAATCATCAAAGCACACTTATATGTATGTGCCTATTCTCACATCTTTGCAATTGTTGTTGAAAAAAAATGATGTGCTTGAAGAAATTAAACAAGCACCCACACAGATTCCTGGACATTTCATGTCATTTTGTGATGGATCCTACTACCAGGAAAATGTTCTACTGTCACAAGAGGGACAGAAATTGTCAATGATACTTTATGTGGATGATTTTGATCACAAACCCACTTGGTACCTCAAAGAAAATACATAAAGTCTTTGCAGTTTATTGGACACTGGCAAACTTTCCAGTTAAATCTCGTTCTGCTCTACACTGCACTCAGCTTGCTCTGCTGTGCAATTCCAATGATGTACGCCAGTTTGGGTGTAAGGAAATGCTGTCACCACTCTTAAATGATCTGAAAACTCTTGAAGAAGTAGGTGCCTACATTGAGACTCTTGGTGAATGTCTTAAAGGCACTGTCTACTCTGTTGTGGCAGACAACCTTCTGCCCATGGACTTGCTGGTTTCAATGAGAGTTTCAGGTCTACATATTTCTGTAGGTTTTGTCATGCCACCCAAACAGAAATGCAAACAGAAAATGCTGTTACAGGGAATTATGTAATGAGAACAAAAGATGCTCATGATAATTATTGTGCAAGAGCTTCAGAATGATGACATTAAGGAAAACTATGGTGTTAAAAACACCTGTGTTCCTTCTGACCATCTCTCTTTCTTTCATCCTGTCACAGGCTTCCCACCTGACTTCCTACACGACCTGTTTGAAGGTGTCATTTCAGTGGAGTTGGCACATTGTTTAAAGGTTTGATTTCTAAGAGATATTTTAACTTAGAAGACTTAAACAGAGCAATTCTGCACTTTCCATACCAACATTCTGACAAAGTTAATCGCCCTCATCCAATAACCTCAAATTTTGCCAGGCGAGGGACCATGGCCAGCACTCTTTCATGAGACACAGGTAAGTACAACTATGTATATAACATTTGCTGCTCATATAGTATGCTGTGTTTTGCTTATAATATTTTTGGAATTCTCTTCAGCTCTACTTTGAATTTCATCGGATCACCAATCAGAATCTGCCACATGTGTTTTATGCTGCGCTGGATGATTATGCTCCTCAGCTGACTGGACTTTACAAAAAGAGGAAAACTGGACGGGTCGGTGAAAGGATGGAGCAGCTTTTGTCGGCATATGGAAAACAGGTATTTAAAAGATACTAATTATTATTCTGCTTGCTTGGCAGTTGCCATTGTTATGTGTTTGTTATATATATATATATATATATATATATATATATATATATATATATATATATATATATATATATATATATTAGGGCTGCCACAAACGATTATTTTGATAGTCGACTAGTCACCGATTATTTTTGCGATTAGTCGACTAATCAGATCATCATCCATTGAACGTAAAAGTACAGCTTATTGCACCAGCAGCATCTGCTCTTATATAACTATCATTAGCTTACAGCTTTAAGTGTTTAAGGTGCTAACTAAAAATAAAGACAAGATGATAGTTAATTGAATTCTAATTAAATGTGCAGATTGTTTCGGTGGAGTTTAATAAACTCAGCCGATTTACTCAGGAACAAATAAAATACTGAAAAAAGCCAAACAATAACATTTTTAAGTTATCTAAGTGACTTGTATATGTTTAACCTGAGTAGGGCGGTGGGTTTGAAAACGATCTGCCGGGAGTCCGGTGCTCTCATGGCCCCCGGCTAGCTATCGAGCTAGTGGGTAACAGACGCCTCCGAAAACGTCGGAGCGCTTTTGAAAATATGTGGTGTCCTGATAAACTGAGCAGATATTTGAGGTTTACACAGCTACATTCTCGCCTGAAAATACGTTAAACGTTTATTTTGTGACCCAGAAAGAATAATAAGAGTAATATTAAAACTAAGTAGCTGCCGCCATTGTTGACAACTGCGCTGGGCCGCGCTATGAATTCTGGGACACAGTTTCTTCTTCTTCGGGGTTTAACGGCAGCTGGCATCCTTGTACATGCAGTGCTGCCATCTTCTGTTTCAGTCCGTTATTACACTCTTAAATCCTGCTACTTATTCCTGCTTTTGGGATCTTACAAAGCTTCAAATGACGCGTCGACTATTAAATCAGTCGTCGACGATTTTGATAGTCGACGTAATCGTGACTAGTCGACTAATCGTGGCAGCCCTAATATATATATATATGTGGTCGGCATGAAGCTGGACACTCTGGTGACAGTGGCAGAGAAAAGGACATTAAAGAAACTGATGGACATTATGGACAATGCCAGACATCCTCTGCACACGGCCATTAACAACCAGAAGAGTCTGTTCAGTGACAGGTTGCTTCTCCCAAAGACAAGAACTAACAGACTTAAAAACTCCTTTGTCCCACACACCATCAGACTGTTTAACTCCTCCCTGGAGGGGAGAGGGAGGGGAAACAGGAGGACAAAGGAGGGGGGAACAACTAAGCTGTAGTGCCTCTTCACCTCACTGTACAATACCTTGTGCAATACTTTTGTAAATAGTCAACAGTGCAATAGACTCAATACTTGAAATGTGCAATTCACTTGTATTTTTATTTTTATTCCTATTTATTCTATTTATCCCCTTCGTATATTTTATTTATATTGTCTCTGTATTTATATATATATATATATGTGTGTGTGTATTATATATATATATATATATATAATATTCTGTAACTCTGTAACTTCTGTCAGTGCTGTGCTTTTTTGGAAATCGAATTTCCCAGAGGAACCCACCCGAGGGATTAATAAAGTTCTATCTAATCTAATCTAATATATATATATATATATATATATATATATATATATATATATATATATATATATATATATATATATATATATATATAAGGACACAAACGACATCTATGCAACTAGAACAGCAGTTCTGGCCGGCCTACCAATGTACCTCAGAGATTTTCAAAACATGCAAGGTACTTTGGTATTACAATAATTTGCACATTTGAATTTAAAAAAGGTTGAAAGGAGTTTATAAGTCATCTGGACTTGGGTTGAAAGTTGAAGACGTGAAGTTGAATGACTTATAAACTTCTTTCATCCTTGATTTGACTACCTGGATGAATGAAAAATGAACCTTCACTGTCAACTTAAAACATGTTATGATATATAGAATTTGAAAAACTGAAGAAAGGTGCCTGAACATTTGTATTTATGCTTTTAACAGAGATATTACAGATGAATAATTGTGCACTCTGTATTATATCTTAGGGTGAAATTGAGTTCTATGAAGCCATAGAATTGCTCTGGTTGCTGATGTCGATGAAGAGGAGGTGCCTGGAGGAGTTCCTTTCTCACCACGCCAAGTGTTCATAGAACTTGAAGATCAGTTTGTTATGACTCATCACTCATGGACTGATGCCCTGGTGTCTTTGTTTGGGCTAATCTATGCTCTGCATCTGAGCTATCCTATGAAGTATACTGGCTTTTTTGAGTTCATTCAAGTAGTGTTGCTGAAGCTAGATGATGAGAGAAAGCAACTAAAACCAAAATTGCAGACACTAAAAAATGAGCTTGTGCAGATGATGTTTGTTTTTCACTGGTCACTATATTCGTGCTTTTTCAGTTATCTGTGAATGGCTTCAATAGTTTTATTTGTTCTGGGTAATTAGCTTTCTAAAAGGCAATGTGGAGAAAGCTAAGAATAAGGAGAAAATCCATATTTGACGTTTTGTTTGTGATTGAAAAAAATCTTCACATAGTGTGTAATCTTAAGCTTATTTCTAAAAACATATTTTAGTTACATGGAAATCTTTTGCGAGATAACTGATAATTAGTCAATATGTACAGTATACTTTCATGCTTTATTTTTTAATTGTGTGATGAATGCCAGTTCACTCGAGGTCTGGGCAAAACTGTTGCGAAGCCACAAATACCTTTGAGAATACTTTTTGTTAGTGACATCCTTAGTTCAGCTGTTTTCTATAGTTGCATTGCTGTAGTGCATGTGATTTCATTATTATACTAAATGTTACTTAAAATTGTGATTGTTATGGCTCTAATTGCCTCTAAACTATTGTTTTTTTATGATGTACACCTATGTATCAGGTCTACATGACTAAATTTGTGTTTTGTACATTTAATCGATTTTCAAAATGCTACAAAAAACATTCAAAATTCCCTAAAAGTGCAAGTTTTAAAATGCCTAATTATTTGTTATTTGATAATGGCTTTAGCAGTCATAGGTTATGACTGAAAGTATGGTTGTATTCATTCTGTATTTTCTCTGCAGTTAAAGTTAATAAAAACTGAATGGAAAGAATAATAGCTTGGTTTTGCGTTAATAGTACTTGAACCATTTGGTGCAATCGGTTTCCCCAATTGGATTAAGTTGTTTAAATACAACTATTTAAGTTAATTTAACTTAATTTGAATATGAGCATGTAACACTTTAAATAAGTTTGAATAAATACAGCATCTTAGTACAAGAAATTTAATGGTTTAAGTTGAAACATACTAAATACAATGAGTAAATAAACATAATGCATTTGAGTTACATTATCATATTTGCTTTGGGTTCTTGGGACTCTAATAAAGTACTTAAATAACCCCAAACTGTTTAAGTTATAAAACTTGAATCAATTGGTGCAATCGGTTTCCCCAAATCATTTGAGTTAACTTAACTTGTCAGGTTTTACAGTGTAGAGATCACACTGAGGCACGGAGGAGGATTTCAACTCTAACATGCCACATGACAGGAGTGTTTGTGGTTGCTGCCTGTATCCTGATTGGCTGGAGCTAACAAAAACTGGTTAGGTTAACATTCCCGCTGCTGAACTTTGACCTCTACACACCCACAGGTGCGACATGTGGAGAATGAGTAACGTAGCCCAATATTCCTTTACATCTGTTACTTACTGTGAACCAGTTAAAGCCTGCACTGAGCGTGTATGTATGTTTCTAAGGAAGTGGAAGGGGTGGGTGTAATGGGGGTGGGGCCAGGTGTCGCTGGTATGCATGTAGATGAGCGAGAGCGTCCAGGTGAGCAGAGTGTGGCGCAGGAACAGACTGACAAACTGCTCATTTGTTGCTGGGAGCCAGATAATCATCATGTTTGTAGCACAACCTGAGTGTTGGTGTCCACCTCTTCCTCTGTGCTCGTAGAAGCTTTTGAACCAGAACGCAATATGTCCAAACATCCTCCCAATGAAACCACATATAAAGTTTATATGGAATGAAGGATTTCTATTTGTTCCAAATTTGAGAATTTGAGTAAAACATTTCAAATTCACCAAAGAAAAAACAGACTTTTTTCCATATGTGGAAGATTGTTACATATTCTTAATGCGGTGTGATTATTTGAGAAACATATGTTTTCATAAACTGAGGACTACGGATGGTTTCATGGTTTTTCAACAAGGTTGAAAAAGTTGGCATATTTGGAAAGTGGGGGAAATCTTTTAGGAAGAGAACTTTGTTACTTGATGACATCTGATGTTTGTTTGGGATACTTTTGGGAAAAGTGAGGCCGCCTGTGATGTGCAGGGACCTACTTCAAAAGTGAGCAAACGTTTTTGAAATTTGAAGGACTTTTTGAAAACCGGGGATTACAACCAACAGCTGATACCTATCAGGAAGGTTTGAAGGTTTTTTGTTAAGTGGGGGATTTGCAAAGCTTGGGGACATTTTTGAAAATTGAGGACAATTCTTTTAAACTGGCAACAGTTTTGGTTAAGTGGGGACCTTTGTGAGGACATTTTCTGAAAAGTCTGAACATTGAAATGTCAGGACAGTGTTGGAAGGAGGGCACGCTGATGACAAGTGGGGATATTTGTGGAAAGTGAGGCCACATGTTCAAACCAATAACATGTGGAGCCTTCTTTTGAAAAGTAGGGACTTTTGTGGAAAGTGGGTATGCACTGCATTAATAAGTTTAACTTTGTTTATGTGGTATGAATTCAACCAGTCATGTTAGGGAACTTTGTCATTCTTACTTTGAGACAGAGGGCCTTCTTGTAGGGGACGGCACCTCTGAGGATCCTCAGGAAGGTAGAAGTTTAAACGTTTGTGGCAGTTAGCGTACATCACACATGCCTCGGTGACTAAGTCGGGAATGTAAATGTGGTGTGGAAAGGTGTGTTTACGACCCCGTCCCTCAGTTCCGCCCACCCCCCAGGTATCATCAGGTAATGCTTAGATGATGACACACACACACTCAGGTAAACATACACAGAGCGTGGTGTTTATTCTCCACCTCCAGTGGCTGTCATTCATAAGCATGTGAGGAATGTGTGTCTGTTTTGATGTGCGGTGAAGAGACTGAGTGCGGCGTTAACAGTGATCAACCAACTCCCCTCATTATCTGTCTGGGACTAATCCACGCTGATCCACACTGATACATCCTGATACCTTCATCTATCTAAAGACTTAGCCCAGAAGCTTCCTCCCAGCACCGAACAGATCAATGTCTAATGGAGTCAAAGTACAACGCTTTCCAGTCTCATTATCACCTGTCGTGCTAAACGAAGCTCACTTCACCAGCAGTTAAAGAAAAACTTTTTATTAAATGTATAAAGTGCTTTTTAAACAATTAAAAATACAGTGCAGGCACACACATATACAAGCATTTGTTGACATATGTACTTATGTAGCGATAGGCATGAATCCTAGGGGAAAATTAAACCCACTTACGCAGAATAAACTGAAAGAAATGCAGAAGAAAGGCGTTCAACAGGCTTGATGAGATGATCAGAGACACCAACTGCAAGTTTCAACAGCCCTGCTAAATAAAGCTTCGCATGATATTATAATAACATATTAAAATAACTAGTACATTTGATTAGAAGCCAGTGAGGAGAGACAAGGACAGTGGATCTCCTCTACAGTTCTGTTGTATTTGTACTGCGTTACAGCTATTTGGAAATAGTTCTTGCTTTCTTGTTATTTTGTTTCACTTTGTGCTCTTTTCTTCTCTTATTAGATGATCCAAAATCCTTATAATCACTTCTAATGTGACTAGAAATACAGTGAAATTCAGTTGAATTTAAAAAACAAAACTTGAACTTTGTTGTCATTCGTTTGGTTTTGTATGACTTTGTATGTTTTTCACCCTTTGACACTGGTTAGGACAGCAGGCTCTGTGGTTGGCATGGAACAGAAGCTCCTTACATCAGTGGCAGAGCAGAGAACTCTCCATAACTTGCTATCATTCATGGATAACATCCTGAGCGCAGTTTATCCTGAGGCAGAGGAGCGCGTTTAGTAACAGACTACCATCATTGTCCTGCACCACTGACAGTCTAAGGAGGTCTTCTGTCCCCCGGGCCATAACGCTCTGGTTTTTCAGCATAACTTTCAACAGGCCAAGTCTAAGATACTGCCTATATAAGCCCCGCGCACATCCATACACCTCCCTCTGCTGAATCGCATGTCTGGCTACATTTTATCCCAGTGTAAACCTTTGCATTGTGAATAAATCATGTTCTCTGTTCTAGCTATCTGTTGTTTGTGTGTATATATAAAACATCTATGATATTGTCTTTTGTAATCTAGCATCTTGTGTCTCTAAACATTTTTTTATCTTTGTTTCTTCATCACAAACATCTTGTATGTATCTCAACTCTTAATTTGGTTTGATTTCAGTTTTCCTTTCATGCTGCTGATGAACAAACAACTTCTTCTCTTACATTTCAAAGCAGTCTGTTAGCATCAGAGCTAACAAATAGCTCCACTGCTAACAGCACACCTATAGACTATGGTTGTCAGTTGGACCCTTGGGCTACTTAACTGTCGATAACTGAGTAAAAACAAATTTCACATCATAACAAACAAGCTAATTTTTGTAAGACATTTTTTCTGAGTCAGAGCTGCTCCGCTGCCCGGAGCGTTGACGGCGATGTGCAGGTATTGTTTCATTGTGTATTATTGTAATCAGCGAGCGTGATGAAAGGTGAGTCTATCAGTGACGAGCTCTGCAGCCGATCCTGTCCTGTCATGTCGAAGGGTGTGTGGGTGTGTGATAAATGAAACTGCGGTGTGTGTGTCTGCGTGTGGGGAACTCAGCATTATTACAGTGACACTAAAGTATATTTGTCTGTGTGTAATAGGATTGTGTGTCTCTGTGGGGCTCAAACAGACTCTGAAGCATGTGATTCTGGGGTAGAGGGAGGGTTTCACAAACGCACAAATGTTTTCCTGAATGTTGTGCAGACGAACATTAGCTAAATCTCTGTTCTCTGTGATGTGTTTTAAATGTTTTTATTTATTTACATTGTCTGCGACTCGTATTTCATTGCAGATTCTGTTTGTATTCGAGCCACAGAGGAAATCAAACGTCTCTGAAATGTTGGGCTCAGTCTCCGTGATAGCAGCTGACAGAGATAAAAATGTGGCAGCCGCAGAACAGCTGATGGCTTTATCATGTGCAGTGGGTCATAGTAGAAGGCCAATGATGCTGCATCTTTAATGTCTCATAATACAGAGACGATTTAGTCCGCTGCCAGTCAGTTTTCTGCACAAGGAGCCCCTTAAAGAAATTAAAAACTTAACAGTTTTTGCTTAAGAATCAAAGAGCTCAGTTTAATGGAATAAAAGAAAAACTCAAACAGGCAAAAAGATAATCATACATTCACAGTCTTTGAGGGATGGATGGCTTTGAATCTGACATCCTGACAAAAGAAATAGCCCATCACAGGTTATCTATCTGCACAAAATCATGATAAGTAGACATAAAAAGGTCACAAGCTGACAAAACTACCACAAACTGTCATCAGATCCTGTTTGTTGCTGTTTACCTTCTTCGTACATGCTAAACGCTTGTAAACTACAGTCAGCGATAAGTCACAAGGTCCAATTGTGAGGATCAATGGCAAGTTTCTCCGAACAAAGAGCTTAAACTCTTATAGCTGCTAAGTACAAACCTGAAAACATTCTTTTGTCTCATAATTTCTTAATAACAATTTAAATTTACAGTAATAGATTACACAGCAGTGAGGAATAAATGTAATTACAGTAGATGTCTTTTTGACAACACGCCATGACTTTGAAGTTTAAGGGTATAACTCCTGCGTGCCGATACAGTGCAGAGAAGCCGCCTAAACTCTACTCCCACAGAGGTCAATTATCTTATTATTTTAAAGTCTTTACTCATCAGTATAAAGCAGCTTGACGCTGTTGTGATTTTGCACTATATAAATAATACAGAATTGAACAAAAATTATATGTATTTTATTTCTATTTCCAACTAGATTATGAACATCAGACAGACTTGTGTTAGCTAATATGTCCTAAAAACCTTAAGATTTTTTGTGGTCATTTTGCTAAGCTAAGCTAAAGGCTTAATAGCCTAGCTTAGCAGCAGCATTCTCAGAGCTCAGTGCTGCCGTTGGACTAAAAGTTCCATCCGGATGTTGCTGAGTTTCGTCGCCAGGCCAGTTTCTGTGAGGATTTCTAAAAAATCATTTTTCAGTGTTGTTTGTGTGTATTTATGTCTGCACTGTCCTCTGGGTGAAAACAGGGATGAAAAAGGAAACATTCCTTGATTCCACATCCCATCTGTCTCTTGGGCTCCAGACTCAATTGTTGTTCTTGTTCTCCACTTCAAGACATGAGGAGTTTACAGTTTACTTCCTGGGGTTTGGCTGAGTGAAAACTGCTGTGTAGGATGCTCATAGACAGCAGTTCCATCATGTAGCATTCATGCAGAGGAAAATCTTTACAAAACGTTTCAGCCCTAAAGAGAGCTGTTTTTATTGCGGCACCTGATAATAATTTAGTTTGAGTCAAATTTGAGATATTTTTCACAGCTTTGTTTAGTCACAGTTACAATTTAATTCTCCTCTGTCACAATTTATTCGAGTCTTCATCGGAGACCTTGAGTGAAAAGTGGGCAAAGTTGGCCTGAGAATAAGAGAAATCCAAGCTCAGACGTACTAGCAACAGAGACACAACAAACAGAATCCGAGTATCATGTGCTAAAATCAAGTGTAGAACTGGAAAGCATCAGCTGTTTCAAGATGATGCAAAACATATGGTGTTTCTTAATATCAAGCTGCACCTATTCAGTTTACTGTAACTGTTACGACTATGAAGTTTAAAGTAAACCCTGGAAAGAGCTGCCGTGATATGTCAGCAGAAACGCCTTCAGTGATCAGGCAGTCACAGCATATACCCAACACCTGTGGCCTTTACATTACAGTTACATAAAGATGCCAACACAGGACCCCTAACTACCAAAGTGGGCTTGAGGTGGCGACTATAGGAACAGGAAGCTACCTTGGATGTCCTTGTTGCCTATGGATACACATGGGCATTGAAGCGCTGAATAAACTGACTTTTATCCTGGGCCCGGAGCTTTGCTGGAGGAGAGGTATGATCTGGGCACCGCAGACAGACAGACAACCGTTCACAGACTCGAACCTGACCTGACCTGACCTTGGTGATACGCAACCAGAGCACAAGGAGAACACACAATGTCCCCAAAGGAAGGCCTCATCCAGGTGGAAATTTCAAACCATAATGCTCTGTTTATTGCCTATGAATAATATATACATGTGTGCATTACTACTAACAATGTAGTTACCGTGCAAGCAGTGATAAAGCTGAAGGATGATGACTGTACATGCAGTGTTTGAGGTGTTGTCTCTGCACAGATTGGAAGTTTTGCACATTCAATTTTATGCTTAACCAACTAAACTTATAATTTGCTAACAGAAGGTCAGGCTGTAAGAAAGATGAAATCATTACATAAACATTAAAAGAAATTCTCCTTCTAGAGGCTGGAATTATAAAAGCTTGCAGACATGAGTGGCTGTGGACAAGTACCTATACATATTATAGTTTTTTCATACAATCTGCATTTCTGGAGGATGCATGCATGAATGCATAAACACGGGGCTTCGATTCCTCCCAACTAGGGTCTCACACACTCACAGACATGGAAATTTCAACGTCACCAGTAAAGACTGAAGCCCGTCATGCATTAATAGAGATATATGTCCCCCTGAACTCTTTATGTTTATTCTTGTTTCAGTCTTCATTCACTTTTATAGTTTTTGCTGTAAACGCTGTATGGGGGAACTGTTGACCCCAGGCAGGACTCTTCCTCACTTTCTAAGACCCAAATCAAGGTTTTCAGTCATTACTATAGATGTAGATAAAGATGACAGAGGAGCCCCCAATTCTTCTTAATGCACCAACGAGAATTCAAGCTGTGATGAAAACCAGACTCCGGGTTTCTGCCTCTTTAATGTTAAAGGAAAGGTGCTTTAACTTCCAGAATTTGTTCTCGTTTAATGTCCTCTGAGAGTCGACGTGATCCTGACCGATGGAGTCGATGTCCTCAAAAACTGCTTGTTGTTGTGTTGCCTAGTGACTGTCTGACAGTCTGACATGGGAATCAGCAGGAATCAGTCGTAATGCAGCTCGACCGCAGATAAGCCTAAACACACTGCGGGGGTATTTATGTGCGTAATGAGCAGGTAATCACACTTAACTTCATTCCTCCACGCCCAGCCAATCCAGACGCAGGGTGGTGCCTTAATCCACCAATTATTCACCTGTCTCCAATTAGATTGTCTGCACACACACACACAAACACACGCAAACACACGGGGCAGTCATACACAAGTCTCTACGGTTCATCTGGGGAAGGGTAAATGAGCTGTTGATCATCACTCTGAATCATTTCAGTCTGGTTTCTCCTCGAAAACTGAAACTGAAGAAATGTTTAGAGGCGGCGCTGTTTAGAAACTCTGTGTGATGTGTCTTAATAACCAACACGCAGTGTTTTGATGAGAGTGACTGAGCTGCTTATCAACAAGAAGAGCTGCTTAGTAGCTTCAAAGTCCTGACAGAGATATATTAATCACGATATAACCCTCTCCTCTGAACACAATCCAGCATGTTTCTGGAAGAACAGTTCAGGCATTAGGAGGAATTCCTAAAACTGGTTACTGCGATTAGATGCAGAAGGTCATATGATGCTTGGTGACTGAAGAACCCCACCACGCCCTCGACCTTGGCACTCCCCAGCAGAGCTCTGGCTGTTGGTCTACATGCCATCTGCATCTTGGTGGTCCCTGCAAGACCAGGTTGTATCAATTACTGAAACCTGTTTACGTCACAGCTGGCGTAACTGCCTGCGCTGAGCTGCAGATGAGTCTTTTTAGATAACATCGGTGTCGCTGACTAAGTGTTGTGAGGCTGTTATTCACTCTTATTTACCTCTTTCATCAGGGTAAAGTTTAAACTGCAGATTTTGATGCCCTGCTATCTGCGCCGCACCAAGAATGCATGCAGCACGTAGAACCAGCATGGCCTCGATCGCTCTGCGAGACTGCAATGTCAAAAACCCATTTGGTGTAAATTATACGTGATTCAGTGCTAAAGACATTCGTATAAGTACTGTAGGCTATGTAGTTGTGAACCTTTCAAAAGAAACACGGATCATAAGGAAAGTTGGAACGCGGAGCAAAATGCTCCCCCATCCATCAGAGTGGACAGGACTGGACTGGAACAACATGCCCCCCTCCCGCCTCGGGGGGCACAACGCTGGTCGGTCGGTGCTGATGAGGCCCTTGAGGGCTGACGGGGGCCAGTGGTCCTTGTAGCCATGCTCACCACTCTTTATGTAGCGGACCACCGTCCGAGCCCTGCATAGCTGTGTTTGCACAAAACATTCCCAGAGGCTCTGCAGCTGGGGGGGGTGGACGCAGAGGTGGTGGGGGTAGCGGTGGGGGGTGGACGCAAAGAAATATCAGAAATTCTGTGGTTTGCGTCGGGCCGGGCGAGCAGAGCCGAGCCCAAAACATCTTGTAAAGAATAACAGTGGAGGAGAGCGGAGGGCCTGGGCGGACGCCATGTTTGTGTGTTGGTACATTCCTGGAGAGTGTTTTCTTTTTCTTGCTCTGTCCCCTCACTCTCCATCTTCTCGGGGTCTGGCCGGGTGGGGTGGGCACGGATAGCTGTGGTTTGGTTGGCGGTGGCAGTGTGAGGAGGGGGTGGAGTGTTTTTGGATGGAGTTGCAGTTTGGAGGATTCCCAGCGGGCCGCTATCGGATTCGGCATCAAGCGCTCGGACTCTGCCTTTAAAAAGTGAAGACAACTCTTGTTTTGTTTTCTAATTCTTTATATTCACTCGTCCGCCCTCCTCCTCCACTTTTGTTTTTGTAAAGAAGCCTCCCTGCCAAGAGCTGAAACAATAGCAGCGCTTTCCAAAGCCTCCCTGGCTTTAAACAATGCCATCAATCACAGCAAGGGCAGCCGACACACACACACACACACACACACACACACACACACACACACACACACACACACACACACACACACACACACACATTTATGAAGTGGAGCTCGCTGTTTAACTCTTCACGAGAACGAAGACAGAGAGACTGTTAAAAGACCAATGAGGGCTGAAGGTTTGGGACTGAGTGAAAACATTACAAAGCAAGCCTGTAAGTCAGGACTTACAGAATTATCAAATCTGTCAGCAACAATCCAACTTTGGATTTGACCCAAAATGTGTTTTAAAGCATTTCCTTGTGGCTCAGAGTCCCAGAGGACATGTCTGTGTGTGTTTGGGGATTAATTTTCTTTCTTTTAAATCAAATTTAAAACACAAAAACATGTTTTCTTCAGAGGCTAAAGATTCAAGAGCTCCACTCTCACTTTAGTGCATGAACTCATTTTTTAATGTTGAAGAGAAATCTGCAGTTTCACATTGAAACAAGGACTCTTTTGTGTATGATTTTATTCATTGGAACAGCTTGAAGGAGACGTTCCTCCTCTGGAGCTCAGCAGGGGGGACTGATGTGCACGTATATGTTGCCATTTAACCTTAGTGGTTCTGCAATGCACATGTTTCTCATTCATTGGAAGCAGAGCTCTGACGCAAGGTGTTCAGCGACCTTCCTGAAGACGCTTCAGCCTGTGGCGAGAACAGGAATCAAACTACAAAATTCCTTCATATTTCCAACAAATTGTTGCAATGGAAACTTTCTTGGTTGTTGGAATCAGTCTCTGGTTTTTGCATTTCTGTTTCATGGCTAATGTAACTTCCTAAAGTGCTACGGCACCAGGATTTGACCAACATGAGCTATTTGACAACAGCAGCGGTTGCTGCATGGTTGTGGTCGTCCAGTGTCGGCTTGGATTGTCACATCAACGGACAAATTTAATGGCAGATCTAAATTTAAGTGGGCAGACATTTAGTTATGGCCACAGTCTACTTAGTCCTGTGAGGTGTGCTTGTGCAGCTGGGGTTGGGGAGAACTTCTGGCACTTTTGGAGTATAACTTAATGATGCAAAATGACTTAGTGATATAAAACCTTTGTAGCATGTCAGAAATGGCATGTCATCATAAAGTGCACATCAGTAACATGGAAAATGACACGGCACATTATTTATACGCTGTTTCCACAGACTGTACATAAATAGGAAACAGAAAGTGCCTTACGTTTGCATTCTTTATAAAGCTGCAATTGCGTTCGAGTAATATGAAAACATGACCTTTTGGCTTGTTTAAAATTCGTTTTTGGATCTACAAAAATGCACAGTAGAAGTCTACTGTGAGGAAGACCATGCTAACATTCACGCCTCTGCAGAGCCCACAGCATTAGCCCAGGATTGGTGAGCTGGTGGTATGAAGCACAGCTGGCTAACAGCTCGTCCTTAGTGTTGCAGGAAGAACTGATGAGTAATGTTAACATTACTTAATGCAGAAGTAAACATTGACTCGCTGCATGGAAGTCTGAGTATATGGCAATATAAGTTAAAAGTTGTTTGTTTTTAGCATCACATCTGTTTTAATGGACTGCTTGGATACCAATCACATATCCAATCATTTAATTATGCATTTCTAAAGTTGTTTACCTTTACAAAATTAAATGTAAGCAGAATACAATCAGCACACCATCAGCCACTTTTGATTTTTTGTCTCACACAAGTTCTTCTGTTACGCGGTGACGCCATCGTGACAGGAAATGATCACACCCAGCTGACAAAATGTTGCACATTCGGTTTAAACGATGAGTCACAAGTCGGTGTGCTGTTTAATCCTGCTCGGTTATTTATTTGCAAATGTTTCCTTGAAGTTTGCTTCATTTGGCACATTTTATTTTTCGCTGAGCTTTGAGACCGAGAACCTCGGAACTGAAACGATTGGTTGCATTTGCAGATTGTAAATTTCAGCTGCTGCGCTTTTGCGGTGGAGCTCGGTGGTTACAGTGTGAAGGCTTGAACAGAGAAAAAAGCCAAGTGTTTAGCCATGAAGTGCGTGCAAAACCAAAGCAAGTGGACAGAGGATACGTTTCTGCGTCCAAACTCACAGGACTGGCGGATCTTCAGCAAACTGTCCAAACAGCGCAGACCTGTGAGAGAACTGGAGCTTGGGAAGAGAAAGTGGAAGAAGCTGTCACAGAGGGCCTAGATTATTGATTTCAGCTGGCACTCCCCAGGAAAACATCTCATCTTGGTTACTCTAGCCCACCCCTCTCCCATTTAAATGTAATCACAGTGCGCTTCAAGCCTTTGGACACGAATACACAAATAACAGAGCTCTAGCAGCGTTTACCACACTAAAAGCATCGAGTTGACTCCGAGCTCTTGGACAGTTTATTTGTTAAAATATAAACTATCTGCAGATTTGCAGCACCAGCCTCGCCTCAGCGGACACTAACCAGCAAACAATAAGCTAATGGGTCATGCTGGCCACCACCCACAATGCTGGTTCATAACAACCGGACTCTGCCCTCGTGCCCCGACCTCCACCCTCGGGCCCTATAGGGCCAGAGCAAACAGCGCGTGCACACTGCTGCGCTCCGATGGCAGGACTTTAACCATTGACTTAAAGGGGGAGGAGGACAAGGAGGAGGGAGGAGTGTGTGGTTAGTAAGAGCCCCCTCCCTGTGTAAACTCATCAGGTGAACTCTGTCCACCTCGGTCCTGTTTCTCCGTAACACCTCGAAGTGTTTCTGGAAACGTTCCGATGCTTACTGCGTCACTCCTTCTTCTCACTCTATCTACCAGATTTTCCTCCTCTGCGTGTATCTGACAGCTGCACATACTGCACACGCTCAGTGCCTCAAACAGCTGATAAAACATGTTCATCATGGCTGCTGTTCACCTTAGCCAGACTCTGTGTTTCAGACTCACAAAGTCACAGCAATGACCACAGATTCAGGTTATCATCACGTTATTTTAAATCAAATTTTTACGTCTGGTCTCTGCTTTTGTTTTGTTTTTTTGTTTTATTCTCTGTTTAAAGTGAACTTCTGACTTTTTGTCTCAAAATTCTTTTGGTAACATTTTTCTTTTGACTGTTTCTCTACTTCTTCTCATTTGTAATCCTTTAATATTTCTTATTTTTGGTTTATATTTTGAAAAAATAACTTCCATTAGACAATTCAGCATTTATATTTATTTTTTATTAATTAATATCAATTTATAATATTTGATAAAAAGCATAGTTTTATCTTATTTTTGTCTATTTTCTTTTGTAGCAGTTTGCAATTTTCTTTTTCTCTTGCGACCCGTCCAGGGTGTACCCCGTCTCTATGGCAGCCGTGATGGTCTCCCGCCGCGACCCTGATAAGGATAATCAGTAGAAGATGGATGGATTTTCTTTTGCATCGTCACATTTTATTCTTTCATTGTTAATTTACAGAGAACTTGAACAAATTTCTTTGTGCCTTTACAAAGAATGATGCGTGGAAACAAACTGTGACACTGTTTGCATGCCTGGAGCAAAAACGTCCAATCAGAGCAGTTTATATAAATTACATCATTACAACAGAACTACAAGTTTTGGGGTCATTACTCAAAAGAAGTCATGTGTTACACATTACTCGTTACTTTTTTTATTTTCATGTTACTCTGTAACACGGCCTGGAATGCATTGTCACCATAGCTACCAGTTAATTATAAAAAGCTGAGGGTACAGTCCCCGCACACCAATACACGTGCCTATGCTAATGAGGACGCACATACGAGGCTTCTTTGACTGTGTACATAGGAACGAAAAACAAATTGGAAAGTTGGAAACAAACCCAAAAAGACGTCAAAGCGATCGCCGCGGCGATTCTGCTATCGACATATGCACCGGTAGGAACAGAGGCTTCGAGCCCGACTGCTCATCACTGCCTTTGTTACCGTCTGAAGATCTGGTCACTCAGCCTTAACGTCACTCTGAGATCTTGGCTAGCTTAGTGTTAGTGTGTTAACATGAAACCCCTCATCAGTGCAACATATACACATTGCCTTATTGATTAAGTAGATTCTTCTCACAACAAAGTTCAACTTCAATCTTTAAAAACAGTAAAGAAACTGGCTCATGTGCAGCAAGATCATTTACATTGTAGTGGCTTCGAGCTTTAAGTGCAGGTTTCTTAAGTTCCTTAAATACGCTAATAATAGTATCTTAAATTTAAAGTTCTTAAGCTCTACAGATCTTCAGAGAAATGTAAACATCAAGCATGACCAGCTTTTCTCCTCGTCAGGGGTCAGCCCGCAGTATGTTGAAGGTTAATATGTGAATTACTGGAATCGGTAGCGCAGCCAAAGAATGGGAGTGTTTTGAGCGAACTGGCCTCAAAAATGAAACAGAGGAATTTTCTTTGAGGGCTTTATCTTATCACTGTTTACTGTGAAACAGAGCACCGACAAGCAGCTCGTTGGCGAGGAGCCGCAGACTGGCACCCAGTGACTCAACTCCTCCTTCAGCTCTGAAACCAATTTGAAGGGTGAGTGTACAGCTGTCTGTAGCACTGTAGCGGGAAAATTACCCGTGAATCGGTACAGTTGATCTGAAACTACATTTCTTCCACCTATGTGTCACCTTACATGTGAGATGCATTTAAAAACTGCCGGACAATTAAGTTTTGAAAACGTTTCAGAATCATTGAAGACTCTGCTGATCATTTGCACTGATTGGAGAATTGAACTTAATTGAATGACAAACTGTATGAACATGCATGCAAACCGCTGCCTTCATGTGTCATTAAGAGAAACTGTTGATGATGATAGTGTGTAAATGCATAAGAAGAAAAATAAGAAGAAAATGCAATTCAAGTTCATTTTAATCCAAAAATTAGACTTAAATTATGAGAAAAGGGTGTTTTTTGTATTACTTCAATGTGTTTGCGTTACATAATTTGTATAAATCTAATATAATTTTATACAATTTGAAAGCATTTAAAAAGAAAAGCTTGATGAAAACAGTGAGTAAAGCTTCTTTAAGCTGCATCCTTAAACACTCTACCTGCTGTGATATTTAAATAAATTTTGAATTGTTTTTATCAAACATTTAATGTTATAAGTCAAAGCATATTTCACTTTATATCAAATCTTTTTTAACTTTTCATATATGTTGTTGACATAATACCCAATAATACCCAATAAAATTCAATCAAGCATCAACTTCATCCATCCATCCATCCATTCGCTTCCGCTTATCCTTTTCAGGGTCGCGGGGGGCGCTGGAGCCTATCCCAGCTGTCATAGGGCGAGAGGCGGGGTACACCCTGGACAGGTCGCCAGTCTGTCGCAGGGCCAACACACAGGGACAGACAACCATTCGCACTCTCATTCATTCGAACATTCACACCTAGTGACAATTAAACATAAAATAAGAGTTTAAAAGGCACTGCTGGGATCCAAATTAAGGACTTATTGTTTACCAGAAAAGCACTTTACCCAACTAAGACTACAAAACAGGACGTTGTCGTATGCAGGTAACTTCAGGGTTATCCCTGGTTATCTGTACTGTCAAGGTGGTTCACCTCTTACCAGGGTCTATCTTCTTCCATCTGTGAGGTTTAAGCCACATTTACAGTATTAGGGAACAGCTTTATTAAGTGACCGACGCGTTTCAGCTTGTGGCCTTCATCAGGGTCGTTGCAAAATGTCAAACTGTTGAAATAAAAACAGGAAACAGAAAAAATCCAGGTGGACCAGTCACACCTTCACAACTAAACAAGCCGACCAATTAACGTTTGACGAGGTGGTATTGGCTAATTGGTTAATTGGTTAAGCCACAAACCAAATAGGTTCTGAACTGAACCAATTCCCTGCATGTCTTAACGTAATAAAAATAAAGTACATACAGAAACATTAAAAGAGGGAGAAACAATGCAAAAATCTAGCTAAAAACATAGAAACACAAAAGTAAAGTTCACAGTAATGTTTGCACAGAACCTGATGAGGCCACAAGCAGAAACGCGTCGGTCACATAATAAAGCTGTTCTCTGATACTTTAAGTGTCGCTGGAGTCTTCACGTCATCTGATCTTTGTCTTCCCCATGCACCTTGGAAGTAGGTGAAGTTGTGCCAGAAGAATGTGTTGCTATAAATCTGTGAGGTTTGCCAAGGCGCTATCCGGCTTCAGAGCTGGTTCTTGATTGCAGATTAACAGATATGAAAGATCGCCTACTGACCAATCATATCGTCACCAGTCCTGTAACATCCCTCAGACCTCGGTGCAGGAATAGTACGAGGGTCTGGAGTTTCTCAGTAGCATTTAAAGTCTTCATGTTTCCCTGATAATCATCACCAATGAACATAGATTGTTAGAAGCAACCTTACTCCTTGATTTTGTTTCCTGTTGTCTGCAAACAATTTTACAGTCATTTGAAGTATTAGCATCTGATCCTAAGAACGTACCCCACTGGTTACCCCACTGTCAGCGGGGTTAGGCTTCAGCCCCCACAGCCTCACGTTGGATTAGAGGTCAAGAAAGTGGACGGATGGTGATGAATGCTCTTCTTTTTGGGGGATTTTTTTTATACCTGCATCTTATACTGTGGTAAGCATGCTTTCAAAGGTCTGTACAGACACTGTAATATTCCTGCGCCCAAAGCAGTTTTTGTGGTAACATTGTTTTTCGCAATAACACGAAATCTAAAAGTTGTTGTGGTGATAGCAGTAAGCGTGTGTAGTGTAACAGTAAAATGTCAGCTGCTTTATTTCTGTGAGCGACTGTTACAACACTGCCCAAATGACAGGAGACAACCGTCTCAGTGTCCAGCCTGTTGTTCGGTTAACCACAGAGCTTCAGAAGTGCCAGGAGCTTCGATGAGGGAGCCACACAAGCGTCTGTCTCCAGCGTCTTGGTTTCCGGTCTTTAAGATATTTTGGATCTTCTTAAAAAAGACACAGGTTTCTATACAGCATGTCACTGATTTCCTGAACTCCACACCGAATTTCCATCATTGGCTGCGCTCTCAATTCAGGCCAGAAACCAAAGGAGACCTGCTGACTCAGCTGGGGAGCAGGCTTCACCTCCTCCTGCCTCCCACAGCTCCTCATCAGGTAGCCAAAACCAACTGTGCCATTTGATGATTTGACCAGTTTGTATGCCTCTCTTAAAACAAGGAGCAGCAGATCAGTTCTGACTAACACATCTTTCAGATCCACTTACAGTTAGGATCCAGTTTGCGTTTGATGCTGTTTGGACCTCCACAGCGTATGAAGAGCTCCATTATTTTGGCTTTTGTATTCAAGTTTAAGGTGTACAAGTTCGTGAACGATTGAACTGAACTATGGTCTCAGCTTCTGCCAGAGGTTTTGCATGAATGCTGTAGATTTATTTATTTATTGCTGCTCACAGGGTGCTCGCTCCTCACCAAGTTTCCAGAAGTTCCCCAATTAGAAGTGAGCGTTCGGGGGCGAGGAGCCTCCAAAGGACTGAACTGTTGTTTAACAGGCAAGTATAAGATATCGACGGAGATTTTAGTGCTGCCAATCATGTAATTGTGCAAAAAGAACTCCAATAAAGTCTGAAGATCAATTAGTCAATTACTATATTGATAAAAGTGCAGAATACTTTCTCTGTGTCAATGATTTGTTCTGTCCGGCTCATATTTTCAGGTTTAGTTTGTTCACTTTAACAACCATGAAAAAGTTATCAGCAGAAGTTCTTGTGCACTTTCCGCTTCTTTTTTTTTTTGCATAAACCTAAAGAGCCACCTGTTTGCAGAACCTCTAAAGATGCATTTGGAAACGTAATTAATGCTGAAAGAGGAATTTAAAGTGAAACATTAAAGAACTAATCAACAATGACCACACATTAACACAATAAACTCTAAGAAGATATGAAAAGATAAGTAGATATATTCATTGCGCTATAAATAAATATTCTTTTTAATAATGACATTTAAAATTTAAAAGGACCAAAAATAACCAAGTGTAAAAAACAAGAGCACAGCTGTTAGTACAAAGTAGTGCAGGAAGCTGGGAATCAACATGATGACAGCAGTACTAGCACAACATACTCAGCCCGTTTGAATTTGATCTGATTCGTGATTGGTTGGAAGCATGTTTGAGGTTTCAGCCAACAAATCGTGCGATTTAGCAGGCTTTGAAATGAAAACGTTTGGTTATCATGCTTTACAGAGAGCTTTTACACGACATCGTTCTCTAACTTTGAAGTTTTTCAGAATAACAGTCTGCCAAGAACCGTACCTTGACTTCCACTCATTATACGGGCAGGTTATTTTTGTTTGTTAGCTTGCCCTGCTCAGCGTCTTCTACAGAGCCAATCCAGTCATTTAAAATCCAGCATAAAATAAAATTACAAGAACCGGGTATATTTCATCCTCCGCTTTCCCCAGTGAAGAAAAAAATATTTTTAAAAAACCCATAAAAGAGTTCCCTTCCTCTAAAGGGGCGTAGAAATCAAATTCCAATCCGAAGATATTTTCCCAGTTTTGTCCCGTCTGAAACGCTTATTCAGCACGTCTAAAACCATCAAAGCTTTGCATCGGAGAGAGCAGGAGAAGAAAAACAGGAGTACAGTTACGTGGTTTTCCTACACAGGCTGTTAGCAGCTCGCTTTCGTTACAGGTCGTTATGTGTGAGGGCCGGCTGACATGGCCGCCACAGCAGGGAGCAACGCCAAAACCTGCTTCGAATCTCTGATCAAGGTGAGCTTCTGCAGTTCTGCAGAACCGCTTAAATTCTTCGATTGGTCCAGATCTGGATGAAAAATGATCCCGAGGCATGTTAGTCAGCGTGGTAGCATGCTTTCCTCTGAACCTGCAGTTTGTCTGTATCAGAGGATTTCTACAGTTAACTAAGTCCATTAAAACACATGGAGAGACCCTGCACTGTCTACCTGGATCCTGAGACTGTCCAGCTGGACTCAGAGATGAGCCAAAATGGAGATTTGGTTGTTTTTGTTTATTTGTTTTATGAAAATAACAACAGCCTATAACAATATGCATCTTCATTTGGGTGTGTTTGCACATTTTATTAACATGAACCTTTGATTACATGTAAATCTGCAGCAAATTAAAGGAAATAAATGTGTGGGTAGATTTTTCAGCTATAATTTTGTCAGTGTGGGTCTAATTTAGCCAAGCCAAGCTGAGCCAACTTTATTTATAAAGCACTTTATTTGCTGGAGCGCCAGATTTGGACCTTCTGTATGCCCACAATTGGTTTAAAGAGTGATTGAAATAGTAGAAAGGTTACTGAAACATTTGGCAATGAGGCCCAGTCGTAAGATTTTCATTATAAGATGATAGCGGGCCCATGAGCTGTAGCAGAATATCCCCTGAAGGAGTATGGATCCTGGCAGCAGCAGAGCAGAAGTGAAGGTCGACGCTGAACGTGTGGTTGGATGTGGAACTGGACTACAAACGAGCTCAACGTCAGACCTATCGATGCTCAATCTGATGAAAAAAGAAAGGATCCATTTTCTACCTATTGGCAAAAAACACCCAGGTAGTCAAAATAGTTTGACTTTCTTTGGCCCAATTACAGCTGGATAGCAGGACCAACTCGGATGACCCAGAATCATCCCACATGCACTGACCGGAGCCTGGGGCCTCATACTGAGCCAGGCCTTTAAAATCCAGTTCGCCACAGACAGTTACAGTTGGTCCAAATCTGACAAACTACACATATTTTCAGCCCAAATGGACCCAACTCTAAATACCCAATACCTTATCAAATCACAGGAGCCAGTAACAGGCTAGCTCATAATTTCATCATCATGCTGCTGTTTTTGTCTTTTCTTGTATTTGTGTAAATGCTCAAATATGTAAAGGTAAAATACATTTTTTTAAAGGAAAAGAAATGGACAGTTTTAAAATGCGATTGGTGTTCCCTTTGATTTCTCATTTTTGAACTGCGCAAATTTTTAAAAATGAGGAAGAAGGCGTTCCTCGCAAACTGAGCTCGGCCGCGGCCCAGAGCTGAGCAAAGCTTCCTGCTCTTTCTGCAGGCTTTACGTTCCCAGCATGTATTCCAGCAGCAATGACAGAGTCTTTTTAATCATTACTTCTGTTTTATACATTAAGCGAACCTCAGAGCGACACTGAGAACAATGCTAGAAGGTTTCACTGTGCAGAACAATAAGCTGGTAATATCACTTAAACCACAAACAGCAGCATAAGAAACTGAGGGCGTTTTGGCTTTTCAGACTAAATAAAAGCCCATTTCTTTCTCTCCCTCCTTCCTCCAGCTCTTCATGGGAACTCGACGTTTGGTTTTACAGACAAACTGCTTACTCATGACCGATCTACCGCAGTGACCTGTCACCCCCGCTGCATGCTGGGATACCTTTCAGACGGCACATTGCCCAGCAACGAAGTCAGATTCGGCTTCCTCATTTGTGGATTTAAATAATGCACTGTCACATTACATCCTGCTCAATAGCAGAGAGCAGAAAAAACAAATATGAAAGGAGAGGTGACAGCTAGTGAGGTCACAGACATCACCTAGGTGTGAGGGTGGAGCTCGGCTTGCAGCAGAGCCGTTTCGGGTGGACAACGAGGACGTGATTAGCGTGGAGTCTGCAACAAGCAAATCATATCCATCACAAGAAATTTCGCACATTGCAAACAACGCAAAACTTTGAATTTTTTGGATGCAAACATGTCGAGTAACATTCGTACGCACCAAATGCATGTATTTTTGCAGAAATACAGTGTATTCTGTAGCTACCATCTGATTGGTCAGATCTGTTTATTCGCGTGCAAAACTTTAGAAAATTCACAAGCTGCAACTTTGTCCTGCAAAATTACACAGCCAATGTGAGTGGCTGCATTAAGAACAGATGAGTCTGAAAAATATTTTGAATGCATGAAACATTCGCAAAACTTTACATGTGTTTAAAAAAGGGCCTTTAGTGTCACGGGAGTCTGGAGAAGAAGAGGCTGGAACCCGGAAGGCAGCTGATGGACCCATCAAGTGTTTGTTTGCATCTTTCTTACCAACACAGCCACTGATAGTTGATAAGTGATCAAAACCAACACGGCAGCAGCCAAAATACTAAACTTGGATCTACTAAAAGCTGCTTATAGATGACATCGCAGTGGCTATGTCCATCTTTTATGTCCAGTATATGACCTGCTTTATTTGAGTGTGAAACACAAGAGCAGTGAACAGGAGTGGAAACCTGGCACAGAGAGTGGACCCAGTGCCCGATCCTGAACGCATCACGAGATATTCAGAGCAGCACAGAGATGCTATCGGCAAACACCGGAGCCTCTGGTGGATCGGTGGCTCCAGCTGTTATTCCCACACTTTCTTCCCCAGTTTTTTCAAACCTTTTTGTCAGAGCTGTAGGAGTGGGTGTTTTCCCCTCTCCGGCGGGCTGCCAGAGGCCTCGCAGGAGCACTAATGAGCCATGCAGCGAACTGAGCACTTTGGGAGCAGAATGAGAGCCAGGCGGTGGTCATAATGCTGTGAATTATTAACGCTGAATATGAGTGTGCAGGAACACTCGCAGGAGCAGCGCAGTTATCAGATTCAGCTTCGAACTCAAATACTAAACATTTATTCACCCGTTCAGCACACAGTTTGTTCTGGAAAACCTCCAAACACGTTCCAAGCTGAGGAACTATAGGTTGTTTATTTAGTCTTTAGAAGGAGTGGAGGAACGTGAAGAAAAACAGCAGATAAAAATGAAAAGGATCGCTCAGATGCCATGTGGCATTCTCAAATGGATCCTTATTTTCTGTTAGTTTGTTCTGATGCACTAATTTAATTTATTGTAGGGTTTTTGTGTGTTTTAGGTTTCCTGCCTGTTGGTTTTGAGACGGTTGGATGTTGCTGGAGATTTCTGCCTACAAGAATAATAATAAAAAAAGGTGCTTGCTTTTATAGGACTGAATACCAGTCACACACACACAGAGGAGATTTCTGACAGCAGATTCAGAGGTTGACCATTTCAGTGACTTACGGATATTCATTTTCTACGTTTCTGACTCTGAAAAGCAAAGTTTGTGACTCAGGCTTGGGACTTGTTTATCTTGATTTGGGAAAGGTTGGTTTTAGCTTAGATCTTGACATGGGACTTGTTAGACTTTGGACTAACTGGTCTTGACTTGACACTTGTTATAGGACTTCACTTGGGAGTTGTTTGTCTTGGCCCCAAACCTCCTGTTTATGACTTAAAACGTTCTGGACTTTCCTTGGAACGTCTCGGCACTTCTCAGTCTTGACTCGGAACGTGTTCTTAACATTGGATTTGTTTGGGAATTGTTGAAATGTTTGTTTGTCTGTCATGGTTATTTGCACTGTTGTTCATGACTTAGGATTTGCTCGACTTTACCGGAAGCTTGTTCTTAAATTTGATTTAGGCCTTGACTTGAGACTTGTTTGTCTTGACATTGAAATTCATCTTCACGTTGGATTTTTTTTTAATCATAAAAAACTGGAACTAAAACTCATTTTCTTGTATGGCCCCACACAGTCTGTGGTTTCTGTTAATAGTTAGAAAAAAACATAGTTAATTAATTAATTACCGGTAAGTAAGAGACCCTGTGCACGAGAAAATGCTAACTTCCTGGTTTGAGACCGGATGTGGGGTTGTACATTTCCGGTAGCTTTATTTTGCAGTCAATCGCTACTGCAAAGATATATCCTCCAAAATCATGTCCAAAACTCGAAAACGGAAAGATCGCGTTAAGTTGCAAAGAGCAGAAGGTGGGAACGCTCACCACTGTTGAGTCATGAAAAATCTAATGATCAATTTTGACGTTTAAAGAGTTTAGATCGATCAGTTGTTTACATCACTCAACACAAGCAGAACTGCATCACTGCAGCAGAAGACACATCGTCCACATTCAGAAGCACATCTCTGTATAGTGACTGGTCTCATGATTTAAACAGGCAAATGTTCAGCATTCAAACTACAGGTGAAGAATAGTCAAACCAGATGTTTCCCCGTTATGTCGATACTGTGGAGGTAAGCATCAACGACACAGAGCTCTCAGTTCTCACTCCTTCTTTATTCGTCTCCAACATCAACCGCACATATCGCGCCACAAAACACAGGAACACACTTCCTATACACTGGGTGTGAGTGGAGCCCTCTAGTGGTCCACCACAATATCAGCTAATCAAGTACACACCTACACAGCATGTTAACAAACCGTGAAAAAAGCCACACAAAAATGAATGATTGCTGGTAACGGTTTCTATACATATGTTGTGACTTACCTTCAAAATTACAGTGGTCCCTCGCTATAACGCGGTTCACCTTTCACCTCGCTGTTTCGCAGATTTTTTAGGTCAAGTTTGCATGCTTATTTTTACGTCACATTGTGTCCTGCGTCCTGATCACTGCTGACGATCTCCTCCGTGACGTCTCTCCTGTACAGTACAGAATCGCTGCATCGATCGCTAGCAGTGTGACTCTGAAGTGCAGTACTGTATGTCCACGATGTCCACCAAACGTTTTGCACCGTCAAAAAATAAAATTGGCTACTTGATTTCACCTCTCGCTGGTTATTTTTAGAACATAACACCTGCGATAAACGAGGGACAGCTGAGAAATACAACATTTGAATCCCTTTTCTCTTTTGCTCTGAGGCGCGGGGAAAAATATCGACAAGTCGATGAACATCATTTACAGATATATTGGGTAAATGCCCGAGACATCTATAGAAATGTAAATCGCCGCTTGATTCATTCATTTGCTTAACTTGTTTTGGACCGTAAACCAGGCGCGAATAGGACACCGGAAACAAAGCTCCCCACAGGAGTTTCCGCACCGGAAGTAGCATATGCTAACGTGCACATAGTCTATTTCCCTTCTTGGGGCATTTTGTAAACTCAAGTCTTTAAAGACACAAGTGAGCCATCTCGGTAACGCCTCCTGACAGTCATTCATAGCTGTGAGGTCCCCCACTCCTTACTGAATGAATGGGACAACCCAGGATCACAGCAAAACTTGTAATCTGGTGTGAAACTTTGTTTCAGGTCAAACGAACACTGCAGCATCACTGAGAGTTACAAACTGTCTAAATTCTTTTTTTTTTTTTTTTTTTTTTTTTTTTTTTTTTCTTTTTAAATGACATCAGAAACAGCAGTATGCGACATTACGTGATGGCAGAGCTTCAGTTCATCCTTTGTCATTTTTTTTTTTTTTTTTTTTTTTTTTTTTAATAAATAGGACAGGGGGAATGAATGAGAGAGAGAGGGGGAGAGAAAGAAAGAAAACCCAAGGGGAGAAGAGACGGTGAGAAGGGGGGGGAAGAGAGACAAAAAAAAAAAAAAACTCCTGGGTCACCTGTATGGAGAAAAAACAAACAAACAAACAAACAAACAAACAAACAGAGGAGACAGCAAACAACAAAGAGCAACATAATAATAGAGAAAACAAAGCACCATCACAATAAACTAGCTAGTCATAGATATCAGTATTTACTAAGTAATAAACGATATTGTGCAGCACGCAAGATAGACAGCGCACAGTGTGCTTTGAGGCAGCAGCCAAGAAAGCTTTAGTCCGCGTCTGTGAATACCCATGTGTGCATACCTGTGTGGATCAGCATGCTTGCATTCCAAAGGTTTCTCCATGTAATGATCTGCTAGGGAGTGTGGGGGGGCCACAGCCCCATCCTCCAGGGTGTGAAGCGGGTATGGAGGAGATCAAAACTCCAGACATCCAGAGGCCCCCAGAACACAAGAGACCATGGAAGACCAACAGAGGGGCAGCCGCGCCACTGTTCCAGTAAGAGCTGAGGAGAGTCCCAGATGAGGGCTCACTCAGCAGCCGCGGAGCAGAAGCCAGGGGGGGTTGCAGTGACGCGCCCGTGAGCTCCGCCGGCCCCCAGCTGCGCCTGAGTGACCGAGCCCTAGGCCGAGAGGCCGGGGGCACCCCACCTCCAAAGGGGCCCGAGCGAGCCCCAGGCCCCAGGCCCCGACAAGCGGCCGCCAAGGAGTGAGCCGGTGTGTACCCGGACGCCCACCCCCAGACACAAAGAACCACCAACACACCGACACCTGAGGGAGTCCGCCACCGGCAGGGGAAGTGGTGGTGGGTGGAGATAGGCCTCCAAACCTTGGGGGGCCTGAGGTGTCCCCAGAGAGGTGGCGTCTGATACCCAACCTGACATATAGACACAGACATACAGGCACACACAGACACAAACATCCATTCCCACCCTCATGCTCTCATATGCACTCACTCCACACTCAACCAACGTGGAGACAGACATAAAGAGACGCTGTACACACAATCACACTCCCCAAGCGTACTCTACAAACCGGGTCTAGGTACCCTTGCCCCTGGAGGGGGGAATTGCACCCAGACCCAGTGAAACTGTCTAAATTCTTTCATCTTTAATAAAATGATCAGCGTTGCTGCTTTACCAGGTGTAACAATTAAGTTTAACATCCAGGCATCCATGAAAACAGAATTTAATACATTTAACGGAGTTAGAAGTTAGCAGGAAGTTAGCTCGCTAGCCTCCACCTAAACATGATATAGCATGTTCTGACTGAGAGATTTCTGAAAAATTCAAACGTACAGCTCTGCTATCACTTCCAACATAAATGAAGACAGAAAACTAAACAGCAGGGACGTTTGTAGGGTTACTGAAGTTGGACTAGCTGCTGCTACATGATCGCTAGTGACACAACTATGTTAGCATAGCATAAACACAGTGAAGCTGGAGGATGAACGCTAACTTTATTCCACTCTGTAAAAGTTAACGTGAGGGTTCCTGATGGTTAGGGACAAATGCAGTTGCATGGCAGGATGCTGTAAACGGACCAAACTTCAATCAGGAGAACAACTGAGATAATCCATCCACAATACGAGGTTAGTCATTAATATACTGCTGCATGGGATGGGCTGGAGTTGCATCGAAAGGTTTTAAAAATCGAGCTTTAAAATGAACAATGGTAATAAAAACCGAGAGAGGCCGACAGTGATCACTGACTGTTTTTAGGGGCTTGTTCAGATTAAAAAGAACAAGATACAAAGCATTAAAACATGTTAAAAACACAACAGCCTCAATAAAGGCAGAGTAGTTCAGGCCAGAAGCAGGGTTCATACGTCATCACTTAAAGACCTGATGCTGATCCACCGTGTCCATTTCACATGTGAAATCTGAATAAATGCAGAGACAGCCAAAACTTTCAATTCAATGGTTATCAGAAAATAAAGAGTTCATGTACTGAATCAGCTGTTCTTTTGTCCTGTGCTAGCTATACTACTGTATATGATGCAGCGTTGCACAACGTTACAGTGCCAACATGATGAATGGCTCTGACTCATCCCACCAGAACACTAAACAAATGCCATGCTAATACACGTTATAGTACACTCTCCTACATCTTTACTACAATGATGAGTAGATATGCTATCCATCACTCAAGTGAAACTGTGAACCTGTATGTGCACGCCTCATTGAAACAACACAAATGGCTCAAGTGTTTCCTGGTTCAGCTGCCGATGTGCTCTTTAAGGGACGGGGCAGAACAACAGCCAGCTTCCTGTTATGGATGCCAATTGATTTCTATTCCGCGTACTCGAGCGCTGAGGTAATGCTCGAGGCAATGTGAATGCAGTTGGGCAATCACAGTGCTACAGAAAAACTTAAAGTATACATTTAATTATTAGTCATTCACCACTCTGTAACACTGTGCAGCATTTCAGATAAACATGACCTTTTCATGTACAGATGAGTTGAATTGGCTCTCTCCCCACTCTTAAACCAGACCTCCCTGTGTGCTCATGTGTGGTTTCTACATAAGCTGTCATTCAGATTTTGAATCAGGTGGAGCAAAAGGAAGGTGCAGCATCGCTCTGTATCTTCCTGTATCTCTGCACTGATGGATGGGCCTCCGCTATACGTGCCCGTGTTTGTATCCATTCTGCCATAAATGTGGAATGTGGGGTTTTATTGGGAGACGCTGTGCAGATGTCGAGCTTACACTGTTTACACGCATGAAGCTTCAGCGCTCAGTTTAATATCAATATCATGTCATTTGGGGTGGGATGGAGTGAGAGGGGGTCTTGCAGAGGATTGTGGAGCTGCAGTAAACAGGAAGCGAGTTAAAGTGTCTGAAAGTAGTCACACTCCTATTGTTATGATTTTTATTACTTAGAGACATATTTTCAGGTCCAGCATCATCAGAAATACCAAACTGTGTACTCTGATCGCTGAACATGTCATAAAACATCATATGTAAAGATTTGATATAACAAAACAGTTTGCAGAGGGGAAGGATGTGGAGGTGGTCCATCTTTATAGCCATCCTGTGCTTCCACATCTGGTATGCAAAAAGCGAAGGAGGATGTTTAATGTCAGTCTGAGCAGCGGATTTCGATGGTTCTTGTGTAGTTTGTGTGTAACAGGAAGTGCGATCTTTGTGTTGATCTAAAAAAAAATTTAATGTTCGATTAAATGGTTCAGGTTCCCAGTTTTTGGGCTCCATATGAACACAGCAAACAAGAAAAATTACAAATCCATATGCTGTTGATCCCTGACTCTCTCTAAGCCTGTTTCTCCCAGAGGTTTCTTCCTGTTAAAGGGAGTTTTTCCTTCCCACTGTCTCCAAGTGCTTGCTTAAAGGGGGTCATGTTATTTTTGGGGTTGGCCTTCATGTGCACGCTGTTGAAATTTAGTACTATATGAATAAATGAAATTGAACTACATTAAAGTGAAACAGCTCGGGCCTTCCTTCTGTGATCTGTGGAGGTTTATGCATCTTCTGCATCTCTTTCGCTCCCACAAACCGACTGCCCGATAACATATTATTCACTTCATCTGTAAGTGGTCATCATCTTTTACTGGCTCATCAGTGTCTTGCAATAATTATGTATATTCTTCTTCCTCCAGCAGCAAGCAGAAGCTTCTTGCTCTCCCGCAATGCCTCGCTTTGTTTTGAACGTTTCTGACGGGCGCCGAGAGGCTGGCAGAGAGTCGTTTCAGAGAGTCAGCGAGTCAAACAACAAGTTTCACATCCAATTATCTAAGAAAGAAATCAAAGATGGCTGTAATTAGGCTTTATAAATCATGACGTTGAGGCAAACAAACAGCAGCTTTATCACCACTCTCCAGATCTGAGCCGTCAGGGCGAAGAGGACGAGACGATGATCAAAGTCACAGCTGATTTCAGCGGTGAGACGCAACACGTCGGGTTTAAAAGCGCAGCTCAAACGTGTTGAGGCGGTTACAGAGCGATGCAGCAGCAGAGCGACGCAAATGAGTTCTTGGCTACGAAACAAGCCTCCATCAAACGGAGCATAGAGAGTAGCTGACGGCGCTTTTACTATCAATCTCCTGCTGACTGTCTCGTAAATCGCTCCAGAAATGTGCCTCCAAAAGACACCAAAACAAATATTTCTCCTCCGAGCCTCCCTAATGTTCCTCCTACAGAGCCAATAAATGCCAACCAACTTAAAGACAGTCTGTACAAACAGGGCGATATATTTCCCTGCTGTGGCTCGCCACTCCTCTCTTTGTTCCTCTCTGGAGGCTGAAAGTGAGGCCTCCCAGCATAAATAGCAAATAACTGTGGTATCACAGAGGATTAAGTTCTGCAGAGAAAATATTTTATAAAAAGAGCTGGCTCTAAATCCTCGATTGAATGACAAGTTTTCTCTTGTTTTAAATTCACAAACGGCTTCTGTTGTGCAGAAATCTCCCAGAAAACCTGTTCGTCAGAGCGATCGTGAAAGGAAACAAAGGTCTTATCGAGCAGCTTAATGTTCCTGATATCTATTAGTATGAGCATGCATAAACAGTGACCAAGTCACCGCGAGCCAAATCTGCAGAGAGCAGTGGGTGATCCACGATCGCGGTGGTGTGGCCAGAAAACAGTTTCCATCGGGCCGTGTGGATGCACAAATGAAAGATCGCAAGCACCACTTTCCAGCTCTGCACGATATCGTGCCAAACTCTGTTCCCACTCAGATACCACAGGATTCACATAAGGCTTCTGCACTTTGACAATCTGACCCTGGAAGGTGCACAACCCTGAGATTGTCAGGAAGAATTACCCAACAACATCCAACAACGTGCTCCTGGCTGCACTCCTGACCTAATGCATTTGAGTTTGGGCAGTGGGGGCTGTTACACGGAAACCTCAGGTCAGGTCTGTATAACACGGATGTGGATTTTTGCACCCACTGAAATCACAGACGTGTGAAAACCAGTGGTCACACTTTCATTTCCTAAAGTTCCTAAATCAGAAAATGGTCCAGAGGGGACCCGAACTTGAAGGGGAGATTTCAATTAAGTATATTTTATTTATACAGCAGAAATACATCAAGAAAACTTTATTATCCCCAAGGTGACATCTCCTCGTAGCCAGCAGAATAAATAACAAGAATTACACATACACCCAAAAACTACAAATCACACAACAGAATTAAAAAAATAATAGCAGTAGGAACAAATGAGAATTCAAATCTATTTGTCCTGCAACGAGGCAAAGAATACCTCTGAAGGCAACAGCTGAGGATGTGTCCTATCACCCCGAATCCTTTGTGCCTTCAGGGTCGGCCTCGTCTATACACAAGGGCAAGATCGCTTAGCTTTCAACCTGCAACTTTGCAACACGATTGTGCTCCAACCTCTTGTTCTTTGTCAAGCTAAGAGAGCCAAAGCAGAAAAAACATCAAACCCCCTAGTTTCAGATACAAATACATACGCTGGTGGGTCTTTGCACTGTATTCGCATCAAATGTCAGCTTTTTGTCAAGTATAGTGCCCAGATATTTCTATTTCTCTACCACTTCACCTCATATTAGATATTTAAAAGCTGATCATCATCAAGGAGTCAAAGATTTATTCTATGAAAGCTGCAAACTGAGCTCAAACACAAGAGAGAAGCTGGTTGGACGTGATCCAGGCTTTGCACAACACAGCTGAGGTCATTCAAACGTAACCAACAAAACCCTATGAGGTCATGAGCCACTTTCTCTCCACAGCCATGATGGGAAACGCCTGGCTCCTCTCTCTGACCTGACAGCTGATTGATTTAGATGTTGGACGCGATGTTTTATGGAAGCTAGGAGGAAGCAAGTAGTTTCACTTGGTCAGTGAAGCAGGAACTGTTTGCAAGTCTTAGGCAGGCCCCAAGATGGCCATTCGTCATTATGAATCTGCATTTTGACTTTTCATGTGAGGGAAAGCAGACTCGCATCCGTTGATCCAAAAGGTTTTCTCACATTTGAGGTGCATCTTCTGAGGTTGTTCCAGCGCTCTCCACTCGTGCCAGGTTTTGTCCTGGATTTGATCTTCGTGTCATTTTGCGGTGTGAGAATCTCGCTTACAACAGCAGAGCAATCCAGGTGGAACAGTGCAATAACTTGGAGGCAATGCAGTCCACATTGCCTCAAAATGGGAAACAGATAGCTGGCAACAGGGTTGATGCAAACAAAGTCCTCAAAGATCTTCACACGTTCAGACAAAATGCTCCGAGCTTGCTCCTAATTACAGTTGGTGTGAGGCTGGGAGTCTCTGCCCTGATGGTGAAATACACTTACTGACAAACTTTAGCTTGCTTTAAATCTAGACCTCCAGCTCTGAAAATAAGTTATGGAAGCCTCAGAAAACCTGTTTTTTCTTGGAAAAGTTACCTCTGCTAAAGCCTCTGCATGCAACACAATGTACCTGTTCCAGGTAAGCTTCAAATCTCGTTCTGTGAGATTCCAGTGGAAAGAAAACCGTGATCCCTGTTGCCATCTCTGTTTTCTGAGATCTGTCTGAGAGCAGCTTCAGGAGAAAAAGTGATTGAGCAGCTTCTAAGATACTATACAACCTATATATGTTTTAATAAAGCTACGCTAGTATTGCATGACAGCATACGGCTACATCGCTGCCAGCATAGTGTAAATGTCCTCCTACAAGTCTGAATAAATATTATGCACTTTGACTCTGTTTAACTGCAGCAATAATCTGTGAGCAAAGAAGGCTGGTCCAGCCAATCACTGTATAGGAACCACACAGATGATGTAGCCTTCACCAAGGGCCTCGGATAAGTCTGCAGCATCTAAGCTACAATAACTTAACCGTGATGCTGCTGTAATTAACCAAAGACAGACTTTAACAGCTTTCTCCGATCTGTAGTTCAGTATGATGGACTGCAGCTAAAGGAAGAAGGAGCCGATTCTGTGTGTGCATCAAGCATTTTCTTTGACCTGCAGATGGTTGGTCATCCACAGAGAAGACTATTTGATGATTGTGGAAACACCTGCTGAACACCACCAACTCTTATAAAACCAGCTGTGCTTTTTCAAAGACACACGTTAGGAAGAAACCGTGTCGCGTATTCCCAGACAGATAGTCGGTGCTCCACAGTGCCTATGAGTGAAAGTCCTTTTGGGGCTCCTTTAAGAGTCTGTGTGAGTGGATGCAGGTCTCTTCTCTTTCAGTGAACAAACAGTCAAAGCACTGCCTGTCCTCTCAGCTTCAGTAACAAGCTGCTCAGTCAACTCTGGAGTCAATGAAAAGGGCCAGTTAAATTTTAACACAGGCCAAATAGAAAAAAGTGGATAGCCAAATAGAGCAGATAGATAGATAGGGGCACTGACACACTCTCCACACAAAATGTCAATGAAACAAAAGCACTTTGAGACTGCAAACATAGAGAATCTGAAAATAGCCACGTTTTCCTGCAGACTCCCAGCCAAAAGAAAATGAGGACATTTATTCAAGTAACAGAGCTTTTCTCATATACTGAGTCACTGAGCTTGAACGCAGCTCCTCATATATTCCAAATGTGCTTTAAAAGTCAAACTTTGTCTTTACTAAACAATTAATTCCAAATCAAACTGATGAATCCAAGTCAGCATCGCGGTAGAAGAATCTGTGTGGTTTGAATGTATACTTCACTTTGTCCAATATATAACAAATTATTATCAAACACTATTTAAAAAAAGCCCATTCAGCTTACAGGTCTGTATGTTTATTCTATAAGAGCTTTCCATGATACCGTGTCAGAAAACATTACTTTTATTATACTTGCTTAATTTTAGCAACTTATCCTGTATCTGAAACATCGTTTAGCTTCTGACTCTTTAAGGCTGTCCTACTCTAAAAGCTCACTTTCTTCTGAACTCTGGAACCTTGCTGAGGAGCAGCACCCGGTGTTTGTGGACGTGTTGGAAGTGCAGAAAACAAGCAGTGAAGCTAACTTTGAACCTGAACTCGAGTCCAGCCTATATGAGAGGAGAGTGCATGAAACAAAGACTTTTTTAAACTTGTTACCTGCTTACAACGTAACAGTAGTTTTGTTTGTAGTTTGCAGGGAAGATTTTCTGCAAACATTACTCACGAAGCGGTAGTTAAATTTTGAAGACTAAGTAAAGAAAAAGTAGGTAAAAGCTGCACCTTTAAAATTGTGTTGGTTTCAGCAGTAAAGCAAAACTTTTACTTTGCAGGCGAATGCTCTTTGTTTGGAGTTTGGCTCACATTTTTTCCAAATTCTCTACAGCTCAGAAAATGAAAGGCAAGTGTTTATGAGACAAATCACCATCTTTCATGCAAACTACGTGCAAACACAGTGATCTGCTGGCGATTAAAGCAATCACAAGGAGCTTTTCAGTGCAGATACCAGAACCCTCCAGCAGCCGCTCGCCGACCGGTTCAGGATTGCAGGTTGCCGATCAGCCTCCAGGTCGCTGTGGCTGAGGCCTAAACCAGCTGCTCGTCGCTGATCAAATTTGTTGAGGTTAGTCCGCTGGTAGATGGTTTTAGACAGATGATATCCAAACACCTGCCAAGTATTTTTTGAAAGTGCCTTCCTTTTTCTAAAGTTTCCAATTATGACTTCCCAGATGTTCGATGTGGCCAAACATCTGGTGTGTCAGACTAAATTACCCCAGTTTGAGTTGACTCAATAGAAACGTTTTCGTTTTTTAATCAAATTGTAATTCTTGTTGTTTTTTCCTCCTTTTTTTTAAACTCACCTCTCTACAGGAGACACTTATTGTTTCTCTGGCAAAAGAGAAAACCTGCTGTAATGATACTGACAGTAATAATGATAAAATGAAATGAAATTTATAAACAACAAAGAGGGCTCCCAGGTCTTTAACTAAAAGACCTGGGAGATTCTTCCAAACCTCAACATAACACTCAGCACCAGCCAGCGATTTGTCAGCTGTAAACCTGAAATGAAAATCAGCTCACTGGCCCGTATGAGAGGATTATTAACAGTGAAGTCAGGCCAGCCGAGGCTGGACTCAGAAAGGAGAACGAGAGCTGGCCAGAGCCGGATTTCTGGACATGAAATGGAAATAAAGCAGAAAAGACAAAAAGAAAGGGAAGGAGAAGTTCCAGCCGCTAACAGGCTAATGTCTTCCATCCGCAGGAAGACTCCGCGGCCAACATCAGACACAGAGCCTCGCTCTCATCCAAAAACCAAATAAAAGGCCGGTGTGTCTTTACACACTCTGAGAGGCCTCGAGCCAAAAACACGGCTTGTCGAAGCTACCAATGATGCAAAGTTAAACACACAGCTAGACCCCAAACGCAGACTGATGAGAACAAATAGTGACAAAAATACACCACCTGACAAAGTTGTCCTTCTTCCCTTCTTTCAGTGACACCTGAAAACAGGAAATAGAAGAGAAGGCAGACAGAAGAGGAACTGTTAAAGAATGAAGAGGGCCAAAAGAAAATGTTTTGGGTACCTGATTTTGTTTAAACTGCTCCGACATTTGTCTTGTTCATACATTCTTGCTTTTCTTCTCCTGGCTGCTCCCTTTAGAAATCACCACAGTGAATCCTCTGCAGCATCCTCCTCTGTCACACCAACCTTCTGCATGTCCTCCTTCATCACATCCCTGAATCGTCTCTGTGGTCTTCCTCTTTTCTCCTTTCCTGGCAGTTCTATCTTCAACCTCCTTTGTACCCACTGTCCCAAACGTTGAGGGTCTGCTGATCCTCAGCTGTCCCTCTGATCGACTCATTTCTAATCTCCTCCCAGTGAAGATGTCCTCATGCATGCTCAATCAGGTAAGAAAAGCTGATCCTGTTCCTTTGGATGTAGCGTTTTCAGTTTTCACTTAGGCAGCAGTTGTCTTTCTTCTGTCTTGGATCGCCTGGAGCTGTATTGAGGAGATAACCACATTTACTCAGGGCCTTCTTGATATGATTTTCTTCTGCTTCCCTGGCCGCTGTATCTGTGTGGATGATGTTTGCTCAGGAGTATCAGAACAGCTGAGACAGCGGCACTTACACGACACTCCTTAACAACAGGAACCCAGATTGTGTCTGCCGTCCTAAAACTACAATGCCCAGAAGATGAACTACAAAATGTGTATTTTTACTTCACTCCAGTGTGTTCTTACACTGCAGATTTATGCAGGTCACATAAACGAGAACATGCAGTGAAAAATATCACTTCATCACAAAGGCTGGAATTCCCAAGAGGAAATATGGTCTTTGCACTGAATGTTTTAAAGCCAAGCCCTACTTAATCCTGCTCCTCGGTGATACTTTTAATGAAGCAGAGCAGAAACTTTTGTTTTAAGTCTCTCTGATATTAAACAAGAGCCATTAATAAGACTGAGTACCACATTAACACACGGAGGAGCCCGGATCTGATGGTGTTTTACACATCGCACAGGTTGTTACAGCTGATTTCAGGTTCGTATGATGGAATAGTTTGTAATAACGCAGCTCTTCTCTGGATAAATCCTGCCTGGACCACGCACAGCCCCAGAAATCGACATGAGCGTTCACCCTTTTATCAAAAACATATTGATTGTCCTTCAGACTCCTCTCATTTATCTGAACAGCCATGCTGTTTCAGGGAAAAACACACACTTTAGACCTGACAGTGCTAAAGGCTGCAGTACAGCAACAGACATTACAAATGCAAGCTGAATTATGCGCAACCTTTAACACTTTAAGCAGTTAATAAAGATCATAGCATTGATTTAGAGAAATTATATATAATCTACATTATTCATGCAAAGCAGCAGATTGACCAGAAGCAGATTTTATTACAGCTCACCTGTGGGTTTAGCAGGCTGATGAACACACGGATTCAAACGGCTTCTATCTGATGTGATCTTTGGAAGGGTCACATAGAGCCTCCAACACATTGTGCAAAGTGCAAAGTGTTTTACACTGGTAGAACAAAAAGATGTTTGCTGGACAGGTTAGTAGAACACATATATGCCATATGCACAGATAACAGGGCTAGATGGTACCTGGACTTCCATAATAGTAAACCATCTACATTACAAGCCTGTAGAACGGACCACATTTCTCTTTCCATGCAAAGAGGAGACAGACATAGTCATAACCAGAGGGAAACACTTCAGATTTATAAATAATAAATCTATAATGGCCTAACTTAAATGAGAATTTGACTCGGGTTCATAAACCTTATTTGCCTTTGGAGATGCATTCATGTTGTCTGTGGTTGGTGCCGTTCTGTTATCTTGTTTAATTTGAACTGGATTTGGTGAATGTTTTGGCCTTGGTATTGATATCCTTTTAGGCTCCTGGATCTGTGTCCTCCTATTGGCGGAGCGTCACTGGTGGAATTTTCCACTCTAACCGTAGGTGGGAGCTCACCATTGGTGGAGCACCACTATTAAAGATGCAGCACTTTCATGAACTCTGGTACTGTGATGAAGGCCTGTCTGTTGAAATGCGTTGGGGGGGGGGTAGGTTAAATGTGATGATGCCACAGGAATGAAGGCATGATTAAAAAAACGAGTTAGCTTCTGTGTATCAGTGGGTAAAGATGTGAAATAGAAAACACACTTATAATTATTATCTGCTCAATTTTGTCAGTTCTGTTGATCCTTTTCATGAATGATCACTGGATTGTGGGATGACATTAGCTGATCTGCTCTCCTGTGTATCGCCTGCTAAAAAGAGGTAATAAAGGAAGCTCTTTAAGCTTGCCTGAGTGTTTGGAGAGTTTGAGCCGTTGCTATTATGGTTGCCACACAGATACTTCCGGGTCACATCACTCAGTTAGAAAGCGTCCCAGCTGAAACTCACTATTCGACCGTACCCCTGGCCTCTTTGCATTTGGTCCTTGTCCTTCTGTTAGCTTTCCCTGCTTATATTTTATTTTTTGTTTATTTTATGTTATATTCTTCCCTGTTTCCTCTTGTCTCTCATCACGTAGTCTTGGTGATCCATGTTTATGGCAATTTTTGCCTGATTTTCCTGTTTTCCAGTGTCCTTTTATTTTTGTTTCACCTTTCCATTCACGGTACTTGCCTTTTGTCGGGTCATCAGTCCTTGCTGATTGTTAATCAAACATTATAATTTTTTTTTAAGTTTACTGCTGCTCATGTCCTGCATATGATTCTCTCCTCATGAGTACCATCACACCACATGGTCCCTGGCTCAGCTGCAGGGGAGGGGTGGAAAACTTAGGGGTGTGAAGCAGAGGCTTCCCACAGAGAGCTTTCTTCACCTGCACAAACGCCGCCTGACACGGCCCCACCCACTGGACCAGATCTGGAGGACCCTTTCGGGTGAGATCAGTCAAGGGGCTGGTCAGGTCCACAAACCCAGGCACGAACCGGCGGTAGTAGCCCCCCAGTCCCAAGAACCATCTCACTTCCTTTTTGGTCTTGGTGGGTGGGCAGGATGCGATCGCTGCTGTTTTGTCCATCTGTGGGTGCACCCCAGGTGGTACCCCAGATATTGTACCTCCCTCCGTCCAACCGCACATTTCTTCGGGGTGGCCGCGTTCCTGGACTCCCTGAGGTAGGCGGGGCTCACAGAATCAGAATCAGAATCAGAAACTTTATTGTCATTGTCACGAGAACAACGAAAGTCAAGCGCCCCTTGACTGATCTCACCCCACAGGGCCACAGCTGGTTCAAAGATTGTTGTAAAGTGTTCAAACAAGCACCATGTCCATTTACTTCTGGTTACTTCTGATGACTCAGGAGGTAGAGATTGTCATCATCTACCAATCAGATGGTCGGAGGATTGACTCTCCAGCATGACAAAGCATCCCAAGATGCTCAACCCAGAGGTGTCCCTGGTGCATCCATTGGAGCGTGCAGGAAAATGTTGGACAAGGCGATTAGGTACAGCAAAAATGTGTTTGTATGAAAGTGTGTGTGATTGGGCTAATGAGGCTTAAATAGTAAAACTCAATTTAAGTGCTCAGAGTAAAACTACCAGTCCATTTACTGTTTTTACCATTTACAGCTTCCAGAAACCTGCTGAGAGGCATCACCCACCACATGTAGTGTTATAAAAACACTGGTTAAAAACTTTAATCAGCTCGCTGTGAAACAAGAACGCCAGAAACCTGCGTTTGGCTAATTAGTTTCATATGTATGTATGTATTGACCTCAGTAAGACCGTGTGACCGAAAATGTGAAAACACAAAATAGGAATCATAAAAAAATAAAATCAATATTTGGTGTTTACGCCTACATCTGTCATGAGAGTTTAACCTTCTTCGGGACACGCTCCCCTCCCTCTGCAGCCTGGATCCACCCTGTCAGCATTCCTGTAGTTTATGTTATAATGTCAGGACGATGCAGTCACACGGTGCATGTTTTCAGGCACATATTTCATGTTGAATCAGTCATATTTCAGTCAGTCAGCGAGGCTGTCAGGAACATGTGGAAGTCATCGAATTCTCTGCCAGCTGCATGTTTCAATCAACCTGCTTGGCTTCTTCTCGATGTTCTCTATTTCTCTCGTTTTCTACTATCTCAGGTTATTTTGCGGTTTTCAATATTCCCAGGCTGAATACAAACACGAGTCACTCCTGCAGTTGAGTCCATTTCGCCTGTTTCTAATACAACTAGTTTCTAGGATTAAACTGTCATTTATAATGTTTATTCATGCCATTGGTTCTTCTGTCCTTTCCACAGCGCTGGCAGCCACAAAAGCTCACGCATAAATACATAATGGACTCTGGCCCTGATTTTTGAATAGTTTCAATTGTATACAGCTGGTTTTACGGTTTGCTTCAATAGAAGTGCGTGTCATCTAAAAGCGGCTCATACCAGCGTTTACATCTGCAAAATTTCACTGCACAGTCGATTTATTTTAATTAGAGATGTTCCAAGCAGATCCTGAGTGGCAGATTCAGAGGGGTAGAGGAAGCTGAGGGACCCACGTGAACTTTATTGTGGTCCCAACTTCTCACAGGATGCTCATCTTTGCTGCTGCGCTCTCAGTTTACCCACCCAGAACTGCTTTTCAGTATTTTGATATAGAATGGCTCCAAAATTATCTCATCATCATCATCATCATTAGCCCAGCGTTCATCTCCAACTGTAGAGCTGCTGTCCTCAAATAGTGCCGTGACCTGAACACACTGTTGTGTCACTGAGTTTGGGTGTAGACACTGAAACATTATTCCCATTATTCTAGCACAAGCTAATTTGGGGTTGATCTGTCCGAAGAGTGCTGTTCCAGAGCAGCTTTGGATTTTTACGAGTTTTGCTTTTTTGGCAAAGTCTAATCTGGTCTCTCGCACTTGAGATGCATTACTGGTTTGTTCCTCGTGGTGAACCTTGTGCATTTGTTGTCCTGAAGCCTTCTATTTTTTGGACAGATGCTAAGAAAGGTAGAGGTACTGCAATGTTTGTTGATGGTGGTGCAATTGCATGCTGTATTTGCTGTATTTCTGGATCTTTGGGGGGGGGGGGGGGGGGGGGGGGGCGGGGGGGTTAATTTCTCCCATTCATGGACGACTCCCCTGTCATTTGACCAACACACAGCTCCATCAGCTCCATCCATGTCAAACAACGAGAGGTTGGCATTGTGGGGGACTACACAGGAGCATGCTGGCGTTGGCTGAAACCCTTCTCTGTAGGCTCTCCATGGGCAAATACATGCACAAACAGACACAACCACAGAACCATAACTCAAGCATCAGCGTGTCTCTGCAGTTCACAGAGTCCCTGTTTCCGTCAACTCTGTGAGGAGGTGGAAACGGGAAATTAGCGAAGCTCTGCAGGTCTGCTTGGCACGTGCTGTGGGATCTACATGGGGATGGCATTAGCAGCATTGCAGGCTATATCACAGAGTTGGTGAAGACACCATCATCTGGACCAGAACCGCCTTCAGTTATTGGGACAAGGGCGAGTTGAGAAGGATACTAAACTAAAGCAAAGAAGTGTGGAGGGGGATGAAACTGATCACCAGACTCAACTCTAGACAACAGCAGGAGGGGGCCAGCCTGGACTGGGCCAGTCGGCTGTTTCTCAGCAGGTTTAGTACTGAGCCCCCTCAGGCAGCACCAATCCTAACACCTCCACAGCAATCAAACCATCCCCCACTCCCTGCCTGCCCCATGCTGTCCGTGTGGATTTTTGTAGTTTTTTAATTATGTCTTCATGTATGTTCCCTGTCTGCTCTTCTATGAATGCGTGCTCCCTCGCTAAACATTTTCTGCTTTTCTGGCATCAATTTTTTAATATTTTCATATCACTGGACCAGCAGAATGGCGTTCTTACCATGCACGAGATGCAAAATGTGCATCTCATGTGCATCAGCTGTTCATTTTTCTGAGGCGAACTTAAGTCAGAGTCTCACTGAAAATAATAAATTAATTAATCAGGGTGTGTTGCAGTCCTGGGATGCATGTAAAGGTCAAAGCTCTGACTCATACTGTGTTGCTTTGTGTTTCCACGCAGTGACGCTACATGGTAAATGTTCCTTTTTGCTCTGCTATCTGGACTGTGATTGACATCTCTGCGTGAAAGAACCAGCGGTGCACTTTTATCTGCGTCCTGTAAAACTCTTTACAGGCGACGTTGATGTAGATCAGCTCTCAGCTCTGATATTTGGCCCTCAGTTTCCTAAAAGGAGCTTTTTATGTCAAACACATGTTTTCTTTTCTCCTTCTTTTCAGCAGTAAATGACCATAAATCTGATGTTTCTTTTCTTTTCTTTTCTTTTCTCTTGATGGATGTTGTTTTCTCATCTTGTAGGATGACTGGAATTTTGGATTCGAGTTCTGGCTCTTTCATTTGCCTTATTGATTTTGCAGAAAATTAAAGATCATAATATTTGCACCAAGTGATATTAGCACATTCATCCCCGCTTTATTTATACAGCACCATTCATACAAACATGCTTTACGTGGTGAGACCAAAGAAATACCAAAAAAGAAACTGTGATCTCTCTTTTTTTCTTTCTCTGGCTCTGGATCAGCGGTTGGGACAGCCCTGCAGGTCGATTGGTCTTTTTCACCTCAGCTAACTGCAGATTGTTCACTATAATTCGTTCCCAGCCATTAACACTCATCAACTTCAAACGCTCAGATCTCAGTCTTCTACCTAGGCTTATCAAGACTTCACACATGCAGCTTTAATTGAGAAAAATCACCCACGATGTAGAAGTAGGTCTGCACACACATCAGATTGTTGCTGTCTGGAGACATTTTTCTCCTGAAATGAAACTGCGTGCTCTAATGCATTTGATTGGGTTTTGAGCCCTTGAGATAATTCAGACTTTTATTCCCTGATTCGGAGTTGCGCAGAACGTCAAACAAACACTTTGCCAGTCACAAATTTACAGATTTGTTCTTTAATCTACGGTGGCTCTGACGTGCTGCTGCAGGTTCAAGCAGACACTCGTCTGAGAGCCTCACTCAGACCAATGTCTGAGACCAAGATCTTGATCTAAAGGTGCCTTTCAGGATAAAAACAGGAAACTTTGTGGATCATTAACCTCTAACAGCCCCTCTCACCCACGAATATGAGAATAAAGTATCAAAATTGAGATATGTTGTGTAAAAGCAAGCGTTGTTTAAAAGCGAGCAGGTAACCAAATACATTAATACATTAGTATTGTATACATTTAATATGCTTCTGTTTCAGTTTTCCCTGTTTTGCATTTGGGCTGCACCAAATCTCAGAGGCAAATATTGTACTTTATGTTTCACTGCACTTGTGAAGTTTGGGTTATTTTACAAATTAAAACCTTTTCATGCACTTCCAACCCACAATTATGATTTTGATTAAGATTGTGTGTACCTTTGTGTGTTGAGAACTTTTCTTCAGCTACATTAACTTTGAAAAACAAAATGAACCTGGAACCTTGGATCGGTTTTGAAAAGCCTTAAGCTGAGAACCGCCTCTTTCCCAGCTTTTCTTGTTTTTTTTAAGATGTGTAGTTCTGACAGGCTACAAATTACACAAACAGTCAGGCGCAAAATTACCACTGTGATTTTTTTCCTCTCTTTCTTCCTTTTCCTCAAACCTCTGTATTATACAATCTGCATGCAGATGTTTAATGCCGGAGTTAATCTATCACACAGGTCACCACAGCTGCAGCGGCACAGCCAACCAATAGCAGCAGCAGTAGCACAGGGTTCAGCACTCGCTGCCAAAACCTAGACGTGGTGCACAGAAGGTAGGCCAACAAAATAAAGGGGCTAAAATCACAAATTTATTTATATCGTCTGCAGGTGGTGACGAGGAAACGTCGTGGTCTCTGCTGGGAAGACGACAAAGAAAGTAGTGAAAAAAGGTCACCTCCACGTTCAACCACTTCCTTTAACCGATCGAAACATTAGGGAAACTTTCCTGTAGTTTGTGTTCGTTTTCTGCCAAACTGCCACTAGTTTGAGTCATTTAAAAAAAAATGATTCGGCATGTGTGCACTGTAACTGTCTGTTGTTGGAGAGAGACATCAAATCTGCTTGCATGTGTCACATGCAATCTGACATTGAAGGACAGTTGCGCCTGCTCGGCCATCCAGCAGGACAAATAATTCATTTCTGACTCAAACAGATGAACATGAGCGCACATCTAATTGGAGCTGTGCTGCTGAATGCTATTTACTTCCTTGAGATAATCAGAGAGGATTTGTTCATATTCCTTATCGTGCATCATGAATTTTGTTATGCTGTACTGCTTACGTACATAAATTACACTGACTGTGTGGCAGGCAAGGCAGGACCAAACGCAGGACGCCAAGACAAGTGAATTAACTTAAGGAGGCATCTTTATTGCTGTACTTAGAAACTCAAACTAAATGCAAAAACTCTGGAAACTACAGAGCACAGGGAAACGGGACCGACCGGCAACGAGCAGAGGGACACTGAGGACCAAAATACCCACAGGATATCAAGAGGATGGGCAACAGGTGGGAACACAGCTAGAACTAACTGTAACTAACACACTGTATACAGGACAAGAGACTGTCAAAATAAAACAGGAAGTAAGATAAACACGGAGACCAAGACTAAGGCTCAGCAGAGGGACCGAGGTGAAGCAGACACGGGGACATGACTGACTGGGAGACGGAAAGGGAACGCCAAACATGGAGACAAGAGATAAACAAGATGAAAACTGGGCTGACTGAACACAGGAGAAGACCAAACACCGAGAGAGAAAAAACTCAAAAACCACAAGGATCTGAGGACTAACCGAAACACGCTTAACACATGACGTAAAAATAACCACGAATCTGAGAATCACATCGAACATTCAAAAAATCTGAGTCCAGACACTCAGCCAGCCCGGCTCCCAGACTCAGTACCACAACAGGGACTTTTTTTCATGTCTAATCCGGTGCATTAAACTAGGAATAAATTCCTGAGCGTGTTGTTGTTCGTCAGTGATATTAAAGTACAACTTTCAACACATTCACCACTAAAATGCAAAATACATATTAATGCTGCTGTAATGCCAGAGAATGTTTTTCTGCACAATGAGGTCTTTGATGCAGTAATTTAACAGTCCGGGCTGTGACCGTCTCTCCTGAATGCAACTAAAATATGTGCAGAGAATATGAGATGTGCATTTTACCGCTGCAGCGGCTCGAGGTGGAGATTTTTCTGACCGTCTATCTTTCTGTACATCATATAAATTACTAATCGTGTGTTTGCATGTGAGACCTACATGCAGAGAAAAAAAACAGGAACCAAAGCTGTCAGAAAAATTCTGATTTTCCGATGATTTTCTTCACTTTTATGACAGCCAGACGTCACTGTAGAAGTCGCAGCGCTGCAGACTGTACCTTTACCATTATTCATGCTGAAGAATGAAACCTGATATGAAGCATTTCTGGCTGAGCGCCCCCTATGGACTGCAAGAAATCGAAGAGATACAATGAACTTGATGCAGGAACAAGAGAAGTAAATGGAGAAATAAATCCAAACGCACAAACGGAATCTGATAAAACGAGCTTCTTTTATTATAATATTTCAGATTTTTTGGTATTTTATATATATATTTATTCATATATATTTATATATATGCTTACTTTACAATTGAGACGTACAATTTGAAACAAATGTTGGTTTAACATCAGAGTTTGTAAAAAAAAAAAAAGTGCTTCCTTCTTCCTGACTGACACAAATGTCTTAAAATCTTTCTCAAAAGACCAGCTAAAGGTCAAAGGTCAACTCAGAGGAGCAGAAGGCACTGCTGCATGAGCTATGATTCAACAGCGGGGAAGAGGAAGAAGATAACTACCATGTTGCATAGAAACCCTGTTCACATTTATTTATTTTTTATCTTTCTCACAATGAACAAACACATAAAAACAGGTATGTGCACAGAGCCAGGCGTGTTTTTTTTCTGCTCAGATCAGTACCCATCATGTGTGAGACAACAAAGCTGTGCTTCGACAAATAGTGCATACAGAGAGCTGCTTCAGTGTCTTCAGAGGAACCACGTTTCTGCAGAATCCCATTGAACCAGCTGCCATCAGGCTTCTCCTGCAGATACATGGTTTCCCCCTAGACAGCAGGTACCACAGTTTCAATTCCAGTCTTTTTTCTTCTTTCTTTTTTTTCCTAGTTTGTATTTTACTTTGGCTTAAATCAACAGGGGGGGGGACTTGTATCTCCACACCTTCTTGAGTATTAGGAAGCTAAGAAAAAATGTATTTGGGCCTTTTTTAGGTATTCGTTTAGTCTTAATTAATACACTTCTTAAGAGTGGAGGTACAAGCTTTCAGTATTGTGGTTGACAGTGTGTCAGTGAACAAAAATCTTAAATACTTTACTTTTTAAAAAGAAAAAATTTCAGATTTCTTTTATTATCTCACGGGCTTTGCATCACGTGATCAGATTATTAGAACACACAAACCTGCCAACACCCCGCACGCCTCCTCAAAGAACAAACAGGAGAAAATGAGCACAAATCCATGCAGTTATATCATGGAAATAAACATACATACAGGTTGAGTTTCATAGCTCTAAGACAAGTTCATCAGCTGATAGAGACGGTAACTTTGTATAAAACAAACCAAAATAATTCAGGAACTACGTGCACAACAGGCTGGTCCGGGCTCGTCACCGCCGTGCCCTACCTTAGCTGCACTGATATGTGGGGTCGAGTCTCTGTCTGTACGGGGGTAAGGCACAAAAACAGCCAGTCCTCTGTTGTGTGGATCTGCAGGGGGGGACGAGCTTATCGGCTTTTGCACAAAAAGTTTTAAAAGGCACATGAACACTGCAAAAAAAAAATAAACCAACAACAAAACAAAAACAAAATATACCGACTGAACGAGTCACTCTTTCTCCTGAAGGTGAGCGCAAGTCTTTCTCCGAAGAGCTCAGTCAGTGAGATGATGGTGAGATTAATTCACCTGTTTCCAGTAAAAGTTTATCAGTCCTGTTTTTTGAAGCATCTTCCGGAAATTCCTGAAACAAGAAAAACCAAAGTGGCTTCAAGTTTGTTTTCTGCGTACAGCCTGTCTGCACTTTGGTTTTCGTTTTCACACAGAAACTTTGGAGCTATTTTTTCTAGTCTGAGGAGAAAGTGTGATCGCGAGGACTCCGTTCAGTCGGGTGTTTTAGCAGTGAACAGCTCAGCTGCCTCAGTCTCCTCACCGCTTTCAGTCCGTCCGGACGAACGGAACCAGCTGTGTGTATAAATCCAGCAGTGTACCAGTCCATGTCCAGTCTGCTCCCGGTCCGGCTCGGGAGGCTTTCAGCTTCCCATGGGTTTGAAGGAACCGTCCGGCAGCTGTCTGAAGATGCCCCGTAACGTGTCCAGCTCGCGGGTCAGGTGCTCCACCCTGCGCCTCAGTCTCTCGTTGTCGGCGGTCAGCTCCACCACCTTGTGCTGCGTCTCCATGTTGCGCATCTTGGCCTTGTCCCTGCTCTTGCGCACGGCCACGTTGTTGCGCTCGCGCCTCAGCCGGTATTCCGGGCTGTTCTTGTCAACGTGCTTCTTGGATTTGCCGCCTCCCCTCTGCTGCTCTAGGAGCTTCATGCCGCCCTGCTGCGAGTGCGGGTGCGAGTGTTGGTGCTGGTGCGGGCTGGGCACTGGGGTCGGCGGAGGTGTAGGGTGCCCTGGCTGGAGGTGCATGGTGGTCTGTGCGCAGTGCGCAATCTGGTACTGGAGGTGCGGCATCTGCTGCTGCTGGGAGTACTGCTGGGGGTGCGGGTGCGGGTGGTGGTAGGTGGGGGGCATGCCCGGGTTCATGTCCTCGTCGTCCCGGGGCTCCTGCTTGATAGCCACCGGTCGGAGGCGTGGAGGGTTGTGCTCGTAAAGCGGCTCCATCTTAGACTCCATGTAGTTGGACATGTAGAGCTGCTGGGGCCCCGGGCCGCAAGTCACCGGGTCGTACTCCCCGTTCATCATTTTGAGCTTGTCCTGTCGGGAGCTGTGGTGGAACAGGTCAGCCAGGAAGTCGTCGTTGAACGCTGATGGGTCGATGTAGGCGCTCAGGTCGATGGAGGTCTCGTTGTCTCCGATCTCACCGCCAAGATCTGCCGGGTCTCTGTAGCCGGAGGAGGGCTGCTGGTTCAGGTTGTTCATCAGGGGCCGAGGTGCGACCTCGTATAGGTTAGAGAGCTCCATTGAGAATCTAAACCCGGGCAAGCATGGCGATGAGCTCCGGGAATCCAGGTTGCACAAAGTCGGGTAATACGGTGAGAGGGGGTTACACAGCTGCAAGCATGCGCTGACCCAAAGCTCGGAGAGACTGTGACCGTTGCAGTGGCTCCGTTTGTACGCGGAAAGAAGCGGAATGAAGCAGCTTCAGGATTTACTCTGCTGGGCTGATTCCCCCTGCTCAGTAAACTCCGAGCTGTCAAACTGCTGTTATATACAGAGAGGGAGTGGGCGGGCACACGTGCCCGCGCGCGCGCACACACAGCCCTCAGTCTTGCCAGCTATCTGCACGGGAACGCTTCAGAGTCAAACTCGACTCAAACTTTTATCACACACCGCGTCCTGCGCTCCTCTCTGCGCGCTCTGCTCACACATCAGCGCCAAAGCTCAGGCTGCAGAAGACGCACTGAAACCACCCGGAGCTGTTAGAGTCGGTCTGCCAAAGTCACATCATATATATATATATATATGTTTACAAAAACAAATATTTACAAAAGTCAATGACTGCTCTGGATTTCAGAAGCTCTTCTACACCGAGCGCGCTGGCGTTCAGCGCTTAACGCGAGCAGCACGAAAACCTGTTTTAAAAGAACTGCATTCTGTTGGGCACTTTTCTTTAATCCCCGGACAGTCTACACTGGCAGACTTTATCTCTGTGAAAGGAGGGAGCGGCACCTATCAGAGCAGGACGCACAGACTTTATGTGCAAGTTATAAAAGTCGAGAACATCTTCTGGACTTAGAACACGTCTGATGTTAAATAGAATGCGCACTGATGGAAAAACCTGTCATTACTTAGTTATAATATGAATATATACCGTCAAGTCCCTGCAAGAAAGAACCTTTTTCCTTATTGTAATGTATTTTTATTTCCAAATTCTAAGTTAGGAAGATCCAACACTGAGGCAAATTTATTATGACTTGCTTACAATGTTAGATGTGACTTGGGGAATCTTCTTGGATGAGGACGGGTGAGCAGCGCGGAGCGCGGAGCAGTGGGGGCAGGGACGGCGGACTGAAGAGCTGGACTGCAGCGCCCTCTATGAGCAGCAAACGGAGAGATCTTCGTGTTGGGAGCGATTTCAAGCTGCTTGTTTATTTTGTATTTTTATTCCATATATATTTTTACAGGTTTTTGCTTGACCTCCATTTGAAAACAATAATCTGCTTCTTTCTGACAGACCCAGCGCCACTTTCTGTCCTTTTTCTGCCCCATTTGAGGAATTTTTAATGAACCTTGAGGAAGCATTAGTGGTCCTCGGGGCCTGACTTTTAAAACTAGTGTTGACGGACTCAGCTGGGAAAATGTGAACAGCATTTTCTGTTGCACTGGGAAGCTCTTCAGGCCAGTGGCTTTCAGAAGGAAGTACCAGGGATCATTGAAGTGATCTGGAGGAACACGTGTTTTTAAGGAAACAACATAATAATTAAAAAAGTTTAAAACTGGAAAAAATAAGTGTAATGTTCCTAAACTTCAAAGTCAGCATGTTAAACACAAACTAGAATACACAAAATCGCTCAGACAAATATTTGAAGAGCTTTTGTTTGCTTCACTGCAGTTCAGCTGTCAGCACGATGCGAGGGTACCTCAGATCAGGCCGGCACGTGGACCTTTGACCTCTTCGATCACACTTCGATCACATTCCTAATACTGCATTCAGCCTTCATTTGTTGTCAGTGACTTTACTTTCATTTTAACAGCACTGGTGAATCTCTGTTGAGCCGAGAGCCCTGACCTCGATGACATCACATCATTGTCCCCAGTGTTATCTCGGACTTAAAGTGTTGAGTCAGTGTTGCAGCATTAGTGGTCCTGTACACATTTTCTGCAGCAACAGTGTGGTTGGACAGTAAAAAACAAAACAACAACAACAACATTGTTTCCAGAAGCAATGTGATTTGAATTTAAGTTGACATTAACCAATCAGACCTGAAAAAGCAGTTTACCAAAAAAAGCAAACACTGCACTGGAGTCATGAGTGACAGCTTCGAATTCCACATGGACAGCTGGCCAACATTCACAGCACATTTGCAGACATCAGCATAGTTTGGATGCAGCGCCTAGTAGAGCAATGTAATGTTTGGTCACGTGACCAGGCATCACTATTACCAAACCTCATGTTTTGTGTCTCTTTGTGGCTGCTTTCAGTCCAGCTCAATTTCATTTATGCAGTTAAGTCCAAAAGATGTTGGACTGTGACTGTTTACAGGGGCTGTTGTTTACCTCTGTACACCACAACAGTGAATTAAAAAAAATCAAGATTTGAATGAAGCGCAGACTTTCAGCTTTAATTTGGGGGGATTTAACAAAAGCACTGAACTAACTGTACTGGAATTACAGCCATTTTATGCACAGTACTAACTTTCACAGGACAATTGACTGACAAGCTGCTTCATGGTCATATGAGGCCTGTTGTCATCTTATGTCGTGTGAAATAGTCAGATATGAAATCTGTTGTTAAGTCCAAGAGTTGAAATTGCATTTGATAGCTGGACGTCTCAATGTGGCATCTCAGTTCAAGTGAGGGAGGCCATCGTTCGGCTGAAAAGCCCAAATAAACAGCAAAGACTTTGGTATTGGCCAAATCAAAAATCTGGTGCATTGTTTAAAAAAAGAATGCACTGACCAGCTCAGCAACACCAACAGACCTGAAAGAGCATAGAAAACACCTACAGCGCATGATGGCAGAATTATTTCCATTATTAAGAAAATACCTTCTTAATTGCCCCTTGGGGATGAATATAGTTTTTCTGAACATAATGAAATGATGCATTTGTGAATGGAAATATAGAGAGTTTACAACAGGTCAGACTGTCAGTAAACATCTAAAAGAGCCTGAAAAAGATCTTGGGACAGATGATGGTTGTTTAAGAATGATGGCCTGGGTGTTTATTCATGACGTTGCTGCCAGTACAAGCAGCCGGATGAACTGTGGCGTTGTTTCTAGACTTTAGGTAGCCACTGGGTGCAAAGGATTTATGTCCAGTTATTCAAATCAATCCTTATATTTACACTTAGGAGCCTCTGAAAATGGGAGGTTATGTATTAAAATGGCTGTAATGTCTAGACAGTCGATGCAAAAGTTTTGTTAAACCCTTTGAATGAAAGCTGAAAGTTGCACTGCAGTCTCATCTTGATTGATTTAAACTCCATCATAGTGGAGCAGAAAGGTAAAATAATAGGGGGGGAAATCTGTGCACAAACCTATAACTACACAGTCATGTTATCATGTGAAATCCCTGGGCAGCCTGAGCCTATAGCAGGATAAGGGATGGTCAGGGTCAGCTGATCTGACTATAAACTTTAAAAAAGGAAAGTGTGAAGTCTCATCTTAAAAGTCTGTCTCCTGAATCCAAACTTGAGCACATGTTCCACAGAAGAGGCCTGAAGCTGTAGGCTCTGCCTCCCATTCCACTTTTGGAAACTCTAGAAACCACATGTAAGCTCGCAGCCTGAGATTAAAGTGCTGTCAGGATACATTTTTGTCTGTTTGTAACTTCTTTTCATCACTTTTATCACCCACATTTTAAATATTTTGTTTCTTTTGTGTCTTTTTTTTTAACTTTTGAAGTTGATCTTTCGTTTTTGTTTGTTTGGATCCAGGTCAGATCCAGGTGACCTCTGACAGCTCAGGGTCTTTGTCTATACATCCCTTCATTTATATTCTCTGGTCATGATTATTATTAATAAAACAGTAATTACATTGTTTTTTGTGTGTTCCTGGTAGGACCGCGGTTTCATTAAGTGCTTGTCTCACCTGTGAATGTTCACCAGGTGTTTGAAGTGGTTTCTTCGTACACGCGGATGTCAGTAGTTATTATAGTGACTGAAGGAAGCGGGAGCGTCGATACTGAAGGTACTGCCGTTTTGAGAGAGAGTCTCATCATTCAGAGATGAAGTCATACGTGTTTCAACTCATCTGACCAGCCTCGGTTACATAAACAACGCTGAGAGAAGATAGCAGCGTCTCATTGGTCCAAACACGAATCAATCACAAAGAGCATTGCATCACTCCGCCGCACACTCATCGGTGATTGGCCAAGCACCCCAACTCGCTGCCACCTACTCGCCTGTGATTAGTTGATCCTGGACATTGCCGTACATGGTAAAAGAGATTTCGCAATCGGTCGCTCTCCATGTTACAAACAAAAACAGTCCGAGCTCATACGGACGGGATTAAACTTCGGTTTTCTAGGGGAACTTTTTCATCTTTTGACGGACGGTTGAGCCCGCCGCCTCCCAGTGAAGGTAAAATCGTAGTTTTATTTCTCTGTAGGTCCGAAACAGCGAAGCTGGCAGTGAGCTGATGGCTGTTAGCGACAGGAGCTAACTCGCTAGCTGGCTATGCGCCCGGCTAAACAGGCAGTGTTCGCGTACGTTAAAAGAAAGCTGTTGTGTTTCGGGCCAAATCGGCTTAAATCGACGCCTGTCTCAGAGCGGGAAAGCTCGACAGTCAGTAGCGAGGCGGCGAGTCGCCTGTTGGTCGCTTCGAGTGAACAGAAAGTTGTCAAAGTGTTCGAAAATTAAAGTTTAGGTACTTTAAAGCGACGTGTTTCGGATAAGTCCGCCTGTTTCGGTCTGTTTCGTGTGATTTCATATTTGTCACACGTCGGTAAAGTCACCAGAAAGCGGTGGTTTTGTGTATAGCCCCGCATGACTCTGGAGTTCCCCTGTCTTCACACAAAGAGAGCCGCTCGTGATGATGCAACAACAGGCAACCTCTCCGCTGTTTCACCCGGAGCGCTTTCCGCTGCGCACAGCTGACTGGCTGCATAGCAACGCACCAGCCAATCAGAGCGGCGCTATTAATTGGCCGTGCGGAATAACAATCCGAACAATTATCGTATCGCAGTGATGGAGGAGGAGGATGGTGATGATGAAGCCTCCTAACTGGACCAAACTCTGCATAATCCGAGTATAACGTTTCAGCGAAAGGGAAAGTGAGGAAATGATGTTCAGAGCTGGAACTTTGGCTGATTGACCTCCACCTTCCAGAAATGATAGAAACACATTAAAATGGCTTGTCAGTCCTTTTGTTGCAAAAATTAAAAAAAATTCCTGAACATTTCTGGCGCAGAGCTGCAGAGTGAAATCAAAAAGCTGTCAAGTCTGACAAATGTTCAGTGTTTGCGCTGTGCAGCTCATATTTAGCAGGACCAGAGCCTGCATCCACCCAAAGCCAAAGCAGAATCCATAGTACCGCCTTTGTGCCATTTGCATAGGCGCCTGGATAGTGAATTGATATGGGATATTCAACCAGCACAGACATGCTTGCAGGTGGGTGATGTGTTAGGCTCAGGTAGAAGGTTGATTTGGTTAAAAAGTGGGCTTGAACAGTGAGAGATCGACAGGGAGGTTCACTGCATAGAGGAAGAAGAGTGGAGAAATAAATAACAGATCAAAATGATGCGCACAAGTCTCGAGATGCAGCTGTATGATATCAAAGACCACCAGGACGCTTTTCACTTCCTGTCAACGCGCAGGAAGCCAGCAAAGACCGGAACCTCTGAGATTAGGTACCCTAACCCTAACGAATCAGATGGTGTTGTTCTTTCATGTAGTTGATAAAAATTGACCTGTACTTATTAAAATACCAAATAAAGTCAGTGAAAGGGACGTACTGTGGTTCAGGTGAGGCCTCCACTCCAAACGCGTGGACAGAAACATCTGCACACAGCTGTCTCTGATTTCTTTGTCTTCTTACATGTGTGGTGTTGTCCGTGGCTAGTCTACAGCTTAGTGTTTGCTTTGATTCTGTGTGATCTGCTCAATTAATCTGGTCTGTCTTGCCCTCCAGGCTCTGTCCATCTGCAGGACCTTTTTCTTTCCTTCCAGTCTTCTATTCAGCTCTACACCTGAGGAGACTCTGGTCAAAGATCAGCACCCATTGGCAGCACATCCAAATGAGCCGGCCGTCGCAGCCGAAACTAACTGCAACTGACCACAACGGCGTGAGCGTCATCCAGAGCCAGGCCCACGCCGCTTCTTCGTCCCTGCCGGCAGCCGTAGCCGGACTGCAGCAGGTCCCGCAACTCGTCCCAGCAAACCCTTCAACCGGAGGTGGCAAAGTCCTCGCACCCAGCAAGATGAAGAAACCCCCTGCAGACAAGGAGAGCGAGGAGTACCGCCAGCGGCGCGAACGCAACAACCTGGCAGTGAAGAAGAGCCGCATGCGCAGCAAGCAGAAGGCGATGGACACGCAGCAGCGTGTCAACGAGCTGAAGGAGGAGAACGAGCGGCTCGAGGCAAAGATCAAACTGCTGAGCAAAGAGCTGAGCGTGCTCAAAGACCTCTTCCTGGAGCACGCTCACAACCTGGCCGACAACGTCCAGCCGCCCGCAGGCGCAGAGGGTTCCAGTCCCGCCCCCAACAGTACCTCCACCAACGGGCAGTGAGGAGGGTAACCACCAGGATGTTGAATATCTGCAGCTTTTATGGAAGCTTCTCCCTTTGGGAATGAGGCCCCACTTCTTCTTCATGGCTTTTTATTTTTTTTTTTGTGATTATCAGTTATTATTTAACCTTTTAATAATTCACCACCATCATCATCCAGTTCGCCAAAATAACCGCCAGTGTTCCCACTGTCTACCCAGAACAGCTCAGAGTTTTAACACATCTGGAATCGTTTTAGAAGAAAAAGCTTAAACATGTTTTCTGGAAATATCTTTTAAAATTTTTAAAAAATCCACTGAAGTGTGACTTTTAAAATTGAAAGCTGTGATGTTTGGCTGAAAGCCTCCAGCTGTGTCATCGCTCCTCTGATTGACTCATTGATTTGGGGGAACATGATGCGATTTGAACTCGTATAAACTGAGTCGTCGTCTGTTAGGATTCTCTGGAACAACAACAAAAAAAATCACCACACATTTCCTGCATTTCCTCTTCCTGGTGGCGGAAAACCCCCGGTTCAGTCTGATGAAGACGTCCGTGGCCATCGCTGAGCGCTCCGCAGCCGCAGGATGGACTTGTAAATGCTAAAATTCCCTTTTTCAGGATGTGTATTTTCTTCTGTTCTTCTACAAAGAGTTTGTAAAACAAAAAAAGTGTTTTTATTGTTAAGTACATTCACTACATGTTGATGTTTTAAGCACAGTTCTGTTTGTATGTGTGTGGGGTTTTTTGTTTTTTCATGACTCGTGTTGTTTAAGATCAGAAATAGAAAAAAGTTTATATCTGACTCTACTGAGTGAAAACAGAGGGAGGGTTAGGGTTACACACACACACACACACACACACACACACACACCCACACACCCTTTACTGGGTGGTTTTATTAACATGTTTGTGTTGCACACTTTTAATTTTGAGGTCTGAGTCTTTCCTGCGGAGGCGGTGCATGTTAAACGTTGGTCTCCTGCCATATTAGTGGCTGCCCAAGCCTTAAACGGCTGAAGCCTGCAGCGCTCGGCCCCGACAAAACAGAACAAAGTGCTAATTTCACTGGAAATGCAATCATTGGCTTTGTGCACATTTTTAATACACGTCACAGCTGATTGGTGTTAAATGAGAAAATAAACCTCTAAACTCATTTCACGCCACTTCAGAAAATCACAAGTTTGGACTGTGAACAGATGGACTTAAACCTGTTAATAGGACATGTTTAGGTAAAAATAAAACCACTTGTTTATTTGGCAGTATTGACAATCACGGGGCCTCCAGCAGTGTCAGAGTGTAAAAATCGTATGTGTTTATTTTTGGAAATTATCAGCGTGTTTTCTTTTAGTTTCACGCTGAAGATTTGAGGCTTCAATCGGGGCGTTGACAGGAAGGCGGGGCATCGATCCTGCTGCTGATATGACAGCAAGACCATGTTGTTGTGTTGAAACTATGTAAAGGTGGAGGTGTGCGCAAGACGAACCCCCTCCCGCCACCTGTCGGAGTGGCCTGTCCAGACAGGTGTGTTTGTGTGTTTGCCGCTGGGCGGACCCAGACACCTCAGACTCTTCAGGCGAGCCGCAGATTTAATTAAACCCACTTTTAACCCGGACCAGCTGATTAGCCGCCAGCTAATGAGGTGTGAGCAGATCGGGACAGGCCCGTGCCCCGCAGGCACGCCGCAGAGAGGGGCGGGGCCACCGCGCAATGCTGTCAGACTTTATAATTATATGAGCTTTGTGTGGGCGTGGAGTGTTTTTCCACAGGGTTTGTCTGTCAGGAGCTTCGCCTCTGCAGGAATGTTGTTGCTTCTGAGCTGCTCAAGCCAACATTCCCACAAGGTTCTCCTAATGTGTCCTGTAGACTTTGATTTTTACATTTTTCTGCACAGATTCGTCCAGAAAGTTCAGCGAGTTTTAAACAAAAACCTTCAGAATGTGTTTTTTATCCAGGTGGTGTGAAGTTTAGTTTCTGCAAATTGTCGATATCTTGCAGTTTTTCCATCATGCACGTGTATTTTCCCGCGTTTTATCAGACTTGAGCAGTGGAAATGAAATCAAATCATGTTTGAAATGAATCACTTCAGCTAGTTGCGGTTGGAGCTGAAAGTTCCAGTTCTCTTTATTGGTGTAACATATTTTGATTGGCGCTGTGGGGACGGGAGTCTCGTTGAGCACAGCCTTTACCTTTGTCTCTTTTTTTTGTTTGTATTTTCCATCTTTCTACACTTTTATTCCAACAGAAGCATGTTTGTTAGGGAAGTGTTTGCATGAATGGTGGGGGTGAAAGTTTAGTGCACTCATAAAATCAGATCTTCTGGTCTTAACTGAGCAGATCAGGAAGCAGACGTGATGGTTGTGCTGTTTTGCTTTGCTCTGAATGTTGCTGGGCAGCATTTCTCTGTCACTCAGCTTTTTTATATCAGAACCGGCTCACCTGCATTATAAATTAAAATTGAGTATAAAAGATGAAACTGTGTCCTAATTTTTTGTTTGTTTGTTTTGGTCCAGAGCTGTTGTCTCTGGTTTCATTCATTCATGTCCTTCTACATCAGTCTCAGTAAACCTTAGTTTTTTATTCTAATGGAACCTGTAATTCAGGCAGTGGGAACGTACCATTACAGAAGCTGCAGCTCAGTCACGAAGCCACTGACTCTGTTCCATTAATGCTGTAAATAAAACACTCATTAGGAAGTCATGAAGAAGAATTAATGATTATTGTTGACGTTAGAATCTCTCACTCTGTGTCTCCAGCTGAGGACTGATGGCGACGTTTGACATGAAAATAAGTCCAGTTATCGCTCACGTAGACTTTAGGGATGTCCTGCCTCCCTAAACGACCACTGATTCATAAATGGAGACACTGCGTGAGCGCATGAGTGTGCTTTAACCTCCTAAGACCCGAACTGTTTCATGGAATGCATTTTTAATTTTTCTTTGCTATTTGTGTTGATTGGGACCTAAAGAATGTAAAAACAAAGAATTACCAGATTTTTTTTTCACCTCATTTTTGGTTTTTGAGAAAAACGAGATCCACATATGAGGACATTTGTTTCAAATTTTGACAGAACAGTGGCAGCATAACGTCCTCGTAAGTGGATGTCAGGGCCTTGTAGAGAAAAATTAAGTATTTTGGTCTAGACGTCCCAAAACTTGATGTCCACATATGTGGACGCCAGGTCCTAGGAGGTTAAAGGTGTCACTCCAAATGTTCCAGTGTGAAGATTTTACTGCTTATCCAGCCTGGAGCCAAAGAGAGCAGCTGTTATCAGGTGAGACGTCAATGCAGCCTGGATGCACGTGCAGTCCATCACAGGGATAACATCTGGCTGCATCTGCAGCAGCCAATTCACCCATTAACCTAACGACCATGTCTTTGGTGACCAGTAACAGATCAGTATGAGTGAAAATAGCCAGACTGCAGTTAAACTACCTGAATTCTTCTCAGTGAGAGATTTCACTGAGTGGCAGGTTAATACGTTTATGATGTTTCTTTGATTCTTTTGAGATTTTGCTCCCAAATCCTTCCACAAAGCCACTAACCACTGCAGAGACGACATGATGGGATGTCATCAGTACAGAGCCAAAGGTCAAACTGTGAAAAGGCCTGCGAGAAAAATTCCTGCTTCCTCATTGGCTGCTGAAGTCACCTGTTTTATCACGCCTGATCACTGGTTACTCGTGGTTACCGCTCTCTGCAGCCTCCCTGCAGACTGAGCGGAGCTGAAACTCTGAGCAAACAGAGGGCAGCCTGGTGGTGGAAGCCAAGTCAAACTGCAGCAGGAGCTCCACAGCTCAGCAGCTTTAGTTACTTCTAAAAGTTCAATCTGACATAAAAAAAATGCAGCATGCTGTTAAAGGTCACAACAGCAGCTACTGCATTAATAATGAGCGAACGACATACAGTTATCCCTGTTAAAGCTTCTCTAACACCAATGCTTTTATTGTGCTAAACATATCATATGTTTACTCCTCGTAGATCGGCCACAGTTGCTGAGATCAGGGCGTGCATTTACAGAAAAGTGCACGTCAAGTTACAGCGCAGATTTAATGTTTTGCTCATCAGTTTTTGGACAGTGACACTATTTCTGAGGTAACTTTGTCTTTCTTTACCACCACAGTGGGTTCCATCTGCACCGCCAAGCTCCGTCTGAGCAGCTTTGCTGCATTAGTCTGAATGTGAGCCGAGAGTGCAGCTCTGTACACTTCACACTTCATCCTGTCACCTCTGACGGCAGTCACATGATCAGTAAACATCAGTTCCCCTGGCAGCCACACACACCCATGCCATAACACTCCCTCCACCATGTACAGATGAAGCAGTATGAGCACAGAGACGCCGTGAACAACAAACAGAGCAAACCACAAACTGTTGGAAACAGTAAGCGACAGTTAGTGACCTGAAGTGAAGGCATATGAGATAGCATATAAGGCCCCACAGAAGCCCAGTCGTACTAATTAAGTGGGTGTCTGCCTCCCAAACTGTTTGAACTATTTGAAACGATCAGATTTTAAAACTGAAAAACAAAATCACGGCAGTTTTATTTACCCGTGCTCGACCTTTACTTATCTCCATTCGTCCTGCCTTGACTTCTTGTTGCCCTTTTTCTTTACATTGGTATGTTTTCATGTAAAATAGTCTCTCTTATCTCCTTCTTTTCCCTAACACATTATCCATCTTCACCTCCTCCTGTCTTTGTTGTTTTCTTTCAGCTTAGTCATTTTATTTCAAATTAAAGATCAAAATGAAAACAGAACATTTGTCATCGTGCAGAAAATGATGAAATATTTTCTTGGTTTTAAATGCTGGGAGCATTTTTTCCCCCCAACTCTTAAATATGAGCTCACCTTCAGTCATGCAGGGTGTTAAATCAGTGTGTGTGGACAGATAAGAGCTGTGGATTGATAAAAGGTTATCAGAGTGCGAAGAGAAGAGAGCTGAATGTGCAGCTCGAGCCGCCGGCCTTGAAACTCAAACGGGGTGAATGATTGACACGATGACATCATAATCGCCTGAGCTCAATAAACTAACGAGGACGGGGTTTTCTTTTTTTTCTGTCTCTCTCTGCTATTCAAAGTTCAGAGCTGGCATGTCCGCGGGTTATAAAGGTTTACTGGCGAAAAGTCAAACGTCTCCGCCTGACACAGAAAGCACACAGAGTGAGTCCTCCCACCTCCTCCTCATGTTCCCATAATTATCACCGCTGTCAGAGCAGTCATGTCACTATCTAAAAATAAACCTTCTCAGTGTGTGTGTGTGTGTGTGTGTGTGTGTGAGTGTGGGCGGTGAATCCTCATCAGTCTGCTGAAAACTGGAACATCAGCTTCGCTCGGTCATTAGGCCTAATCCGAAAACCAGCAGCAGCACAAAAAGCTTCGTGCGCTGCCTGACGATGATGCTTGAATCACATGCGTGTCCTTTATCCCGCAAAGCACTGAACGACACGATGTCAGACCGCAGACTCACCGCAGGGCTGACGCACTGCAACACACTGCCAAACCCAAACCTGTGGGTGCTTTATCCCACTTACACAAAGTGTCACTCTGTGAATCGCTGTGGTCTTTTGCATCCAGTTGCAGGTTTGTGTTTCTTTGTTGTCTATTTTCTGTTGTTAAATGAGATCCTGTGTCCACACTGTAAAAGGCATACATTTAGTTAACAGAACTGAGCGATGTTTCCAATCATAGAAGTTCTAATTTTATACAAGAAACAGGCGTTAAAGGAGGCTAACAAACCGAACATCCCCACCCCAGTCCTGTGGGAGAAAAGGTCAGACTGACTAAGGGCTGTTTCTCCCAGGTACCGAGGATTTATCAGGCACATCATTCAGACGGAGCAGATATTTGTGGGTTTCATTTTTCCACATAAATGTAAGCAAACCTGAGTGAGAGAAGAACAAGTCTGGATCACTTTCTGCAGAATGCAAACATCAAAGAGATTTTCTTCTTCTCTGTTTCACGGTTAACCTGATCGTGCAGTCCTTCATTGTTATTTGCTGCTGAGCTCAGGCTGAGATGGATAAGTGTTCACTCGTCTGCTTCCTCCCACTGATTGTGATTTGGTACTCACTTGCCTTATTTTTAGATTGACTCTCTCAATTAAATTCAATTTCGTGTATATAGCACCTAATCACAACAACAGTCACCTCGAGGTGCTTTATATTGTAATGTGAAGACCCTACAATAATACAAAGAAAACAGAGAAAACCCCAATAATTATATGAAACCATATTAGCGAGCATTTTGGTGACAGTGGGAAGGAAGAACTCCCTTTTAATAGAAAGAAACCTCCAGCAGAATCAGGCTCAGGGAGGCGCTGTCATGTTCTGAGACCAGTTGGGGGGTGAGGGGAGGAAGACAGGACAAGAGATATTGTTGAAGAGAGACAGATATTAATAATAACTAATAAATAAATGCATAGAAGTGTATAAACAGAAGAAACAGTGCATCATGGGAATCCTCCAGCAGCCTAGACCTATTGCAGTGCAACTAAGGGAGGATTCAGGGTCACCTGATCCAGCCCCAACTATATGCTTTGCAATGCAATTCAGTTCAGTACAGTCGTTTTGTATCAAGGCCCGTAATCTCTGCAAAGTAAAATAAATCTACAATAATAGTGGGAAAACCCAACAATCAGAAAATTCACCATTAACCACAGATGGCAACAGTAGGAAGGAAGAGCTCCCTTTTAGCATTAACATCCGACGGGGCTGAAAGGAACGAGGGAAGCTTTGCTCCAATGTTGTGTGTATGGGGAGATTTTTAGCTGCAGTGGTGCTGATTCTGGAATAACTGAAGACTTTAGCACGTCATGGCTGCAGGTCCAAAGCAGATCATCAATGGATTAGTGCTCTGTATGATGCAGGACTCAAGGGTGAACTATGTCTAAACAGGAAAATGAAAGACCTTGGTGCAGCTTTGAAACTATTTGTGTATAATGACTCTCATTAGACTGAATGCTCATAGTTTATGGGATATCTATATTTTCATAAAAACTAAAAATTCTCTCTGCGCTTTTGTCGTAGTGCAGGAACTACTGCAAAACTGCAGGAAGTAGAGAAGGAATGTTTGCAGGCATATTTGCAGATATCCTGGAAATAAAAAATATGATTCAAGTGTTGAGGAGCCTGTAAAGCTTTTTGCCTAGCAACACGTCCACCATATTACTGAGACAACAGGTCAGGCAGACACTATTCGATATCAGTGTGTTGGGAGATTGGAACAATAACCAAACAGTGCCAACATCAGATCCGACTGGAAATTACAGCACACCCTCTGTAATGTTCATCCCATAGACTGTTACTAAAAACACTGGCTGTCATAACTCTATAAAAATTTATTTTTTAAGAAAACATGTCATCATTTTTTGAGAGTTTGAGAAAACCAGGAAGCTCAGAGTTGAATAAAACTGTGTCACAGAGTTCAGAATCACGTCTGATACACGCAGTGTTTGTGAACGCTGCTGTACTTTGTGTTCAAGTCGTGTTGCATACAAAACAGTGTGATATCAGTGAGTGAGTGGAACAGCTCCTCCCTTTGCAAACACAAAATACATCCAGATAACACGTTTCTGTTGGCTGACTGCTGAGGTCAAAGTTGAACCAAACTGAAGCTGCAGCTTAAAAGCAGTCACACCGGTTTGAGCTGAAGTTAAAGACTTCTAATAAGAGCAATCAGTCATCCTGCACTGCCTGACCTGTCCTATGTGACTGTTTACTATGTGACTGTTTACATTTACTGCCGATATAGTCGATATTTCCAGGTGTGTGTGCACGCAGGTGGGTGTGTAAAAGAAAGTGTTTCAGTGTGCATGTTTGTGTTTGTCTCCCTGCTGATGGTTGTTGTTCAGCGCTGTGCAGATCTCATCCACGATACCCATCGCAGCGTTTGCGGTGAACTCACTCTCTTCCCACGATGCTTTGCGCTCTCTTCCTCACCAGATGGGGAGATGTGAAAACATTTGAAACTTCAAACATAAAAATGAGCGATGGCCTCGTCCTCCATCGCCAAGATACGTTTGTTTAAAATCCACCTCCTCCGAGAATCTGGCAGAGGGCTTTGCACAGAAACATCTGGAAAACATGTTTTCCAGTCGTTTCGTTTTTCCTCTGCATCTGAAAGAGCAAAGCCACTGAGCAACACATCTGCAGCTCTATACTTGAGAGGACTTTCTGTCACGTTAAACATCCCCGGGCCCGTGATCCTCTGGGGTCCTGGACACTTTTTTCATTTTCCTGCTGCCTCAGATCATCCACTGGAGAAAACAATGTAGAACAACAGTTAGCCGTAAAATACTTGGCCAACTGGACCATTAGCTCAATAAACTACAGCTGTATGCCGTGACTACACTCCCAGCTACATCTGTAAATTAGTCAAATATAGCAGCACGTGGCTGGAGAGTTACTGTGTTTTACAGTAAAAATGTCCTTAAGGCCTGATTGTGGAAGAAAATCAGGTGGGGTGCATCTGAGATTAGCACAAGTGATTATCACCCAGAACAGCCACAACATTAAAAGCTATTCATCCATCCACCCACTTCCATTTTCTTCACCGCTTATCCAGGTCAGGTTCTCAGGAAGGGCAGGGGGGGCTGCAGCCTTCTCCAGGAGACATTGGACAGTCTGTCACAGGACCACACTAAAAACCATCTCCCAAATATTGTGCATGTTCACACGACCTCTACAGGTTTCCTGTGGTGTCTGGCATTGGGATTTTGCCAACGATCTGTCAACCCCACGGGGATCTCCTAGAATGGGCTAGTTTTATGGTGCATCCTAGCCTGCTAAATGGTGGTTAGGATGGGACTCGAGAACCGCTTCTTCCAGAAAACTGGTTCCCAGTAGTCCAGTTCTATAGAATTGTTCATCTGCCTGCCTATCAATCCAGCTTATCAGTTCTAGCATTTGCACTACAATTCAATTACATTTTATTTATATAGTGTCAAATCACAACAACAGTCGCCTCAAGGTGGTTTATATTTTAAGGTGAAATACATACAGAGAAAAAACCAATAATCATATGACCCCCTATGAGCAAGCAGTTTGGTGACAGTGGGAAGGAAAAACTCCCTTTTAACAGGAAGAAACCTCCAGCAGAACCAGGGTCAGGAAGGGGCGGGGCCATCTGCTGTGACCAGTTGGGGTGAGAGAAGGAAGACAGGATAAAGACATGCTGTGGAAGAGAGACAGAGATTAATAACAAGTGTGATTCAGTGCAGAGAGGTCTGTGAACACATAGTGAGTGAGAAGTTACTGAAGAAGAAACGCTGTACTTTTAAATACTCTAAGAACAACAAGTAAGTCTGCAGTGCAACGGATGCTAGCATGCTAACGCGCAAGACAGCATGCTAACGCTAAGAGCCAGACTGAAAGCTGAGCGAATGTCTTCCCCAGCAGCCAGACCCTGAACTACAGGTAACAAGCAGTCAGGCTGCAGCCTCCCTTTCTACCTGTTCAAGTCTTTAAAGCAGAATCATAATGGTGATCGCTTTTTTGTGTTGGTTTTCATCTTTCATCTTTCCTCCGGGTTCTTCCCAGAGTCGTGCAGACATGCAGTAGGTTAAGTGGTGATTGCCAACAGTTGTAAATGGTTGTTTGTCTCTCTGTGTTAGCCTTGTGGCCAACAGTCTGACTTGCCATGTGACAGCTGAGCTGAGTATCTGGGATAGGCTGAACCCCCCTCTGGCCTGCCATGACAGTGAGCAAAAGAAAATGGATGGGTGTATTTTGGAGGCTGGGCAGAGTTTGTTGATCCTCCCAAAGCATTCCTGTGCAGCTTTTATAGCAGCATGCACAAAAATGCAGACACATGTATGAAAAGGATGCAAGTGAAACCAATTCACAAATCCCTTAAACCTGCTTTGTTTCTAACAGCCTGCAGGAACAAAATCAGCTGTTTTGACTTCTAAGAGAAAATGACCCCACTGCCCCCTCGCTCTTTGAGCTTAGTAAAACTTTCTTGATAAGTTTACGGTCTCAATCGCTAATTTAAAGTCTGTTCTAACACAAAATAAAGTTTATTTTGTAAAATCTGATCCTTTTTAGAGTCAAAAAGGATGATACAGCAATATCTACTTTAAGGCACACCTACCATGTGACTGCTGCAGGATGAGCGCTCAACTTTTAAAACACTAAAATGATGAGAACCTATAGTCTATGGATCTAACCGCGTGCTCCTTCCACAGGTAAACTCCTTCAGAGTATCTTTCAGTTTAACTTTTTTTGCGATGTCCTGTCTATTTGGAGCTAAAAGAGGCCACCCAAACACATGAGACATCATTGGAAAGGCCAGAGTTTCCTCTTAAGGTAACTCAAATAAGTCAGATGATATGGACCAAAACCAAATGTCCATTAAAGAGGACATAAATGGTTCTCACAAGGATATGCATATATATATATATGCATATCCCAAACAGTTTCTCCCTGCAGTCACAGCATTTAATTCTCATAATGTAACACTGAAAATTTATTAAAGCAGGAAAACATAAGAAAATAAGTAAAGATGGAGAAAAAAGAGTGAAGTGGAGAAGACATTGTAGAGCAGAACAAGCTGAGCAGAATATGGAGAGAGAAGCTCGGCGTTGGGCCAAAGAAAACCCAATGAATAAAAGAAAACAGAAAGAAGATAAAATCTCAAGCAGGAGACCAAACAGTGGGCGGGCATCGACCAGTAAGTTTCCTGCCCCCCACCAGGTCCTGGTTTCTGTTACTAGAGAAACAAACAGCTCTAAAACAGAAAACAAATGAGACTGATGCTCTATTACGTCTAAACCGGCGCCCTGGTGAGAATGGTCCAAACGTGGTTTTAGTCTGATCTCGGTTTCAGTCTGGACTTTGTTCAGTGTTGAGCTCGTTTTGGAGCACCTTGGAGAACCTGTACAGCTCTTCTGTGTCTTTATGTAATCCAGCCTGACTGCATGATGATGAGATCAGGGCTCTGTGGGGATCCAGTTTGACGTTTGTGCTCATGATCTTGCAGCAGTATGAATCAGAAAGCTTCTGATGGTGATGGAGAAGAATGTAAACATCTGAAGTTAACAGAACTACAATAAATAATTAAGGAGCTCCAAAAGGTTTCCCTTGTGTTCTTGTGTGCGCTTGTTTAAATGACATTGTGGGGCCATGAAACAGTTTGTGCAGTTGTGAGGACCTGGCCTCCCTCTAGGGACAAAAATCACATTAAATTTTGGGTGAAGTAATGCTTAAAGGTTAAGTCTGCAGGAGACGAATGTAAGTCAGCGTAATATCCTCAGAAGTGGTGAGTGGAGAGGGTGGGGGCCTTACTATGACTCCTCTCACTGTTCATCATGTTTCTCCCCTCGTGTCTTTTGCTGACTCGGCGCTGTGCTGCCTCTCCTGACAGGGAGATATGTGAAGCAGAGGTCAGAGGTTGCCGCTGCTCTGCTGAGTGTTTGTCCTGAAACTGAAACTGGTTTTGTTTAATCCGTGAAACCAGTTAACTCCCTTCACCCAGTCTGACTTTGCTTTCCGACGCATCGCTGCCAACTCTCACGCTTCCAAGCATCACCTGCTTTCTAACTCACGCTCTCACGCTACCCAAACACATCTCGACCTTATAAAATAGTTATAAATGTTCATCGTGTTTGGGACTTGTTGTTTTGTCTATGATGAAATCATTTCCTGTTTTATTTTACTGCCTTGCTTTTCTCTTTTTTTATTCCTGGCATTTTTAACTCCACCTGTGCTCCATTTCCCTCCTTTTTTGTATCATCTGTCTTTGATTTGCCAGTCAGCCACCCCCCCATATTTACAGCACACCTCCTGTGTAGCATTCACCAGTGGGCAGATTGCCCTGCTGCTGCAGTCAAGCCTTCGAGCTGTCTCCGGGTTTCTGTTTCTTGGTTTCCTTGTGAATTTTTGTTATTTCCCTCAAGTTCCAAGTTAATCTCCCCTCCATGACCTCTTGGACTTTATCTGGACCTGGTTTGTTTGGCTCGCTGACTGCCTCGCCGTGTGTGACCCCACCCTGGATTAAAGAATTAGATTGTTGTACTTTAACTCTGCTTCTAGTATCGTGCACTTGGGTCCTCTCTCCTGTGAAACTATTACAGCGTTAAACTCAGTATTTTTCTCATATTTGAGCGTGCGAGCCATATTTATAGATACAGAACATTTCACAAAAAGGAGTCAAAAAGTGCTTTATAAAAAAAGACTGATACAAAATGCAAAATTTAGAATAGAAAATGGTAGTTAGACAGTAAAATATAAAAATTAGAAATCATAAAAAGTATACAAGAAAAAACATTAACCCTAATTAGAAGCAAAAACTGCACAATAAGTAAAACATGATTAAAAGCAGTACAAGTATTAATCTACAGGGTGGGCCATTTATATGGATACACTGTAATAACATGGGAATGGTTGGTGATATTAAAGTCCTGTTTGTGGCACATTAGTATATGTGAGGGGGCAAACTCCTCAAGATGGGCCGTGACCATGGTGGCCATTTAGAAGTCGGCCATCTTCGATACAACTTTTGTTTTTTCAATAGGAAGAGGGCCATGTGACACATCAGACTTATTGGTAATGTCACAAGAACAACAATGGTGTGCTTGGTTTCAACGTAACTTTTTTCTACATTAAAAAATACATATATGCTTTTAGCTGCATGTATGCAGGCAGAGCGCTCCATCCATCCATCCATCCAATACTTTCATTATTCAACACAAGTGGCCAATCTGAAGACCGAACTCAAAGAAGCTCCAACACCGCTCTACAAACATCACAGGAGAATAAAGTTCTTCTTCTACTTCTTCTTCCAGCTGTTCCCTTTCGTTGTCACCACAGCGGGACATCTGCCTCCATCTCCTCCTCTCCCAGCATCCTCCTCTGTCACATCAATCCTACTTCACTACATCCATGAACCTCCTCTGAGGTCCTCCTCGTTTCGACCTGCCTCACAGCTCCATCTCTATGTTCAGTTCTGAAACAGCGTTTAACATGATATTTGCACAATCAGGAGAACTCGGGTGTAATTATGAGTGTGGAGAGGATGAAAACGACTCAGGTAACATAACGACATCGAGCCTAATAGAAGAAACCGTCAACTCCAACAATCACCTGAATCCTTTAATGTTCATGTATATACAGGGGTGCACATAAGTGGTCTGCAGGTGCGCGTCTTTTATTTTGACAGCCCATGCGCACCTGCAGACCACTTGTGTGCACCCCTGTATATACATGAACATTAAAGGATGTCTGTCCCGTCTGTAACAACTGAAAATAAAATATAATAAATAATAACAACAAAGGTCGATCAAATGGACCAATACGGCAAGGCCGTGATGATCCATTTGGCAAAGTAAAGCCATTGGGTATCCTTGTTGGTCTTCAGACAACAATTCTGACGGTTAAAGAACCAAATGGGACAGGCAAAAAAAAAAAGAAGTTGCAACGCGTGTTTGCGTACATAAGATTTTTTGGAGGAGGACAGACATTTGTTTAGAACTCTTAAAGACGAAGCAAGCTCCTTTAAGCAACTTTGGTGTTCCTCCACCTCCACAGAAATGTCAGAAGGAGTCCGAACCGCAAAAGAAGCGCGTATTCTCAGAACAGTGGTTGCAGGAGGTGAGCTGGCTTCAAACAAATGATGAACGCACAGAGATGCGGTGCAGAATGTGCCGTGAAAATCCCACTCTAGCAGACAAAAACACTGCCTTTTTATGTACGCAAACGCGCGTTGCAACTTCTTATCTGGTGCGCGTCTTTTATTTTGACAGCCCATGCACACCTGTGGACCACTTATGTGCACCCCTTCGTATATATGTGATGAGTTTAAGTTTGGCAAATGAACTGAAGCTGATGGATGCACAACTCAAGCCAGTCTCTCTGTGGGTCGAGCACAAAGCACATAAACCTCCTGAGGGTCAGAAGACGTGTTTATGAGGAGGTGGAGGAGGGTGAAGGTGAAGCTGTTTATACCGACTATCGATCACAAGGCCGCAGCTCGCAGAATGCTGTCAAACCTCCAGATATCTGTAAGCAATCAGGGTCAGCGTGATTGACAAGTTCGGGCTTCGCTTGTCAGGATGAATTAAGTGAGTGGAGAGAAGGAGGAGTAACACCTCCCTTGTTTCTGATTCATGGTGGAGGTTGATAACGTCACTGGGAGCTTGGCAGCGCAGCTCTCCACGCTGCTGATTTATTCCAGGTTTCACAACTCATAAACAAGATAAACGCTCAGTGCGGGGCTGAGCTCCGTGTCAGTGAGCTACAGTGATGGGAATGTTCTCTCGTGCTGAGAAAGATACCGGAGACGTTTGCAGTTCACGTCCTCTCACCTCTCCAAACGGAGCTCAGAGAGTCTACGGCTCCTGACCGAGGTTCAGCTCGATGTTCCCAAACGACCGCTCGATGAAACACACAGTGTCCCCCTTTTCTTGTATTTTGGCATTTCTGCTCAAACTCTGCTCAGTGTGTTCATGCACACTTCAAGTGCAACCTGCAGAAATAAGCTATTTAATATTGATGCTTATGCTTTGTATGAGTAGTTCCATCCACGAGGCGTTTCCTGCAGGGGTCTGCATTCCTACTACAGATGCATGTTAATGGCCCGCCTGTTGGATCAAACTGCATTCATTTACAGTTACATGTGTGCAGCGTGTGATCGCTGCAGGAACACAGGGCTGACTCAGAGGCCTGTGCTGTTTCTCAGCGCTCCTCCACACAGGAGGAGGAACACGAACTGGAAACACTCCCTGAGAGCTGGACAACAACTGAGACCAGAAATCCCCCATCACGCTCAGTGTGTGCGCACACATATCTCTGTGAGGACCTGCTGGAGTTCTGGACCTTGTGAGGACACTGTGTCTGTCCTCAGTGTGTGACAGATTACTAAAGGTGGCAGGTTAGTGGGTTCAGACTTGGTTTTAGGGTTCAGGAACCATGTTTGACTAAAGTTTCAGGTTTGAGATCCTCACAAAACCTGAAGTACAAACATCCTTTGTTTGTGTGATAAGCCCTCGCTGAAGTGAGACATCAGAGTTTATCCCCATGAGTCCAATATTCAACTGTGCGTGTTTTCATTTTAATATTTTCAAAGCCGACATCATCGCCGCTCTGAGTGTGAGCCAGCCCAAATCAAATCAGGCCGTGTTTTCTTTTAAAGGACACATTAAGCTGTAGTGCCTCTTCACCTCACTGTACAATACCTTGTGCAATACTTTTTGTAAATAGTCAACAGTGCAATAGACTCAATACTTGAAATGTGCAATTCACTTGTATTTTTATTTTTTATTCCTATTTATTCTATTTATCCCCTTTGTATATTTTATTTATATTTGTCTCTGTATTTATATGTGTGTGTGTGTGTGTGTGTGTGTGTGTGTGTGTGTGTGTGTGTGTGTGTGTGTGTGTGTGTGTGTGTGTGTGTGTGTGTGTATATATATATAACAGTTCTGTAACTGTAACTTTGGTCGTTGCTGTGCTTTTTTTGGAAGTCGAATTTCCCAGAGGAACCCACCCGAGGGATTAATAAAGTTCTATCTTATCTTATCTTATCTTATTAATATTTCCCTTCAGTGGGATTCCCTCTGATCGAAGTTTAATCTTACTGTAAATCTAATTTATTATGTTCATAAGCACGGACTGTTCGCTTCCTTCCTTCTCGGTCCTCTGGGGGTTGGATTAGCTAATCCTAGTTGGATTGGCCAATAAGTGGCCAGTGTTGGAGTTCACTCTATAACTGTGGAAATGAGAATTGGCGTGTAGGTAATTTTATCTTCAAGCCACGTGTCACAGCAGCGCTCGCTGTGAGCCTCAGCCAGGCTCAGAAAACACACAGTCTGTTCCTGTTAGTTGTCGCCACAGTGGATCATCTGCCTCCGTCTCACCGTATCCCAGCATCCTTCTCTGTCACACCGCCCTTCTGTCTTGCAGTGCTCATAAACGTCCTGCGCCATCATTAAAAAGTCCACTGTCCTGTCCACTGCTCTCTCCTAGACATCTCCTTAGCACCACAGGTGTCATCAAGACAAACCAACCGTCTTTCCCCTCTTCATCCTCTCCATTGCTTCCAATGTTAGTTCCAATGTATTCTCTCCACCTGATTCACTAACTTTCCTCCATCTGTCCTACTCTTTCCCATTTTCTGCATTCATCACCTTCTCAAAGAGCTTCTTCCATATGCTCACACTTTCTTCATTGTTATATTTCTATCTCTACCCTTAACCATCTTAACTTGCTGCACATACTATGCAGCTCGATGTCTCTGCCTGGCTAATTGAGTCTTTCTCAAGTCTCTGGTTTGTTGCAGTCCTAGCCTCTTCTCCCAGTACTGTCTACTTCTTTAGCTCCCTGTCTATCCCACTTTTACTAACCCCTTCTTTGCAAGCCTTTGCTTCTTTTCTCATCCCACCACCAAGTCTGCTTGTTGTCTCTCCTTCTGTGCAGAGGATACACCAAACACCTTCTTGGCAGTTTCCTACACCTCTGCAGTCGTACTTTCCCAGTAATCTGGTAACTCTTTCCTACCAACTCCTGTCTGAACTCTGAGCAACATTCCTCCTTTTTAACTTCCACCATTTAACCCTTGCTTCTGCCTTAACTCACACAATACAACCTGTAATTCAAACTGTATATTAGTGTGATGCAGCTGTAAGGCAACACCACTGGTTCATTGCAGAGGGAGCGGTTTGAGTGATCATTTCTAGGCTGCTGGGTCATAACTGGACCATCGTCTATTACTTGGTGTTTTTTAATGACTGTAGCATTAAAATGATTGGGCCGTGGGGAACAACGACATCACGTCCAACATCTTTTTCAGAATAAGTTGAGAAATTGTGCTAAACATATATAAAAATGCAATAACTGTCAAACCCTTCATTTAATTGTAACTTTTACAAAGACAGCAAATCTCATGTTGAAAGTGAGACATTTTATTATTTTTGGAAGAAGATATGTTCGATATCAAGCCAGCAACGCATTTCCAAAGAAGTTTGGGTGAGGGTGCAAGTAAAGACTGCAGAGGTTTTGCAATAATAAAGAAAAACACCTGGTTGAATATCTTTCAAATAGAGATGCTAATTAGCAACAGGATCAGGATGCTAAAAATAGAATCCCAGCGAGGATGACTCTTTCAGATATAACAATGAGGAGGCGTTATGTGGCCACAATGGTCAAGAACATTTCTCAACATCAGCACTGAAAGGCAGAAGCCCCTCGGGCAGAACGGCACTAACTACAGACATGAGTAAGAATCCTGTAAGCATCTAATTTACTGTAGTTCATATGACCGAATGAATGTTTTGACTTTTTTCTGTGTAGTTAATTACCACAACTCAAACTATTTTGAACCATTCATTAGGTCTTCATTCATTCACTCATTCATTCATCCTCACCCCAACCACTCATGGAAGATTGCTGCGCTGCCCTGAGCGTGGTTCTCCTAGGTTTCTTCCTGTTAAAAGGAAGTTTTTCCTTCTCACAGTCGCCAAGTGTTAGCTTACAGGGCTCGTCTGATTGTTGGGGTAGTCTTTGTATTATTGCAGGGTCATTACGGCCTACCTGAAGGAGATTAGGAATCTGGAGAACTGGTGCCAGAGGAACAACCTCCTTCTAAACGTCAGTAAGACAAAGGAGCTGATAGTGGACTTCAGCACTAAGCAGGAGAGGAACTACCAGACCCCCGTCATCAACGAGTGCCCAGTGGAGAGAGTGGACAGCTTCAAATACCTCGGCGTTCACATCACGCAGGACCTGTCATGGTCCTGTCACATCAACACCGTGGTGAAAAAGGCCCGACAGCGTCTCTACCACCTCAGACGCTTGAGACTTCCAACTGCCCTCCAAGGTGCTCAGGAACTTTTACTCGTGCACCATAGAGAGCATCCTGGCGGGAAACATCTTAACCTGGTTCGGGAACAGCACCATGCAGGACAGACGAGCTCTACAGAGGGTTGTGCGATCAGCTGAGCGCACCATCCGCTCCGAGCTCCCTGACCTGCACTCAATCTACAGCAGGCGGTGCTGGACCAAGGCCAGGAAGATGGTGAAGGACCTCAGCCATCCCAACAACAGACTGTTCTCTCTGTTGAGGTCAGGAAAGCGATTCCGCTCCCTGAAGACCAACACAGAGAGACTGAGGAGGAGCTTCTTCCCGCAGGCGATACGGTCTCTCAATCACACCACCACACAGTACTGACCCACACATATGGTTCTTACACACACACTGGACTTTCTGGACTTTGTTTTTGCACAACACTGGTCACTATATTCTTCATTTCCAGTTAATACTTGTACAGCTGCTGTTATTGTGTATATATTTATTTATATTTAGATTTCTTCATACATTCTTATATAGTTCTATATTGTGTATTGTGTATTTTGTTGTACAGTTATTTTATTTTCAACTTTAATTTATATATTTATCTTTATCTTATTCTTCCCAGTTAAATTTACCCTTCATTCTAATTTGTGTTGTACAGTTATTTCATTTTTAACCTTAATTTATATTTTATTCCTTCCTAGTTAAATTTACCCTTTTTAATTTTTCATATTTATTTCCTTTCTTATTCATAGCCTTTTCCTTTTTTGTTTTCTTTAGGTCACGAGCAGTTGTCCAAGCATTTCACTACATATCGTACTGTGTATGACTGTGTACGTGACAAATAAAAAATTTGAATTTGAATTTGAATTTGAATTTACCTGACAGTATGAACACTTTGAGGCAACTGTTGTTACGATTTGGTGCGATATAAATAATAATAATATAATTTCTCCTGGTCACACTGCACTCCTGCCCCCTCCTCTCTATGTCAGTTTTCCCTCCTGTGTGACAGTCTGCTCCCTCCTCATTAGTACCACCTGTGTTCAGTTATTCATTCAGGCTTCTCAGTATATAAAGAATCCCATTTTACATTGTCACTTCCCAGGTCATCCTGTTAGTGGTCCTTCTGTTTTTCTTATTTGTTAACTTGGTTTTTTCTTGTTTGTTTTTCTTTCCTGCGTCTGATTTCCATCCATATTAGATTTTTAGATTTTACTCTCTGTCCCCCTGCTGTCCTAATCCTCACTGGAACCATTACAGTTATTATGCATGTGAGACAAATAGATATTCTACATACTGTAGATGCTTCTGCTGGAGTTACGCTAATTTACAGTAAACGGCAAAGCAGAAAAGTGTCACCAGGTGTGTGGAACCATATCCTGCAGACCAAAGAGGAGAGACCGGGACAATACCATGCAGGTCCATGTCCTGGGATTGGTGCACATATCCTGGATCACTTTAACATATCTGATGGCATCATTATCACCTGTTTAAGATGCATACAACTAACTAATAGTATTGCTGGCAGTAACGCAATATTTAATCAACACCACAACTATGATTATGTCTCAGTTATTAAAGACCCTGTACCCTATGAAGCCTTAACTTCTTTTATTAATTAATAAAGCTGTGTGTCTGTCCTGGACCTCTATTTAAAATATTTGGAGCAACGCTTGCTGCCAGCCTTACAATGTCCCTTTCACTGACTGCCTTGCAAATTTCCAAACCACGTTCTGCACGTCTAACAACAGCACGTCTCTGTAGCAGAAGAGTCCTGATGCTAAACTGGCCCTCCTGTGGTCCAGACTTGTCACCCGCTGGGATGTTATGAAATAAAAATATACAACAAATGAGGCCCTGATCTGTTAAGCAACTGAAATCCTATATCAAGCAAGAAGTGTTAAAAGAAGAATTGCTGCAACACATGCCCTGAACCAACTTTTTGTCATGTGGTGCTTGCATCAAAATCATACTGAGGATATATTGTTTTTAAAAAAAAAAAAATGACATTTGTAGCTCACGACTGTTTTTCATTAAAAAACACAGTTTGAGTGATTCGCGGATTATTGCATTCTCTTCTGATTTACGTTTTGCGAAATGTTGGCCGAAAGCCTCCGTGCAGCCCGGTGAGGCAGCAGGCTTGTGCGTGAGCTGCTGCCTCCTTCAGAGAATAATTAATCAGAGTAAACAGAGGCTGGGGTGAAGCCCTGGCTGCTCTGCAGGTCCTGCTCTATTCAGAGCTGTTCTGGTCTCTGCAGTCTAAATATTAATTCCAAAGATAGCGCTGCAGTGCCCTGGATACACACACAAAGGCAGCCATGTGGACAATAGCTGTCAGGCTGCTGCTTTGTTTTTCCTGTGTGCTGTATCGCAGTAATTTCCATCTGTGATAGGACACATTGTCTTTACACAAAGATAAAGAGACACTGGCCTACTTCTCCTGCTCACCTGGCAGCAGGTACAGTCTGGTCCACATGAGCAATTAGCTCAGAGATCAATATCTGAATCAGCATGGTGACATCACCAGACAGCTTTATGTGGAGCTTTTTATCCCAGCAATAATCTGAATGAGACCAAATGTACTAAAACACGTCATGGTGATAAGAACAAATTGGTTTGTTGTCTGATACAGTCAAATTCATTTGGAGCCACAAAAAATGGTTTTGTTAATGATTAACCTGCTGCCAGCACTCTGAAAGGCCAGGACCAAGGTCTTCAGGTTTCCTGGTTTGAGCACTTCAAAACCCCAAAATATTCAGTTTCAAATAAAAGAGATAAACTGGACACAACAGATTAACAGCCCTGCCTCCTATAGGAATTAAATAATTACATCTGCATTACAAACATTAAAACGTCGGGTTTGTTGCAAATATTTTGATATTTGATCTCAAATGTCTGATTTTACCATCCAGTATCAATGTGTAGCAACTGCTGCCAGCGTCCTGGACTGCACCGCAACCTCCTTTGTACACGCTGACCTCTCCTGAAGACTTCAATACAGCTCAGAAATGTGGACATTTGTTATTTTCTGAGTGCATGTGAGGGTAAATCTGAGTGACACTCACACACAAGTTTTTGTTACCTGTGCTTCTAGTTCAGCTTTGGGTCAGTTATAGTTCACTGTGTGTCTGTTCTGTTCTAGTCTCGTTCCGGCGTCTTGGAAGTCTGCCATGCAGGCCATTGTTGCCCGGTCCCCATGGCCTGCATGGCAGACTTCCAAGACGAAAACCACCGCTGAGCTAAAGGAAAATAAAGGCTTGTCTCAGTTTTGCCAGAAAACATCCTGATGATCCCAGAGACTTTTGGGAAAATGCTCTTTGGACTGACAAGACAAAAGTTGAACTTTTTGGAAGGTAATTGTCCCGTTACAGCTGGCAGAAAAGGAACATGATACCAACGATAAAATCTGGAGGTGATAGTGTGATGGTCTGGGGCTGTTCTGCTGTTCTGGAAGACTTGCTGTGGTAAATGGAACCGTGAAATCTGCCGTCGATCAAAATATCCTGAAGGAGAATGTCCGGCCATCTGCTCGTGACCTCAAGTTGAAGCCCGCTTGGGTTCTGCAGCAGGGCAATAGTCTGAAACACAGCAAGCCCACCTCTGAACGGCTGAAGAAAAACAAAACGAAGACTTTGCAGTTGCCTAGTCAAAGTCCTGACCTGAATCCAATTGAGTTGCTGTGACACGACCTTAAAAAGGCAGTTCATGCTCTAAAACCCTCCAATGTGGCTGAATTACAGCAATTCTGCAAAGATGAGTGGGACAAAATTCCTGCACAGTGCTGTAAAAGACTCATTGCCAGTTATAGCAAACGTTTGATTGCAGTTGTTGCTGATAAGGGTGGCCCAACCAGTTATTAGGTTTAGGAAGCATTCACTGTTTCACACAGGGCCATGTAGGTTTGGATTGTTTCCCCCTTAATAATAAACTCCTTCATTTAGAAACTCGATTTTGTGTTTACTCGTGTTATCTTTGTCTAATATTTAAATTTGTTTGATCATCTGAAACATTAAAGTGGCAAACATGCCAAAAACTAGGAAATCAGGAAGGCGGCAAACACTTTTTCACCACTGTGTATAGTCTGAGTCTCCCCTTGTCTTTTGTCACTTTGTCCCTGTTGTGTCTCCTTGCTGTGAGTTTCCTAATATGTAGATTTTGGGGGGTTTTTCTCCCTGTGAGTTACTGGCACCAAAGCGCTTCCCTGTCTCCTGAGTCCTGCATCTGCGCCTGGCACGCAGCGATTACGTGACACAGTCAGTATCTGTTACAGAGCAAGAAAGGTGTGCTGCCGTCACCTCTCTGCCTCCTTACAGTATCTTAGCATGATGAAGCCGTGCCAGCGCCGATCAGTTAGTTCAGTTTGAGTCAGATAATCTTTCAGTTTAATTTGTTCACAAACTGAAATGTTTCAATAAAAGAATCAAATTATTCATGTACACAAGTTTCCCCTTGCTACAAGGTTCAAGCAGACGATAACTTTAGAATTAGAAATATTTATTACCCAGGACCACATGTGGAAAGATGGTCAGCCAACACTCACTGATTGAGTGATTGAAACGTGCAGCCTTTTGTCCATGTGACTGTTACGTATTTGTCATTCACGTCCTCCTAGCAAGTATCAGGATAACCCTGATACTTGCCTTCACACTAACGTGGCTACATTCACTGGGCTAGGGGAATGTAAGGGAATCATTGCCACTGACGTTCTGGCTGGATTCAGAGTGTCTTGAAGAACTCAGATAGATTCATTTAGTTATTTTTTGTGATTGTGATGGAGGCACGGACTGGTTGATTAGCTGCAGGATGATTCTGAGAAGGCCCGAACCTTTGCGCAGTAGTCAGGAAAACACTGTGAACGCCAGGTGACGACTTCCTGTTTGTGTGCAAATGCAAACACAAGTCTGAGCCAGGCGAATAAAAAAAGACTCCAGTTTAGAGAGAAATGACTGAGCTTTCTGTAATTTTGAAGGATCTGCACGGTGACCCCTGCCCCCTACAGCGATTGCACGTTCCTTTATTTACACTGTATTCACACGTGCCTGATGGCAGCCACTGAGCATGTGCAAACGTTCACCCCACACTGGGTGTACTCTGTGACCTGATACTGGCCTCTGAAGTGGGCTGAGGGTGAAGCTGTTCCTCTTAGACAAACCATTGAACTTTGACCTCCGCAGCTCCTCACAGGCGCAGAGCGTCTGTGCAATGATTAACCCAGGGGGGTGTTAGTGTCATTAGGAGGAGATCGTTATGGGCCAATTTGTCTCCTGCAATGAGTTTGACCTCTAACACAAACAGTTAAAAACTGTGGTCTTGGAGCCTATCGGGGGCCTCTGACAGAGAGCGGCTGCTGGAGCAGGTCGGGGTGCAGCCGAATTCAAGAAGATTATGTTTTTTCAGGAATTTTTTCCTTTGCTTCTTTGTGGAAGCTCAGTGGTGTTGAAATAAAGCGCAGACATGCGTGTAGAAATGATGGTCAGTCCGATACAGCATCCCACCATCTCTCAAGGTTATTATCCTCCACACGTCTGAACACACACCCAGAAAAGTCGAGTTCTGCTCCAAATCTTTTCCACGTTGTTATTTTTAATTTGTTAAAAATTGCTTTTACTCTTAATTAAAACCTTCAAAGTTAACTCAAGACCTTTTCGCGTTTTGGCATACATCCAGATGATTTTAATTATTTGCCTTCCTTTTCTAAATTTAAAAAAAAAACTGTGGAAAGTGCTCCACAAATCAATTTGCCTTCCCTTCTTAGAGAGGAAAGGGTGGTGTTGCTGGGCAGCTGACCAGGAAAATGGATGCTGTCCTGTTGACTTTCTCTAATCTCCCACAGAGGACAGTGGAAGTTCATCCGAGGACGCCTGAGCAGGCGTCACAGGTGCAGCACTAAAAATGGATTAACATGAAATTAAATCGTTCTTTTAAATTTGTGCAGGCTGCTGCAGAGCATTTAAAAACCTGAAGCAGTCGTATGAACAGATTTGCATTTTACCCATGAACTCCTTGGGTTAAACAGTGGAATCGAATACTGTGGCGTCTTTTAGTTTAACCAAATTAAAAGATTGTTTTTGCATCTCTTTTGTGTCTTTCTGATTACTTTGCTTCTTAGTTGCACCGTGTTTCTTTGGACTCGTTGTAAACCTCCTTGTTGATGTCTTTCTGTACCGTTGTTACATTTCTTGAAGTTGTCTTGAATTTCTCGCAGATTCACGCAGAACGTACAAAAACATCTTCTTTAATAAGAATTTGCTTAAATTAGTGTGAGGCTACTTTACAGTTTAAAGTACCTTGAGATGATTGCTTTGAATCGATAATCTAAAATAAAACTGAGCAGAAATTGGAGCAGATACCCAGCGTTTAAGGAACCAGATCTGTAACTTGCCAATCTTTCGTGCAGCAGAAATATCTTCAGTAAACGCGGTGGAAATAGTCCGGTAGTGCCTGATCTGGTTTTGGCCCTCTGGTGGGTCCCCGCCCTGTACTGTAACTGTGGGGCTGAAGTTTGAACATGTCGAGAAATCTGCTGCTGCACAGATGAATTATGGGTCTGGAGGTAATTGGTTCAGTTCGCTGAGCGTCTCTGTTGCTGGGTCCAATTAAAGCGAACCATAACTCAGGGGCTGCGGCCTGGCAGCAGAGTCTACCGCTGCAGCTAGCAAGAGCAACAGGTACAGAAGTCTGACACGTTGCTGATGAAGTCACATGATTCACTGCTCACAGATGAGCTCAGACTGTCAAAGCAGCTTCGTGTTTACGGCCATAAATATGTTATGGAAACGCTTCTCTTCAATCCTGCAAAGAAGTGTGAGACAACCGATCCTGCTGTGCTTCCACAGTGAGATGTGTTAAATAAAAGCCTGCTGTGAAGCTTTGTGCAAAAAACAAGCAAATAACAAGGTACGGTGTAAAAGCTGTTGCTAGGAAACTGACAACAATAACACATTGTTTTCAGTCCAAACAGCCATTTTCAGCTCAGGCTTGTGGAATGATTTTGTTTTGTAATCTGTAATTTTCAAATCCCAGGAGCCATTTTTTGTTCTTTGCCTTCAGTAAGATTAAAAACAGAATCATGAAAGGATGTATTTCTGTGGGTGGAGCCACAGGACGCTTGACCTTTTTGCTCCAATGTATGATCCTCATTTTTCCCAGCCGCTGCAACTGAGGCGGGGAGTAGAAGCGTGACCCGAACGGGAACAAATGGCACAGAAATGCTCATAATGAAATAAAACAGAACCATATCTTCTGTTTCTCACACGCACAAAGCCAAAACACTCAAGTCTCTGTCACTAGTTTCAGAGTCCATGTTGGAGTCAAAGAAGAGCTGGCGATGGTGAAAACAAAACAACATGACCTCGCGAATGAGCGATAACACGGTGGCTACATTCAGCTTTTATATACAGGCTATGGCAGCACCCTGTGATTGTGATCTAACCTGCCTGCACTCAGTGGACGCGCTGTTTGTTCCAGATCAATAAATCTGTCATCTGACATCAGCTCGTTACTGAAGCAACCAAAATGTGATCTGAAGCTGAACCGACCACAATCCCATATATGACAGAAAATAAAGAGTTTTAGATCAACTCTAAAACTGTGTCTGCGGCATGAAGTGGACACACAAAAGACAACGAGGTCTTGAGGTGTGGGCTGTTCAGCAGGTGGCTGCGTTTTACTCGCTGATGCAGAAAATACTTTAATCGTTAAAAAAAAAACAGATTACTTAAATCGTTTAAATCTTGGCAGCTGAAGTCACGCAGGCGAAGACGCATGAGTGTGTGTGTTGAAGCTGTCTCACCTTTGTACAGCAGAGACCAGTGAGTCTGTCTGTAGGGGAGAAAGGAGGAGGGGTTGGGGGGGTAAATGACTGCCTAGGGACCTTTGAGCAACAGTGGAAGCGTGGTGTTCACGTGTCCTCCTCGCTCCTCTACACCTCGGGTGAGCCAATCGGGCTGGCTGCCTGCCTGAGATGGCGGCGACCCCGGCGATGACGGATAGAGAAATGGACGGCATCCAAGTACAGTCATCCCAGAGCCAGGCGAAGGATCGGACTGGGTGAAGCTGCTCCTGCGCTCTGATTGGCCGACCGGTCCACCCGAGCGCTCGCTCTGCTCCTCTTCCTACCTGGACTTTGGTTTCAGCTTTGACCTCTGACCCTGCAGACGCTCCAGTCCAGCCAATCGATATTTGGTGACTTTAGTCCAAACCCTGTCCATGTCTCTCTCTCATGATTTATGGATTTTTAAAAATAATAACAGCATATATGTGATGCTATGTGCAATTTATATGTTCTTTGTTTTTTTTGCTTGTTAATTATTGTTTAAGATTTAAAACTGTGTCTCAGGTTTCTTGTTGTAGTGTCATCGGCGTTGTGGCGACACGTTTGAGGAAAGCTCTCCTCTGATCCCCTGTGTGGACCAGAAGGGCCTCTCTCTTCGAACCAGCGATGAGTTAATCTCAGTCTGCTGAAGCTTTCCGGGTTACCGAGTGCCTGAGCCTCGGCGAGCAGTCCGCTGTGGTCAGGTTTGGTTATGAAACCGTTTCTGGCAGCCAGGTTTGACAGCGGCTTTAAGGCCTGGGCAGTGTTGCTCAATCCACCCTCCCTTTCATCACAGCAGCTCACAAATTAAACACGGGCTGATGGCTCAAAGATAAGACTGATCTGAGACTGATCTGCACAATTTCAGCTCTGCTGGCGTTATCTGCAGACCTGGCAGAGGAAGGCTGCGCAGCACGCTGTCATCGTACCACGCTGTCTGACCTTTGTCACCATTAAACTGGAGTCACTCATTTTTTATGCGTCTGCTGCGACAGACGGCTGCTGGAAACATTTCATTTGTCGGCATGCGTCGGAAGGAGGGCTGCCAGTGGCAGTCGGCCACTTCTGTTGGCTCTCGGGTCGGTCGTGCAACCCAAGAGCCTCTAAGGACGGACCAGGGGCGTTTCCAGGAGGAAAGGTGGCACAGAGGAGAGCGAGGACCGAGTATTTATCGCTGACAGAATATTTTGACTTTAAGTGTGAAAAGGCAGAAGTTAGAGGGTGGATAGCAGACATACACAATCTGTAATGACACAGCAGTTGCGCTGAACTTTCAGCCATGATGAAAAGTCTCAGTCAGTCTGGTTACAGCTGCTTTACTGTTACCGTTTGTTGAGTTTTGATTCTCATACTTGAGGTTCTGTTCATATTTACCTGGTGTCCCCAGATTACTTTTTTCGAGTAATGAGTAAAGTAAGGGATTACTATTGCAAAAACGGTAATTAGATTACTGTTACTTTCCCGTAGGAACGCTGCGTTACTGCGTTACTAAAACCGTGATTTTTTGCGAGAATGTCTCATGACAGTGACGTAAGCGAGTGCGACGTTCGTGACAACAGCTGTGTGCAGATCAACAATGGATCATATATCGAGTGCAGAGAGAGTATGAGCGTGCAGCGTTTAAAGCGTGGAAGTACTGACCTTACTTTGAGTTTGATTCCATAAAAAGTGACAAAAACATTAGTGTCCATCGTGCGTGGGAAGAAAACTTCTTTTTACAGCGAAAAACCCCTAAACTTCCAAACAAGCACCGAGTAGCTACGACGTAATGGGAAACTCACAGAGAAACTCGCGGATTCTTCCACTGACCGCTGCACACCTGCACCAGGGTAAACCTCCGCCTACCCAACTCCTGCTTTACAGGTGAAAATAGAGCAACAGGACCGCTGAGTCTGTGACTTTATTTATTTTCTGCTGTGTTTTACTTGCAGAAAATAGGTTTAAATGTAAAAACAAATTTCTTCCAGTCAGAGAATGTTGCATATAATTAAATCTTTGCTTGATGCATAAATTTAAAAGATTAAAACTAATAAAACAAGTTTTAAAAAGAGACTTTTCCATTTGATTACATTTTGTATGATGGATTATGCAGAAAAAGTAGAATTGGGCTGAAAGATCTATCGCTTTATCACCTCTTCAGGTTGTAAATCGTGTTTTTAAAAAGTAACTAAGCAATTAATTACTTTTGAAAATAAGTAATCAGTAAAGTAACGGGATTACTTTTTTGGGGAAGTAATCAGTAATTAGTTACTGATTACTTTTTTCAAGTAACTTGACCAACACTGGTAATAAGTCATGTCTTTTGTGTAGTCTGTGACTTCACTCCTTTGAGAGTGTCTGCCTGCCCTTAATTGTTTCCACCTCTTCTTGTTTAATATGCTGCGTGTGTGTTTATTGTAGTCGCATGTTTTCTTTTCATGTCATCTGTTAAAACACTGCAGATTTCCATGTAGTGCTGTTTTTGTGCACCCTTTGTGTTTCTTATGTTTTATTACAACTTTTAACGGTTTGCTTTTTTGTTGACTTCATCTCCCTCTGCGTCCCGCACTTACGTCCTCTCACCCCCATCATACCCTCTCCTCTTATCCAGCTGGGGTCAGTGAGTGAAAGGTCGAATATACAGACAGCCACAGACTCGTATCGCCTCCTAAAGCCAGTTTCAAATTTCCTGCATTTCTTTGGACAACATAAACTCCACACTGACTCAACCCACCCTAACTTTAGCCACACCCTCAGGAGGGACCCGCTGAGAGTTCAGTCAAAAGGTTTGTCCTGCACAAGGGACTTGAGGGTCTCTCCTGCAGTAATCAAAACCCATGATGTTTTCTACAGGGGAGGAGAAATGGGATGTACACCAAGAAGGCCAAAAATCATGTGGAGATTCTTTGTTGTGATGCCCCTGTATTATATGTATATAATATTTAGTAACAGAAAATTGAACTACATAAAGTCCTAATGTGTACTTGAACAATATAAATAAAACACAACCAGACTCTCGGGGATCTCTGTGCTGGACGGCAGGTTTTCTTGTCACCTGCAAGCTTTGGACTGTGGTTGGAAACCTGTGGGGACGTGTGGGGATAATAGAGCTGCAGACAACTATACAAATCAAGTAAGATGGGCAGTATCCCAGTGAGAGTCTCGTGCAGACAGACAACAGCTGCAGCTCTGTAATATCAGGGTATTGCCTCCCTGAAAAGTGAGAACAAGGCTTTAAACGGCGCCGTCACCATGATTTCCTCATTCAGAGCACATGTTGAATTTATCAGGTCACCGCATCTCTGCACAGTGCATGTTTAACAAACACGATTGCAACTGCACTGCTCATCAAAGTGCTGATTACTGATTGTCCAGAGTTTTAATCTCCCACCAGTGTTTCATCAGACACCTGTGCAGTTTGCAGCCATGGCATCGTGTTAAACCACGATGGATAAAATCACATGCACTCACAGTCATTAGGACTGCAGGCTCGATAAGAAAGCGCCACCTCAGACTGTGAAGTCTGTGATTTATTCTATTGGATTAGTTGCAGATCAATTAAACATGAATTATTACATATGAGGGACTTAAAGTCATTATAAAAAGACAGTAAATTAAAGCCAAAAGAGCAGAGAGGAACTTAATTCAATTACAAGCATGTGGAGACTCGTGCTACCATTAATCTTAAAAATGAAGGAACAGAAACGAGCGAGCAAAACATCCTAAACGAAGCAGTTTAAGCCGAGTTGGTTTCTAAACAGATGACGTTTAGAAACAAACTCGAGCTCTGCTCAGTGCTGCACATCGTTTCTTATATGCAGCTTAGTTTTCAGTGACAACAAAATGAGTCTTTGAAGACCTTTTTTGCTATATTGACTTAATAAAAATGGATACTGTAGCGCACCAAGCTGAGTATTGTACATGTTAAAGGAAACAGGGCAGCGATACAATCAGCCAGCTGCTGCTGGTTATGTGCTTCGTGACTATCCACACCCGAGGTGTGGACAGTGGTGTCAGGCAGCTGGTCTGAGTGTTTTGGAAGCTGCTGATCTTATGGATTTTTCACCATAAGTGTCCCCAGAGTTTACTCAGTGTGGTGAAAAACCAAAACTATTCAGTGAGGAAACAACTTACTGAGGAGAGGAACAGAGGTCAGACGGCTTGGAGCTGATAAAAAGGCAGCACTAACTCAGTGAACCGCTTTTTGCAAGTGTCATGAAAAACAGCTGAACACAAATCTCGAGATGGAATCCGCTGAACAGCAGAAAACCGTTTCAGATTAAACTTTGTAGAAGATGACAGGAAACTGGACAGCTGAAGCCCGATACAATGAACCGCCATTCCTGCTTAGGCTGCAGGTAACAGGTGAGAATCCTCATAGCCAGCCTGCGTCGTATCGCCACTCCAGGCTGCTGCTGTTGCTGCTTCAGCAGTGTGGATATGTTTTGTGGCATGTCCACACTTTACTACCAAAATACAGCTCTTTTCTCTGGCTTTTGAAAATCATCTTGGAGTCTTTAGAAGAATGTTTTTCATTATCAAAAACACAAGGCTAGGTTAGGGCTGGACCAAAGAGGGTTCTTAAGAAAAATCACCACTGTTAGTTTCCGTCTTAGTGCTGCTGCTGACCGCTTCAAATATCTGGACCCATCAACCTGAGCATGTTTATGGCCACAGTTTACGTCTCCTGGGGAAAATGGTTTGTGCCTCTCTGGAAAAGTCAAGCTGGTTAAATGGACTTCGGTGGCCTTCCCCTGATCTGAATCCAGTAGAACACCTTTGGGATGCTGTGGAAAGGCTGACTGGCAGCATGAATATGCAGCTGACAAATCTGCACAAATGATGTGAGGGATCGTGTCAAGAAGCAGATTTCTGAAGGAAGGTTTCCAAAATCTCATCAAGAACACAGAGGAAAATGCAGCCAGTGTTATGCTGTTCCTAATAAAGCGCTCAGTAAGTGTAAATTCACAACCTTGGACAGCCTTGGGCATTTCATGCTATGTTATGATTTTAAGCTACATCTGGCTTGAATGAGAACCACTGGCTGAAGGGTAAATTTTTTTAGCAAAATATAGTTTCACGCAGGTGTTCCTCAGAAAGCATCTGAGCACAGTGAATGGTCGCAGGCCTCGCCATCAAATCAAGCGTCCAGAAAGAACTTCTTGCTATGGAGAATGTTTGGCCTCCCTTTAGGAAACAGAGCATCTTCTGGGCAGTGAACTGAAGCCAGTGATCCTGAAGCTCGTGTATTTTGCTGGCATTCACGCCAGCAATGCTTTTTTTTGCCAAAATATTCACGGGAAGCAGAAGTTTATTCATGTATGAGGCGGGAAAGCCTGTCAGGCAGAATTTAGAGCATCATGGGAGCACTGCAGTCAGCGTGGAAACTCATGAATCATACAAAGCCATACATACCCTCCACCACCCCACCAGCAGTTCACACTGGACTGTGCTCCAATAAGAGAAAATTGTGGAAAGCAAAAACATTTTAAGCTTCAAACAAAGGTGATCGCTACAGTTTGAGCCATAGTGGTGATCAGACACCCCCTCACATTTACACGTGACATCAACTTATCTGTATCCTGATGCAGACAAGCAGGATCTCGGCCACAGGAACCACGAATGCCAAATGTTCCTTTCATATATCCCTGCTTCTCTTCTTGCAGTTATTATATTACAAGTCATTTTATGTCATTTCAGTTTCATGTTAATCAAATCCCTCCCACATGACTATCTCAGAATGGAAACCAAGTGAATTCTCGGGAAAAGAGACACTTCTTTAAAGGAATTTTGTGTCGTGGTCCAGGGTCTCTGACCCAGAGTTTTGAGGTGTCCAAATGTTAGTTTCCTCTTGGGTTTAAATGTACTTAATATTTTGGTTGTTTCTTGTTTCTCTAGAATCTTACATTATCCCATGGTTCTGTTTTTTTCAGCTGTGTTTGAGTTGTTTAGATGAATGCAGATTAAATGGATCAAAACACAGATAACTTGCTAATACCACATGTAAATGGGAGCTGTTGCTTCAATTTAGTTCTTCATATTATTGAGATTCAAGTCTACTTGTTTTTATCAGAGTATAGCATCAAGACAATTAAAATTCTGGAATATTGATCTGGTCAGTTAAGTAGCAGAGTTGTTAGTCACTTTCAGCTTGCTTTTGCTGGAGGTTTCTTCATGTTAAAGGGGAGTTTTTCCTTCCCACTGTCACTAAAGTGCTTGCTCATAGGGGGTCATATGATTGTTGGATTTTTCTCTGTATGTATTATTGTAGGGTCTACCTTACAATATAAAGCACCTTGAGGCGACTGTTGTTGTGATTTGGCGCTGCATGAACAATAGATGCACTAAAGTATTGTATTTACCTCTGTATTGTAAGGTAAAGACCATACAATACAGAGAAAACAGAGAAACCCCCCAGAAAAATAGGTGACGGCCTATGAGCAAGCATTTGGCAACACAGGGAAGAGAAAACTCCCTTTTAACAGGAAGAAAGCTCCAGCAGAACTGGGCTCAGGGAGGGGCGGGGCCATCTGCCAGAACCGGTGGAGGTGAGGGGAGGAAGAAAAAACAAAAGACACACTCTGGAAGAGAGCCAGTGCATTTTGGATCACTGAAGGCTTCCCGGGGATTTTTTAGGACATCCTGATTAGGGGTGCAACGATACTCGTATCGATATTGAACCGTTCGATACAGTGCTTTCGGTTCGGTACGCATATGTATCGAACAATACAAAATTTTTAATTTACTTTATCAACTTTTCTTCTGACGATGCTGTCTGTGTTGAGAGCTCAGTGGATCTGCGTTCGACTACTCCGCCTAGGCTGCACTGTCGAGCGCAGATCCACTGAGCGCAACGCAAGCTAGCGAGACAGAAGCTAAGCTCGTTGCAACATGGCAAATTGAACCTCCCCCATCCTCATTCAGATCTGGCGTTTGGACCTATTTTGGTCTTCATGTGACGTATGACCCTGAAGGTAAGCGCGTCATGGACAAAAGTAAAACAGTATGTTGGATGTGCCATGCAATGCTCAATTACATTGGTGGGAACTAGTGCGTTAGCGCAGTTAGCTCGTTAACGTGTTGGCCGTCCAGCCCCATGCACGGGGCGATCCGCGGTAGCTCATTAACGGAGATTTGCAGTGTTGTGGCGTTAATGTCATTTCAGATTAACGCTGACAGCACTAGTGGGAACACAACGAATATGACTGCACATTTACTCCGACATCATCCTAGTGCAAAGACAAGTGGAAGCAGACAAAAACAACAAGCACGCATGCTACAAACTTTACCCGAGTCATTTAGACAGCCGTTAGCACAGGATTCTCCTTATGGGGACCTGATATGTTTAATATGCTGCTGAGAATATAGCCCAGAAGAAGCGTATAGTGTATCTTTTATTTTGGAAAGAGACATTTCTCTGTAATAAACTCTCTTTTCCAAAGATGAGTGATTCCTCAATCAGATTTATTTTTGTATTACTTTGTTGTTTCAGCAACATTAAATTTAAAAACTGTACTTTTGAGTTAAAATATATATTTATAATTTTAATAAATGACAAATTAAAAAGGCATGAACTTTTTTTTTGTATCAAAAAAATATCGAACCGTGACACCAAAGTATCGAACCGAACCGTGAATTTTGTGTATCGTTGCACCCCTAATCCTAGTAACAAATTATCAGGCAATATCAATATGTGCCATTGTCATAAAGTTTGCTGTGTCTTTCAGCGAAGTCTCAAGGGCATGGAGGAGATTCAAGGAGACAGGCAGTTACTTTAAGAGAGCTGGACAGGGCCGTAGAAGGCCCTTAACCCGTCAGTAGGACTGGTCTCTGGTCCTTTGTGCAAAAGCAGCCCAGGATAAGCACTGCCAGAGCTACAAAAAGACCTCCAGCAGGTCACTGGTTTGAATTTCTCCAACCAACTGATCAGAAACAGACATCATGAAGGTGGCCTGAGGGTCCAACATTCTCTAGTGGGCCCTGTGCCCAGTACTGTGGACCTTGATTGGGATTTGCCATTGAATACCAGAATTGGCAGGATGACCACTGGTGCCCAGTGTTTTCTACAGGTTCACCCTGAGGACATGTGACAGATGAGAAAGGGTCTTGAGAAGCCGTGGAGAATGTATTTCTACCTGTAACATCATTCACCAGTTTAGTGGTGGGTCGGTGTTGGTCTGGGGAGGCATATCCATGGAGGGACACACAGACCTCTAAAGGCAATGGCGCCTTGACTGCCATCAGGTATCAGGATGAAATCCTTGGAGCAACTGTCAGACCCTACACTGGTGCAGTGGGTACCAGGTTCCTTCTGGTGCATGACAATGTCTGGCCTAATGCGGAGAAGGTATGCAGGCAGGTCTAGGAATAGTAATTAGTTAGATTACTCGTTACTGAAAAAAGTAACGCCGTTACTTGTAACGTCGTTATTCCCATCACTGGCCATAACTTTATAGTCCCCAATCATTAACCCAAATTATGTTAATCATGTAAGCTCCACAAACTGCATCAAGGCTCCTGCAATTATTAATGCACTGAAGCAAGGATTGTGTCTACCCATTGATTTGCTAGGCAAGGCAAGGCAAGGCAAGTTTATTTGTATAGCACAATTCAACAACAAGGTGATTCAAAGTGCTTTACAGAGACATTAGAAACAAGAACAAATAAAAAGCATGATTTAAAATTGATTAAAACAAGCAAATAAACTAACTAACTAATTAACAAACAAACAACAGTATATAAAATCAAAACAGATAAAATCAGAACAGTAGATAAAATCTAGGAAGTGATGCTTGGATTTAGTTTTTGAAAAGTGATTGATGTCCACATCACACACGGGCTCAACTTTGCCCATGTGTGATATATGCTGTCTTTAGCACAAGCGGGTTTACACTGGTCAGCATTACTGACATGTTGTGGATGTCCTGCAAAATAAGGGGAGTTTACATTTTTTAAAAAGGCGAAGGACTTGATTTATTTATCCTGCCTGCTGATGCGCTCTTTGTGGGACATCTGACGTGCAGTGATCCAGTGTCCGGCGCTGTTATTGGCCAGTATAATTTACAAAAAAGCTGCAATCATTTAAATTACAAAAACCTCAGCTGAACTGCTCACAAACACACAAAGCACACTCACACTTTGTCAATGGTACTTCATTAATCATTGTACTTCTGTCTGTCCGTTCGCTCAATGGTGCTGCTTGTTGCATCAACTAATTTTGAAACTCCTCCGGGGAGCATGGAGGCAACGAGCGGCGCCAGAAACGCACATCAGGCAGCTTGGCATGTGCAGAGTAGGAGGGAAACACAGGCGTGCTCAGCTACACGCTGGAGAGGACGCTGGAGTGCAGGAGCTGGCCCCAGGTGTCGTGGAACGGAGGAGGAGGGAGGCCCAGTTGAGCAACAGCAGCGGGCCGACCGCCACCCCTCACCCAGTTGTTTTGTTCTCTGATTGGCTGTGGATGTGGGGGGAAGGTGGCTTAGCATCAAGCGACCCCCTCTGAGTGGTGGCCTACCGAGAGTCAGTTTAACATGTGCTGCCAGGGTCGAGGCCTCGAGTCCCCGCAGAGTTGTTCAATATTTGGAGCGAGGTGCCAATTGCACCACCGCTGCTGCTGCTGCGGGGTCCACCAGTACTGAAGGCCAGTACCGTATTACAGTACGACGCTGCAGTGTTACTGTACACGTGCAGTATTAATGTGCCCTTTGCAGTATTACTGCAGTAGAGTAAGTAATTTGTCTTAAAAGCAGCGGGAATGTTAGACCGAGCCACAGACTCGTCTCATTCTGATCAGCAACATTTATCCAACAGCTCAGAATGACTTTCTCAAACAACCTTGTCTATTGTAGCTACAACTCCGATCTGGGACCAAACTTTTTACATAATAAGTTCCTTCCTTAAGCAATATTATTACTGTTATTGCGAATGATACCAGCCATATTCATGCATGAAGCCAGATGATGCACATTAATCAAATATGAAGGTCTGTCTTCATTCATTTGCACAATATTTAACCCTTAGTTATTATTCATCTCTTTGTCTTTGTCTCGTCTTCCTCCCCTCACCCCTCTATGACCCTGGTTCTGCTGAGGTGTCTTCTGAGGGAGTTCTTCCTTTCCCCGTCACTCATGCTGATTGTTGGGGTTTTCTGTGTATTATTGTAGGGTCTTTACCAGAGATGGGCAGTAACGCGTTACTGTAATCCGATTACTTTTTTCAAGTAATGAGTAAAGTAAGGGATTACTATTGCAAAAACGGTAATTAGATTACCGTTACTTTCCCGTAGGAACGCTGCGTTACTGCGTTACTAAAACCGTGATTTTTTGCGAGAATGTCTCATGACAGTGACGTAAGCGAGTGCGACGTTTGTGACAACAGCTGTGTGCAGATCAACAGTGGATCATATATCGATTGTGGGAGAGAGTATGAGCGTGCAGCGTTTAAAGCGTGGAAGTACTGACCTTACTTTGAGTTTGATTCCATAAAAAGTGACAAAAACATTAGTGTCCGCCGTGCGTGGGAAGAAAACTTCTTTTTACAGCGAAAAAAACCCCTAAACTTCCAACAAGCACCGAGTAGCTACGACGTAATGGGAAACTCACAGAGAAACTCGCAGACTGTTCAACTGACCGCGGTACAGGGTAAACCTCCGCCTACCCCACTCCTGCTTTACAGGTGAAAATAGGGCAAAAGGACCGCTAGTCTTTGACTGAGTGTAAACACTATATATATATATATATATATATATATATATATATATATATATAAATATATATATATATATATATATATATATATATATATAAAACACCCAGCACGCCCCTGCGGGCGGTTTATCCTTCAAGCTCGGGTCCTCTACCAGAGGCCTGGGAGCTTGAGGGTCCTGCGCAGTATCTTAGCTGTTCCCAGGACTGCGCTCTTCTGGACAGAGATCTCCGATGTTATTCCTGGGATCTGCTGGAGCCACTCGCCTAGCTTGGGAGTCACCGCACCTAGTGCTCCGATTACCACGGGGACCACCGTTACCTTCACCCTCCACATCCTCTCGAGCTCTTCTCTGAGCCCTTGGTATTTCTCCAGCTTCTCGTGTTCCTTCTTCCTGATATTGCTGTCATTCGGAACCGCTACATCGATCACTACGGCCGTCTTCTTCTGTTTGTCTACCACCACTATGTCCGGTTGGTTAGCCACCACCATTTTGTCCGTCTGTATCTGGAAGTCCCACAGGATCTTAGCTCGGTCATTCTCCACCACCCTTGGGGGCATCTCCCATTTTGACCTCGGGACTTCCAGGTTATACTCGGCACAGATGTTCCTGTACACTATGCCGGCCACTTGGTTATGGCGTTCCATGTATGCCTTGCCTGCTAGCATCTTGCACCCTGCTGTTATGTGCTGGATTGTCTCTGGGGCATCTTTACACAGCCTGCACCTGGGGTCTTGCCTGGTGTGATAGACCCCAGCCTCTATGGATCTTGTGCTCAGAGCTTGTTCTTGTGCTGCCATGATTAGTGCCTCTGTGCTGTCTTTCAGTCCAGCTTTGTCCAGCCACTGGTAGGATTTCTGGATATCAGCCACCTCCTCTATCTGCCGGTGGTACATACCGTGCAGGGGCCTGTCCTTCCATGATGGTTCCTCGTCTCCCTCCTCTTTCTTGGGTTTCTATATATATATATATATATATATATATATATATATATATATATATATATATATATATATCTATATATATATATATATTTATATATATATATATATATATATATATATATATATATATATATATATATTGTGTGCTGGAATGTGCAGAAAATAGGTTTAAATGTTAAACAAATTTCTTCCAGTTAGAATGTTGCAGATAATTACATTTTTGCTTGATGCATAAAGTTAAAAGATTAAAACAAAAACAAATTTTAAAAAGGGACTTTTCCATTTGATTACATTTTGTATGATAGATTATGCAGAAAAAGTAGAATTGGGCTTAAAGATCTCTTTATCACCTACTCAGGTTGTAAATCGTGTTTTTAAAAAGTAACTAAGTATCTAAGTAATTAATTACTTTTGAAAATAAGTAATCAGTAAAGTAACGGGATTACTGTTTTGGGGGGTAATCAGTAATTAATTACTGATTGGTGCTAAATAGATAAAACTGAACTGTAATGAATCTTTTCACTCTGAGGGAATGCCGGTGGTTTTTCCACTGACTCTACCACTCAATGAGCATCTTTCCTGGATCAAACTAATGGAAGGTCCAACAAGTTCAAGAGCAACTGTAGATGCATCATTAACTGGGACTGGGATATGGCAGCCTCGCTTCTGTCAGTCTGCCCCAGGGCAGCTGTGGCTACAACTGTAGCTTCCTCCACCAGTGTATGAATGTGAGAGTGAATGAATAGTGGTATTGTAAAGCGCTTTGGGTGCCTTGAAAAGCGCTATATAAATCCAATCCATTATTATTATTATTATTATTATTACTTCTTATGGACTTTCATACTCTTAAAATAGTGGTTCCTCATATTAAGGATAAGCAATAAATGTGGCTGTGAGCAAAAACATCCCACCCACCTCCTTTTCAAACTTTCTGATTTTTAAGGGCCAGCCAATAAGGAGAAGGTAGGTTTAAAGGGAAAGGACCTAAAATGGTTTCATGATGAGCTGAGGGTCTGTACAAAAGTCAGGATCTGGATAAGTAACCATTATTTTTGGACTGAATCATGCAAAGCCACTCTAGTAGATTCTGAGAATAAAAACATGGAGCTGGAAATATGCAAAGTAGTTTCCATCCATGCAGGCATCCTCTTCCGCTTATCCTTTCTCTTTAAAAACAAACAAACAGTGTTCATCCAACAGGGATACTTACTGTAAACGCAGCTCGGTGTTTTTCTTAGAGTGATAGCACTTCTGGTTCTTGAATATACACGGTTCAGCCGTGTTTACAGGCATAATGACGAAATGGACAAAAATACAATTGAAGCTGTTTCGTGTGTGATTTCTTCCTGATTTTGGTTGTACTTGTCTTGAGTGAGAGATCAGCAGCCTGGTCCCAGGAACTTTTTCATCAGCTAAACTTGAGTGTTTTTACGTGAGGCCTTACTCAGCAAGTGCATTTATTCTGTTTCAGGACAAAGACCCACAATAAGTGTAGTTTTCAATCCAGTCTCCCCCTCCTGCGCCGCACATAGGTTGAAACAATCACACCTGACTCCTGCCAACAGCTCGCGGCCTTCACAGGGACGGGAAGCATGCTGCTGCTTGTAATCAAATCTCCCCCAGGCTGTGGCATCTTCTCATGAAGAACAAAAATAAGTCATATAAATACTTTGTTGACATATCACACACGCACACACACATCTCCTCACTGACCTTTGACTCTACTTATGGAAGGAGAAGCTGCGAGCCCTCCTCCAGCTGCCTGCACACTGGAGGTTGTGCAGGTTCAGGTCGGACCAGGCAGCATGGGAGCCGCCTGTTGCATAACCTCTGATTGTCCAGGCATCCTGCCATTATTCAGCCTGGTTGAGAACAAATCTGGCTCTGCTGGTGACTGAGAGCTCCACAGCATCGTACGAAGCCGCGGGCTGTTTAGATAAGAACATCATCAAAAGTTGCGGAAATCTGGCAGCCGACTGTCACATTAATATTCGATTCTGATTGTTTGGCAGCTGTTAAAACTAGAAACAAAACTAGACAATAAAAACATACCTGTAGTTCAGGTATTAAGTTGTAGGTAAGAATGGAAAAAAAATTGATGCTCCAGCAAGTCGGACTGGATTTCAGTCTGTGGGGGAGGTAGGCGTTCCCGACGTAGCAAAATCTCTGAGATTAACGTGGTGAAATCACAACAAAAACTTGAATAGATAATATAATAAACCCATTCTTTAATTCTGCGACATTAAAGCTATATTATTGCATGTTTGCCAGAAAAAAATGTGTGTTCGTCTTGTCTTTATGTGGATGATGTCTGCTGTGGATGATTTACTTTATTATCTGAAGCAGGGCAGAGACAAACCCTATTTAGAAGACACCAATTTAAAGGACTTGATCAGTTTTATGCATCAGAAATTAAAACATTTGGGTTTCCTCCAGGACCAAAACACCTGGGAGACATCCACATCTCAGATAATCTCAGATAATCTTCTTCTTTCACTGGGGAGGTGCAGTGACTCCACTTTGAGCCAATCTCCTCACCCTGTCTTGAACTGTGAGCCCTGACACCGCCCAGAGGAAGCTCATTTCTGTCCCTTGTCTCTGCGGTCTCATTCTTTCAGTCCCTATCCAGAGCTCATGGTCACAGGTGAGGGTAGAATTGTAGATCATTCAGAGACCTTTGCCCCGAAACCTCCCCATCCAAGCTGGAGGTCATGTCTCGACCGCGCCAGCAGGACCCCATCATCCGCAGATCCACCACATTAATTAAATCCAGTCAGTCACGGTTTTGTCTGGTGACTTTAGTTTCCTTGGTACACCTCTCTTAAGTATTTAGTTATTTTTTCCGCGCAACTTGTGCTTCTTCTAAATGAACTGGTTCTCACATAGTGCTATTCTACCTGAGCGCTTTATACAGCATGCATTCACCCTTTAGCACCCTTTCATGCAAGTCCTTTTTTCTATGCTTAAGTGTTTTCTATCAAGCATTCACACTCTGATGAACACAGAGTTAGTGGGGTTGTATCTTGTCTCGGGATATTTGGCGTGCAGACTGGAGGAGCCGATCTGCATGCCAGTGCTTTTGAACCATCGACCTGCTCTACTTCCTGAGCCACAGCCACCCCACACGAGCTTCTTTAGCAGCTTAATCCAAAATCGTAAAACACCCAGTGTGTCTTACCCAACATCTGCTGCGTGCATGTGTCAGCACAGCACCAACCTAAACTTAAAGATGGATGCAGTTTTTCTCTGTTTTATGACGTTTCTGACCATTTCTTCTCACCGGCATGGTGACGTTCATTCATTCTTTAGTGACCACAATTTTTGTCGAGTTTCATGTACAATGAAGGAAAAGTGAGGGAAGCATAATGCTGTTTTCTATTCACTAATCTGCTGTTAGTGAAGATATTATGAGGCTGACAGCAGGTTTTGTTGTGTAGTCAGGCCGCTGGAGTCGCCATAATAATCTAGTAATTAAATATTTGTAGGTAAAATATTTATCCTCAGATCTTAAAATAACACAGTGCACCTGCAGGATGACATAGACTCACCTGTGTGAGATTTTCCTGTCGGTACTGGTCTGTGTTTTATCAATAATGGTCTTGTTAAGTGAGAGATTTACAGCCACCGCAGAGCCGTGAAAACCTGCCGTCTGTCACTGCGTGTTGTTTTAAACCTGCAGCCAGAGCATTCCTGGCCTCAGACCAGAGCAGGTCCGCACTCATCTTAAGCGTGAACGGACACGGTGTTTTTCCTGCCTGTTTTTAGATCTGATCACAGATCATAGGTGCGAACTCTCTACATCATCACAATGGAAAAATGCGTCCTCTATGGTTCAGCAGCAGCGCTCATTCAAAAGCAGCCATCAGTCAAAGAGATAATGGAAATTCCACTTGTCACAAACACACACATAAAAATAACCGTGTCATCTTGTGGAGTTTTTTTCTTCCCACTGTTGCCAAGTGCTTGCTGAATGGGGCTCAATTGATGGTTTTGGTTTTCTCTTTATTACTGTACATGGTGTCTTCCCCTTACAGTGCAAAGCACTGAACTGGCACTGTACGAATTGATTTGAATTTAATTGAAGAAGCTTAGAAATTAGCTACCAAGGGCTTAAGAGTCTAAGCTGTGTTGTGAAGTACTGGAGCCTCACCCAGATATCGTGCTGAGCGGCCAGGCTGGAATTATACCAGAACTGTAAGCATTTGGTTGAATAGTAATCAAATAAATGTAATGGTTAGTTAAGTGGCCACGGCTATAAATTACAAGTTGAAAAAGCTCAAAGCTATCAAAGTGTGCACAGCCAAAACTTCCAGATTCAGCCTGTAAACAAACTGGAAACTGTCACAGGTCGTCGTGAGGGACGCAGGTTGCAGATGCAAACGGCTTTATTGCTTTATTGGAAACAAAGTTAAGAAATACACACAGAAATGGGGCCAGGAAGTAAATAGGAGAACACGGGACGGATTTTTGGAACGCACTCTCCTCGTGCACTCTGTAGTGTCGTCTCACCTTGCTGTCTCTTTTTCCTAATCTCTCTGGCCTTGATGAAAACGTCACCGAGGTCAAGGAAAGGTGGGTAGGAGAATTGAGAAGGAGTTAGGAAAAGAGAAGGTCGGTGTTCTACAGACCTGGAACAGCTTTGCACTAGTCTGTGCTTAGCAATGAACACCGGCATGTCTGCTGTGTTAACACTACAATGTGCAGAAGACTACAAAGTGTGCATCTTTATTTTATTTTATTTAGAAAGAGGAGCAATGCATATTAATTAACATTTTAAGAAATGTAAATATGCCAGATTATAGCCTTGGACTAATTTCCATCCGCAGACCCTCTGGCAGGTTGGTGTTAAACACAAGTTAGTAAAAACATACAGAGACACTATTTACAGGTCATGTGACAAAAACAGTGATCACATTATACTAGAACAAACAATGACAAGAAGAGTGGACACAGAGGACAATATAGATGACAATAACGGAAACACATCAATTATAACGCACAAACCCCAGTATTGCACATGCGCTGACTGTCCTTGTTAGGGCCGAGAGGGCCAGGCTGTGGGTGTGGACTCAAATGCAGACACAGAGGGAGGCAAAATGGGCGTGAACACAGTGCTTTATTTACAGTGCCTAGTTACCTTACAAAGCAGGGAACTATGAATGCTATGAACGGAGAATGCTATGAACTGAGAACTGTGAGGCCAAACTATGAACATGAAACTCTGAGTGCTATGACTAGGTGCTAGATTTCATGGATGGATCCTGGGAATGGAAAAAGGGGCAGCGGCTTGGATGGAGGCACGCAGTCACTATAATGAGAGGAGACAAGTAGTCAGTGGCAGTCTAGTGAATCACAGCTGAAGGATTAGACTATGGTAGTTAGGGCTTACGCGTTGCAGGTTAAAGTGTCATGCAAGGAGGGGGTGGCCAAGGGGTTCCGGGTGAGGAGCGTCCAGAGAGGATCCAGAATATACTTGGAGTGAGGGACTTGGCAGGGAGGCAGGCAGGTGTAGTCCAATGATGGAAAGGAAGCAACCAGATGACAGAACCAGCGTTCAGGCAGAGATGTGAGTAGTTTGGCTTGGGAAGTGCGACTGTCAGGTGGGTCCTATGACAAAGAAAACACGGTGAGGAGAAAAGCAGTAGTTAACGGCTCTCGCAAGGGCTTGGCGGCCTAGCACTAACGTGAGTTAGCAGAAAATCTGGCAGAGGTCTGTTGTGAATGCTGGTCTTATATGCTGGTGACTTGATTGGAACCAGGTGTGGAAGCTGATTGGAGTCTCTGCCTGAAGGTGGAGCCCAGCGGAGTGGAAAAACCCCTTACTCACCCGGACCATGACAGTCCTGATATTGCACTGACCCATTACACTAATAGTTGTTTCCCTTTTTGTAATACACTAACTCTTTTTCACGTCCAATATAACGCATGATTATTAAACATGATCACATGTTTGTGTGTCCCTCAGCCGCCCTTTTAAGTGACTCTTAAAGATGAGGAGACTTGTACTTCCCTCACTGACAGTGGAAGACTTTTCCAGAAGCTCACTCCCTGATATGACAGAGCATTCTGTGAAAAGGTGGTCCGTCTGAATGCCAGTTCACAATCACCTCTAACGGTGGCTCGAGTCAGTCGACACCCGGCAACACTGCTGGACTTTTGTTTAATAAAATCACTGACTGGTGGAGGCGCCAGACCATGTATAACTTTGTATATTAGACAGGCAGATTTAAGTAATTTGAAATTAGTAAAATTTAGAAATTTGTATTTATCGAAAATTTGACAATAGTGATGTGAAAAAGGTTTTTTATCTAATATTTTCAATGCTCTTTTGTAGCACACTTCGATTGGCCCAATAGCAGCAAAACTCGTATAGTATTCAATATGAGCCAGTATCATAGAGTGCAGGAATGTAATCGCTGCTGTCTGTTAATAATGTGCAGATATGTCTAAAGTTCTGTATGTTAACATTCACAGTTTTCACTACTTTTTTAACGTGTTTTTAAAGGATAATTTAAAAGTCTAGTAGCACTCCCAAACACTTAAATTCCTCAACATTAATTAGTTCTTGTGCACCCAAGCAAACTTTTACTGCAGCCACGGTTGATTTAGGTTTACTAAAAAACATTGATACGGTCTTTTTAACATTAAGGCACAGGCATGAGTCATTCTGCCATGTTTGTAAATCATGTAATGCCAATGAAAGCCGATGGGCTGCATCAGCAGCAGTTTTGGCTTGCGCAAAAATTACCGTATCATCAGCATGCATAATCGTGTCCACATTTTTGCACACATTGGGCAAGGCATTTACATAAAGTGAAAATAACAGGGGGCCTAGAATTGAACCCTGAGGGACACCTTGCGCACAGTAAAGATAGGGTGACTTACTATTCTTTATTTGCACGCATTGTTTTCTATCTGATAGATAAGACTGTATCCATTTAACGGTGTGATTACTAAAGTTAAATGTCGACAGTCTAGACAAGAGCTTAAGATGATTCAGTGTCAAACACACGCTTGAAATCAAGAAAAACAGCCGCAACATAACTGCGCTTGTCTAAGTAAGATTTCACTCTCTCAACAGAAACACAGACAGCCGTTTCAGTTGAATGAAGAGTGAGAAATCTGAATTGCATAGGGTGCAAACCCGGATTGGAGTGATTAAGATGTTCAATGATAGAATTAGCAACCCACTTTTCTGCTATCTTTGAAAAGATAGGGAGTATGCTAATAGGTTGATAGTTAGCAGGGTCTGATTTATCACCCGATTTATAAATTGGTGTAACTTTTGCCACCTTCCAACTCAGAGGAACGACTGCCTGCGTGATTGATAAATTAATAAGATGGGTCACAGGCACCAAAAGACAAGATTTATAATACTTCAAGAAATTGGTATCAAATCCAAACTCATCCCTTGCTTTAGAACTTCTTAATTTAGAGATTATATTTTCTACCTCATTTTCTGTAATTTTCTGAATATTGAACTTTAAATCTTGAGAAGAAACATCCTCTTTGGTGTCGGCATTCCCAATATTTTGTTGAGGGTCACAAGAATTAGAACACATTTGTGCAATTTCATTAATGGTACTTTGGAAAAAATCATTTAATTTAGTAGCGAGGCTGAGAGGCTCTGATACCAGTTCATTGGCAAATTTAAGTTCAAGGTCTTTATCAGCATTATGCTTACTGTTACCAAGGAGTTTGTTAATATTTTCCCAAATTAGCTTACAGTTTCCTTTGGCACTATTAATTACAGTCATGAAAAAATTTCTCAAAGTTTGCGTGACTTTATTCCTTGGAGATATAAAATGTAATCGATCAGCATTTATCCAGATTGTAACGATTTTTTAAGTAACTGGTCTCTGAGTCTCATAAGCTGTTTAGACTCCATATTAATCCAAAGCAAGGAATAAACTCGTTTCTTTAAGTGTCTGTCTTTCTGAAACTGTGGCAAGACCCCTTTAATAGCAGAGTATAATAGATCACAACATTTATTAGTGTCATCATAGGATAGTATGCTAGTCCAATCAAAATTATTTAGAGCTGCCATTAAATGTTGTTCTTGACTATTTGGAATAAATGGGTTTTTTTATATTCATGCTTTTACTGACACATCTCAGTCGCTTTTTAGTCAGCTTTCTAGAGAAGAATATTGCATTGTGGTCAGACAAGCCAGTCAAAAAGTTCTATGTTGTTATCATTCTGTCCAGTTTGTTAGAAAACACCAGGTCTATTAGAGTTCCAGAGCAATTTGTTATTGTAGTGGGATCACTGATCATTTGTGTTAAACCAAAATTATCTGTAATTTCTTTTAGTTCTTCACCACATCTTACTTCACCACAGTCTGTTCTAACTCTGTTGTTTTAAACAGGTCATGTAAACGAGAACAGTCAGAGAAAAACATCGCCTCGTTCCAAAGGTTGGAAATTTAAGGAAGAAGGGAGGTTTAGGGCCGGGTCTACCAAAAGCCTTCTTTGACTTAGCGGAGAGGCTCAGTGTCAGTTTGTGACTGAAAGCTGTGAGCAGGAGTATTTGTGCAGATGGCCTTGTGGCAAATATACTTGTTAGAGTTTCCCTTTCAGGAGAGCGAGTCACACAAATGTGAATTAAAAAGCCTGTGGCTCACAATTTACTGCGAATTGCACAAACTGACGATGAAAAAAAATCCTGTTTTGCCTGTTGTGGTATTTGCTACTAGGAGTGCGTACTTTTAGAAGAGGGAGATATTATCAGAACGACAACAATGTTATCGAAACTGTCCTGAGACTCTGCACTCAGTCCTCTCGCTGAGTGCTCAGAGGTGAATCCCGCAGGTTGCTTCTCAGTAATACAGAGCAGAAATTCACTTCTTTTTCTCAGCAGTGCGCACAGCGACAGGCTTTCCTCTGCTGAATCTGTAAGGATTAATGTGGAATATCTGTACTCAGAAATGCAGCTATGAATGAATCCGTGTTAGTCTGTTAGTTTAATGCCTGAATGTTGCAACGTGCTATTTAAAATTTGCACACATGGCACAGTGACAGTGTTTTCTCTAACACGTGGAGGACTCGGGATCTGATGGTGAATAATGCTTTGTACGGGTCAGCTCACCACACAGATCTCAGGTTTATAGGGTGGAACAGTTTGCAATCCTCTGATTAAATCCTGCGCTGCACCTGAGGCCTGATTTCTATCAGCAGAGTTGCTTCTTATATTAAAAGCAGATTGATTTTGCTTCATCCTCCTCTCATTTATCTGAATTGTTTTCAGAGAGAAACACTTGTGTGAAACCTGAGCTGGATTATTTTGGCTAGCAGGCCTGCCCCACTCTCCCTCACGCTCCCTCCTGAGGCACACTATGACATCACAATGATTTCCTGAGGTTAGTAAATCTGTTCGATAGTCAAAAGTATGAAATACATGTTATTGTCCTAAAATTAAATAGGATTTTATATATTTATACCTACTGTGATCAGTGGATCCTCCGTGCGCAAAATTCCCTCCAACCATCACTTATCCAACTGACATGAATTAAAAATACATTTATGATATTCTTGATTTACTTATTTTACAGAACTGATCAGTTCATCTAGAAAAGAATCTCGAGTGTATATAGAACTGTGTTCTTCATGGGCAGCAACTCAACAAGACATAGTTTTTATTTCTGCAGTTATGATGGAAAAAGCACTTATAATTAACATTTACATGATGTGTGCCACTTTGAATTATCGGACGGCATTTTCTCCTCTCCTTTCATAAAGGATGCTCCGGTGTATCCTTTGCTAAAGGAGGTAATAAAGGAGGCATTGGGGCTCCTGTCCTTAGTATTTAGAGAACTGGAACGGCTTCTATTATGTTATAAGAACAACGGACTATTGAAACGCTGCTAATAAAGTTACACAATTACACAGTGAATTCATGTTTATTATTATATTTAAAAAATACCACCGTTTTTGTCTTGGTCGTATCGTTTTATTTTGTTGTGACACCTTAAAGGCTGGTCTGTGAAAATATTGTCTGACATTAAACCGGTCCGTGGCGTAAAAAAGGTTGGGGACTGCTGCTCTAAATCAACGATTCAAAGACTGAGATTATAATCAAATCAGAGAATAATTATTAATCATAAGTCAGATGTTTGGTGCAAACCCAAACTCTGGATCAGAGGTCCAGGACCAAGTGAGGTGGTTAGCATGTTCCCTCCTCTGGGTTCAAAGCCACTGGCCACCTGGTTCCTGTCAGGTACTCCAGGTGTGAATGTAAGCTCAAATGTTTACCTGTCTCTGTTTGTTAACCCTGAGTGCTCTACAGCTGCGATAGACTCCAGCAAACTCGTGAGCCTGAATTGGACAGTGGTTAAGAAAATAACATGTGAATGGACGGATGCATTTCCACATGGCTCACAGGCTTACGATGGTATTTTGGACTGAATGTCCCCCTCAGCACTCAGGGCCTCTGTGGGTGGATGGGGGTGCGTTATGAGGGGGTCCTTCCAGAGCTTGCAGGCTGTCCATCACTCCTCCTGTCCTCCCCACTGCTCAGCACAGCTTGCATAAGATGACGCTGGACTGTGCTTGGTCCGTTTATCTGATCATTCTGTGTGTATTTTTAACTTCTCTCTAGAAACCAGGCTGATGCAGAAGTTGTGAAACAGCTGGCGAGCTGATGTGTCGTTTCTTGCTCGTGGGGTGATTTGGCTGAAACTGCTGGCTCAGGCTAATGGATGCTGGAGGTTAATGAAGCTGATTGCAAGAGGACGAGGCAAAGAGAAGCTGACCAGAGACCGCTCTGTATCTATCATGCATCTCGATTCTTGCATCAGTTTTCTCAACACTGCGATCTCTGACCCCATCGCTCTGAGCCGTCCTGGCGCACCAATCCAAACACTCGTTTAACACAGCCAAAGCATGTTTCAAGCCTGCTCAGTCCAGCATGTTTTGTAACTATATGATGTCTGTGAAACCCTTCTGGAGCGATGCAGAGCATTCTCCCAAAAGATAGTTCCTAAATGAGAGCTCGAACCTCAATGGAACTATCAGCAGACTCCGCTCAAGCTCTGCAGTCATTGCAGGAACTTTCAAATTCAGTCAGAAACTTGTGAGTGGAATGGCTGATTTGTCACAGCAGCAGAATACAGTAAAAATCTGGCATCTAGGCTCTGAGCTCTTCGTGCTTTGCTGATATGATACACATGGATATATTAGGCAGGAGCCAACAGCGGTAACAGGTGTGTGTAAGGGCTGAAAGAGCAGGCAGAGATGCACAACAGCACTGTCATTTGAGAAAATCAGTCATTTCAATAAAGCACCATATTGGAGCATAACTCTGTATGTTGGCGCTCGAGTTGCCTCGTCAGTCAGGACCACTGGGATGTCATTTCGATCTGTACTCATTTATATTTTATGGTGTGGCTCTGCTGAGAAGAGGTGACAGCTGACATGACAGAGCGTGAAAGGAGGAGTTGGGGTGGCGGTAGGTTGAAGAGTTGCTTGCAGAGCTGTAAAAGCTATAGGCTGGCTAAAGCAGCTCTAATAGCGTGCCATATGTTGGGTCTACGTTTGGAGTGTTTGCATGGAGCCCTCAGCTGATGTGGGCTAGTGCTGAGGTCAGTGTCTGAGTTAGATTTCAGAGCCTGCCTGAACATAATTAAGTAACAACTACCTCAGAGCGTTCAGTATTACACAAAGCTAAATTACACATGATGATGATGATCTAAGGAGTTGCACCATTTACCAACACTAGGTTCTTGATGGGTGAACAACTAGAGGATCACTATAGACGGCTGGCAGGAGCTTTCCATCTCCTACAGCCAGGAGGTGCTCCTTCTCATATTACTCCTCAAATGGGAAACATGGCAGAACAAACGCTTGCTGTTACAGCCAAAACGTTTCAGAATGAAGCTTTCAATGCACTTTTACAAGAAGTGCATTTAAATGTAATTATGTTAAATGATAAAGTGGTACAGTGGAAAGCCCACAGTATCAGCTGAAACGTGATGGTTTCGTGTCTGACTCGAAGCACACGGTGGATAGATGTTGCCCCCTGCAGGCCACTTGGAGCATTTCAGTCCTTCATGCACAGCTGGATAGCTTCCGCTCCTGTCATGTGTCACGCTGTAAAAGCCTTTCAGGAAAATCCCAAAGCAGTAACTTCGTCAGTAATCATGGTAACCTTTACTGCATTATCAGTGTCAAAATGTTGACTGGAGTGTTTTATAAAACTAATGATGAGAAAAGTATTTGGTGGGTGCGTTCGTCCACCAACGCCACTGCCCTGCTGTGAAGTTATTTAAAATAAAAAGTGATCTGCGTCCTGACCAGACTTCGATGGACTCGCCTTTTTCCACCTAAACATGAAGTTTTCTTGCTGATTGACAAACTGCACTGAAAACATACATAAATAACTGTGGTGTTCAAACTTTGAACAAAGACCCTTCTCATATTGAAAACCCCACATTCAGCATGGAAATATTTACAGTTGGGTTCATGTCGGTTTTCCTTTTTTGTGCTTAGTGTGTGTTTGTGTTTATGTCACTTTCTGATGCTTCTGTGTTGATTTGGCAAGCAGGAGCTGTTATGAAATTCCATGTGTGGGGCGTTTAAGGACACTTCAGTGTTCAGCAGCTGATAATCTGCTGCCAAAAACAACAGTGATGCCGTGAGCAAATCCGACGTGCTGAGCAAACACGGACGGCACCAACAGATTAAAGTTTCAATACACAAGGAAGCGTTTCAGTGCCCACCGGCCGAAAATCACTGCACAAACACTGAATTTACACTCGCTGATCACTTTATTAGGAACACCTGTACAGTTGTGTAATCCAAACACAATAGTTGTGTTTGTTATAAACTCCCATTATTCTATGTTAATGGAGTGGGCAAAATATTAGAAAAACTTTTCAGTATAATTACGTCTATTACTCCATCTGCTATAACAACCTCGAAACGTAGAAGCTCTATAAAAATACAGTTTACGGTGTTCCACAATGTTTAGTAATTAGTCATTGTTTTGCATAAACATGCAAATCAGCACTTTTTTAGCAGATTTTCGTTTCTCAGGCTGATTCTGACAGAATAAACAATTTTACCCGCAATATTTTAAAAAGAAGAAGAAGAAAAAAAAGAGCACGAACTAAAAGGGAGATGAGAAAAAATAACCAAGACTGAAAGAAAACGTTTCTGGAGCTAACACACGATACATATCTCCTTCTCCTCCACTTGTCCTTGTCAGGGTCACGGGAGGGGGTGGAGCCTGTAATAGGGTGAGAGGCGGGGGACACCCTGGACAGGTCGCCAGTCTGTCTCTAACACACAGAGACAGACAACCAGCAGTGCTGGGAAGGTTACTTTTAAAATGTATCCCACTACAGATTACAGATTACATGCCCCAAAATGTATTTTGTAACGTATTCCGTTACGTTACTCAATGAAAGTAACGTATTTTGAATACTTTGGATTACTTAATATGTTGTCATGCTTTTTACAGCTACATGAATGTACTATTGCTGTGTGATTTATTACTTTTACTGAAGGTTACTCTCCATACCAACACCAACTAGATGTTTAAATCTTAATATAAATGAGTAACAGTAGGTGGACATTAGGTAAGGCTGCACTTTTTGCAGTGATCTCGTGTAGAAAACTATTCCACACGTATATAAAACAGGTCCGCGGCTCCAAACCGTAGTAAAGGGACCTCTGGCTAATACGTCGGGTTCGTGTCGGGCTCATAACCGAAAACTAGCTTTGCTTTGTTGTCTGGGTCAACTTTGCTAACGAGAGACAGAGAGAGGCGTTGAAAGGCTGCTCCAACCGAACGTATTGTTTCAGAGGAAAACACGAAAAAAGTGTACAGTCAAGTCTTAACAGCTTACTTACAGCTGGGCTACACTGCCCATGAGGCTACATTCTTTAGGGCTATGCCTGTAACACTCTGCCTGTTGCCTTCAAATTATTTTTGTGAATAATTTAAAAAAATATTTCTTCACGTCATTATGCGGCTGCAAGTAGAGGTGGCATGGGCTACGAGACTGAGACACAGGCATTAGAGGCTTTTAATGTGTGTTTTGTTTTGTTTCCACTGGCGAGGAATAGCCTAACATATGAAACAGGAAAATACCACCGTGTAATCCATTTATTTCAACAAAGTAACTGTATTCTGAATATCACCTTTTTAAATGGTAACTGTAACAGAATACAGTTACTCATGTTTTGTATTTTAAATACGTAACGCGTAACATGTATTCCATTACTCCCCAACACTGACAACCAGTCACACTCCTATCACACCTGTGGACAAGTTAGAATCATGTATTAACGTAACCCCACTAGCTGCATGTGTTTGGACGGTGGGAGGAAGCCAGAGTACCCGGAGAGAACCCACGCAAACACGGGGAGAACATGCAAACTCCACATGGGAAGGCCTGATATTGTTTTCAATCACAGAGCAGAAACGCAGATCAGAGGTGAGATGATATAAAAACAGTATGTGGATCACTGTCATTGTTGCACCTCAGGGGGGTCAGTTAGTAGTCGGCGGCGCACAACGTACATATCACGGAGCGCAATTATGAAAGTGGCTCCTGCAAGGAGGCCATTTAACTTCATTTTCTTAATGTGCCTTTTTTTAAACACAACACCAGCCTCGTTCTTGGTGTTCAGGAATGAACACTGTTAAACTTTTTTCACGGCTTGTTTTGGAGGAAGAAGAAAAAGTAGATGCTTCAAAGTGGCCGTGAAAAACTGCAACGTGGAGCTTTGAGGCTGATTGCTTAAACTCAGAGAATACCACAAAGTTATGAGTAATGTAAATTTCATCATCTCAGATCTGCTTCGGGCTCATCCCGAAGTCCGTGTCTTACTTAGATCTTAAGATAGTCATCTACAGATTTCGAGGATCACGTTTATACACAACGTACTCTCCTCAGCTCTTTTCCTTCTTCATCCTCCTCTCCTGCCTCTTTCGTACACTCTCCTGTGAACCTTTAGATTAGTTTCTCCATCCATCCATCCATCTTCTTCCGCTTTATCCGGGGCTGGGTCGCGGAGGCAGAAGCCTAAGCAGAGAAGCCCAGACCTCCCTCTCCCCAGCCTCCTCCTCTAGCTTATCCGGGAGATATAACCCCTCCAGCGTGTCCTGGGTCTGCCCCGGGGCCTCCTCCTTGTGGGACATGCCTGGAACACCTCACCCAGGAGGCATCCTTGTCAGATGTCCAAACCACCTCAGCTGGCTCCTTTCGATGTGGAGGAGCAGCGGCTCTACTCTGAGCCCCTCCCGGATGGCTGAACTCCTCACCCTATCTCTAAGTGAGAGGCCAGCCACCCTTCGGAGGAAGCTCATTTCCTTGTATCCACAATATCGTTCTTTCGGTCACTACCCACAGCTCGTGGCCATAGGTGAGGGTAGGGACGTAGATCGACTGGTAAATTGAGAGCTTTGCTTTTACACTCAGCTCTCTCTATGTAGCAAGCTGCATCCTGTCCCTGAGTGCACTCCACAGGCTCGGTTACCCAAAATCAATAATGAGTAACTGACTAATAAAAGACAAAAATTTCTCTCACATTTAACTGTTGCCTCCTAAAAAATGGAGCCAAATGTTGGATGTAGAAGGTTCAGTGAGCTGAGCAGCTCAGTTAGCTCTCCTCTGTCAGTGCACCACACTGGACAGAAACACACCTGAACACACCTGGCTGATTTTAGCACAGAAAACAAAGAGAATGGGAACCAGAACAGACAAACAAGCATATCCCAAAGAGACAGAGAAACCTGATCCTCTGGGAGTGCTGCATTACCAGTACACCGGTCTGCGGCTGAACTGGTGTATTCCCAGTGTGACTGTGTGTTGCAGTGTAGCTGGAAGGAGCTCAGAGAAATTCAGCAAGAAGCAGCCAATGAGAAACAGCTGTGCTGATGGAGTCAGAGCTAGTAACCAGCACCGCAGAGCCAAAACCACAACAGGCCAATTTGTCAGGGCCAGTTTGTCTTTTTTAGTTTCAGAGGTCAAAGGTTAGTTAAGTGAGAGAAAGAAGAGGAAACAGGGGAGGGTAAAAAGCACAACTATTTATAGACCAGCTTCTACATAATAACTCCTCGTCCTCATTACTTTCCTTCCATTTCTTATACGTCTTTCCCCTTTCTGATTATTTTCTTCCCTTACCTCCTCATACTCTTCACTGCATCCTTCATACCTCTTCATTCCTTCCTTACTCTGGTCTTTTGCTTCCCTTCCTACTTACAGTATTTCTCATTCTTATTTATTTCCTCATCTGTCCTCCTCCTAACTAGTCACTCCATGATATGATCAAATGATGTTTTCACTGACTGGACAGATGTGAGCAGAGGTTGTCTGGAAACAAGTTTCACTGGGGACGTTTTTCAGACCCAGGTGAGTGTCCCTTCATGGGTCACTGCTTGCTGTGACTGACTGACTGACAGTCGAGTTAAAATAACCAAAGTCCTTGTGTGTGTGTGTGTGTGTGTGTGTGTGTGTGTGTGTGTGTGTGTGTGTGTGTGTGTGTGTGTGTGTGTGTCAACCAGTTTCATCACTTTTCTTATGCAATCACGCTGCAAGCTGTCAACCACTGAAATGTGCAGAAACACTGCCACCTGCTGGAACAAACACAAACTCCACTTTTTCACATTTTTGTATTTATTTAGATTTTGCTGCTTTTGGAGCACTGAGACATGTTGTAGAAGGTATCAGAAAGCAGCATCCTCAGAATAATAAAAATTTAAAAAAACAGAGAAACAAGATTAAACTTTGTCATTTGTAGTGATTCACACGTTCACCTATAAAGTGAAAGATCCCAAACTCAGCGTCATCCAGCTTAAACATATGGAACTGCACACTGTGGTGACCCTTTGTGAATAAGGAAGCCGTCAAAAGAAGCTTCACCCAGTTACACAAAAACAATACAGCATTTTTGAATTAAACACCAATAAAAGACATGCACAGTGCAATGGATTACAGTGATAATAAACAGGTTATAAATACATAAACACCTGTAATAAAGTTAGGGTTCAGACATAGACTGAAAAGTCAGAAGAATTCCAGAATGAATGGGACGAATCTGGATCAGCTGACTCTTCTCACTCACTGATTACATATTTTTTTTAATTAAGTGGCTCCTGGGGGAGTGATCTTTAGATCAACACTCACTGGGCTGAGATCATCCAGCCGTGGAAGGCCTAATCCATCGACAGATGTTCAACAGAAACAAAGAACAGCAAAGTGAGCACAGATACTGTTCTCTGCGTAGTTTGCACTCGTTTGTGCTTCTTTCTGTTTGAAATTTATTTAATATAGTTTATATGCCAGTATCCAGTGTTTTTTAATTTTTATTTTTAGCTTTGACATTCCACAGCAGCTTGTAACTGTTTTCAAAACAGAAGGATGTAAAGGGGGAGGAGCCTACACCTGATGAGACCACCTGAGTCTTGGTCCAAGTGACAGGCCAAATGGCAGCACCTGGAATTGTAGGCGATGTTCAGATCCACAAAAGCTTTACTTTACTCTACTATTACAGCAAACAGCAGCTGCAGCATATTTCACTTCATAAATGAGTTTGTTGGACTGAGTTACAAACGTTTCCCCATTTCTTGGCTTCCTGTCACATCAGCAACAGCTCATCCTCATATTTCCACGTATTCTTCACATTCTGTTGGTCATTACTGCAAGCCACAGCTAACCACCATGACACTTTATATCCAGCATCAGCAGCTGTGGTTATGTGTGTAGAATCACGGAGGTCTGAGGTCTGTGTGTGATGCCAAGTATCATCCTTTCACGCTTATTTATTTAGATTCATTTTTGTAGTATTCAGTCGAATACAGGCGCTCATCTCTCTGTAAGAAGCTGATGTCACACATCTGTGACGTTGTCTCGGGGCGGGGTAATGTTAGGTTGAAAGTGAAAGTGAAGGGTTTATGAGCTCAGACTCTATTTTACAGTCTACACAACAGAAGGACATACAAACATCCATTCCCACCCTCATGCTCTCATATGCACTTACTCCACACTCAACCAACGTGGAGACAGACATAAAGAGACGCTGTACACACGATCACACTCCCCAAGCGTACTCTACAAACCGGGTCTAGGTACCCTTGCCCCTGGAGGGGGGAACTGCACCCAGACCCAGGTGGTGTTCCCCTTTTCCCTGCGGTGGGGGGAGGCAGACCGCCCCGACTCCGCAGCAGCAGGGAGGCCCCACACTCCAGACCGCAGTCGGACGGCCAACTCCTCCTCCTAGCCCCCCCGCTCCAGCAGGTCGCAGAGAACGGGGGTGAGAGAAGACTCCAAACCTCCCTCCACCCGCTCATTGTAGTGTTGATGCATGTGTGTTCTAAGGTGCATTTAAAACCCAGGAGGGCTTGGAGCTACCTGCCAGAGAGCAGCAGGTAAGCGCATGGTCCCTCCTGCTAGCCCTCAATGTCTACGTGTATTTAACATTGAGAGGTGGGCAACGACGCCAGGGGTGGGGTGTACACCCTGATGGTACTTTGGATTCCGTGTATCGTGCCCACCCCCAATATCCTATATGTATGTGTAATGCGAGTGTGAGTAATGTGAATGTCTAAGTTGTGGGATAAAATTGAGGCAGAGGCAGCCAGAAGGGGACAGGGGGGGGGGGGGGTAGCCTCCTCTGCACCCTGGTGACATACCCCTACTCCAAGGTCCTGCATGTGTGGGTGGTTGTGGTGGAGCGGGAAGAGGGAGGCAGCTGGAGATGGGGAGGGAAGGAAGGGAGGGGCAAGTGACCCCTCCCTGGGGCCAGCTCCCCCGCTGACCCCAGTAGGCACCCCCATACTCCGCGACCCGCCAGGGAAAGGGGGCCCAGGCCCATCCAGACTGGGGCCCAGCGCAGCAGCGCCTCCCGGCCCCACAGAGCCGGTCCACCCAATCCCACCACGTAAAGCCCATCTTGAACATCCGATGACCTGTATAGTGCACTCTATGTAATATTTTGTATTGAATTAATTGAAGACTGGGATTTCTAATTAGATGAAAGGTTTTTAAGCAAATCTGAGACCAGAAGTTTTGGTCTAAGTTAACTGATAAATCCGCTTCCCATTTTGCAATAGGAAGTGATATTGATTCATCTGTTTTAGAAAGCATTCTGTATATTTTGGATAGTAATTTGGGGGTTTTAAGAGTAAGAAATTGAACCACACTTGGTGGTGTTTGTAGTTCAACTTGACCCGGTTTAAATTTCTTTTTTACTATGGATTTAATTTGTTGATATTCTAAAAATCTTTTCTTGTTGATCCCATATTGTGTAACTAGTCCGTCAAATGAAATAAATTCTGTTCCTTCTAGTATATGTTCTAAATATTTGATTCCTTTATCACTCCAATCTGAAAAGTTTATCATATTATTGTTTTGTAATATGTCAGGGTTGTTCCAGATAGGTGTACGTTTGCATGGGATTAATGAAGACGCCGTCAATTTTAGAAACTCCCACCATGCTGTCAGAGAAGAGCTGATGTTGATGCTTTTAAAGCATTCATGTCGTTGGATGTTTGAGCTGATAAATGGTAGGTCTGAGATCTCTAGATTATTGCAAAGTGCTTGTTCTACATCTAGCCAAGGTTCATCTAAGAGGGTATGTTTTAGCCATCCTGAGATAAACTGAAGCCTGTTGGCTAAGAAGTAGTGCTGAAAGTTAGGCAGTTCTAGTCCTCCTTTATCCTTGGTCTTTTGTAGTGTTTTTAAGCTTATACGAGGGGGTTTATTTTTCCAAAGGAATTTGGACATACATGAATCTAGAGATCTGAACCAATCTTGTGGCGGTTTAGTTGGGATCATTGAGAATAAATAATTTATTTTTGGTAAGACCATCATTTTTATAGCGGCAACCCTTCCCATGAGTGATATGGGTAGACATTTCCATCTAGCCAGATCATCTTCTACCTTCTTTAAAAGTGGGATATGGTTTAATTTAGTTAGATCTGCAAGCTTGGGAGAAACATTAATACCTAAATATTTTATATTTCCCGATTGCAGTGGTGTAGAAGAGGAATTATGGAAGGAGCAATTAATCGGTAGGACTGTAGATTTTGACCAGTTAATTGAGTAATCTGATATTCTTGCAAAAGAGTTTATCAATTCAATCACCCCAGAGATATTGGTTTGTGAATTTTGGAGAAAGAGTAACACATCATCCGCATAAAGGCTGATTTTATGTTCCACGTTCTTGCATTTTATGCCCTTAATTACTGAATTCTGTCTAATTGCTGCTGCTAGTGGTTCAATAAAAATTGCAAACAGTGAAGGGGAGAGTGGGCATCCCTGCCTGGTGCCCCTCAAGAGACAGAAGCTGGAGGATGTCTGGTCATTTGTTCTAACACAAGCTGTTGGGGAATTATATAATATTTTTAACCAGTTTATGAAAGAGGATCCAAAACCAAATTTGTGTAAAGTTGCAAATAGAAATTTCCAGTTAACTCTGTCAAACGCTTTTTCTGCGTCTAAAGAGAATATTGTAGTTTCTAGGTTTTTACTGTATGAGTAGTCTATCAAATTAAGTAATCTACGTGTATTTGTTGATGAGTGCCTGCCTTTTATGAAACCAGTTTGGTCAGGATGAATTAAGAGGGGGGTTATTTTCTCCAGTCTCTTTGAGAGAGCTTTGCAGATTATTTTAAGGTCTACGTTTATAAGGGATATTGGACGATAGCTTGAGGGAAATACAGGGTCTTTGCCTGGTTTTAGCAGGAGATTAATGTTTGCAGAATTCATATTTGATGGAAGTCTGCCCTTTTCTTTAATTTCCAACAACGTTCTGTAGAAAACTGGTGCTAGAATCGACCAGAATTCTTTGTAGAATTCTGCAGGAAAGCCGTCTGGACCTGGAGCCTTATTATTGGGCATACTTATCAGGGCTTCCTGGAGTTCACCTGGTGTCAGTGGTGAATCCAGTGCCATTGCTTGAGTGTCCAATAATTTTGGAAGAGTTATGTTGTCCAAAAACTGATGTCGCGGGGTCCTCTTTTAATCCTCTCCCGGACAACAAACACAGGCGTAGTCGGTAAGGTCTTTTAGTGTGGATAATTTATTTAGCCGGCCTCCCCAGTGCACAGAAAATTATTTACAGCAAATAGAATTGACTTGGGTCAGTGTCAACAAAATGTCTGTATACCCGACCCAGCCTGCATGTTACCCTCCTTGTAACAGCTCACTGGACTCTCTCTCCCACCCCGTATGACCTGTCTCTTATATCCCGTAGCTCCTCCCCCTAGACGTAACAATCATTTCTTTATTATTACTTTAATCCTCACTGTCCCCCCTCAGCTTCTTTCCCACTGTAGTCTCACAACACACATGTATATACAGACTCTTAGGCAACTTCCAATCAGCCTACAATGTTTCACAAAACATTAAAACAATCCAAACAAAGGATGCAGTTCACGTGACCGTCCAAGCCCACGTGAACCCATTATTTAAACCCCGGAACACCATACCATCGGCTTGCATCATCCCGCATCATTGGAGATCACAGCGCGTCTCCTCGACCGACTTTATTAACAAGGTAAGGGGAAATAAGTTGGCCACCCTCTATGCTGCTCCAAATCCCCCCCCCTTCACCCCTTTTTGTTTATTGGTGTCTGTTAGAACTAATGGTGGCGGTGCGTATATGCGCCCTGATCAGCTGTCTGCGGCTGGGCGATGTAACTCCGTCACATCATCCCCTTCCACCCGGAGGTGGCCGATGTGCGGCAACCTGGAAAGATAATCTGCCACCACATTGAGCTTGCCTGGTCTATGACGGATGGTGAATCTGAAAGGCTGCAGTGACAGGTACCAGCGGGTGAGTCGACTGTTATGATCCTTCATGGACTGGATCCAAGTGAGCGCTCGGTGATCGGTTTCCAGCTCAAACTCTCTTCCAAGTAAATAATACCTGAGCTTTTCCAACGCCCACTTAATAGCTAAGGCTTCTTTTTCCACCGTCGAGTAGTTGGTCTCCCGTGGCAGCAGCTTGCGGGTTAAGTATAGGACTGGATGTTCCTCTCCAGGGTCCCCTTGAGCCAGCACTGCTCCCAGGCCACTTTTGGAGGCATCCACCTGGACCAAAAACCTCTTTTTGAAGTCCGGGCTCCAGAGAACTGGGGTCGTACACAGGCAGGTTTTCAGCCCCTGGAAAGCTTGTTCACATTCTGCGGTCCATATGACCGGATTCCGTTGGTTCTTACCGGTCAACGCAGTAAGAGGGGCCGCAATGGTTGCAAACTGGGGCACAAACCTTCGGTACCAACCAACCAGCCCCAGGAAAGACCGGACCTCCTTTTTAGTGCGAGGCCGAGGGCAGTTCTGGATAGCTTCCACTTTATCCATCTGCGGGCGCACCTCACCCCTGCCCACTTGGTAGCCAAGGTAGCGGGTCTCCTGCCGTGCCCACTCACATTTAGTGGGGTTGAGGGTCAATCCTGCCTTATGAATTCTTCCCAAGACTTCGGATAAGTGCTGCAGATGCTCCTCCCAGGTGTTGCTGAAGATCACTACATCATCCAGGTAAGCGGCACTATAGGGGTCACACCCCTGTAGTAATTTGTCCATCAGCCTTTGAAAGGTGGCTGGTGCCCCATGTAGGCCAAATGGCATCACTGTGAACTGGAACAGGCCGGCAGGGGTCCTGAAGGCGGTGTACTGTCTCGACGACTCCTCCAGTGGCACCTGCCAGTACCCCTTGCACAGGTCCAGAGTAGTGATGTATCTGGCTGCTCCGATCTTCTCCAGTAAATCCTCGATTCGGGGCATGGGGTAAGCATCAAACTCAGAAATGGCATTAAGCTTCCGGAAGTCAATGCAGATACGTAGGGAGCCATCTTTCTTGAAGATAATGACCACCAGGCTACACCATTCAGAGCAGGACGGCTCGATCACTCCCAGCTCCAGCATCTGCTCCACCTCCTGTCGCAGCTTACCCACTAAGTGTTGTGGAACCCGGTATGGCTGTTGGCGGATGGGATGTCTCTCCTTTAGCCGTATCACATGTTCCACCAAGGTAGTCCTGCCAGGGTTAGCTGAACACAGCGATGGAGTCTCCCGGAAGATTTCCAGTAGCTCAGCAGCCTGCTGTAAGGTCAGATGAGCCAGTACCGGAGACATTGGATCGACTCCCTGCTCAGGTTCGCGCTGTCCTTCTCTGGGCACTCCCCTGGCCATCAGTGCCTCCGTTGGGGCCTGATGGGGCCGCTCTGCCCATTCCTTCAGGAGGTTCACATGGTACGTTTGCTTCTGTTTCCTTCTCTCCGGATGATGAACCTCATAAGTCACGGGTCCCATTCTGCGCAGAATGGTGTAGGGGCCTTGCCATTTCGCCAGCAGTTTACTGTTGGATGAGGGGAGAAGTAACAACACTTTTTGACCGGGCTGGAATTCACGTTGCCGGGCCTGTTGGTCATACCAGATCTTCTGGCTTCGTTGAGCATCTCGCAGGTTGACTTCGGCCTCTGCCTGGTATCTCCCCAGTCGATCTCTCATCTCCAGCACAAACTGCACCACTCCTTTCTCATTTTGAGCCGAAGCAGGAGTCTCCCAACACTTCCGGAGGAGATCCAAGGGCCCCTGCACGTCCCAACCATAGAGTAGCTCGAATGGTGAGAAACCAGTGGAAGCCTGGGGAACTTCTCTGTACGCGAACAGCAGGAAAGGTAGCCACTGGTCCCAGTCTTTCCCAGTGTCTGACACAAACTTCTGCAACATCCTCTTCAAAGTTTGGTTGAACCTCTCCACCAACCCATCTGTCTGTGGATGGTAAGGTGACGTCCTGATGGCAGAAATGCCTAGCTGCTTGTGGAAGAGCTGCATCAACTTAGAGGTAAAGTTAGTCCCTTGGTCAGTCAAAATCTCATCTGGTATCCCCACCCGGGAAAACAACTGTACCAGTGCACGCAGAACATTAGGTGCCGTGAGCGCACGCAACGGGACCGCTTCTGGAAAACGGGTCGCATAATCACACACCACCAAAATGTACTGATGACCCCGGCTACTTTTTACCAGCGGACCCACAATATCCATAGCTATCCTACGGAAGGGTGTGGAGATGATTGGAAGGGGCTGTAGCAAGGCCCGGTCCGATTTGCGGGCTGGACATGTTTTCTGACATACAGGGCATGTACGGCAATAATTTTGGACATCAGTGTACATCGACGGCCAAAAGAAACGAGAGCTAACTCGCAGATAAGTTTTTTGGCGACCCAAATGACCTGCCCAGGGGAGGGTGTGTGCTAAGTGCAAAATGAGGGATTTACAACTAGCAGGAATCACAAGCCGTTGGTGGTCCCCGTCAACTGCATACAACACATTTTTATCAAGAATAAACTTCTCTTTCCCTCCCCATTTCCCCGTTCCCCCTTCAATCACATTAGCGAACAACACATTTAACGTTTCATCCTCCCTTTGCAACACAGAGATATTTTCGGGCACATCCCATTTCATGTTCTTAGTGTCCGGCTCTTTTGACCATAGCTGCTTCTCAAAGCGGCGTTGGCGGCGAGATTTTCTTGGCCCTTTCGTGCCACCATCGCACAGACTACTGTCAAAGTCTGGCAGGGGTTGGCATTCAGCCTTCGCCCGGGCCCTAGTGACCACCGGGCCTAACACATTCACTTTAACCTTCCCCGCTTCCCCCCTCTCAGTCTCTGTGGCCGTTCTTCTTTTTCTTGCAACAAATCCATAAGCACAGGCAAGTCCATCCCCAGAATAACCTCTACCGGCAAATTCTGTACCATCCCAACTGACAATAGGTATGGCTGTTCATTAATAGTCACTGTTACTTCCACCTTTGGGTATGGGTGTTTATCACCATGCACACATAACACTTCTTCTTGTCTGCTGTAATCCACACAGTTCACTGGTACCAAGCTTTGCTTAATTAATGACATGAAACTACCAGTGTCCAGCAAAGCAGTAACCTGCTGACCATTTACTATCACTTTTTTATAGCGTTGCACATCCACTGGCTGGACCCTTGTAGGCTCCGCCTCCAGTCGGGGTGCATAGCAGGCCCCCGTGACTTTGGCCTTCCGAATAGGGCACACCGAGGCTTTATGGCCTGGCTGCTGGCAATAATAACAAAGAAAGTCCTTACCCGCTCCTCGTAGATTAGATACCTTGGGGATCCCGGGTGGCTCGGGGTTGCTCTCCCTCTTCAAAAACCCCGACGATGGCAGTGGTGGTCGCTGTGGCGTCCCAGATGAGCGTGCAGGTGGTGCTCCTTTACGCGGGTTGATGTACTGTGACACCAGCTTAGCAGCGGTCAGTCCATCTGCTGGCTCATGCTCCCTCACCCAGGTCCTCACCTCCCCTGGCAGTACTCGAATTAACTGCTCCAAGATGATCGCTTCTCCCATCTCGTCCTTCGTGTGCTGCTCTGGTCGGAGCCAGCGTCGATAAAGTCCTTTCAGGCGATAATAGGTCTCGGTGGGGCTCTCACCAGGTGGAATTTATATTAGAGCGAAACCGCTGCCGATACGTTTCCGGTGAAATGTCAAATTTAATTAACAAGGCAGTTTTGAGATCTTCATACCGATGGGCTCTTTCTTCATCCATTGCAGTATAGGCCTCCAACGCCTTCCCCGCTAGCAGTGGAACTAGCCGACAGGCCCATTCGCTCTCTGGCCATCTCCATGTTCTGGCCACCCGCTCAAAACGCAACAAATAGTTCTCAATATCTTCCCCCATCTGATAAGGCGGGATCTTCGGCCCCGCCGATCGCCTCCACTCTCCCCCTGACGGGTCGATACTGCTAATCCCTCCTTGGGACTGACGAGAGGGAACCTCCGCTGGCAACTCCTCGTATTCCCTCTGCCGCGCCGGTGTAGGCAGTACCATTCGGGGGCTGCTTGCCGTTGCCGTGCTTGGCGTAGCCGTTGCTGCCGTGGTGCTAGCTCCAGCTAGTGCGGGACCTGGGCTTTGCTGACCAGCCACATCTGCGGGCAGCGGCGCATTAGGAGGGGAAACGGTCCTCAGTCCCCTGAGTTCTGCCAATAACACCGTCTCTCTCCTTTGCTGTCCCGCCAGGAAGTCCCTCATCATCGCAATCAGTTCTCCATCACGTGCTGCGGTCGAGGTTGTAGGCAACTCCGGACCAATCCTGCCGGAAATCTCCTCCTCCTCTGCTGAAGAAGACGACGCCGGCACTGTGTCTCATGCCAGCTCCTCTGCTGTCTTCTCCCCCGGAAGCTCATGCTGCTGGGACCGCAGCCCTGTGCGCTTCGCTGGGAGGCGCGTTTTCCTCTTCCAACTAGCCATCCCACTCCTGACACCATATGTCGCGGGGTCCTCTTTTAATCCTCTCCCGGACAACAAACACAGGCGTAGTCGGTAAGGTCTTTTAGTGTGGATAATTTATTTAGCCGGCCTCCCCAGTGCACAGAAAATTATTTACAGCAAATAGAATTGACTTGGGTCAGTGTCAACAAAATGTCTGTATACCCGACCCAGCCTGCATGTTACCCTCCTTGTAACAGCTCACTGGACTCTCTCTCCCACCCCGTATGACCTGTCTCTTATATCCCGTAGCTCCTCCCCCTAGACGTAACAATCATTTCTTTATTATTACTTTAATCCTCACTGTCCCCCCTCAGCTTCTTTCCCACTGTAGTCTCACAACACACATGTATATACAGACTCTTAGGCAACTTCCAATCAGCCTACAATGTTTCACAAAACATTAAAACAATCCAAACAAAGGATGCAGTTCACGTGACCGTCCAAGCCCACGTGAACCCATTATTTAAACCCCGGAACACCATACCATCGGCTTGCATCATCCCGCATCATTGGAGATCACAGCGCATCTCCTCAACCGACTTTATTAACAAGGTAAGGGGAAATAAGTTGGCCACCCTCTATGCTGCTCCAAATCACCCCCCCTTCACCCCTTTTTGTTTATTGGTGTCTGTTAGAACTAATGGTGGCGGTGCGTATATGCGCCCTGATCAGCTGTCTGCGGCTGGGCGATGTAACTCCGTCACACTGATCAATTTCTTTTTTAGATGGTTTATTTGTGGTGAATACAACGTTTTATAGAAATCCCTGAAAATGTTGTTTATTTATATCGGTTCATATATTGTGTTCCCAGATGAATCTTGAACATCACATATAGTTGTTTTTTCTTTATTTATTTTTAGCTGGTTTGCTAGAAATTGACCAGATTTATTACCATGTTCATAATTTTGTAAGCATAGTCTTTGTACTAAGAATTTTGTTTTTTTTTATCAATTATCTCATTTAATTCTAGTTTTGTTTTGCGTATTTTGTTCAATGTTTCCTGATCTTGGTGGGACGCGTAGGCTTCTTCTAGTGATTTGATGTTTTTTTCTAATTCCTGAATATTTTTGTTTTCTTTTTTCTTTTTATGTGATGAGAAAGAAATTATTTTACCTCTCATCACAGCTTTCCCTGCTTCCCATAGAACAGAAGCTGATGTTTCGGGAGTGTCATTATAGTCCAAATATGAAGTCCACTCTTTTTTAAAATATTTAATAAAGTCTTCATCTTTAAGTAGTGATATATTAAATCTCCAGTTTTTTCTTGGCGTAGTATTATTCTTGTGCATTAGTGTTAAAGATACAGGACCATGATCGCTGACAGCTATAGGATGAATCTCAGTGTCTGAAATGTCGTTCAGCAGTGAGCTGCTGACCAAAAAATAATCCAGACGAGAGTAGGAGTGATGGACATGTGAGAAAAAAGTATATTCCTTACTGGTGAGGTGAAGGGAGCGCCATGCATCGCAAAGACCAAAGTCGCTCATATACTGTTTGATTATATTTGTGGACTGCCAATTACGCTGAGTCCCCGCTGTATTGAGCCTATCCATGTCTTCATTTAGTCCAAGGTTGAGGTCACCTCCAAGAACAAGTGTGCCATCTAAGTGTTCAGAGAATGCACTGAAAAAACCGTGAAAGAATGAGGGATCATCAACATTTGGACCATATACACTTGCAATACATAGCTTTTTATCACGTATAGATAGTTTAATGATTAAGAATCTGCCCTCTGGATCTATAACTGTATCGAGTACTGTGAAATTAATATTTTTATGTATTAAAATTGCTGCTCCCCTTTGTCTAGAATTATAACAAGCTGAGAACACATTAGGAAACTCAGGTGTTTTAAGTTCATTCGAACCTCTAAGAGGTCTGTGGGTCTCTTGTAAAAGGACAACATCTGCCTGTAGTTTTTTGAGTTGGTTAAATATTTTTAACCTCTTTACTCTGGAGCCAGCTCCATTTATATTCCATGTAATGAACCTCAGTGTACCCATAGATGTTTGTGTATAACTAGGGATGTATGCTGTGTGCGTCGCTTAGACAGGTGGAGAGAATACGTCACTTGTTCATAAATAAAGAGAAGGAGAGAGAGAAAAAATGTGTGGCGAGATGCTCCCTGAGTCTGACTTTGTGTAAGCATAGTTACTAATATGAGTAGGCTTGGCTTAAGTGTGTGTATCCTAAACGACATTTTACTTCTGACTGAAGTAAAATGTGCTGCCGTTGAGCGCATGGTGTGTATGTGTCGAAATAAAGGATGTTTGCGGATGAGTGTCGAAGCAGGTGATCGAGGCAGTGAAAGGAATAAAGAAAGAAACCAAGGACAGGGGTGAGCAGCATAAAACCAAGAGGGGGAAAAGAGAGGAGGAAAAAAAAAAAACGAGAAGAAAAAAAAAAACAGAAACAAAACGTAAACATTCCAATTAAATCACTGACGGAGAGTGACGGTGTTAATTCTGCTATGAAATCACACTTTAAGATGCGATTTGATGCTGCTAAGTTAAACAGATGTTAATGCAAGTTAGTGTGAGTGGATAGGGAAATGGTGTAGCTGATTCTTATCTGGTGTGAGGTTAATACAGCCACGGAGTGATGTTGGGGTCGCGGTGGAGCTGTCCGTCCACGTACAGCCGGTCCACAGCGATGACAGCGCGGGAGCCCTTCTGGATGAAGCCGTGTCGGATTGGGAAGAGGACCCTGCGTCGTTCCAAGATCTCTTTGGGGAACTGGTCGTTCACGCTGAAGTCCGTTCCTTTTAATTCCCTGCCGCGGCTTTTCACATGATGCTTTTGTTTGAAGTGGCCGAATTTGGCCACGATAGGACGTGGTCTCCCGGCCGTAGCCCAAATGGGGCCGAGGCGATGTACCCGATCGAAGACGATGTTCTTCACAGTGTCCTCCGGCAGCTTCAGGTGGGTTTTGATGAAGCTTTTTACCGTGGTCTCCGCGTCCTCTCCAGCGGCTTCTGGAATACCAGAAAATACCAGATTATCACGCATGCTACGAGCTTGTAGATCGATAACTGTTTCTTTTATTTTTTTATTTTCTCTATTGAGCTGGGTAACATTATCTGTGAGACATTTCACCGACTCCCTTAGCGTGGCATTTTCAGCAGCAAGCGTTTCCACCTGCTGCTGGCTGTACTCCAGGGATTCTCGCAAGCATTTAAATTCTCGGTGAAGAATCTCCACCAAGGACAGCCTTGCGTCGAAACTGGACAATCGCTTGTCGATTGACTCCAGTATGTCGGCAATATCTTTGCCGGCTGGCGATGTTGAGCCGGGGGAATCTGCCGGGCGTTGTCTTTTCGACGACGGCGTCTCAGGTTTGGCCGGGGAAGCTGCACACTGGGTCTTCTTCATCACGAGATCCTGAAAGCACTGATCAATATAATCTTGGAGAGTCTCTAAACTCTCCTCGTTGTTCTCCAGGGTGTTGGAGATTATTTAGACAAATAGTGTTAGTTATAAGACAATTGATAAGTGTATTTGGTAATACTGAAGCTTAAATGAATTTGTTCAGATCTAAACTACCATTTGCTTTAATTTTCCGCCAAAATCTCCGGCGTCTGACGTCAGTTACAACATGAGTCGCTTACCTTGTCCGTTCAGCTTCTTTATAACATGTGTCTGTGTTTGATGATTGGATGAATCATTAATACAACACATGCTCCTGTGATGCTGAGATTGGGTTACAGACTGAATGAACACTTTTTAAAGCTTTTACTGTACAGCTCTGTTCAGAGTGAAGGAATCTATCTGCACATGAAATCTGCTCATTGAAAATTGTCCCCAGTGTCCAGTAACAGGAACACGTGCCAGGCACAGAGCAAAACCCAGGATACAGGATCCAGCCCTCTGTCTATACGTTACTATTATTGTTATAATTTCATTTTATGTTTTTATTTAAAAAACAATATTTTCCCTGTAAGCCAGCGCTGGTATTAAACTTTTGTTTTTGACTATGTATTTTATCAGTAAATGGAATAATTTTTCGTTTGTGTCCAGAGCGAAGAAGACAAGCAATGTTCGAGGAGCAGCTGTCCTGCTGTGCTTTGTGTCAGGACGTCCTGAAGGATCCGGTCTTCACCAGCTGTGGACACTGGTTCTGCAAACAGTGTGTCTGTTCATACTGGGACCAGTGTGCTTCATCAGGAGACTTCTTCTGTCCCCAGTGTGGAAAAATCCCCACAACAGAAGCTAAACGGCAGACAGCCAGTGAACCCAAAGTGCAAAGTACGATTGAACATCTGTCTGCTGATAGACTCATTTCTAAAAACTCGACTTCTTGTGTTATGTAGGAGTTTTTTTTCTCTTTAGTCTCATTGATTTTCTGTCTTTCAGCAGATGTTGGTCTGCAGGAGGTTTTAGATGAACATAAGATCAGTCTGAGGAGGAGATGCGAACGTGTGACTGAAGGAAGTTATGAAACAGGAAGTAGAACCCTCCTCAGCAGGAGCTACACTGAGCTCTACATCACAGAGGGACAGAGTGAAGAGGTTCATACCCAACATGAGGTGAGGCAGCTGGAGACAGCTTCCAAGATGGAGGCTCTTGATGACACTCCAGTCAGGTGTCACGACATCTTTAAAGCCTTACCTGACCAACAGAGACCCATCAGAGGGGTTCTGATGAACGGCGTCGCTGGTGTTGGAAAAACCTTCTCAGTGCAGAAGTTCACTCTGGACTGGGCAGAGGGCTTGGAGAACCAACATGTCAGTGTTGTGGTTCTGCTTTCATTCAGGGAGCTGAACCTGATCAGAGATGAGCAGTACAGTCTTCTGGAGCTGCTCCATGTTTTCCATCCAACATTACAGAAGGTCACAGCAGAGAAGCTCGCTGTCTGTAAACTTTTGTTCATCTTTGACGGCCTGGATGAAAGCAGACTTTCATTGGATTTCACCAACAGGAAGCTGCTGTCTGATGTCACAGAGAAGTCATCAGTCAGCCAGCTGCTGACAAACCTCATCCAGGGGAATCTGCTTCCCTCGGCTCTTGTCTGGATAACTTCCCGACCTGCAGCAGCCAATCAGATCCCTCCTACATGTGTTGACAGGGTAACAGAAGTACGAGGCTTCACTGATGCCCAGAAGGAGGAGTACTTCAGGAGGAGATTCAGTGATGAAGGGCTGTCCAGAATCATCTCCCACATGAAGACATCCAGGAGCCTCCACGTCATGTGTGCTGGATCCCTGCTACAGTTCTGGAGCACATGTTGACTACAGAGCAGAGAGGAGAGCTGCCCAAGACCCTGACTGACATGTACTCATACTTCCTGCTGGTTCAGACAAAAAGGAAGAAGAACAAGTACCACGAGGGACATAAGACGAGTCCACAGGAGCAGACAGAGGCTGACAAGGAAGTTCTCCTGAAGCTGGGAAAGCTGGCATTTCAACATCTGGAGAAAGGAAATATCCTTTTCTACCAAGAACACCTGGAGCAGTGTGGGCTGGATGTCACAGAAGCCTCGGTGTACTCTGGAGTTTGTACAGAGATCTTCAAACGAGAGTGTGAGATCTTCAAGAAAGCAGCCTACTGCTTTGTTCATCTGAGCATTCAAGAGTTCCTGGCTGCAGTCTATCTGTTCTACAGTTTCACCCACAGAAAGACAGAAGTGCTCCAGGACTTCCTGGAGAGAGATTGCGAATACAAAAACAGCTCCCCATCTATGGATGTCTTTCTACAGAGAGTCATGAAAAAATCCCTTCAAAGTAAAAATGGCCACCTGGACATGTTTGTTAGCTTCCTTCATGGCTTCTCTCTGGAGTCCAACCAGAGACTCTTAGGAGGTCTGCTGGGTCGGACGGAGAACAGTCTAAAAAATGTTCAAATAGTCATGAACAATCTGAATGAGATGAACAGTGATGAAATGTCTCCTGACAGAAGCATTAACATCTTTCACTGTTTGATGGAGATGAAAAATCTCTGTCCATTAGGAGATCCAAGAGTTCCTCAAGTCAAAGAACAGATCAGATAAGAAACTCTCTGACATCCACTGTTCAGCTTTGGCCTACATGCTGCAGATGTCAGAGGAGGTTCGGGATGAGTTGGATCTGAGGAAATACAATGCATCAGAGAAAGGAAAACGGAGACTGAGCCCAGCTGTGAGGAACTGTAAAAGGGCTGGGTGAGTCCAAATGTGATTAACATTAACAATTCAGACAGTATAATTCAAAGTAGGTTCATTTTTTTTATATCGTCCTGATGATATAATCATCCAGGTAAGGGAATTCCATCTGGACGTAGTGTACTAAACAGTACATTTGCACAATGAGCAAAATAACACCACTGACTAACAATGAGGTCAGTTTCATGATCATTAATTGTCATGACCATTGATCAATGGCCTCCAGCGCCATTCACAGACAGATTAACATCTATCAGCTTAGTCTATTTCAGCATCCTACAAGTATTTAAAAATCATCAGATTTTGATTATCTACAAAACATATGGTAACCCATTTCCCCTCTTTGAACGTAAGTATCTAATATTAACTATCAATTTCACATGCTTTGTTTACATCACCAGTCTCTAAATGACTTCTGTGGTTTAAAAAGAAAGAACCCATGTGTATGCTAAGCACAAGTCTGTCACAGAGAACACCATTAACCAAAGGTCTGAAAAACATTTAAATTCCATCCTAAATTTATACATGACTCTTGCAGCAAACAAAGATAATCATTCACAACTGGAATTGTTTAATGAGTAACCCAGTACAAAAATCACATTAACGCAGTGGCCAGTAAAAATGTTATTTGGATCCAGATGATAACTTTTTGGAGCCAATTGCAGAATCAGGTCATGTAAACAAACTGTGCACAGCCTGAATGCAACTTAAGTCCCTTCTGCAGATTAAAGCTAAACAATTATTAAAATAATTAAAAGAAAGAAGATAAGCTGACATGTTAGTGGGATATGTTCAACTGTCATCAAATGTGTAAAGTAGATCTAAAGGGTAATGTTTGTCCATACAGACTTTGTGGCTGCAGACTCTCAGAGACTCACTGTGAAGTTGTGGCCTCAGCTCTGAAGTCCAGCCCATCCCATCTCACACAGCTGGACCTGAGTTACAATGAACTGCAAGATTCCGGAGTGAAGCATCTGTCTGCTGCATTGGAGAATCCAAACTGTAGACTGGAGCACCTGAGGTCAGGTCACAGACTTTAGTTTAATAAGATTTGGGCCAATGGCCAAGTTTTGTGTGTTATGGCAGTCTAATCTGGTCTTCCTGTTCTTAAATATAACCAGTGGTTTGCACCCTGTTGTAAATTTTATTTGTACATTGTACATAGAAGGCATCTCTTGAGTGTAGACTTTGACAAAGATACGCTTTGAGGATGTTCTTGACTTGGGTAAATGTTGTGAGTCATATCTTCTTCACCAGGGAAAGAATTCTATCAGTATCCACTCTTCTGTGGTTTTCCAGGAATTTTTGCTATTGCTGAGCTGAAAATTGCATCATGTCATTTTTAACAATATATCAGATTGTTAATGTGGCCACACCTAAAGGTTCTACTATTTTTCTGATAGATTTTTTTTAGCCTGACAAATGCCTACATATATCATATGTAATATATACAGCTTTTATGTGTGAGCTGATACTAATTTTGCTATGAGACTTGACTGAGGACAGCAGCATGTTTGTTGATCTGTGTTGACATGAGTTATTGTTCAGGAGTTTGAACCACAATTGCAAAAGGACAAGGTCACTCTACTCATTTATGGAAATCTTACTGGTTATTTATAGTAATACTGAACTGCACAATTAAAAATGTAAATGTTTGTGCAATAACTGGATTCTTGATTCTTGTTATTCTTACTTTAGATTGAAGGGCTGCAGGTTGTCAGAGTTCAGTTGTGCATCTCTTGGCTCAGCTCTGAAGTTCAACCCATCACATCTGAAACATCTGGATCTGAGTGACAACATGCTGCAGGACTCAGGAGTGAAGCAGCTGTGTGGTTTTCTAGAAAGCCCGGAGTGTAGACTGGAGACTCTGAGGTAAAATTCAAAATCTTGGTCTGTCTGCAGAATTTGTTCAAAGTTTTGTCTAAAAACTAATTTTCATTTTATTTGTATTGAAGTCCAAATGACTGTCTGCTCCTCAAAGAGGAGCTTATAAAGAAGGTTTATAACATTCATTAGCACACTGTACAAATTAAATTAATTACTGTGCCTAACATGGGTTGTACTCAGTGGTTGAGAGGAGAGGTAGAAACACTTAGCAGGACAGTCAGAAAAACTCACGACCACACTGGTACTGGGAATTCCACAGTGCTTGTCCTTTAATGCACACTCTCTTAATCAACCTTACAAGGCCCAGTCTAACGGCTACTGTTTATCATACATGAAGCACAGTGTTTCTACAACCCGTAACGTTGCAAATTGTTAGAGGGGTAAAACATATAAAGTCCGTGTCTGTCCACACTCTCACGTGCTAGCACATTGCTCTCATACTCCACAGAGGGCAGTGGCGCATATTTCTGACCTTAAATTGTCTTAAAGAGACACCACACCATTGTGACTGTTACAAGCTTATCTCTGCGGTTGAGAAATTTATTGTTAGTGTTCTCTGAGGGGTATTCGCTTTACTAGCCCAATGTTATACACTTGTTATCTTCTCTACAAGTTAAACACATTATTACGTTATTAAATAATAAGTTTTGTTTGGTAACAACAAGTAATTTCATCTTCTGCTGAATACATTTGCAGGTTGGCTTATTCACCCTTTCAGAATAATCCCTTATCTCCTTTTTCATTTCTGCTATGGTGCCATAATCCTGATATTTTTTTTAATGAAAAACTCCTTTAAGATGTTCATTGCAGCCAGTATAGTGTCTGTTTTCACGACCTTTCATACTACTGCTTTACACACTGAGCTTTGTCACCTCGACTGTTTTATTGTTTTCCTTTTTTTCCATACTCTTGCAAGGTTGGCATCCCAGTATACTATTATTGTGATACTTCAAATAATACTCAGAAGAGCAATGCAAAAAATGTCTTACACAGTGGATGCCCTAATTTTAAGTCATAATTGATTCAGTTCAATTCAGTTCCATTTTGTTTGTTTATATAGAGGCAAATCACAACAACAGTTGCCTTGCAGAATTTTATATTGTAAGGTAAAGACGCTACAATAATACAAAGAAAACAGAGAAAACCCCAACAATCATATGACCTCCTTTGTGCAAGCTCTTTGGCAAGAGTGGGAAGGAAGAACTCCCTTTTAACAGGAAGAAACCAGGCTCAGGGAGGGGCGGCCATCTGCCACAACCAGTTGGGGACCTATGGGCCTATGTTGTTTATTTTCTTTGAATGGAACTGACCCAGAGCCAGCTTTTATTTGTTTGTTCATACACTTCCTTCCAAATTTAGTTTGGAAAATGTACTTGGCATAATAAAGGTTCAGTGGCCATTTGATGAAGAGTTTGATTTGGGTCACTACAGTAATGCTGTAAATATGCACATGTAAAACCTGAAAACCCTGGATCAAATTATCTGTGATTTTAATGTATATAATTTTTTTTCTTATTCAGACTGATTCGGTGCAATTTGTCAAGGACCAGCTGTTCTTCCCTGGCTGAAGCTCTGAATGCAATCCACTCCTATCTGAAGCTTCTGGACGGGAGTGAAGCACCTGTGTGGTTTTCTCAAGAGTCCACAATGCAGACTGGAGACTCTGAGGTTAGACACCATGTTTTAGTTGTACACTAGGATGAATATGATATGAAGTCTCAGCTCTGAAGTCCAACACCTCCCATCTGAAACATCTGGACACGAGTGACAACAAGCTGCAGGATTCAGGAGTGAAACAGCTTGCTAGCCTTGTGGAGAGTTCACACTGTAGGCTTGAAACTCTGAGGTCAGTTTACTTTTTTATCTGTTGCATCCATTATCCTTATGTAAGGACATCTGGATTAAGTGGATAGAAGCTGATAAGATAACAGTCCATAATTACAGAAAGCTAGAAAAAAAAAGCTTATTGGTTAGGAATAATTATTCTTGAGCTGCACATTTAGAACCTGAACACATCTGGTTGGATTATCAATTATTTTATCTCCACATTTTATTCTTTACTCAGATTAAGGGGCTGTGAATTGTCGGAAACCAGTTGTTCTTATCTGGGCTCATCTTTGAAGTCCAACCCCTCCCATCTGAGACATCTGGACCTGGGTCACAACATCCTGGAGGATTCAGGAGTTAAGCAGCTGTCTAATCTCATGAAGAGTCCGCATTGTTTACTGGAGATTCTGAGGTCAGTAAACGATGGTAGTCGGTCCACGCGGTTTTCAGGAACACTGAACTGAAGTTAGTATCAACCCTTCGGCATTTCCTGTAAACCTGCAGGCTTTCATGAGTACAACTGAGAGGAGAACAGTGATAATAACTTATGTCAAGCAGTCACATTCAACCAGAAGCTTGCTGTGGTCTTGTGTTTAAGTTGATAACCAGACAGTTGCTTTTGTTGTGTCCGAGAGAGGTCCAAGTCCAGAGTTTTGTGTATTACTGTTAAAAGCGGAACAAATATAGGACTGGGACCAGGGGACATCAGTCAGTGGTGGACAGATCAGCAGGAAATGTCAGTTTGGGGTAATGACAGGGCCGTGTGTGGGAGTGCTGTACGCCAAATGCCAAATTGGCGGACAGCAAACAGCGTCCCCAGGCGTTGAGGTGGAGCCTGTCTGCCCCAAAAAGATGCCTCCTCTCCCAGAAGGCATCAAAATTGTTAATAAAACCCACACCGTGGGAGACACAGGCAGAGGAAAGCCAGGTGTTAAGGCTGAGCAGCCGGCTGAAACTGCCTATCCCTCTGTGGGGGTGGGCCCGGAGATAAAAGCACTCACCTGCAACTGACCAAGGAGGCTGAAGAGTTGGAGGAAGTCCAACTTCAGCAGCTCAGATTGCTGTTTGGGGATGTCATTGGTGCCGATGTGGATGATGAGCCGGTTGGCCTGTGGGTGGGACGCCAGGATGTTGTGAATTCTGTCCACTATGTCAACAACGGTGGCTCCCGGGAACGACAGCGTGAGCGCCCCCCTCATCCGCACGTTCCTGACAATGGAATCCCCGAGGACCAGCATGGAGAGAGGAGGTGCCACCGGGGGCTGCTGGCCCTAACAAATTTCTGCAGTAATGAAGCCTGTGGGGTGCTCAGTTGATTAGACTTGATGCTAAAAGCATCTGCAGGTCTGTGAGCCTCAAGCTCAGCATGTTCACACCAACATGTTAACATGAAGAACTAAGAGAGCGCTAGCTACACTGCACAGCCTCTCCACTGCTGCTCTGAAGAGATCTGAACCTCTGCTGTATTTTATACTGGATGTGCTGCACATAAACACTTATTCAGTGTTTCTTTTTCTCTCCACAGATGGCTGCCATTTTGGTAAATGGGGTAATGCATGTGCTGAGAGAAGATGAACTGAGTCCACAGATCCACAGAGGTCGAAGCAGCAGCAGTTTGTGCATAGAGTCTCTCACTGTTCCATGTTACTGGGATGTGGTGTGTCAAGTAGAGCTCCACCCATCAGTCACTGATATAAGAATCGGAAGAAACGCATAAAACTATGAGTGCTGCAGTGCAAAATGTAGACAATGTAGAGCCAACCATGTGAATTCCACCATGGAAGGATAAACTGTAATTATACCCATGATATCATTGTATCATACAAGAAGCACCCTGTGTGTTTGCCAGGCCAGCAGTGCTTCTTTGCTTTGCTCATGTATAAAAAGATGGACATATATTATCATTTATAATTTATTTCTTTTATTTTCATTATAATACTGTATATGATCAGGTGATGAAAATTTCTGTTCATAAACAGCAAATAAATGAATAATAAACATGTATTTATTGTTCTTCTTCTCTTCATCTACATACTCACTGTATAAGACAAAGTGATGGGTTACAGGCACTGTTAGCATCACTGTCTGACATTTAGTCACAATTGTCTCAAAGTCCCATTGCGCTAAAAACTGCTTAACATAGATGTAATGTTGCCATTTGTTTTAAGATCAGCTACTGCACATAATTTATATAACTTGTAAGCATGTGAGTGACATAAAAATAATTCCTAAAAGCTTCATAGATGTTGATAAAGTTTAATCCAGCTTGATTGATGCCTCTAGCAGGAGTTAGGGAACAGACATACATATTTATGCTACAATGATTATGGTAAGATTATACCTGGGATGTCAGATTGACTATGACAGTGTGCATATGTAGGTTGTGTGTAGCTTTACATCATTTCCTTAGGGATTAATAAAGTATTCTGATTTTTTTTTTTTTGATTTTTTTTTTTTTTTTTTGCATTAACTTCAGCCACATGAAATGTAAAAAGAAATATTCTGAAAGGATATTTCTTTTATTTTTATTTTTTCTGTCATGTTGTTTTTTTGTTTGTTTTTTTGCTGAAGTATTTGATATTTGAACATTTATACATCTGTATCCCTAGGGGTTAAGAAAGTGAGTCCAAGTTCTTTGTGGGGATTTAAGCAGTGTTTATGACAGAGAAAAAGCGCAGGTGTTTGCAGGTGTATATTTTTTTAATTTCCTAATGACACTTTTCGGCATCACTCTTTAAGCTGGCTAGAAGAACAACAAGCATTAATGTGTCATTGAAAATCTTTGTACTACAGTCAGTCATCCACCAGAGGACGCTGCTGATCAACAAACGGCTCTGCTGACGGGCCTCGTGAGGATGGAGCGGTTAGTAAATAAAAGTTCGCCGCAAAATCTGGATTAGCAGCCTAACACACTGCACCCCGAGGCTCCAGGAGCTGCATGCTCATCCATCAGCTCTGCCCGTGACAGTTTGATTGGTTACATATGTTTTCTTATATGCAACCAACATAAACTACAATACCACATGTGCTCAGCTTCTGTCACATAACCTGCCTTCACAAAGAATCAATAAACATTTTTTAATGTGCAGATAACTTTTAAAAACTTGCTGAAAAGCTTGACTAACATGAATGAAGTTTAAAAGCAGTTCACCGTATGTTCTGCCACATACAGAAGCCAATACTCGGCTCATACTCAGCATAGAGGACATGTGATCAATCTGACAGAACCTCTGTGCTTGTCTAAATACCGACCGATCATAGACGTTCAGTCCTCGCCATCACTTTCATGACAGACTGAGCCAATCGCACAGAGAGCGTGCCACCCCGCAGTGACATCCTAAACCTTATGATGGTCTCTGGCACAGCCTGGTGGACTATTTTCTGGTTGACACCAAAAACCACCAGTCTGCATAAAAAATGCAGCATTTGCTGCAAACAAGAACACAAGTTATCAGTGACTAGTCCAACTAACGGTCAGTGAATACTGAGATTAGGATTTTCCTGAAGTGGGTATTGTATTGCTATCTGATTATCTTGAAGTATACTTTGTCAGACCTTTGTGTATAATTTTAATTAGAATAAAAGTACCATTCAAATGCCTCAATCTAAGTAAAAAAACGTGGTCTTTTAGTGTGATCTCATAAGGGTAACTTTGGGTGATCTGAGCAGATTGGAGGGTGAGTTCACTGATATGCACTAAGAAATATGACCTATAACCTAATCCAGATCTGATGAAAATAAGAAATAAATAAGAAATAATCTCATCATCAATAAAGTGTTCTTTTGAATCATGTCTTTTTCTTTTACACTTTAGTTTTACTTTGAAGGCGCCGGAAGTGAGTGTGGCGGCTTTATATCTGGAGCTGAAACTTTCTCCTCTCATTTAAAGTTGCTTCCAGCGGAGGACGGACCTTCGCCGACAGCTCGCACTTTTACAGCCGCAGTCGGATCACGGGCGCATGGCCATGGCCTCCATCGTCTGCCGGGTCCAGTACTTGGAGGACTCGGATCCGTTTATCTGCACAAACTTCCCCGAACCTCGGAGACCTCCGACGGTGAACCTGGAAGAGAACCTGCCGCTCAGCGAGCAGATCGCCGGGATCCACAAGCTGCTGGAGCCGCCGCTGAAGGTGGGTCACTGACGGGACTACCTGGTTAACGCCAGTCCTGCCGGGGAGCTTAAACCTTTACGGGGAAACCTGCGAAACCGGACCGGACAGAGAGGCTGGGGTGGGAATAAGTTTTAAATGCCTCGAATTATCCGAGGCAGGCGACAGTTTTCAGGTGTCAAAGAGGCGTTTATGATGTTTGCTGCAGTCCAAAAACACACACCGGATAGCAGCTGTTATTCCTTTTACACATTTAATACTGAAATCAATACAAGTGTAAGAGAAACAGGACTTTATCGACCTGCTCCTCATTAAAGTAGAAAACGTTTTAATTAGACTTATATCCGTTTCTCTTTTTTCAGTCTGATTTTCCACGTGAGAGCTTTTTCCTTAGTCCCAAGCCCCCTTTCTCTGTCAGGGATTCAGAATCGATCAGAACATAATCAATAAGGCTTAACGTCACTGCAGGGTTATTTTCACAGCAGAGGCATTCAGCAGCACCCTGAGACAAAATAAAGCCGTCTGTTTAATCGAGATGGAAAAGGGGCAGAAGGCAATATAAAACTGCATAATGTGCCTTCAGAAAGATGAAAGGTTAGGAACTGAATAAGTGCAGGTGCAGTGAAGGTAAGCTAAGTGGAAAAGGTTAAATTAACGAACTGTAACTCCAGGTTTATTTCGGGGACAGAAGGTAGACCTGAATGACCCCACCGGGAAGTCTCAAAGGAAAAAACCAAAACACTCAGCACCCTGTGCGCTCAGACTGAAATGTCAACAACATTTTGTACACTTGGTTATCTTCCCTAAAGGGTGAACCCTGCTGACTCTGTGTTCATCACGGGTTTAAGACCAAATCGTTTGTCTTTCATCAAAAAGACCATTTTATGTCATCTTCATTTAATGCCTGAAAGCTGTGGGGGGACTTGTGTCCTATTATTTCCCTCTCAAACCGAATGATCACGCCGTGTCATATTGTAAAGACCTCATAGAATAATATTATTCAGCCTGCAGGCTTACTTGTGGTTCCTGCTTTTCTGAAAGTAGAATGGGAGGCAGACCTTAAGGGTCTCTTCCTGTTTAAAGGAAGTTCTTCCTCCCCACTGTCACAAAGTGCTGCTCATACTGGATCTTCTGAACATTTGTATCACTGGGAAGTGTCTGCAGGTGATTGTTGTGAACAGGGACTGTATAAATAAAACTGGATTGATTCAAAATGAAGAAGTAGTCTTCCTGCCCTTTGAAGCTATGTATGTGCAGTTTTGCCTCATGAAATTATTGTGAGAAGTCGTGTTGCTCCGCTTCTCAATGGTCCATTCTGTCAGGGAGCTGAAAATGTGGCTGAAAATGGTGAATTTAATGCGTCGTTGTTTGGAAAAGCGGAATAAGCTTCGTGGTCCTGTTTCCTGTTGCTTGGGTGACTAATGATGCTTCTTTGTGCTAAGGAGTCTGTTTTTCCAAACAGGAAGTGACTGCAGCGTCATGTCACTCAGGCTCACTCAGCATTATGTCAGCATGCTGTTACACTGCAGTTAGTCATGTTACATGTAAGCACACATTCCACAGTTCTGATGGTCTGAAGTACACGGCACAATAAAGTGATTGCGTAACATTGCTGACAAAAGCGGCGTCTGGTTTAAGCGTCAAAATGAAATGAGGTTAATTTTAATGGGCGACTGTCAGAAACATCTAAATGACTTTTGGCTACAGAGTTTACGATGGGCTGTAATACAAGAAGCTTTTAATTGCAGCCTGTTAAATGAAGATTAGCAGCAGTGTTATAATTCAGTGAGCCCTGATGGTGCCAGTGTTGTGGGACTGTCTGACATTAGGTAGCATTATGAAGCTGTGGAAACTTACAGGCTAACTTCAGAGCAGCGATTTCTCTGAGGCTGGATGGTTTTCATGACAACCGCTGTACACGAACCTAATTTCCACAAAATTTCCAAGAAGCTAAAGTTGCCATCTTTGATTTCACTCGTACTAAAGCTCCTTGAGAACGTTATTATTTAATAATAATAATAATAATACATTTTATTTAAATAGTGCCTTTCAAAGCACCCAAGGACACTGTACAACAGATAAAAACTGGAAATATACACAATGGTAAAAATAGAAGATAAAAGTTAAAACATACAGAAATTTAAGAATAGGCAATTTTAAACAGATGAGTTTTGAGGGTGGACTTAAAAAGAGAGAATGAACTAATATTTCTGAGGTCCGGGGGTAGGGAATTCCAAAGTCGAGGGGCAGAGCAGCTAAAGGCCCTCCCTCCCATTGTGATCAGACGAGCAGAGGGAACAGAGAGAGAAAGAGAAGATGAAGATCTGAGGCAGCGGGATGGGAGCTTCATCTGTAATAAGTCAGAGAGGTACGGTGGAGAGAGAGAATGAATAGCCTTGAATGTATACAGAATTATTTTAAAATGGATGCGAAATTTGACCGGGAGCCAGTGAAGTTGCTTCAGGATTGGGGAGATGTGGTGGGTAGAAGAAGTCCTAGTAATAATACGGGCAGCAGAGTTCTGGACACGTTGGAGCTTGTTGATAGATTTTTGTGTGAGGCCAAATAATAATGAGTTGCAGTAGTCAATTCTAGAGATAACAAGATTATGGATGAGAATGGCAGTGGCGTGAGGTGTGAGGAAGGGGCGGAGGCGATTAATGTTACGGAGTTGAAAATATGCTGCACGTGTAATATTATTGATATGTGAGTTAAAGGATAATGTGCTATCGAGAATGACACCCAAGCTTTTCACAGAGGGAGAGATAGGGACCAGCGAGTTATTGATGGTGAGAGAGAAATTGTTAATTCTGGATAGCAGTCGTTTAGTGCCAACCAGAAGAAGTTCCGATTTATTGCTGTTGAGTTTAAGAAAGTTGGAGGAGAACCAAGAATTAAGTTCAGCTAGACAGAGGATGAGGGAGGGTGGAGGAAGAGTAGAGTCAGGTTTGGTAGAGAGATAGAGCTGGGTGTCATCGGCGTAGCAGTGGAACTGAATATTATATTTACGAAAAATATGTCCGAGTGGAAGAAGGTAGATGATGAAAAGAAGGGGCCCGAGGACAGATCCCTGGGGCACCCCAGTGGATAAAGGAGAAAGCTGAGAAGTGAAGGATTTTAATTGAATGAACTGAGTGCGGTCAGATAGGTATGATTTAAACCAGGCTAGTGGAGTGTGAGAGAGACCAATAGAAGGTAATCTGCTAAGGAGAATGGGATGAGAGATGGTGTCAAAAGCTGCACTCAGATCAAGAAGGATAAGGATGGAGAGGAGACCAGAATCAGCTGCTATAAGAAGGTCGTTTGTTATTTTTATAAGAGCAGTTTCAGTGCTATGTAGAGGACGAAAGCCAGACTGGAACTGTTCATAAAGGTTATTATCAGTTAGGTGAAGATGGACTTGTGAAGCAACTATTTTTTCAAGGATTTTTGAGAGAAATGGTAGATTGGAGATAGGACGAAAATTATTAAAGTTGTTGGGATCTAGACCAGTTTTTTTCAGAATTGGGGTAATAGCAGCAACTTTGAAGGAAGCAGGAACAGTTCCAGTGGTGAGTGAAGAGTGAATAATAGCAGATATGAGGGGAAGGAGAGGGAGTAAGCAGGCTTTGACGAGGACAGTGGGGATAGGATCGAGCTGGCAGGTAGAAGGCTTTGATTTATGGATGAGATCAGCAATATCAACTAAGGATGGAAGTTGAAAAACAGAGAGGAAGTGAGAAGGGGGAGAAGTTAGGACAGAGAAGCTACATTGAGCATTAGGGTCCAGGTCTAAGTGTATTTACCTGACTTATCAAGAAAAGCAAGGGCTGTTTTTAAAGCTGCCTTTTGTAATGACACTCTACACGTTTTAATTAGTCCACTGTCAGGAGGAGTTTATTACAAGTCAAATATTTATTTATTTATTTTAGCGCAGCCTTTTTTCCAGACCCTTATGTCTTCTTAGTTACGTGTTTGGTTAAAAGAGATACACTCGTTTTACGACCTTGTGGTGAAAAGTGGTGTTACACTAAAGTGCAGCCTTGTACATAAACAAGCATCTTTTTCCTTCACATTCTGTCTTTATTTAATTTTTAAAGGGTTTTTTTTCACAGGTATTTATAATAAGTATTTTATTCGCAGCAGAACCCTGAGCCCGGTTCTGCTGATGGTTTCTTCCTGTTAAAAGGGAGTTTTTCCTTCCCACAGTCGCCAAATGCGTGCTCATAATGGGTTGCCAGTTTTCTCTCTATTGTTTTTAGGGTCTTTACCTTTTAAAAATAAAGCACCTTGAGGTGTTGTTTGATGCTATATAAAGTTCCACTGCATTTAATTGGAATTGAATTAAAGTTGCATTATTTTCACACACCAAGAGCTGCTCACAACCAGTGTTGGTCAAGTTACTTGAAAAAAGTAATCAGTAACTAATTACTGATTACTCCCCCAAAAAAGTAATCCCGTTACTTTACTGATTACTTATTTTCAAAAGTAATTACTTAGTTACTTAGTTACTTTTTAAAAACACGATTTACAACCTGAAGAGGTGATAAAGCGATAGATCTTTCAGCCCAATTCTACTTTTTCTACATAATCCATCATACAAAATGTAATCAAATGGAAAAGTCTCTTTTTAAAACTTGTTTTATCAGTTTTAATCTTTTAACTTTATGCATCAAGCAAAACATTTAATTATATGCAACATTCTCTGACTTGAATAAATTAGTTTAACATTTAAACCTATTTTCTACACATTCCAGCACATAAAATAAAATATTTTTTGTGTTTTCACTCACTCTTTCAAACAGATGCAAGTAAAACACAGCAGAAAATAAAGTCAAAGACTCAGCGGTCCTTTTGCTCTATTTTCACCTGTAAAGCAGGAGCAGGGTAGGCGGAGGGTTACCCTGATGCAGGTGTGCTGCGGTCAGTTGAAGAATCCGCGCGAGTGTCTCTGTGAGTTTCCCATCACGTCGTAGCTACTCGGTGCTTGCTCGGAAGTTTAGGGGTTTTTTTCGCTGTAAAAAGAAGTTTTCTTCCCACGCACGATGGACGCTAATGTTTTTGTCACTTTTTATGGAATCAAACTCAAAGTAAGGTCAGTACTTCCACACTTTAAACGCTGCACGCTCATACTCTCTCCCGCACTCGATATATTATCCATTGTTGATCTGCACACAGCTGCTGTCACCAACGTCGCACTTGCTTACGTCACTGTCATGAGACATTCTCGCAAAAAAAATCACGGTTTTAGTAACGCAGTAACGCAGCGTTCCTACGGGAAAGTAACGGTAATCTAATTACCGATTTTGCAATAGTAATCCCTTACTTTACTCGTTACTTGAAAAAAGTAATCAGATTACAGTAACGCGTTACTGCCCATCTCTGCTCACAACTGTCTGTACCCGTGCATTTCTTCTTCACTGTTACAGCCTAATGAAGCTTGGACTGTGTGGTCATTTCCATCTGTCTTTTGTAACTCCATGTTGTAGTTTTAGTATTTTTTTTTTTTTTTTTTTTTTTTTTTTTAATGGTCTTTGAAAAAATAGTTGAAAAAACTCCAAATAACTGAACCAGTCAGAAATGTTCAGAGCTGCAAGCCCTGGCAGGAAGCTGCATGTACTTATGAAAGAAAGTTGGATCAGGAATTATTTGGAGGTAAAACTTGGCGCTTAATTTAGACCTTGTTTCATCTGGTGTTAACACAAAAGAATGGAAGTTGCCATGAAACCCAGTGTACTCACAACCTTTAGTCCCAGGAGCCTTGTTCACCTTTGGCCTTTAGTTCTCTGCATTTGTGCTCCAGATGAGTCACACATGTCATTTTTGTGCACGACTCTACTACACCTTATTTTCAGTCCATGTTTGGCATGCTGCTCTAAGGCCACAGCATAGTAAACAAACGCATTAGCAACAACTACATTTTTTTTATTTTTAATAATAGTGGTGAGCACCAATCAGGAGCGTTTCGAGCTGCAAGGCTGACCCAAAAAGTTCCAGAACCTTAAGATAATAATTCCTTCAGACATTTATTTTGTAAAGCGGTTTCTTTGCCAGTGAAGAACAGAGTCCCGGCAGTGGAAACACACTGAGCTCTTCCAAAGCCTCCTAGTCCCTGCAGTGCAAACACAGCTTTAACAGTGAAACCGAAGCATGACGATGACATATCTGAAGATGTTTTAATGGTTAGTCCATCCAGTCAGCGTCACAAGAGCAATTTACTGATGATGAATCTCATGGTTCCCTCATCTGTCTTAACCTGACTGCCATAAATGCACAAGTAGTTTTCCAGGAAAAATTTCCAGCTCTCAAGCGATCAAAAGCTCTCACAAGCTTCAGCCTCGAGCTACCGTGGTCATAGCTGCAGACAAGGAAACGGGACCCGTAACTTCTAGGAGCTGATGGAGGCTTTAGAGCCACACTTGTTCAAACTGAGAAACTCCTCATGTTTCCGTTAATGCTCAAAAGAATGTAGAAGAAATGTAACTGTGCCGCTTTAGACAGTAATCAGACTACAGTAACTACGAGCATTCAATAGTGATTTGGGTTTGGAAGGTGAGACGTTACAGCGCTGCGCACAAAAACAATAGAAATATCCGTGTGAGCTGCCAGGTACAGACTTTCAGATATGTATTATTGCTAATAGTTGAAAAGTTACAGCGGTATGATTTAAAGTTTTGCCTTCATCCATCTTATTGACGTCACATTTTGCTCTTTTTCCCTCTGCAGTTATTAAAAGAAGGATGAAGCAATCATTGCTCAGCAGTCTTTGTTTGAACATGTTCTGCACTGTTTCTGTGAAACACTAGTGCTGATTTCTCACTTTCTAAAAAAGGAAGTTCTGTTTCAAAGATTCATAGCCATCATGTGAGCCTGACACCAGCCTGCCGCGAGGCGGCCGGAGCCCGGCTGGAATTTCGAGCATCAGATAAGCACCAGAGAACGCTAGTCCCTATAGATTACATTCCTCCACTGACCCCCTAATTGTTCCCATCTTGCCCCAGGGCTCGACCTGAGGCAGCTCCCCGCCTCCTTGATAGATTCAGTGAGATAGTGAGAATGGTACACAGCCATTACATCTACTGTGCTGCACGAAGCTGGTTCTATTTCATCGCTGTCCTCCTGCTTCACTGCCTGGTTTTTGGAGGAAAAGGGTGGGACCTGTAAACAGCAGATAAGCTCGGATGGATGCATGGACGGATGTAATACTAAGAGCAATGTGTTGATAAGAGCTGAACAGGCTTTTCCTTCCTAAAATTTGTAGGCAGCAGTTGCACAAACAGTTTGTTGATGAGTTTTGTTTCATACGCTCAGTGTCGGCTTTAAAGAGGATCAAAGTAAATTAGCAGCAGTGTTTATTTAAATCGAGTGTAAAGCTGTTTGCACATGATCTCCGGACAGTGTCGCGGGAAACCGTCTGAGTTTGTCCCGTCTTGCATTCAGCACACACGGCACAAGATTCTCCACATATGTTTTGTCATTACTGGAAATACTTCATTTAGTTTAGGCAGTGCGTGACGTCTCGCCTTCTCCTCTTTCTCCTCAACCAAACCAGTTCAGACAGACAACTGCTCTAATACAATTCATAAATTAAATAAAACACAAAGTCATCCGGGCACCACTTTCACTTTTCTGTCATGGTACGTTCCTGTCAATTAGAACTTCTTTGCAGACAGACAAGGTGTTTATTGACCTGGCATGAGAGCGTGTCCTGGTAAAGGTTTCACTCCATTTGTTGTACCTGCACGATGAATGTGAACAAAACAGCTGAGGGGCCTCTTCTAATTTCCCCTGTCAGCTGTTGCCACAAATGAACAGAGAGAGGATAACGTATCAGGCGTCCAATCAGCTCAACGTCTTCCCAAAGCCTTCGTTACTCCCCGTGTTTACTGGACTCTTATCTAGAATCAAGTCAAATGTGATTGGCTGGTGGGAGCTGGATGGATGCGCTGATAGGCCGATGCGCTGTACAGACTCGTCTGAGCTGATGTTGGACGAGGCGCATTTGCAACCACTGCATTGTGTTTTCAGGCAGTTGTGTGTTATTTGTGTTACAACTCTGCAGCACTCTTTGTATGTGATTCTTTCCAGGTTAACGTCACTTGCCCCAAATCTGAAGTAATTCCAAACAATGGATGATGATCCCCTTCAGGAGGCAAGCTCTTCACTTCCTGCTGTGTCAGACATTTGATGTTTGTTTTGACAGGATGTTGTAAATCTGTCTTTTAACATTTGTTACTCATACAGACTGGAAAAGGGAACAGCTGTCAGAGCACGCTTTTTAGTATTTAGTTTAATTGTGGGAAGCCAAAATTGTGATTGAGATTTAGATTTGACTAATTGTGCAGCCCAAGAACACACACTCGTGCTCGGAGTGAATCATTTGCACGGTTACCGTCTCTGTCCTCAGAGTTTGTAGCAGGGCATCTAATCCAGCTGATTCAAATTAGAAAAGGTGGATGTTCTTCAACCTTTCCTGTTTGGTTTTGCAAAATAATAAATACAGTGATGACACAGTTCTGCATAACGGAAGCATCTACATTTTGACCCAGTGGGTCAATAGGATGCTAATCAATGAGGACCAAGAGGGGGGGAAGTTGGAGGAGGAAGGCGCCACAACGTGCGTATGTGTTTAAGCCATTCCTGTCCACTCTAAGATGTTAGGTTAAAAAACATTTTTAACCATTTTGTCCCCACTTCATGGAGATCACCGTAAAATACTAACACTCACAGCCGAACTCCTTTATTTGGGCAGAATCCTGGTGAGATGGAGAGTCGGTGTGTGCTTCCTGTGTCTGTACTCCAGCTTCCTCCTACGGTCCAAACACTTGTTAGCTTAACTGGAGATTCTAGATTACCATGTGAGGTAGATGTGCTCTGTGGTTCAAATGTGACTTGGTGTTAAAGCGCCTTGAGTGGTCGGTAAGACTAGAAAAGCTCTCAGTCTGAAGGTTCTTAGTATCCAGGTCTTGGTGATCTAAGGAGCTTGGAAAGAAAAGCGACTGGACTGAAGTTTCTTGAAGACATTTCACCTCTCATGCGAGAAGCAGCTTCTTCAGTTTGCACATAAAGGTCAAAGGTCACTCTTTTGAGGATACCAATGTTTACATTTTGGACAGAGAAGACAGATGGTTTGAAAGAGGAGTGAAAGAAGCATCTATTTCCACTGTGAACAACCATCTTTGAACAGAGGGCGGGGCTTATGACACCCACTGTGCCATCTATAATCCAGTTTTGAGATCCTTCCCAGACGCCTTAACGCCCACTTGCATCCTGGGCCATTTGATCTCAATAGATCACATGACAGGGTGGGGCGTGGTCTCACTATGGGTTAGCCTGAAACCTTGGCTGATAATGACCTACACCCATTTCCACACCTGACTCAGATGATCAATAGTCGGTCAACAACCCTCTTAGGGACACTCCCAGTAGGCCTTAATAATCTGGGATTTGCAACCAATTGGTTTTAGAACTAAAGAAGCTTCTTGGATGAAACGTCTTCAAGAAACTTAAAGCAGTCCAGATGCTTTTTTCCCCAGCTCCTTAGACTACTCGGTATAAAATGTGAGTGCAAACTCAACAAACTTTTCACAGAAAAGGAAGGTTTTTGTAGACTCAGATGTAAGATTAGTTAAACCTGAAAATGTGCAGATTGAGTCAGAGGGATGTTTGGAGCTGCTTTTATGGTCACTGTCTTCTTTAAATCCTTACTGAAAATTATAGCGAAGAAAATGTAAATCCACGAACAACCACGTGACCTGCAGTTACACCATCAGTTAAAAATGTGGAGGTGAGCCTCCTCCGCCTCCTCCGTGCAGCTCCAGGCTGACGGGAAGGATCTGTGTTGTTGGAGAGGAAGAATGTGGACCTGCAGGTCTAGAGTCTGACACTCAAAAGCAGACCTGATGTGTTTGATAACTGATTATTGTACCTGGCCATGGCTCTGCTACAAACATGCTGCCAGGCCGAGCAGGGCGGCTATAAATAGACATGAAGCTGATGTGGATCAGACCCTGTTTACTGTTTGAGAGAGTAAAAAACACATTCCTGTTGCATACTGCCCCAGAAAACCCAGAGCGTGTGTGACCTGTTGGATCGGTTCTTTAAAGCAACTTTCTGTCACATGTAAATAAAATCAGTGAAAGTATAGAAACCACAGATACAAAAGGAGGGAGGGGTTAAACAGCCATTTCTAAAATAAAAAGAATAACGTCTGACACGAGCAGCATTCATGTTTTACTGCTGACGGTACGACGGCTGAATAACTGTACGATTATCCAACAGCACAAATGTCACACACCAGCTCCAGCTTTAGAAATGACTGTAAAACATTTACAGCAGCGAAGGTTACTAATTAGCTTCTCTCAGCCTAAACCAACTTTGTTTGCATGAAGCAGTCGGTTTTATTACAGATTACATGGATTTTTCTGAATGTGTTCCAGTTTCAATAATAAAAATCAAAGTTATTTGGATGGCGCGCCTTCTTCACTCAGAGGTTAGTCATGGAGTTCCCCAGGGTTCTGTGCTGGGACCAATTATTTTCACTGCCAAAGGGAAGAATGTATAACATGAAAGCACTGCGTGCATTTCCATTGTTCTGCAGGTAATGCCTAGTTATATTTAGCAATACAACCAGATACACGAGTCAGTTAAATTGCAGACATGTTTTAAAGACAAAGGGCGAGATGACTCCTGTTTCCTGCTGCTAAACTCAGATTAAATTGAAGTTACTGTATTTAACCTCAGAAACACATTGACTAATCTGATGGCATTACACTGGCCTCTGTTAACACTGCAAGGAACCTTTGAGTCACTTTAATCAGTGTCTCCTTCAACAAACACATTAAACAAATATGCATGACTGCTTGCTATAAAAAATTAGAAACCTCCCGTGTCTCTAATGTTATCATTTACATTCTGGAAAACTACTCGTGAGTTATGAAACGGTAATATTAAAGACCTATTAGCGTCATATTATTCCTACATTTCCCTACATGGCTGTTCAGTTTCAGACTGTGGGCTTTCTTGTGGTTCTTAGTGATGAAAAGTAGAATAGGAAGCTAAACCAGGGGTGGGCAATATCAGTCCACGAGGGCCGGTGTCCCTGCAGGTTTTAGATCTCACCTTGGGTCAACACACCTGAATCACAGGATTAGTTCGTTACCAGGCCTCTGGAGAACTTCAGGACATGTTGAGGAGCTAATTTAGCCATTTAAATCTGCTGTGTTGGTTCGAGGACACATCTAAAACCTGCAGGGACACTGGCCCTCGTGGACTGAGATTGCCCACCCCTGCCCTAAACTCTCCTTTACTTACGCTCCTCTAGGCGCGTAAGTAAAGGAGTTGTGTTGAATAATGTCTTGAAGCGTACTCAATAATCCATGTAAATAAATCCCAAAAAGTTGATTCTGTTCATCCAGACGTAACGTTTTCAGTGGGAGAAACGTTTCGTCACTGAGCCAAGTGAGGGGCTGGTTTCAGTCATTGTGCGAATGTCCTGTTTATAAGGTTGGAAACCTGCAGTCAGCTGAGACTGAACAAAGCACTCGGATCAGTGATGAAACGTTTCTCCCACTGAACCACTACGTCTGTTGAACGATGTTGGATCGGTACCTTCCTATAATATAAAGTGTCCTGAGATGCCCATTGTTATGAATTATTTATATACAAGTACAATAGAGTTGTTATACGGTCCTGCTTTATAATGGTCGTGGTTAATTCTTGATAATTCGCTTTGTCTTTATTTTTCCAGTCAGCCAGAAGATTTACATGTCATGTAAATTCAGTAAAATCGGGCGTTGTGCAGAAACGACGGTGGAGGAATCGCATTTGTTTGAGCTAAAGCATCGGCACAACAGTCGAGTGTTTTCTGCCGCTGTTGAATCTGACAGCATTGTGTCTCATTACATTACATTGATACACCGGGACTCCATTGTTTTTAACAAGAATATAATAAATATATTGAAGTATAAATGGCATTTCTCTCTGACGCAGGACAACATGGATCGATGTGATCCTGGAGTAAATCAACGTCAGGAGTTTTTCTTGTCCTGTGGCTTTAGAGTTGACACAAAATAGAAGTTGCAGCCAAGCATCGGATCTACAGCTGTCCTACACTGTGCTGTAAATAAATGCATGAATCAATCGTCCAGAAAATCTGTTATTGATCAGCTAATTGAAGTTGGTGGCTTAAATTTTGGTGAGTTTTTGCATAAAGTGTGACTCCTGATATTGGAGGATTGTTGCATCTTGTTGTATTTGCCATAAATGTGACTGTTTTCAGTCTGTGATTTATTCGGACAGCAGGTGTCCTCGCATTAGTTACCAAATCTCAAAATGTCTTCAGCTTTATGAGGCTGGATGATCCTTTAGAAATCTGGGTGCAGCTTTAGTGTGAGACTCATCCAGATTAGCCAGTATCCGGGCAGATTACTTTCTCCCACATGAATATAGAGGCAAAGATCCACAGACCTCATCGGCTAAACCGGTCGAGTCAGTTTTGTTTGTTTGCAGCAGCGGCTGCAGGATCGGTTTCTACTGACACCAGAGATCGGTGTCCCTCGCTCTGCCTCGGCTTTTCACACACAAACAAATCTGTTCACAGCTGAGCTCTGTCGTGATTCAGCATTGGTTAAACTTGATCTTCACATATGTCTCTGTCTGTGTGTCCATCAGCTGGAAGACTGCACCCTCCAGCTGTCTCCCAGTGGAAACTATCTGGACCTGGACTCTTCTCTGGCTGAGCAGCGAGACGAGCTGGAGAGCTTCTACGAAGATGTGGCGTAAGAAAAGCTTTAGTGTGTGTGTGTGTGTGTGTGTGTGTGTGTGTGTGTGTTTATTGGGAACATGACTGCAGCCAAACATGTCATGCAGAGACATGCCGTCCTTGTAACCCCACAAACAGAAAAAAGAAGCACTGGACCCACACAGACCAAGACGAACGCTGTCAACAACATACTCAAGTATTAATATAAAATAAAAAATTATATGGGGAAAAATAGCCAAGTTAAAATAAAGACAAAGCACATTTTTATCCTTATTATAAAACAATAGTAGTTTACCATTACTCATTATAATACACTTTATGTAATTTAAAGTACTATTGTTATTATTCATTTTAATTATGTTCATATAGTACATGTGTAACATTGATTGTTTAGTAAAAGTTGTTTACACGTTGTCGCGAAATCGATCAATGCAGAGCAGTGTCACAAACCACGGAGGCCCCAGAAAAGTGCAATCAAACAGCCCGGAGAAAACATCAACATATGTCTTCTGACCAAAATGCATGTGGTGGACACTTATAAAGCAGTGGGGTACACGCGACATTAGTCACAGTTAATCGTACATCTTGTACGTCTTTAATAGCTATAAGCAGACATAGAACTTCTCTTTTCTGTAACACCTTCCATACAAGGTAATAAAACTTCAAGCCCTCAGGGTCTCTGAGGCTGATTATTGACTCTGATCATCTGTTGCCAAGTAAAGTAAAATATAGTAAGACTCCAAATGGGTTAAGGCCTCAGGCCTGACACATTCCTAAATTATATACATGTACTGTAAGCATGCATTGCAGTTATCCTTCTATGTTCTAGTTTCCCTCAGCATGTATCACCTGGAAAGTCACGCCAGTGAAGCTTAAAACCCTTAATGAACCGAACATCAACTCAAAGTAAGCACAGATATGCAATGTGTATAAAATACTTCCAACCGTACTTGTAATAAAAGTTAACATAATGGAAGGATCCTCATATGAACATCTTCAATAAACAACTGTAATGCAGTATCAATACTGTGAGAAATATTATTACATGAAATAATGCTGTAAAGAATGTTATCAATGCAGTTATAATGATGCAGATTATATGGCAGCAATAAAAGAATTTCTGTATCTCCACAACGTTTAGTGATAAATAAGTGAAAACAGTTTTTGTCGTCGGGCGCTTTAAACACTTTGCTCGCTGCAGGCGGCGGCTTCATACTGACCGGCTGCCCGAAAACGTACGTGCCTCAGAGTATAACGATGATGCCCAATTGTGACATCAGCTAAGATGCACTGGAATAATTTGAGCTTATGCTGTATATACTATACACTCTTGCCAACACTGTCTTTAAAGGTGTAAAACATTCTGGGGGGTTAAAAAAGGCAGGTGTGAAATGTGAAAGTGAGATCACAGGAAGTACCATTTTAAATTTAATTATTAAAGATGATTGCTATTTTATTTTATATAAAAATAATAACAATTTTAAAATATACATCTGAAGCTCAGAGGTCCAGAGTGATATTTAGAATCCCTGTGCATGTAAACGTTGTCTGAGTCAGAAACATGGGTTTAAATCACTCTGTATGGCATCATCGCTTTGACCTTCGGATCCATCTGTTGACCTTGAAGGTGATATTTTAAATTTATACTTTTCACATGTTGCCAACAGACAGCACGCTTGTAAGTTGTCGTCAATTTTCAGCCAATAAATCATGAAGTTAACCACAAAGACCTCGGGGGATGGAAGCCATTTTTTTAATCAATTGTTAACATGACCCCGCTCGTCACTGATCAAAACTTCGTGTCTACAGACAGGAGCACCAAAAACACAACTTCCTTGGTAGAGGTAATAGAAATATGAATAATCAAAATAATGCATAAAAGGAGTAAAAGAAGTAGAATTAGTGGGATAAGTTTTCTTCCACTTATCCCATTCAGGGTTAGGAGGCGGTTGAGCCTATCATAGCTGTCACAGGGCAGGAGGCCCGGGACACCCTGGACAGGTCAGTCTGTCACAGGACTAAAGTGCACAGATAACCCTGCACACCTATGGTTGGTCTTCCTAGCCCGATGCAGGTCTTTGGACTGTGGGAGGAAGCTGGAGTATCTGGGTTCAAATCCAGGCCTCAGACTGGATCTTCTTTCTGTGAAGAATCACATTCATTTCAGTGATGTGGAACTGAAACACATTATAGCTGCTTGGTGACTGTGTGTGTCCAGCAGTGTAAACTCTGTGCGATGCTGTAAGAGCGTCTGAAAAACGTATTCCTCTTTTAGCCTCCAGACAAACACGCCCACCTTTACATCTTCCCTTCTCCCGTTTCTCCTTCTTTCTCGCTCTCATTCTTTCCATACCTTCATGCTGTCGTTCTTTCCATACTCTAATCCCAGCATGCCGCAGTCTGACTGTATGTGGAAACTTAGCTGTTCTGGGATCACCTCAGACCAGCTGTCTGCACACACTGATCACACTGACAGTGGATCAGGACTCCTTGTAGAAGCAAGTCTTTGTGAAAACTGCACTCAGATCTGATAAAACCCACTTTGGAGGTTCTTCTTCCATCGTCTTTACTGACTCTGTGTTCTCTCAAATATGCCAACTCGGGACTCTTTGAGTGCCATGTCCCTCTCGTACGATGATTCGATTACACAAAAGTTAATCTGGTTAGATGTCTGTCACGGAGCTGGCTGCTCTGACTGAACCTGAACTCTGAGTCGTGACTGTTTTTTGTTCTGAACTCAAACGGTTTCTTATTTTTCTACAGGAAAGGAAGGAAGCCCATCCTGATTCTGAGGACTCAGCTCTCTGTTCGTGTTCACTCCATCCTGGGTAATTATGTCCTCAGTCTTCTGCTTTACTTTTTCCCTCCGTCCTCTCCTGCAGCACAGGAGTGATGACTCAGGGGAAACTCTCGCCATCTTCCACCACGATGACGTGTTGCACTCAGCTGGGAGGATTTCCTCCCTCTGAGTCTGCAGCTTAGAAAATACAGCGGTTACTTTCTCCACATGAAGTGGAGCTCAGGTTTAGAGTTTTACTCGGCTGTTGTTTTTTGTTGAAGGTGCTGAACATCGGGAAAGGTTAGCAGTAGCTCCTCTGAAGCTTGTTTACAGGGATCAGAGGTGTCCTCTGAGCAGGCTGCTGGAAGGCTGAAAGTCTTTAAAAGCTTCATGGTTTTAAGTGCATTTTGGGAAATGTAGTTTCCTGCAGACTGACCCCACAGGGAGCTCACTGCTGCATGTAAATGTGAGTAAGACAGGATTAGCATGACTCTTCTCACTTCAGGCGAGCTCCAACTAAAGTCTGACACTGCAGAATTTTTAAGACCAGAAAAAAATCTCCCATTGAGGTTTCCATGGAAACGGATCGGCTTGAGAAGACGAGCTCCTGTCCGGACTCGTCCTGGTTACGTTTACAACAGGAGGAGGAGCGCGGGCATGTTGAAGAGTGTCAGGACTATGTTAGGAAATATTGTGGATCTCCTGATGATATCACTCATTTCATCCAGCGGTTTCCTCACAGCAGCCTCGTTTATCGCCGATTTCATCTTCAGAAACTGAATGAAGTCGTGGCTCCTGCTTGTCTCGTTTCAGTCCCGAGGAGTGTATTTGACAAGCGAGAGTAATGCTATCGCGAGTCATGTCGAGGTTAAAGTCGGAGCTTTCTGTGGTTTTTACCGTCTTAGATCCCTGTGGTAACTCGCGCTGAATGCAGGAGCTGGTTGGGATCAGGTTATCTTCAGGCTTTCCATTTCACCTGTACCTTACTAACATGGCACCAGCTATAAACTTAGAGTGCAAACTTGTCAGTGAGCTGTGCATGTACGGAGTTGGTGATGCAGGAAGTATTTAAATGTTCTGATACTTATTCTGTGCATAAAATTAAACTCTTCATCGCTTTCACGCTGCTGAAATCACAGAAACCATCAGGAACACCTGTGCAGTCATCTCCTTTATTAGGCTGCAGGACAGCAAGTTTAAACTGGATCCATTTAAATATTAAGTTTTAGCCGTCACCAGTGGGAGTGTTTGCCTCGAATTAAAAGTTGTTTTTTTTATCTGCTCTGTGCAACTCTGTAATCACCAGATTGATGATTTTCTGCAGTATGAACCTCTCGTCTTATTTGCAGCAGTGTTACATTTTTATTTTTATGTTCTTTATAGACTTTTTCTATGCCAGTGCTTTCTATCTAACATTCACACATTTGTAGTAACTCTGGGTTAGTATCTTGTCCAAGGATATTTGGCACGCAGACTGGATCAAATCAACCCACCAACCTTCTGATTAGCAGATGACCTGCTCCGCCTCCTGGGCTACAGCCACCCAGGATGCAGGGATTAGCAGAGAAAGATGATAACCACTATCATCGCACCGTTATATGATTTTAGGTTTTGTCGAGCCAGCTAACACAAGGAGAGCCTGGCTGTGTTGAACATCAGTCTACCCCTCTGATTTATTTAAATGTTTTCACATAAACCAGTTTACATCTGAGCTCACTGGGAAAGCGCGAGGTGAAGCGAATCAGTTATCAGTCACGGCAGTATTAGCACTTTCTGTACATCCTGTGCTTTGATTTACCTTTTCATGCCATCTCTAAAAGCTTCCCTTTGCTCTCGTTTCCTCTACTCACTGCGTGTCTGGTTATATTCCTTCTGTGACCTCTGACCTCTGTCAGGGGTGTTGTTGTACCAGTTTTAAACCTCCACAGTCACGTGGAGCAGACCTAAGCATGAGACCTGTAATATGAAGCCTGCTGTTCCTGTTGGTGGTCAGCATGATCAAACCTGTTTGTTTTATTTTCCTCAAAGCTATCAGATATTATAAGTTTTAAACTTTAAGGTTTCTCATCTGTCAGCACCGTGATGGAAGTGACACACCTACTCGCAGACTTAAAGACGACCTGGCGCGGACTATCAGGATGTGGTGGGGGGGCAAGCACAGAGTAAAGGAAGGCACATTTTGAGGCATTAGCTTGGCATAAGTTTAAAGAAACTGTTGTGCCTTCCTCTAATTAATCGCTGCCAGCGCACCATCTGGTGCACACACTGATGGATCCAAATCAAACACAGCCACCGGGCTGCAGCAGGTGCATGCTGGGTGTGGCTGCGTGCTGAACGGCTCATAGACCGGCTCATGACTGGTAATCATCAGAAATCCCCGAGGAGCTCAGCGAGGGGCAGAGCCTGCAAATATTTAACTTTTTATTGTTTGTAAACAAAGAGGCTGAGTGATCTATTTATACTCTATTGTTTGTTGTTGTTTATAAACGGAGAGCGCGGTTTAAAGTGCTTCAGCCTGCTGCTGATCGTTTAAAGACCGGCTCTCTGGGTTCTGCAGGTTAATGAGTCTCATCTCTGGACACCAGCTGGCTTTTTCTTCTTAGTCATGTTGTTTAATTGTGAGTCATTTATGTAACGCTATTAGAGGGCCCTACTAGAATAGCTCTGCATGAGTCGCAGATCATAATCCTCCTTAATCATCTTACATTGGGCCTTGCTCTGAGTTCATCCTTTGTCTGAAATGAGCCAGTTTAGCCCCGCCCACTTTAAATTAACTTTCTGATTGGCTCTCACTTTCTGGTTTTCAAGTGGAAAAAAGAAACATGAACATTAAATGAGGGCATATAAGGACATGTATAAGAGATCTGCACCACCTGCTTTTATTGTTGGTCACTTTGTTGTATTTGCTGTCTGTCTGTCAGGAACACATTTGGGGACCCGTTGTCCCGGTTTCCAGCTTTATATTTTTAGTCGCTGACTAGTATATAGTAGCTTTGCATACTTTGCTACTCATAAATAAAATAAAATAAAACTTTATTTTATACTGAACCTATCAGTTCATTCTGTCTGAAATAAGCAGTTTTGGCTCCACTGTCTTTAAGAGAACTTCCTGAGGACGATATTACGGACGTCAATATTTCAATATGAGAATGACGTATATGCAAAGAAGTAAATGCATATTAGGCGGGGGTTGTCCATGTTAAAATGAGGACAGTGTCTGTTTATACACCAGAGCAGTTTGTGTAAAATAAATCTGTGGGTATCGTCAAAGAGTTGGGCGCTCGTCTTGTAATCGGAAGGTTGCCGGTTCGATCCCCGGCTCGGTCGTTGTGTCCTTTGGCAAGACACTTCACCTGTTGCCTACTGGTGATGGTCAGAGGGGCCGATGGTGCAATATGGCAGCCTCGCTTCTGTCAGTCTGCCCCAGGGCAGCTGTGGCTACAACTGTAGCTGCCTCCACCAGTGTGTGAATGTGAGAGTGAATGAATAGTGGTATTGTAAAGTGCTTTGAGGGCCCCGAAAAGCGCTATATCAATGCAATTTTTTATTATTATTATTATTATTATTATTATTATTATTTATTTCTACAGTTCGATCCTGATGTGGTGTAAATGGAAATTTAGTTGCGTGTTTGCGTTCACGTCGCGGTCTAAAAGCCTCCCTGTGGTTGTTACTTAAAACCTTTCCAGAGTGGTGTACACCAGTGAATACAGACAACGTGAAGCAGCTCAAACTGAGCGGATTCACCTCATCTGCACTCTTGCTCTGCGTGTGGCTGATTATTTATTGTTGCTGACTGTGTCTTGGCTTTGGGCACGATGGTTGTTTAAAATGGTCTTCCCAGCCTCTCGGCGGTTCACTGAACACTTCTGTGTTTGTAGCTGTTTTCATCCCAGCAGACCAAAGCTCCACTCTGGTTTTGGGGTTTTTATTTTTAGCCCTTTTCTGCCCTTATCTGCGCCTGTGGTGTTGCTGCTCGCAGCAGCTGGACACGCCAGCGTCAGAAAGGACGGAGCCGGAGGTAGAAAGCCTTCGCTTTCATTTTCTTTAAGAGTTTTGAAACAATGCTGGAAAGTTCTGCAGGCAGAGTGAGAAACGGGAGAGACTGTGTTCCAGTCAAATGACCCAGAGGACATCCTGAGACAATCGCACTCATAAACTACACATAACTGTGTTTAGTGGCACTGTGTTTTGCCATAAACTCATCATTAAAATGCATTCTTCAAAAAGCTTCCACCTGTAGATGGAGTAGTTCTGTTCAGAAGACCAGTGCGTCTCTCTGTCGTCTTTGTTTTGCATTATTCTGACTCCAAATTTGTCATTTTCATTTCCTTTAAGGCGTTTTTGAAACAATCAGGTTCTGCAGGCCGAGTGTGAAACGATCTCAGAGGATCCAGTGGCTGTTAAATGACACAGAGGAGCCCTGAGATTCATCAACTACACTTAGCTTTTTCCGTTTGTGTCTCTTTAATTGTTATGCATCTCTTTGTTATTGTGTGTCTTTGAATCTCAGGATCCTGTGAACAGCTTCAGACTTGGGTTGTTGGAGGTTTCCATGTGTTTGTTGAGATCAGTGTCCGTTTCTCTGGTAGCTGCTGAGGTCTGACTTCAGTTGGTCAGAATCTCCTCTCCTGGGAAATGCTGAACTTTCCCAGAGTTCCCGCTGTCAGCCACTTATTCCCTTCCTCCTTCCCGTGCTGCCTGGCATGACCCCACCCTTCCTGCTCCGGAGGGGATTTCCCAGAATGTGTACTCCTTGGAACCCTCGCTGTGATTTGTTTGTGATTGTCACTCCAGCGAGGACGGATAGCTCACAGAGCTTACCTTTTGTTTCTCTCTGTAGAACCAGTCTTATTAGACTGAGAATGATCCATTTCTTTATCTGCTTCTTTATGAAGTAAAATAGCACTGCAACACGACTGTTCTGGGATCAGTTTGAAGCCCACAGGAGGAGATTAACACATTACGAGGATGCCACGTCCTTCCACTGGGACCCTCGGAGGGTTCAGACCTGGTTTCAGGGTTTAGGTTAGACACAGATTCAGGTTTAAGTTTGCCAACTACTGTAAAACTTGCAGGTAAAAACATGTATGTGTTTCTTTTTGGTCACCTGTCTCAACCTGAACCTTAAAGTCACATCCTGACAAGACTCTACATGAAGCTCATAGTGCCATTTTCCCAGCAATGCTGTGTGTCTGTCTGTGTGTCCTGTTGGCTCGCGGCGTGATGATGTCATCAATAATGCACTGACTGTGCTTCCTTCCCTGCTTTGTGGCGGCTGCTTGGATGTTGACACACTTACTTGGCGTTCCTGATCATGAGTTCAGATCACATTTTGTTTATTACCAAATCTTCTAAAACTGCTTCTCTGTAAAGTCCAAGATGACGTCTTTGACTTTGTGAGAGGAAAATGAAAAAGCATCAAAGATTCAGAGGGGGAAAAAAATCAGCAGATATGTCACTTAAAAATAAAATGTTTATTTCATAATAATTGTACATTTCAAACAGAGTCTGGGCTGTGTCAGCTCTAAATATACTCTGAGGTTTGCAACCAGCCATTGTTTCCTTCTTGCAAAGAGTCTTTGTCGATGTCAGAAATAGAATAAAGTGCCACTCAGTCCACCCAGTCATCAGAAAAAACAATGGCAAATGAAAAACATCAAATCTTCACATCTGCAAAGCTAAAAACATCCCAGAAGTGAATGTTAGCCTGATATCATCTCAGTTTGCCCATTAAATTCATTAAACTCCCGTCTTTACTTCCTTGTTGGATCTTTTGTCTATACTACCGGTAAGTTAAAAAATTAGGAACGTGTCCCTGTTTCCAAAACCCAAAAATGTTCAGTTACCTGTCACGTGGGACCAAAAAAGCATTAAATCTTATTTTCAAGAAGCTAAACACAATTATTTGACTCCTTCCAGCTGATTGACGAGCTGATTGTCTCTCGGGGAAATCCTTTTCTTCTAGTTTAAGCAAAGTTATTTGAATCGTGTTCAGCGTGAGCTCCACGCCATGCAGTCAGGAGAAAACTACAATCATGGCTTCTCTGAGATCACATGCCTTTGCTTATATTGATACTTTTTATAGTAAATTATGCTTTTGAAGATTTTAGTTAGCTTCTTCCCTTTTGGGCTTGGACTCAATTAGCAACGCTCACACTAACAGGAAATACCACGCTGAGATAATGTAGCTCACTTCCTGTCTCCACAGGACAAACACAGGAATCCTTCCCAGTGTCCCTCTGTTTCAGTCATCGCTATCATGCTCGTTAATCAGCTCAACGAGGGCCCTGCTGTTGCAGTCTGATGGGCTTTATTTATGAGGAACGCTTGAAAAATAAATCTCTAGAAATGTGTTTTTGTCTCCGACAGACGGATGTAAACAAGCTTTATTTACACAGAACAAGAATCGCTCATGCTCTGCTGCATCTGCTCGCTGCTGCCGGAGAAAAACGTCAACACACCGAAAGCACCGTTTGACCTCTTCCCATTGTGTCCCTCTGCCTGTCTGACGTTTCCTTCGACTCAAAGAAGACTCTGATGGTCGTTAGTGAATGCAGTTCTTCAGATCCGTGGTTCCGGCCTGCTGTATCCGCATTCATGCAGATGCACTGATTAACACTTCAGTGGGCCTGATTCACAGGGAGGAAGGTGACATTTACCAGGGAATAAACAGAGAAAATCAAACAAAAGCAGCTGAAGGAAACAAAAACAAGACAAACTTCTGTGAAAGGGACCCGACTCACTGCTTCAGCTGGACTGCTGAATGACCGTCAAACCAAATGTGCCATTTTTGAGAAGTTACTAAAGCCGACGTGGTGCACAGCAAATTGGAGCCTCAGCAGGGAATCCAGCATGCTAATGTGAAAGAGCACGGGATGTGAACCGGAGACTGCAACACTGCCTCTGCTCCAAAGTGCCGTAATCACACAAATACATGAAAAGAACTTTTCCAAATGATAGAATATGTTTTGTAAAATTCGGGACTTCAGGACAGACCAGACAGCAAGCCTGTCAGTTACAGCTTGTTCCACAGAGACTTAGTCATTTTACATTATCATTATACCGTGTTCATATTACTACTAGACAGACCCACAGTTACAGTCTGCATTGCACTGATCTCTCTGTGAATCTGCACATCAGGCTGGACTGTAGATTTAAAGCAGTGCTATAAATCAAGCTTCAGATTTGGCCTCATATTAACATGTCTGACTTCTTAAAGACTTCAAGAATATTAAACCTTAAATTTGATTCATAAAGTTGTAAATAATGTTTCCAGTCTGCTGTTTCAGTCTAAACCTCACGATCATATAAAACAATGTGAATAGTTTGTAGCTAAAAACCAACAGACATCCAGTGAGACGGTTCTGTAGTTCTTACATTCGACTCTTAAAATGCTTTTTTTTTTTTTTTTTTTTTTGTAAATAAAATCCAACAAAATAAGAGCTGAAATGTGTCTGAGGTTCTCAGTAAGTTTCACATCAGGTCAGACGGATGTAAGCAAACCAGTGGGTCAGCTGATTTTAATTTATTTTTTGTTTTGTTTTTTTTGTATTTCACCTGTTTATTTATTTCCCTGCTGCCAGCGTGAGGGTGAAACAGACTTGAAATGATTTTCTGTTTGTCAGAACGAGTTGGTCTGATCTTGGTGGAAAAGCAACATGAATCCTTTGCCCTTCACGCAGTCTAAGTGTGGGAGTTCAGTCAGGACGGAGGAATTTCAGCAGCTGCGTCTGCGCTGCATCATAGAGCAGTTATAGCTCTCTATAATCCCGGCACGTTCCCTCCTCGGTGCTCGGCCGCGGCAGTGAAACTGTGGCTGTCTGGTGGCCATCTTGGGTCAAAGATGGGTGTCTGAGTGACTCGCGGTCCTCTGAGAGACAGAAGTAACTTTAAGCGTTTTATCTTGAGCTGCTGTCAACAGGTGCTGACGTTCTCAGTGACAACAAATAATCTTGGATAAGCTACGAGGAGCTCACACGTTTTCACCTGATACACAGCATGTCGTGTGCTTCGTTACATCGAAGCGCTGCAACAGTTGCAGATACACACGAAAGCTGAATACAGCAGACTGAACGGTTCTTTAAACTCAGGTCCAAAGCAGGACCGTGTCCACTGCACACATCAGATTAAAAACGGCTTCAAAAGTCTTTGGAGCTAAATGGCATGCAGCATTAAATGGCTCACAAGTCGTAGCTGTTTGTTAGCTCAGCAGGTTTAAAGGGCTGATCTGAGGTCAGTGCAGGAGAACTGTTCCAGTTCGCTCCTTCATCTCTTCATCACGTTAGAAATGTGATGGAAAGCTGTTTATGTGTGATAAACTACAGGTGCAGGCAGGAAATGTCTCTCTATATAGCGGGACACAACCTCATTTCCTGTGCAGACAGGAAGTAGAAAGATATAATTAGAGGTGGAACCACTTCCTTGTTGCTATAACAGATCAATACTTTTGCTCCATAATAGAAGGAAATATTAAGTACTGATTCTGGATAGTAAACAGAGCAAACGTGAGAGAAAGAAACTGCTGGTTACTCAAACGGGCTCCATGATATTTTGGGATTTTTAGCTGTAACTCAGTCATGAAGTTATTCTAGCGGAGTGCCAAAAATAGAAATGTAGAGAAAATAAGCAGGATTAAATGCATCCCATCAATCATCGCAAGGCATTGATTGTTGGCTTTATTTTGGCGGGGTTGTATTCTTCTGTTAGTATTTGCAGGAAGTATTTGTTGTTTGTTGAGAGCTAAAGCTGACCAGCTTTTTAAATGAACAGATAATTAAAACCTGCAGCCTGCTTTGCTTTTTTTTTTCTTTCTTTTTTTTCCCATCCTTAAATATCTGACTGTGGATCTACCAGCTGCGTGTCGGGTAGATCCACAGTAACGTTGCTTAAAAGTGTTATTTATTACTGCCAGGAACGGAGATCAGCACATTACAGGTCAAGTGTTTTCTGGGTGGAAGTTGTGTGGCTTAAGTTACTTGGTTGTTGTTGTTGGGGGGGGGGAAATACTAATGCGAAAAATGACCAGGGGCTGTGACTTCCCGTTGATCCTGTTCGTGTCGCCGGGCAGGTTTCAAGGTCACTGACAGGGTAAGCGATTCTGTAGAGGCTTGCAGGTCTGACTGCACTCAGGTGTGACTGCAGCTTTGTGGGAGAGGCGGTTGGACTGTATTTGACTGTATTTGGCCCGGACACGGAAAGGATTGACAGATTGATAGCTCAAGTTGCCGGAGTCTTCCACATTTTTCTTACTGCGCGTGTTTGATTTTGGGTTTCCATGTAACTGTGCAGGCAGCCGCCTGATGGTTATCTTCAAATTTCAAATTCAAATTTTATTTGTCACGTACACAGTCATACACAGTACGATATGTAGTGAAATGCTTGGACAACTGCTCGTGACCTAAAGAAAACAAAAAAAGAGAGGCTATGAATAAGCTCCTCCTCAGTCTCTCTGTGTTGGTCTTCAGGGAGTGGAATCGCTTTCCTGACCTCAACAGAGAGAACAGTCTGTTGTTGGGATGGCTGAGGTCCTTCACCATCTTCCTGGCCTTGGTCCAGCACCGCCTGCTGTAGATTGAGTGCAGGTCAGGGAGCTCGGAGCGGATGGTGCGCTCAGCTGACTGCACAACCCTCTGTAGAGCTCGTCTGTCCTGCATGGTGCTGTTCCCGAACCAGGTTAAGATGTTTCCCGCCAGGATGCTAATGTTAATGGTCTGCAGCGGTGAAGTGCAGTGCTTCCAGAGGGCGGACAGCCCAGTCTGACCCGGGTCAGAATATTACCTGAGTCTTAATGTGAGCTACAGAACTGCAGCTCGCTGTGTCAGTAAACAAGCCTGGCTTTCTCTGCTGACTCTCTGAGTTCAGGATTCATGCTCTTAGTACGCCTCCAGCCTGCTGCTCCCCACTCTGCCTCTTCAGCATTAGGCTAACATATTGTTGGTGGGATCAAGTACAGGAGCATGTTGGGCCTGAGCTGTGACACAGGGCGGCGTCTGATTTTCATGGTCTTCCTCAGCCAGTCATTAAAAATATGACACATCTTCTAATATTTGTAGTACATAATTAAAAGTATTGAACGCACACATAGGTGAGAGCACAGCCTGGATCACGTGACCCTGAATCCTCCCTTACTTATGCTGCAATATGTGTAGGCTGCTGGCGGCTTCCCATGATGCACTGTTTCTTTTTCACTCTATGAGCTTACACACCACTCTGCATGTAATCATCAGTTATTATTCATCTCTGCCTCTGTTCCACAGCATGTCTTCCTTCTCTCACCCCAACCAGTCACTTCAGATGGCCCCGCCCCTCCCTGAGCCTGGTTCTGCTGGAGGTTTCTTCCTGTTAAAAGGGAGTTTTTCATTCCCACTGTCACCAGAGTCTTTGCTCATAGGGGGTTATTTGATTGTTGGGTTATTCTTTGTATTATTGATGGGCAGGGGTGTCCAACTCCAGTCTTCGAGAGCTAGACCAGTATTGGTTCCCTCAGCAAACTGGAGCTAGAGTGGCTCCTGTGACTCTGTGGTGAAGCGAACACTCACCCCTCTGACGTCATCTTTTTTATTTTTGGCTCTGTGGTGAAACACTGGAGCGGTTGTGAAATATTTTAGGACTTGTTTCCATTCAGCTCCATCTTTGTCATCCCAGATGTGCAGACTGACTCTGGGCTGATTGGAGCCTTTGTTTTAAGCCTCAGAGCTGCAGGAGGCCGTCGGGGCGGACGTTGGTAAAGCTCCTCAGATTGAGCTTTATTTGTGTTCGTGTCCGCTGACAGGAACTCAGCAGCGGCCCCCTCCCCCCGCCTGCCTGTGTCTGCACCTCTGTAATCTCCCTCACTCTGTTTGTCTGAAATCTCACCAACTATTCATCTGTCAGCTGTAATTTAGTTTGAAATGATAAGTCGCCTCTGCCCACTGAGGAGTTTCAGTTGAGCCTCTGAAAGACGAACACACCAGCTGCAGCTTTAATGTGAGACACAGGAGCAAAGTTTGGGGAAGAACAAATCATCCCACTGCAAACCATCAGAGATCGGTGACCGAGTAACAGAGGGACTTCTACAGGAGGTGTTACTTGTCCTGGCTCTGATTCTCCTATCATCGTGCACGTTGGTTACCAACCAGCAGCTCCTAAAGAAATCAGGGTCACAGTATGCTGTAACCAGCTGACCAATCAGAACAGCTGGAGCTTTTCATGTGTCGCCTTAAAGAGACAGGAGCTAAGATAAGAGATGCCCCCTTTGCGTGACCATTCAGGTTTATCTTCTATATCTGTACGCATCCGCAACAGAAAATAGGCCCGAATTACAGTCATGTCCAAGATTTTGTGGCCATTTTTGCCTTTTGGACACCTGCATAGTGGATTTTTTTATTTATTTATTTATTTATTTTAAATCAATTAAGATGTGACTGAAAGCAGATTTTCACCTTTAAATTAAGCAGTTTAGTCGAAGTAGTGCTGGTAGCTGGTAGAAGCTTTCAAAGCTTCATAATATTTCTGGTGGAAACCCCACTGTCAACTCTGTCACCATCTTAAAACCAGGACTCGCAACAAACACACAACATCCTCTATCTTGTTGTTGTGATTGTTGCCATGCCAACTGCAGGCTGGCTATTACATCGTACAAACTCAGTGCAGATGCAAACCGATGAAAGTGGCCGTTGCAGGTGTGTGTCCTCACTTTCCCTGCAGGTGTCGGGAATCGCTCCTGCGACGCTTTCTTCTGATCGTGCTGACGAGCAGCTTTTCTGGATGGCTCTGTCAGATTTAGAAATGTCACGCCGTCCGCTGAAATATTTCTCCAGCCGTTTAACATCAGGCTGCAAAGCTGTTCGTCACAAGTTTCTATTAAGCCCCTGTTATTTCTGCAGGGCTGGCGTCACTGTAGCGCCGAGGGCGATGGAGGAAATGTGTCTCTCCACGCTCGTCCACCTGACATCCGTCTCCGTCTGAAGAGAACTCTGTGCACGATTGTGTTTTGATAACATGCAAACATCCCTCATCATTAAAGAGGCTCTTAACTGTCTGACGTGTAAACACTGAACTTCCTTGTTTTGGTTAGATGTCATAGCTGCCAGCCAATCACACTTGTATAAAATCGATCAGTCAGTATTTGTGTACGAGCGGCTGCTGGTGATCGCGGGCCATTCAGGAGTGATTTATGTTTATGTGGCTGTAGCGACATACACCTCCCGTGACTTCCTCCCTCTGCGATAGGCCCTGGTTACTGCGTGTTTCTATTTATTTCTGTTTCATATCCCTTTTTTTTTTTTTTTTTTCCTTGCTTTGATTTGTGTTCCAGAGTCAGTTTCTCATGAACTCTTATAATCAGTTCTGTTTCTCTACTTTCACTCAAACTGTCTCCAGTTTATTTAGCTTCAGCATCAGATTGAGATTATTTCCCAGAGCTCTTGAGGAATAGAGGAGACGTCTCTGAGCACGATGCTGATACGTTTCTAATGTCCCAGACAGTGTTGACCTTTAAGGTCAGTACTCTGAGTGGACACACAAATCGCATTGCAACCAAAAGTGTCTGACTGGTATATAACAGATGCACGCAGCTCTCAGGTGCATGCGAAGCACAAACTTCTTAGACGAGCTGTAACAGAAAGCAGAGTTATTGTCAGATAATTGTTCCTAAAACATGGTGTGGAGGCCCGGTTCAGAGGTGTAGCAGTTACAGCTCCCTGTATCATCACGGCGGCACAATCAAAGCAGCCAAGCCCTTAAATTTAAGATTTGACCAAAACAGGTGTTTTTAAAAAGGTCCTGTTGTGATTAAAGTGGAAACTATGCATTTATTTTGTACCAGGCTATAAATATGCCTTTTAATGCTGAAGTTGGGTTTTTTTGGGAGTCTGTGGGGATTGACTCATTTTTGGTGCCAGTCTCAAGAGGCCTGAGCCTGAAGGCTCACACGTGGTTACGAGGCCGCCTGCAGGACAGGGGGCAGTGTTTCCACAACCTGCAGTGGTCCAGTCAGACTCTGGAAACCAGTAAAACCTGAACATATTAATTATGGTTCTGCTGTAAGAAAAAAGCTAAGGCTCCATCTAATGGGAGATTAAAAAAAAAAAAAAAAAAGTAGAAAGGAAGTCCTCTCCCGGCTCCCCAAAACAAGGTCAGAACACAGATTTATGGGGTCATTGGTGTCACCAAAGAGGACACGGGATTGGTTCAGCTTGTTTGTAATTAGGATTATGAAGCGATTTGCATGAAATTTTCTGAGAAGTCTGTCTTGGTTACATTGTAGCTGATTCAGAGCCAGATATTGACTTTGATCTTTAATTTTTGTGTTACAGTTTCATAAATTCACAGAAGAAGGTAACGAAAAATTGTGAGACATCAGTTTGATGCTTTTTGACGCCATTTGCATCTGTCGTGGAGGAAAATTTGAGCCTTGGTGGAGCTTTGCATACAGGTGGATGACAGTGTCGCTGACCGACCATGACCATGAAACTGAGCAGAGACTAGTGCAAGCTCACTCCTATAGACTGAGTGCTGTTTACAACTGAAACAGCAGTTACTGGCTAACACGGGCAGAATGTCAAGTTTCACACAGAAATTCCAAAGTGTGCTTAAAGGCAGAGCATGCAACTGAAACTGCAGGGGCTCACTCATTCATTCTGGTTGTAAGATGCTTGTGGTTGGTGCACTGAGCAGTGGAAATGGAGTCAGAAAACGCACATTTTAATTGAGCTTTTTAATGAGTGTGGTCTCCTCTGCTGTAGCTTCTTTGCACCACCTGCTGTTTGTTTGATGAACTGCAGGTTTGTTTGTTTTCTGATTGCTCGTGTTTGTGTTGTCGTGGACCTGAGAGTCCTGATCTGACCTGACTCAAATTTCAGAAACCTGCACCACTCCTCCTGGATTAAAGAGACCTGTACGTGCACATCACCTGCACAGGTGTAGTCTGTGTTTAAGAGCAGTAAAGACGCTTAATGTTCATCTAAGTGGAAATCAGTCATTCCTGCTCAGCTCTCTGCAGAGATTCACTGTGTTTAAATGAAAGTAAAAGGAGTGTTTGAGGATTTTGTGCAATTGATGATATTTGAACGATATTTTGGTTTAGATTCACTTAAACTGTTGTGTCATCAGAAATGAGCCTTTTCTTCTGAACGGCTACATTTCAAACATACCATTGATAGTGAGAAAATCAGAGGCTGTGGTAGGGCGTAAAAAAACTGGAAATTGTTGTTTTTAGCCCCCCCCCCCATCTCCATCCTCTGTTTAAGGGAAGCTTTGTAGGTTAAGTTAGGTTAAGTGCTGTGCTTAAAACTTGAAGTCAGGCTTGTGGTACTTCCACAGTATTGACGTTTTTATGTCACCACTGGTTATGAAGTGACTTCCTGCATCTGTCCTTGTGTTTCAGAGAAACTTTACAACTCCCAGGGTCCAGAACTCCGGCGGTCCCTCTTCTCTCTCAAACAGCTCTTCCAGGTAACACGCTCACCTGTCAGAACTTTACTTCTCGTTTAAGCACAGCTCAGCTTACACTCACGTGAAATGATTTTACCGTGTTTTCCGCACTATAAGGCGCACTTAAAATCCTTTAATTTTCTCAAAAATCGACAGTGCGCCTTATGTATGAATTCTGGTTGTGCTCACTGACCTAGAACCGATTTTATGTGCTACACAGCGCTTAACAATCTGTCAAAAAATTTTTGGTAAGTCTTTGGTAAGCTACGAAGCTGCACTGCTTGATGGATTGTCAGAGCACTACAGCTACCATAGTCAGGAGTCTCCCAGAGTAATCTGGGTCCTAAACTCCGTCCTTTCAGGTCCAAAACACTGCAGCATCACTGAAAGGTAAAACCTGTGCAATTTCTTTTGTCTTTAATAAAATGATCAGCGTTGCTGCTTTACCAGGTGTAACAATTAAGTTTAACATCCAGGCATCCATGAAAACAGAATTTATTCAATTTAATGGAGTTAGAAGTTGGCAGGAAGTTAACTCGCTAGCTTCCACCTAAACATGATATTGCATGTTCTGACTGAGAGATTTGTGAAAAAATTCAAACGTACAGCTCTGCTATCACTTCCAACATAAATGAAGACAGAAAACTAAACAGCAGTGACATTTGTAGGGTTACTGAAGTTGGGCTAGCTGCTATATAATGATGTGCTACGTGATCGCTAGCAACACAGCTATGTTAGCATAACATAAACGCAGTGAAGCTGGAGGATGAACTAACGCTTTTCCACTGGATAAAAGTGAACTCGAGGGTTCCCGATGGTTAGGGACAAATGCAATCGCATGGCAGGATGCTTTAAACGGACCAAACTTCAGTCAGGAGAACAACTGAGATAATCCATCCACAATACGAGGTTAGTCATTAATATACTGCAACAACATGGGAACAGAGCAGCTGCCAGAGAATTCAGCATTAATGAATCAATGGTACAGAAGTAAAAGAAGCAAAAAGAACAAGTTGAGTAAAGTTGATTTATCTGACTGTTTTGTTTCGCTTAATGTGCCTTATAGTCCAAAAAATACTGTACTTTTCAGCTGAGGTCTTGATTGCATTCGTCTAGTACAGCGGTCCCCAACCCCCGGGCCTCGGACCGGTACTGGTCCATGAGTCTTTGGTACCGGCCGCGAGAGTTGAGGCTCAGGTCTGAAATGTATGGTTTTCAGGGTTTTTATCGGTTTTCAGCGTTATTTTTGTCATCGTTTTTATCGGTAACTCGGTTTTCCTGGGTCTTTTTACGTGTGTTATAAATAAATCTTATTTTTTTCAGTACCGGTACTAGTTTTATTTTGTTGTATTTATCCGTGACACCTTAAAGGCCGGTCCATGAAAATATTGTCGGGCATAAACCGGTCCGTGGCGCAAAAAAGGTTGGAGACTAGTCTAGTAGTCTGAGCTAGAGCCTGGGAGACGCCTGCACCTGTTGTTTGCTCTGTGGCTGTAGTTTTAGTTTCTCTGGTTGCTACGTAGATTTTTTTTAGGTTTATTCTGATTAACATTAGAAAAAAGAATCTCCTCTAAAAGTGGAAATAATTAATGGCAGCCACCTGATGTAGTGTCTTTGGCTACGATGATGTAAAAACGTCTTAAATGCAAACCAGCTGTTTAAAGCTTCAAACAAAAATTCGAACAACCCTCTCGGATCTGTTTATCCTGCATGATTAAAGGAAATGGGTCACACAGGTCACACTGCTGCTGGTTCCTGTAATATCTGGTAATTATGAGACAGTCTTCAGATTTCTTCAGTGGCCGTTGGCATGAATGTTGTAACTGCAGCTGACTCTGACACAAAGTCAGACTCACAAGAACGCACACGTTAGGAAAACAAGTGACTGCAGGAGCCGAGTTTGGTGTTCCTGATCAAAGTTCATCAGCGAGTGGCTTCTTACTGCTCGAGGCCACTTCGAGGCATAACAATACACTTCAACACCACGTTCCCACACTTGCCTTCCCCACGCTGCAGCACTGGCATTTCAAAGGCAAAATATGAGGAAATATTTGATTATTATACGAGTTTGATTATATGAGAAACTGGCTTCACCCTGAGAAGCAGCTGCGGGGACATCCTGTTTCTATATTAATCCATCAGCAAAGATAATATAAACACATACAGCACAAAAGTCACATGAGCCATATCTGTGAAACGACAGACTCTGAAGGTCAGCACATAAACTGGCCTGAAGTTCTTGAGATTAACTGTTGACATATTAATGTGTTGCTTCATGCTTCTGTCTGTGCGAGCTGTTGTTACCTGTGAGGAGCCGCTGCCTTGCAGGCTAACCTCAGGGAACAAAGGTCTGACTTCACTTCAGTATTAAAAACAAGCTGCAGTGTGACTGCCTCTGCAGCAGGAGCTCTGTCTCTGTAACACCGGCTGGAACGGTCTCCTAAACGAGTCTTTTCTGTCTGTAGGATGATAAAGACCTGGTTCCAGAGTTCGTGGCCTCTGACGGGCTGACGTGTTTCATTAAAGTCGGGGCGGAGGCCGACCACAACTACCAGAACTACATCCTGAGAGGTGAGACTCCACCGACTCTGACTGAGGATTAAAGGGAGGCTGTGAAACCTTTGAATGTTTGCGTGTGCGCAGAGATGCTCAGAGCACAGAGGTCAATCACATAAGGTGAAAAAGCATTTGTAAATCCCAAAAACGCTCCGCTAACTTCATCGTGCCTGAGCTGTCACACGGCTGAACACAGATCTGTGAGAAGCCTGTCTGAAGCAGATATTCACTCAGTGAACGTGCCTGATGTGAAGGTTTGTGTTTAACTGTAGGACTATTTAGTTAACGCAGCTCATAATCCTGCAGGTAATCCACCTGCTCGGGCGTTTAGGAGATCTACAGTGACACACGAACATTAACACCAGCTTCAGTTTAACAGGAAAATTGATTTAGTTTAATTTAATATCAGAAGGTTATAGTAGACGAACTCGAATATTGGTTCAGTTGATGCAAAGTTTAGATGTGTGTTGTGTTTTTTAATGGTGAGATTTGCTGTAAAGCTTACTGAGGTTACTTTGAATTACAGCATTTTGGATCAGCTGGAAGCTTTTAGTATAACTGGAAAAGGAAAAACAAGCCCAGAAGCACAAATGTGTAAATTATTGTGTCAGCTGCAGCACTTTCTGCCCAGCAGGCACAATTTCACCCAAATGACAGGAACGCAAACAGTGGCAGCAGTGAAACTTGGCGCTTTCGCTAGGAACGTGCCGACGGCGCCAGCGCAGACCTGGGGCCGCGTGCTCGGATCGGCGCATGCTCTCGTGTTCGGTCAGAATGGAAACGGAGCTTCGGCTTCACAAGTCCAGCAAACCCACAGAAAGCTGAGTCAGCGCTGCAGATTATAGTCTGCAGCTGCTGGAGCCTCCTGTGGAAACGCCAGCGCTCATCCATCGGTCTGTGTGTCCTCAGCTCTCAGTCAGATCATGCTGTTTGTGGACGGCATGAACGGAGTGATCAACCACAACGAGACGGTGCAGTGGCTGTACACGCTGACGGGAAGTTCGGTGAGTCCTCGGACCTCAGAGCAGTGGTGCGACGCCACCTGCTGGTCAAACACTCAACACGTTTTTCTGTTTTAGTCTCGCCTGGTGGTGAAAACTGCCCTGAAGCTGCTCATCGTCTTCGTGGAGTACTCGGAGTCCAACAGTCCTCTGCTCATCAGAGCCGTCAACACCGTGGCTGGACAGAGAGGTGCGCACAAAAACGCAGATGATGGTTTTATGTAAGATCACATATAACGTGTCTGTAACGTTTACTCTCATTAGCTGCTCCATGTGACCTATCACCTCTTCCTAGACGGATGCCCTGAATGTGACGTGGGTAGCTTCACCAGGTGCTCAGCCGTATGATGATCACGTGTTTTTGTGTGTGTCTGGCAGCTGCGAAGCCATGGAGTTATATGATGGAGGTCCTGGAGGAGAGGAACGGCGCCGACACGGAGCTGCTCGTGTTTGCCATGACACTCATCAACAAGGTAAGCAAAATTTCCAAATGTAAGCGAGAAGGTCAGAAGTTGGGAAGTACAAACTCACTCCTCCGTGTGCTTCTCAGACTCTGGTGGCGCTCCCGGACCAGGACTCGTTCTACGATGTGACGGACAAGCTGGAGCTGCTGGGGATGGAGGCCGTCATCCGCAAACACATGAACAACAAGGGGACGGAGCCAGACCTGCGGACGCAGTTCACCATATACGAGGTAACGACGAGAAACGGGGATTTAAATACATTTCCATTTTTGAGGAACACGTGCTGCCTCCAAACAGACGTCTTTTTCAGTGAAAGTCTCTCGGTGAAAGCGCCCTGCCAGCAGGTCCTGAGTGCTACAGCTGCCCTGCTGTAGTTCAACCTTTAAAAACATTTACTGTTATCAATAAAAAATCGTGGCTCCATCTCGGCTTTATTTGCATTTTGCACAACATCCCAACATTGAGTGCTGATACGGCGAGATTTAGGATGTGTGTGCACAGTGATGCCGCTTCAGTGTGTAACGAGCAGCAATCGCAGGATTTATGGCGCTAATATGAGAAGCATTGGATTTATGAGCCGCACATCTGTAACCAGCACATCATCATTCAGTCATGTGACTTCTGTTACCCCTTATATGAGGGATCTTAGAGCATGCTCAGTCTTTCTGTGTGTGTGTGTGTGTGTGTGTGTGTGTGTGTGTGTGTGTGTGTGTGTGTGTGTGTGTGTGTGTGCGTGTGCAGAATACTCTGAAGTACGAAGACGGTGAGGTGGATGACTCCTCCCCCCTCCTACGTAAAGAGAGACGAAAGTTGGCGACCGGCGAGCAGGACGGATCGAGGGGCCGCCGCCACTTGTCCAGTCAGAATCTTCTCAACGCCCACACCTCGCCCACGTCCTCATCTCCCTCCACCGCCCCAACCACTCCTACCCTCTTCTTGTCATCTTCTGTCAACTCCTCAGTGTCACCAGCCACCTCCCCCGCTGCGTCTCCCACAGTCTCCCCCGCTGCGTCTCCCACAGTCTCCCCCGCTGCGTCTCCCACAGTCTCCCCCGCTGCGTCTCCCACCGTCTCCCCGGTCATCTCCTCCCCAAGCCCCACGGCAGGTCTCGGCAGCAGGGCCTCGTCCCCGCTGGCCTCCGAGCACAGCAGCTCCTCCTCCAGTCCATCCGGATCCCGGACAGAATCTCCGCTGCCGCCCCACATGTCCCCCAACGGCACCGTGGACACGGAGCAGGGAACAAAAACGCCGCCAAGCCCGTGAGTTCACTCTGCTCGTGACCTTTACCTCCTGATTCTGATCATTAATAATCAATTAGACGAATCAATGAGAGCTAGTATAACATTCAACAGCTCCAGACGTTTCGCTAAACGGAGCCCAAGTAGAAACCTGAAATCGAGGCAGTAGCGGAGGTTCAGATGTGCAAGCGTGCTTTTCTGCAGGTTTGTGGGAGGAAACGACCTGAAGTCCTTCCTGCAATCGTGACTCTCCTGCAGGTCAAACGCCGTGTCGGCTGTTAATCGGAGGCAGCGGTCAGACTGCGTCTCCCTCGGGTGCTGTGGTCTGCGCCGTCGCCTTCTCCCGCTGCTCAGTTTACCAAGTTTAGCCCGACAGACGGAGCGAGGAGGGGGGGAGACGGGGGGCGTGTTTTGTTTGGAAGCAGCTTTTCTGTGAGTTCAATCAGCAGGAATGTTTGTCCTCAGCGGGTAAACCTTTCTGCTCGTGTTTGGCCTCTGCAGAAACGGGCGTTTAAAGGGACGCCGGCAGGTTGAATGTTAGTCGTGTTTTAGTCATTGCAGAGCCAGAGGGGAAACTGGTTTCAGTCATTCTGGGTTCACAACCAAGACTTGTTCGAGTTCGTGAAACCGTCATGATCTATATTATAATCTAAACACCAATCAGCCATAACAACAGAAACACTGAAAACAGCTGACGTGAGGAGCAGCGATCCTGTCACTGCAGAGGAATGTTTTGCTGGGAAACGTTGCATCCTGTTCTTCATGTGGTCCTTATTTGAACATGTACCACCGCCTGGAGAAACTGCAGGCCTCGAGGGCCGGTGTCCTGCAGGTTTTAGATGTGTCCTTGATCCAACACAGCTGATTTAAATGTCTAAATGACTTCCTCAACATGTCTTGAAGTTCTCCAGAGGCCTAATCATGTGATTGAGGTGTGCTGACCCAGGGTGAGATCTAAAACCTGCAGGACACCGGCCCTCGAGGCCTGGAGATCCCCACCGCTGGCCTAAACATTCTAAGTTTTCTTGTTTTAGTTAAGTGACTGGTTTGATTTTAAAAACGGGTGTAAATATTTTTAAAGGTGATTATTGTCATGATGGCAGAATAATCAGGAGGATTTTCCAGTTGTGGTGATTTTCAACAAATCACACCACCGTGGACGCCTTCTCTCACCTCTGGTTATGTTTTTTCTTCCTCTTATCTCGGGCTCTTTTTCTGTTTGGGGTTTTTTGTTTTTTTTTTTCCCCCTCATCTGGGTGTCTTGGTGTCGGTTCTGTCTCTGATTTAACCACCGATTCCCTCCCCTCTCTCTCTCTCTCCCTCACTGTGCTGTCCTGCATCTTGACCACTAGGAGTCGCTCTTTCCTCAGCCACCACATGTCGTCTCTGGGTCTAAGCAGGAAGTCCAGGTTCTTCTCCAAAACCAGCTCCATCTCTGAGGAGCATCGGGCCGACTGCAGGTCTGTAGCACTGAGACCGACCTCAAACCTGCAACCAGGACTCCTGCCTGTCTGCTGTCGACTAACAAACACTCTGCAGTCATGCTCGTGCTCCCTGCAGCACTCTGTCCGCTGCCATGCCTTCAGTCCCTTTAGGATTCACAATCACTGTCATTATTTATTTTACGTTTTGTTGCAAAATCACAGACCAATAACATGCGTTTCTCACTATCATGTATATTTCTCATACCACACAAGCTTAAGGCAACTATTGTGTAAACTGGTGTAGCTGAACTTTTAGCTTTCAGTCTTACTCACCGTGGACTCGGTCACATCCACTCTGCTGTCCACACAGCTCTGTGAAAAACCTGCTGTAACAGGAACTCATTAAGGGTTCATCTAACATCTGGTCACATGTTCCTCACTGACCAGCCAGACGCTGACAGTAGCACTGATTTTCTTGATGGTCGCTGCAGACGTGGAGCAACGCGCGCGCGCGCACACACACACACACACACACACAGCAGTGGTGGAATGAACTGGCAGAGAGCAATGTTTTTAAAGCAGTCTCACTCTCTTCTGTGTGTGTGTGTTACAGTCCATCCTCGCCAGATCTCTCTCTGCGCGAGAATTCCCAGTCGAATCTGCAGCAGCTCGACAACAAGACGGAGCCCAAAACTAAAGCGAAGTAAGTGAATCAGTTGATTTTTGGGGGGGGCGCTCTGTTTTTTCTGTTTGTTTGTTTAACGGACGGTTAAACCACGCGTCTCTGGCATCGCTGTGCAGGGTCATCACTGCAGGAGTGTTCCAGCGTTGTTCTGGAACTTTGTGGGTTATTTTAATCTGTGACCTTCATTATTTTTCTTTTATAAAAACTTGATTATATTCTGTGTTTAAATTCCTGGCTGATGTTTTCCCGTTCAATCCCGTGTATAGAGCATCCAGATAATTTTATGGAAAATGTAATTATTATTTTGAGATGGATTATGTCAGTTTTCCTGGATAATTTCCTGACGTTGTTTTTATTTCTTTCTAAAACGATACTTTTTTAGGACTGTTTCTTTATCTTATCTGTTATCATCTTTATTGCGATCTTTTAAAATCTGACGTTTTTATCTTTTTGGATCATTTTAGTTGAACTTTTTCTTCCATGTTTAAGTTGTTGTTGTCTCGTTACCTTTTCTTTTAGTTTTTTTTGTCAAAGATGATTTTTGGCTCTGATTTTCAGTTTGATAAAAACTGTGACGATGCAGTAAGAAGGGCTGCAGACGGTAAAAAGTTCAGCCGCAGCGTCTTCGCTCTCGCCGTTATTACTCTTTACTCTCGGCGCACTTCCTCTTTCAGTTATAACATTATAATGTGTTGTCTGTTTGTCTCTCCTCCAAAATTCCTGCTCCTTTTTTTTTTTTTTCCCCGTCTCCTTTTATTCCTCTCCCAGCTCTGGGGAGGATGAGGAGCTCCTCTGGTAAGTACACGTCTCCTCCTGCTCCTCCTCATCGTCCTGTGTGTCTGTAGTCGTCAGTCTGGTGTTCAGCTGCATAAAATGAGTCTTTGACTAGTAACACTTTTGTACATCAGGCTGGATTCAGGTGCTTCGATAAGGGAGCGGAACCTTTAACTGACCTCATTCATCTCTCAGTGCTGAACACTTTTCTTTTCAGGCTCTATTTGTTTGGTTTCGGTTTCTGCTTTTTTACGTGATTCTCTGGATTGTCTCATTGTTAGAAGCTGGGCCACAGATACAGAGGTCTGACTTTGAAGGGGCTCCTTTAAGGGTTTTTATGCAGCTGAGCACCTGTCAGCAGGTTTTACGTTAAAGTAGCCGGTTACCAGCATGCAACTGCTGCCTGAACAGGATGATGAAAGCCTGCTGGTGTGCGTGTGTGCGTGTGTCATGCTCAGATGTGTATTGTGTCTCTACAGCCCAATTGACTGTAATGTAAATCAGGACAAGCCGGTGCTGAGGAAGTTTGAGTAAGTACTGGTGCAGCCCCACTGCATGCTGGGAGTTGCAGGGATGGTTGTCGGGCTCTGGTGATTGTGTTTGGGTTGTGTGTGTCATTACTGAAATCAACTTTAGGACTCTTTGTAGTTTGGAGTAAAGGTGAGTCAACAGGAAGTGATTAATTCATGTGATTCAAAGTGACGGTATCTCACCCGTGTGTGTGTGTGTGTGTGTGTGTGTGTGTGTTGGTTGGACTGCATCACCTCAGTGGGTTGGGTTGTGTGTTATGACGCTGTCTGAGTGACATTTAAACTCCCTTAATGCAGATTTAAGGCTGCTGCTTTTATGTCATTTTGGGTTTTCAAACGAGGCGACCGGCGTGAAAGAATCGTGCCGATGTCGTTCGGTGTAATGACGCCGTGCACGGTCTCGTCGTGATCTTTCAGCCAACGATGGCTGCCGTTCTGTGTCGACTGACCAAAGAGAGAAAGCAGCACTGTAAAAGGAAACGCTCAGAGATTCCTTCAAAGAAAGCTGAAGCTTGTTTGTAGCAGCGGGATGTAGCATGGAAACATGCGTTGGATGCATTCATGCATTGTCACATGTTACATGCAGTCTGTGTGCATGTCAGGGTCTTTAGCTGCTGCGGGGTCACATTTTGCAGCAGGATGTGCAGCAACGGATCAAAGAAGCTCAAAGTGACGCTGTCTCTAATGTTCTCAGCTCAAGTCTCACACAAATGAGAAGCACAAGCAAAGCCTCCAGTATCTCTGTGCTAAATGTAGATTATCTATTTCCCAGCACACAAACCCTGCTGTAGTTTTCTCTTGGTCCTGGTCCTGGTCTGGATCTGTTGTCCTCCTGTGGTTCAGACCAGAACAATAGAAACTCATAAAGTGAAGCAAAAATGTAGCTGTGTGATTTTTGGGAGGCAGCTGCAGCCACTAAACACAGACGTGAAGCCCAGATCGTCGATCGCAGAGCCGAACCCGGCAGCTCTGCGGTCCCCCGGACCTGGACCCGCTCCATCTCCAAAAGTACCGCTCTCCACTCCACTGTACTGCACTGTACTGGTACAAATAAGCTAACTACATGTGTATTGATATACATGGTATAGCATACTTTTTAGTATGCTTGCAGCTAAAACTTGTGTAAAAACAATTTCTCACATAAGAAGTGTTTCTCTCCACTTGGCTGAGAGAAACCTCTTAAGACGCCTCCAAATCTCTGCCACTATTAAAGACTTTAAACTAATCAAAGATGATATAATAATATTTCTGTCTGAATATGTAACTAATGCAAAGTTTCTGCACATTTTACGGAAACGTTACAAAATACTCTTTATGCTTTCAAAGTGACTACAGGCGTGGATGGGCAGCGATAACCAAGGACCCCCGTGTCTCTGTACGAAGTGACCTCAGATAAAAGATGCAAAACAACCACAAAGAGTGAGAAAACAGCCCACACGGCCCTGTTTTCAGCAGTAACACAGTCGGTTATGTTTGGAAGGTGGTTTGGACTTTTCAGAAGCGTCTCCTGCTTCTGCTCCACTTTTATCTAAATATGACTTTTCTTAGAGGAGCCCATCGCCGGCTCCAACTTTGGGACCAATCGTTTTGTGAGTCTCTCCTACTCACAGCTTTTTTTTTTTTGCTTTTTTTTTTTTTTTTTGTAGAACCAGTCATCGATGAGGAAACTGCACGCTGTCACAAACAGACACATTATGATTACCATGCATCCAAACTGACCCCCTCATGTGACCAAAGAGCGTCTCATTTCATAAAATTAACTAGAAAATGTTAAATTAGCGCGGACCTCTGAACGCTGAAATGAGAAGAGATTCTTTGGTGGCCAAGAACAACTGAATAATAAAAACACCATATAAAAATTATGTGTTTGGGTTTGTGTGTGTTTGTTGGCTCCGCGGCTCAGCGGTCCGTCCAAATCCTGACATATTAAAGTCATAAATCTGCACCGGTGGGATGTTTCAGTGCTGCGGATGTGGGGGGAGGGGTGTGTTGCTGGTGGTGGGGCTGACCGCGTCCTCCGGTCCTGAGTTTGGTTTGGTTTTGTCTTTTGTAACTCTGGGTGGAGTCTAATTGCTGGTGTTTAATCTGGTTTGGTTTGCAGTTGAGAATAAAAATGAATCTGAGATCAGTTTGACTGCGATGATTCGGTATTAAAGTAACTTAAGGGGGACCTTTTCCACTTAAATTTGCCTCCTGATTGGCAAACCTCCATAAGTAGCACCTGAGCTTTTAAATATGTTGACCTATTTACTTGAAACTTTGGCCAAACCTTTGTTTAATATGATCGTCCAAAAGTGCAACGATCAGAAGAAGACGGGGAAATAAGAGAAGAGACTGAAAAGGTCCTCTTTAACTTGACGCGAGAAGTCCAGAGTTTGCCTCCCGGCTCCTCAAAGCAGCCTCGAAGTCTGGGATCAGGTCTAATCCCTTCCCCCCTCTCCTCTCTCTCTTTTCTCAGAGACTCCTTCCTGCGCATCCTGGCTGCCCAACAGTGGCAGAGGAAGCGAAAAACTAAAGACTTGAGCGAGATTAAGTTGCCCTCACTTGATGATGCCGTAACGTCAACTTTGGAGGGGACAGCGGACGAGGGCGCAGCCGAAGTGCCGTCACGTCACGGTAAAGCTTCACATTACAGTCAGAGAGCTGCACACAGCCTCCTGATGTACATGTGGTTCTGTTACTGTGTGATGGTGTTAATGCTGCTCCTGTGACTCCAGATTAAGTGAATGTGTGAGCTGACAGCCACTCTTCTGCTTCGTGTGTGTGTGTTCAGACTCAACATCAAGCAGTTTGGAAACAAACGGACATTCAGACTCCCAGGATGACCCAGGTGAGAGCCTACAGCTGCCCTCTACAGGCAGAGACAGGAACTGCAGGACACATCTTCTCCTGAATCAGTCTGTTGGCATAAACTTAAAAACCAGTGTTTTTGTCTGCAGCACCGCTTGTGCAGCGACAGGGCAGCACGTTATCCAACGACACAAAGTTCATGCTCGACATGCTCTACTCAAAGACGGGACCCATGAGCCCCTCTGCAGCTGCAGACACCAATGAAGAAGAGAGGAGCTTCGTGCCTGGTGAGAGAGCCGCTTTTCTGCAGCTCGCTGCACATCCCAGACTTTATTAATATTATGACAATAAATAAAGTTGCAAAAACGTTCTTCTGTTCTTTTGTGATTTCGTTCCATTTCCCATCAGGTGACGATGTGGCTGCTCGGGGTCGTGTGACTGAGCGTCTGTCCAGCTTCAAAGCGCGCTCGGCAGAGTCCTCCACCTCCAACGAGAGCAGCGCCTCCCGCAGGGCAGAGCTGGAGAGTCTGGAAGGCTCAACGCAGGCGGCACGAGCCCGACTGGCTGAAGAACAGGTCAGAACATGAAGGACGTTATTCTGTCTGCAGATGTTTTTCTTCTTCTTCTCTGCGGATCCGCAGGTTTTTAAAAGCAGTGTTTCTGTACTCGGTTTATCCTTCGTTCTTTAGTCACTTATCTGCATCTATCTTTAAAGTGAATCGGGTTTTAGTTGATGCACCGAGTTACTGTACAGGCATGAGCCAAAACCTGATGGTCTGGATAAGTAGAGTTTCTTGGGTCTATGAGAACATTCAGGTGAGGAGCTGAACTTCTCCAACAGGACTCTAGAGATTCTCTGAAATGTCGTGAGGAGCTCAGCAGAGTTCCTGTAACGAGTGCGGAGGTCATTTCTGAGACACGACGTTCATGGCGAGCAGAACAAATCAGCGTTTGCTGTTCATGAAATTTATTCTACAAGTCATGACATGCAATAATAACAGAGAGCATGCTTCTGCAGCTCCTCTGTTTTATTAAAGTGGTGCTGCTTTCTTGTTGTAGCCCCTCCCACACCCGCCTGCATCAGTGGCTCCAGTTTGAGGCCCGCTGGCTTCACGTTGGTGCTAAAGAGCAGGTGGAGTTGCGGGGCCGCATCATGTTTTGGCTCATGTGTGCAGTTTGAAGGTTGAACGTAAAGCTGATAAATGTGTCTCCATCCACCATCAGAAGCGTTACATCCGGCACCAGAGCAGCATCGACACCGAGGCGCACGCCGCCAGTCTGGACACCACCCAGATGACCCCGCTAGGCCCCGGCAGCTCCAACGACGCCTGGGACCAGCTGCAGCCGAGCGCCGCCGCCCTACGCATCAAGGACCTGGACTTTTCTGACCTGCTGGACGAGGAGGACATCGACGTCCTGGACATAGACACCTTCGACAGCTCCGCTTCATCCTTCACCCTCTCTGGAATCCCTCCCCCTCCTCCTCCCCCTCCTGGCATGCCGGGGGCTCCTCCCCCTCCTCCTCCACCTCCTCTACCGGGAGGTCTTGCACCCCCTCCTCCTCCACCTCCTCCACCAGGAGGCCTCGCACCCCCTCCTCCTCCACCTCCACCAGGTGTCCCCCCTCCTCCTCTTCTTGAGGCCTCTCAGAAGAAGAAGAAGACGGTGAAGCTGTTCTGGAAGGAGCTGAAGCAGGCAGACGGACCGAAGAAGTGTCGCTTCGGTCGGGGGACGGTGTGGGCGTCTCTGGATAAGGTGGCGGTGGACACCGCCCGCCTCGAGCATCTGTTTGAGTCCAAAGGCAAGGAGCTCCCTGTAACCAAGGTGGGTGGATGATAGATTCTCTTAAAAAAACGTAACCCTGGAGAACCCATGGGGTCAGAGCCGACCCCATTGGGTCAAATTTGACCCCATGGGTTCTCCAGGGTTAAAACCCTGCCTGAGACCCACAGAGAGCAAAATGAGATGCACTCGAGAGGCTGTAAAAAGGCGGGCTGCAGAAAGAGTATCCAATGTCAAACACATACGAGCTCATTTAAAGCGGTCTGCCACAGTTTGACCACCAGGGGGCTCCAGCGGGCTGTAAAATCCCTTCACTTTTACACTTAATGTTTCAACTCAAACCACAAATTAAACAAGCAGTGAATACTAAACAGAAAATGAACATGATCAGTGTGTTTAGTTTAACCAATTATCAGTTTACCATTAAGTGATGATTGTTAAGAAGTGTTACTGTGTAACTTTATGACATCACAGGAAGCGCTGACACTGCTAGTCGCGCTCGAGCGGCTCTCTTCCAAAGCTGGAGGAGGAATTATTGAGCAGGAAAACTGTCGCACTCGTCGCGTTTCTAACATGTCGCTTGTGTGCAGAAAGGACCGGAGACCAAGAAGACTGAGATTCTGGTTCTGGACTCAAAGAGGAGTAACGCCATCAACATCGGTATGACCGTCCTGCCAGCGATCCACGTCATCAAGTCGGCCATTCTCAGCTTCGACGAGTTCGCCATTAGCAAAGAGGGCATCGAGGTAGGGGTGACTTCCTGTGTGCGGACGGATCACAGTCTGATCCATCTGCTGTTTCATCTTCAACTTTAACGCTATGGGCCCTCTCTCTGTCCTGAGCAGAAGATCCTGACCATGACCCCCACAGAGGAGGAGAAGCAGAAGATCCAGGAGGCTCAGCTCGCCAATCCCGACCTCCCTCTGGGCACAGCAGAGCAGTTCCTGCTCACCCTGGCCTCCATCAATGGCCTGACCCCCCGCCTTCAGCTCTGGGCCTTCAAACTGAACTACGAGGCTCTGGAGAAGGTAAGCGAGCTGATTGCAGATCATTAGAAGATTTACACCTGAAAGTCACCTGAGTTCAGCTCAGCAAGATTACAGAAAAACTGGATCTGATTATAGTTAGGCTGTTATACTGCAATGCTGAGACTGTGACTGTGTCGCCCCTGCAGGAGATAGCCGAACCGCTGTTTGACCTGAAGCTCGGCATGGAGCAGCTCGCCTCCAATCAGACCTTCAGGAGAATCCTGGCGACGCTGCTCGCCATCGGAAACTTCCTCAACAGCTCCAACGTGAGGAGGGACCCAACCCCACGCACGCACGCACATTCTAGTTTGATATCCTAGTGAGGACATAATGCTTTCCCTAGCCGCTCAGCCTAACCCTCAGCCTCACCCTAACACAATCCTAACTGTACCCACAAAGCTGTCTAAATAGACAAACACACACATGACAAGAGGTGTAGAAACTCAACTCTCGCAGCAGGAAATGTGAATCTCTCCATGGTTAGAAAAACTCACGTGCAGTTTGTACACGTCATTAAAGTAAACATACTTGCATATGAGGGATTTTACTGCTGCAGCAGGCAGTAATAACATATTCCAGACGTATCCAAATAAACTGAACAGCTGCTGCACAGAGTAGTGTGGTTGTCAGGTTAAAAACACTTTTCCCTGGTGGTTCAGCGACATGTGACAGCACTCTGACTGCAGCCAGTCAGCAGCAGGGAGGTCAGCGGTGCTTCAATCTGAGCCGACAGCAGCTGCTACACAACACGAGAGCCACAGCCTCACGTTTCCTTCACTGCACCCTGCTGTTCACAGACAGGCTGTATGCACGGTTACTCACAGGAAGATGGAAGCAGCTGTTTATTCCCCGACTTCTTTATAAAAACTGAATACATCGGCGTTTAGGAAGAGTTTTATGATCTGTGACAGTAAACGAACCAGGGCTTAAAATATTGAATGGCTGATTAAAAAGGATGTAGCAGCAGGTCTGCTAACAGCTGCTGTCCTCCTCACTTTATCACATCAAAGAGAACTGAACATAAACCACAGCAGGGCTGTTCCAGAGGCTGTGCATCGTGTTTGCTGCCCTAACAGAAGGGGATTGAAGGCGCTGTTAGGATGTCGTCGCCATCTTCATCATCATCATGACAGCACAGTTTAAACTGTAAAGGTTACAGACTAGCAAACCAAGCTAGAATAAATACACAGCAGCATTTTACATTTCTAAAGGGAAAGCTCAGATTTTGCGGTACTGTGTCAAGAGGGAGGTTTGTGCTCTCAAACTGACTTTCGGCTGAAGCTTTCATTTGTTTGTGTTTATATATTTGCACGTTATTAAAAGTGAGATAAAATCAGGTTGAAAGAGCTTGATTTAAGCTTTATTTCCACGTGCTGGCACTCTGAATCAGACCTTTAAAAAGCCTGCACATATGTATTTATTCAAATCCTCTGATGTACTAATTTATCATTGATAAATCAGTGGCGTCAGAAAAACAGATCCCAGGAAGTGATCCCAGCTGTTTGACCTCGCTGAAGTCACAAAGAACAGTTAGAGCGCTGCAGGGCTGTTTTGCTGGACACTACACCACGTCCAAGCTATTTCTGTGGGAATGTTGTAATATAATATCCCACAATGCAATGCAGTAGTGACCTGTGTCACAACAGACACTGCTGGATGGTGATGATCTATTAGTTCAAGTATCTTTACTTTACTGGGTGTAGTGTACTTTTCACATGTGCTAATCATTACTTGGATCATGTCATGGGTGGGGTTTGGTTACCATGGTTGCGTGTCTTCAAGCGGTAGTTCGTCTGGGATCTTAGATCTGGCCAATGAGACGCCTCTGTGATGGGTAAGAATCTCAAACACGTGCACGGTGCTTTGTTTACATCCAAACGTATCTCTGACAGCGAGGGCCAGTTTGTTATTCCTCTAAACAAAGAGTCAAGATTGGAGATTTCAGGCGGAGATCAAACATCGTCCTCTGAATCTGTGTGTGCGTGTGTGCATGTGTGTGCGCAGGCTAAAGGCTTTGAGCTGAGTTACCTGGAGAAAGTGGTGGAGGTGAAGGACACGGTTCACCGTCAGTCTCTGCTTCATCACACCTGTAACCTGGTGGTGGAAAATTACCCAGAATCCTCTGACGTCTACTCTGAGATCCCCGCCATCACCCGCTCGGCCAAAGTACAGTTCAGTCCTTCTCACCTTCACGCCGCCCTGATGTAAAATCGCCTGGTGCTGACTAGTTTACTTTTTTCTCCAGGTGGACTTTGAGCTGCTATCGGAGAACCTGGTCCAGCTTGAGAGACGCTGCAAAGCATCATGGGACAACCTGAAGGTGGTGGCCAAACATGAAACCAAAGCGGCGCTGAAGAACAAACTAACGGACTTCCTGAAGGACTGCACGCAGAGGATCATCATCCTGAAGGTCGTCCACAGGAGAGTCATCAACAGGTGACACATCAGCATGCGCGCGCACACACACACACACACACACACACACACACACACACACACACACACACACACACACACACACACTGTCCTCGGCACGATGATGCACTGACCTCCTCCTCCTCCAGGTTCCACTCCTTCCTGCTGTTCCTGGGTCAGCCGTCGTCTTCGGTCAGAGACGTCAAGGTGACAAATTTCTGTCGGATCATCAGCGAGTTCGCTCTGGAATATCGCACCACCAGAGAGCGAGTGCTCACCATCAAACGGAAACGCGCAGTTCACCGAGAGCGCACCAAGACGCGAGGAAAGATGATCACCGAGGTAAGACTCTCCCCTGCATGTCAGAGGTCAGCGGCAACAGAATCACAAAATCTGAGTTACTTGATTTAAGCCAGTGCCAATCAGTTAACACCGTTATCTACATAGAATATCAAATATTTGTATTAATTAGAGAACGGCACCAAAGCCCACAGACTTCTAGCTTCCCAGGTTTGTAGTTTTTAAATAGCAGATTCACATAATGGTTGAATCTCACTGAACTTCTCGGATGATCTTTCAGTACAATTTAAACCACTGCAAACACACCTCTCAATCAGAGCCGCCACGCCTCCATCTTCAGGCTTTAATTAAATTCAAATGGACGAGGTATAAATCAGTTTACTGCCTGTGTGATTATTGCAAAGGAGGAAATCAGCTTCACAGACCAAAACATTTTTCTGCAGCAGGCTGTAAATGCGTTTAACTCTGCTGTAAAGTTGGATATTTTAACATGGAAGTCTATGGGGAGTGACTCACTTTTGGAGTATGCCTCCAGTGGCCACTCGAGGAACTGCAGTTTGTGACGCTTCTTCGATCCTTAGAGGGTGCCACCAGAATTCACTGTTGAACAGAGAGGAATAAAAGAAAACATTTACAATCTAGAGATTAAATCACTGTTTACAGATATTATATTCTAAAGTGGGCTTATCCTCTTTCTCCCGTCCTCAGACGGAGAAGTTTTCAGGGGCGGTGTCACGTCCGGACAGCCCGTCCCCCGTTTCTATGGCAGCGGAGGCAGACCAAGATCAGGAGGAGGAGCATGAGAACATGAAGAACCTGCTGATCAGTCGCAGCAGCACCCTGAACTGTGATCAGAGAGGCCTGAGGCGCTCCCGAGCCGTCCGCAGTAAGACCAGCAGCTTTCTTCACCTCCACACGACTCCCACAATAACTGACTGTCAGCGCCACGTTCACCTCCGGCATCAGTTTAACTTTAAGGCCGTCAGGCTCGTGCTGCTTTTGCTAGAAATGAGCGTTCAACCAGTAAAATCAGACATAGAGATCCGGTCTGCAGCACGACATTCCCCACATTTTGATGTCATCGGAGTGAGGACGCAGAAAAATGTGACTGCGTCGTGATTTGAACTCAGACACGCTAAATCAGCTTTTTCTTTTTTATTGGAAAGCATGAAAAATTGAATATTTTCACCTCTGCTGGAGCTGCAGAGAAAAAAGTGAAATCATTTTCTTTTGCTTAAATCTGAGTAGAGCCATCAGCGGCCGGCGCCGCTCCACCGGACGCTGTAGAAACGTCCTTCAGGGCTCATTCAGAGTTACTCTGGTTGGTTAAAATGAAAAAAAGTTTTCTTTTCCGAACATTTCCATCAACATAATGACTCCATTTATAAACTAACGTAATGAGCGATTGTTTCGGCACGCTCTGAATTAATTTCGTTTTTACTGTTAAATATTCGGACGTCTAGTGAGTCTGGCAGATGCTGCGTCACACTGAAATTAAGCCGAAAGTTAGAAAATTGGGATAAATACTACTAAACTCTGAACCAGTTCGAGCAGCTGGGGATGGGAACACCCAGGCGCCCTCGCCCTGCTCCTTATCGCGTTCCTGCTCGTGGCTAATGTTCCGGTTCTGGTCCTCAGGTCTCGGCCGGGTGGAGCCGCCCAAGATGTCTTTAGCCAAAGAAGACGAGACGAGCTCCCAGGACGACGCCACAGATGAGATCATGGACCGACTCGTCAAGTCTGTTACCCAGAATCCCTCCGGCAGATCGTCCAGCCCCAAGAACCGCAAGCGGTCCCGACTGAATAGGAAGTCCCGTGAGTATGAATTTACTTCTTAATATTGATTCCCTGTGACGTTATCAGATGGTGAGTGCGAGGACGTGCCTAATTTTTTGTGACCTTGCAGACTTGTGGGCGGAGCATTTAGGCTGTGTTGGCTTTGCTGAGCCTTCGGGTCTCCAGCCGTCCCTAACAGAGTGTAGTCGAGGCTTTATGTGACTTCAACTCCCAGGGTGCATTTCTGCAAAAGCAGTCTATTGGCTTAAAATCAGCATTTTCATTTAAATGAGTCTCATGTAGTTCATCATCTGTCTGAAATGAGCGCCTGTCTCTTTAAGCTCCGCCCTCCATACGTGCTTTCTTCTAACTGGCTAACTTTCAGAAGCCTGCTGAGGGGCACCCGGAAGAAAAACCACATTTCTTTTTTTTCTTTTTTAAATCTTTCACGTTTATGTATTTGTTTATTTAATTTTAGTGAATTTTATGATTTTGGTCAAACACAGCTGAAGACGGTTTCACTCATGTTTAAATTTTTGCTTTTGAGAATTCTTCAAAGCTTCTTTTTGTTTTACTTTAGTCACTTTTTTCCACTCACAGTTTAAACTGACGAACGCAACGCTGCTTTCCAAAGGACGACCTGAAAAGCGAAACCTGAGCGAGGGGAAGCGGCTGCCCCTCACGTTCCCCTGCTGTGTTATTTAAGGTTTAGGGACCCGTCCTGCTGAAGGTCGAGTCCTCTGAGCTTCAGTCTGGTTCAGACTGCGTGGAGACACAACAGCAGCTGTGTGTCCAAAACAAGCTGATATCTGTGCAGCTTCATATCACTGTTTGCACTTCCTCAGTAAATCTGTCCACAGCAGCAGATAATCATCATCATCCTACTGCTGAGCGCAGGACACGATGAACTGCTGCTCGCAGGCTGCAGACTCATTTCTAAGTAACTTGGCGGCAGTGCGATAAACTGCAATCTTTGATTGGAACATTTTTGGAGTGTTTGACCTTCACGAGGTGTTTTAAAGCAAAAGACGCACAAATCTGCAGCTTCTGGCTTCTCAGATTCGAGGAGATGATGATGATGATGATTATTTACATTTGCATGACTAAAACTGACACTGTGCAAGAAACTAGTGCAGATTACATGAGTAATTAGTACATTTACGCTATAAATCTGAGAAAAAGGCTGAAAAATGGTATAATAGAGAAATATGTGTGGAATAGCACAGAAAGATGTGTTATGAAGACCTGTAGGAACGAGTTCCTGAAGCGTTCTCTTCTAGGAGCAGATAAATGGCTGGTTTTTTTTCTTCTTCCAAGTAAAATAGTTGTTATCAGGCAGAAGCTGGGAGTCGCTGGTCCACCCGAGCCTCCTCTTTGGTCTGTTCTAAGACGTAGGCAGGAGATATTTTAAACTTTTTATTTTTGGGCTGAAGATTTTCTGAAGAGTTTTGTGAAAAGAATCAAAATCAATGAAGAAGAAAGTTGAGCCCCAGCTTCCTGTAATGCTGACGTTGTTTCTGTGTGTTTCAGTGAGGAGGACTCTGAAGAGCGGCCTCAGTGTGGACGTGGTTCAGGCTCTGGGACTCAACAACAAGACGGCAGGAGACAGAGTCTGAGCTGCGACTGCAGCTGATCGATAAATCGGCGAACTATTGATTACAGAGACTGAACCCAGACCAGCTGAGCGGCTCCAGCAGACGTCGGGAGACGTGCGCTCTGCATTTGGAGACTCCTCCACCGGCACATCTGCCGCAGCTGTGCGGACACTTTGCTGTAGAAATAGTTGTGAGAAGAATTTTTCCCGCGTGACAGATTTTTACTGGTTTCCTGCAGCTTTGAAACATTTAGATGCTCACGAGGAAATCTGGACGCAGAGCTGCGGTCTTACTGAGAAATGAGTTTAAGGTGTCGTTGTCAGGTGTCCGTCCAGAACTGAAAGTGTGAGAGTCGGATAAATGAAATGCGAGCAGAAGCACAGCAAAGCCTTCGACCTCTCGAACTGCTCCCATGTTTGTTTTAACTTGAATCGCCGCTGGCTCTGAAGTGTCACTGTCTGTGTGTCTCTTCCTGTCTGACTCTCGGCTCGAGCTCATCGAGATCTCAAAACAGTTTCTGGGTTTTGAACACGTGGCACGCTCGGGCACGCCACCCCGGCTGTTTTAGAAGGCCGGCGGTTTGTTGTTTTGAAAGTTGTTTCTGGGTTTTTTTGGTGATTAGTTTAAATTGAAACTTTTGGTATTTTGTTACATTTTCACTGACTTTAAGATAACTTTGGGAAGTCCCCAGTTTATAGTCTGTGTGTTTGCTTTAAGTCGAGCATGGCCTCTCCGACACGCGTCGCTTGTACCTGCTCATTTTTGTTGTTCAGTCTTCTGCGTTACCGCCACCTGCTGGACTGGAGTGTTACCATAATCTTTAGAGCGCATGTAAACAGACCATCAGCGATGTGAAGGAACAGTTTCGCTCCTTAAATTATAAACTGGGAATAAAATTTCACAGCTGTTCTTAATATGAACTTTTCCTAAATTTAAGTTTAAAAAGTATATAATAAGGGAGCCACAACAGTGTGTAGTTTCAGAGCACGTCTGCAAAGGTGGATGCAGATTTAATGCCAGAGAGAACAGTGAGATGATGCGCTTGAGTCTGAACATGACATCATGAGTGAAACTGGCATGGGAGCAGTCCGAGTTAGTTTTACTGGCCACGTCCAAACGCCCGTCCTCAAAAATGAAATCGAGGGAAAGAAGTCATCCGGCACATAAAACATTTTTAATTGGTGGGCTTTACCGCTGCTGTCAGGTGATCCAGGCTCCAGTTCTCTGCATGTCCAGTTTTTATGCAAAGCTAAGCTTTATTTTTACTGTCGTATTCCACAGGATGGACTCTTCTGTTAAAGGTTCGTCACTGGATGGCCTCAAATTCTTTATTTCACAGCCAAAAACTGTCAGCGAAGGATCAGGAAGAGTCTGAGAGTTCAGCAGAAATGGCTGCAAGTTTCCTCCCTCAGAGGGTAAACTTTAAAATTCAATAGAAACGACAGGCTGGTGAATATATTTAACTTATTGAAGTGTGTGAAATATCCTCACGTTTAGCTCATTAACTGGTCTGTTTTAACTTTAAACCCGGAGACTGTGAGACTTTAGAAAATATCATAATAAAATTACAATTTTAAACCTGTTTTCCTAAGTAAGTGAAAGTGTGTTTGATGGATTTGGAGGCAAATGTACTTCATAGAAAGCTCAGCTGACATAATTATCAAACAGCAGGGTCCATTTAGTGGCTGTTCTGAGGATTGTCTGAGGAATACGTTGCAAATAAAAGGTCAGATTCTTGTTAGATTTGTCATCCTGAAGCTGAATTGCACTCCGACCTGCACAGAGTTGAAGAGTTTGCAGAGTTTGCTGTTGCAGCGTCACAAACAGCACAAAGGTGGTCTGTTTAAAAACTTGACAGTTGTATAGTTTTATTTAAATTCAAGGTGAACGTGGGCTCATCAGGTCAAAACACATGGCACGGACTGGAAGGCGTGGTCACACGGACTCGGGCCCTCGTGGAGGCGTGGTCTTCAAACCGATTAATGCTCAGTTTGGAAAATTTTAATCACACATGTTAAAAAAAAAAGTTGGATTAAAACCTAAAATCACTTACGTGGTACAAACATCTGTGTGTGTGTGTGTGTGTGTGTGTGTGTGTGTGGGGGAGTGATTACAGGACTAACAGTGTGCGTCGGTCTTGGTGTTTTTGGCACTCTGAGGTGTTTTTATGGTTTCTTTCTGCGGCTCACTTCAGGTCAGTTTGTGTGAAAAGCTTCTTCACATTTTTTTTTTTTTTTTCATTCACAAACAGATGACGACTTTGTTTTAACTTAAAGAGCAAGACGAACATTTTATAAAAATATTAAATGGATGGTTGAATGTGTCGCTTGTATAATTAATAAAGATTTTTAAGAAGAGAGACGTGTTTGCAGTCTGTTCATTCACTCCACACAACAATATTGTCACGTTCCTCGTGCCTCATGTTATATTCTTCCACTGGACATCCACCCACTACACCTGCAGTGGCTCCACACCCTTCATTTCCCACAGATTAAAGCAACGCCTTCCTTTTCCACTCTGCATGCTAAACAGCTGCTCTCCAACACTTACAGCAGCCTCTGTGGGTTTTCAGCACGCTGGAATGACGCATTCAACAATGCAGCAATATGAAGCTGCAAACCAAAGACTGTAGATAGAAGATGGACAGCCAAAGCTTGTGTGTTAAAGAAACTGAGGTTACAAAAAGAAGCCTGAGGGGAAACAGATTCTTTAATCTGGTGATTTAAAACCTCATTAAACACTTTCCTGATGTGTGTATGGTCTAACCCAAGTTTCATGGTTGTAATGAATAAAATGTTTTCTCTTGTATCAGCCGCGATTGATTGGTTTCTGTTCCTGGTATGAAAACGTCTGAAAGTTCAAAGTATTTTTTTAATCTCCACCCCTCTTCAATCTCTACTTCAGTGGTGTGAAACATAAAGCCCGGGGGGCAGAATCGGCCCAGCAAAGACTGAAGAAGGACATAAACTTTGGGTTTTGAACTATATTTTGCAGGTTTTACAGTCTGTTTGTTTGGGGGGTTTACTACAATACTACAAAATATTTCATCGACAATCATTAACAGGTTTCGGTGAGCTCCCAGAAAGTTTTCTGTAATTTTACTTTTAAGCCCAAAGACTCGTGCTGACAGATTTCTTTATCTTGTAGCAAAACTGAGTGGTATGCATTTCTTTTCTTTTTTTTTCTTCCTTATATTAAGATATCGCGGGAATTAAATGTGCAGTTAAACTTCTTTGCATTCCCAGACAGAGAAGCTTCACTGGTCTGGGCCATTTAAAGCCCAAACCAGGCCCGTGATGTAAAACGAGTTTGACATCCCTGCTCTGTGTGGAGGTTTTGTGTATTTCCACTGTATTGTGTGAAATGGAAAAATGATAAAATTCTACTTATTTTCTCAGACTGACCACTGCTTTTTGTTTTCTTTTAAATGGGGCGAGAGTCTTTCCCTTCCAGCTCGGGTCCAGGCTTTTAGCTACGGCTCGGGTGAACACTCTCGTTCTCTGCTTTAATTAGTGCCTCAGGTTGTGGCGGCCTCATTGTGAAAAAGCTCCTGCTATGCAGGGTGCGGCGTATGGACGACCACAAGAGCCACACACATGGAAATAAAGAATTCTGTAAATAGTGAATTTACAAATGCATAATTTATTGTACAATTTATTTAAGCACAGAATTCTTTATTTCCATGTGTGCGGCTCTTGTGGTCCTCCATAGCAGTGTGCCCGAGTCGCATCTACTCCTTGGACTTTACTGACCAGCGAGTTGACACGATTATCACTCCCATCTTCTATATACAGTCTGTTTCAGGAGGCTGTCATTTAATCATGAGCCTGCTTTACACTGTGCTGTTTTGGGTGAGGACTGTAGTTTAACTTGTTCATGTTCTGGTTTTACAAGATGATCACATCTGTTCATACATTTATTAAATCTTCATATAGTTTTTCCTTCTGCTGGAGAATGACCCAGATGTGACCTCATGTCTTCTCATTCAGTGTTTCCCCCCCCCCCCCCCCAAGCTGGCTCTGCCCCTTCACCATGTTTCTCCAGAAACATGGCTCCTCCTCAGTAATCCTCCCAAAGAAGGAGCAGTTACAATCACCAGATGTTTGCAAAGTTCAAACATGTCAATGAACTGAAAATCTGACGTCACGCCGAGCAGTATTGATGTGTGACGTCATAGCCGATCGGTACCGAGCATCAGCTGTGAGTCAGTCAGCAGGAGAGCTTCACCTGCAGTGTCTCCGTCTCTTTAAAGGGGGACTGGGCGGGTCACATGCCGGCTCCGGTGTCCCCTCCTCCGTGTCTTACCGGAGTCTGAGTGTGTGTGAGCGTGGGTCCATGCGCGCGCGTGTGTGTTGTTGATGTTGTAAACCGGCTCCCGGCCTCGCTCCGCGTCCTCTCCGTGTCCCGGTGTGTATATAAAGACTCGGAGGATGTCCGCCCGCTGAGCTCCAGGGACGAGATGCTGCCGCTCGGACTGATGCTGCTCCTGCTGCCGGCCGCCGCCGCCGACCTGCCCGGGACGGGCGCTCCGCCGCTCCGGGGGCCGGGGCTCGGCTTCTCTCCACCGGTCCCCGCCTCTCCCTCCGCCCCGCCGCTCCTCCTCCCGCAGCCCGGGGCGGAATACGGGGCGCCCGGCGTCGCCTTGGCCCGGTCCGCTGCAGAGGAGCCGACCGGCACCGGAAAGGAGGAAGACGCAGGGGAGCATGATCATCATCACGGCGGCGGGTACCGGGTGGTCCAGTGGGAGTGGAGCTACGTCCAGACCCCGTACATCATCGCCATCTGGCTACTGGTGGCCAGCGTGGCCAAGATCTGTAAGTGTGTGTGTGTTTGTGTGTGTTTGTTTCCCAGCACCAGTACACAGACTGGAACTTCACTGGTCTCCTTACTGCAGCTGGAACCAGACTGGAAGTTTATTAATGAGAGTCAGGGAATGGCTGCAGCTACTGCCGGACTCACCTGCTGCGGAGCCACGGGCCACAAAGTTCCTGCTGGGCCCCCCGAACCCACCCCATTTTTGATATAGTAAACACTGATGTCTAAATCATTGGTGATGTTTCTAACCCTGATTATTGTCAGCTACCAAAATAATAATAATAATTTTAAAAAATGGTAGAGAAAAGCAAAAGTAAATGATTTTTTTTTTGTTTGATTGTTACCAGGGTTTTTAGAACAACTTTAAAAGAAGAATTAGGCTCATTACTGATGGTGACTTTGAGCTGATGGCTTAATTCCTTAAATGGTTGAAAAAATAAGTAACAAATATTTTCTTTTTTAAAACGAAGACACTTATAACTGCCAATAATTGTAATATTTTACTAATAATATTAACCAACAAGTGACCATGCTATTTTAGCAGTATGCCCCAGTGGGGTCTCCTACTCAGCTTGGGATAATTTCCTTCTTTTATAGTTTTCTCTGATAATGAACACTTTTGTAATCGACAAAACAAGAGTTTAAAATATTTTCTGAGTTTGAAAGTAATGATTGGAGTTTTAGATAAGGAGGAAGAACTAACTGCTGGTTTTAGCCTCACAGTTCTCCTATGAAATCTTTATCAGTCACTGTACATGCTGAACAACTCGATAAAAGACCAAGTTTAATCAAATGGCATCTGTACAAACTAAAATAACTGAGCTTTTTAAGATTTTGGTTGCATATGAAATGTTCTTCTTCTGTGTACATTTTTAATAAAGGTTGGATTTCTAAGTAATATTACAGAAACCCAAAGGAAATCGTCAAACCTGAGGCCTTCCATACAGCGCCTTCTTTTCATGTTAATTAATCCAGTGTTGAACAACTTTTATTTATATCTATCTGATTATTTCTGATTATTCGCTTAGTTTAAAAATGAGCCACCCAGACAGAAGACAGAAATAAAACTAATCTTCACATGATAAACAAGTTGTCGAAGTAATAAAACACATTTAGTTTCTTGGGGATTAGATTAGACGATAAATGGAGGTCATAAAAAGAAGCGAGATCAGAAAACTGAGATATCACCAAGTTCAAAATAAGAAAATCATATTTAGTGAATAAAACATGAACAGAATCAGTCATTATATTGTTTTCATAAAAAGAAATTAAGACTCCAGATAAATGAGGCCACAACAATAAATCAGTGCTGTACAACATAATATTAAGTATAACATTTATTATTATCAGTAGTATTGGTGGTATTTGTTGGTTTTGCATCACTGTAAATGTTCAAATTTAACAGTTTTTAACATTGACAGCACGTTTCAGCTATTGATGTCTGTTTCTGGACATAAATTTTTATCTGACTCTTCTACGTAATGACTCGTAGCAATCACTTCACGGTTGGTTAAACTGTGTAATATCAGGGGTAGGTGTACCGAAGCTGTTGCTTCGACCTGCACCCTTTCTGTCTGAAATATGGCTGGTTTTGTTTTGTTATGATTAGATAGCAAAAGTGACACCAGCTGTTACTTCAGTCATTAAGACTAACAAATGTATTTATGAAGATACTAAGATTACCTTCACCAATTCTGTTCTCAGCAGCTTGGTACCTAAAAAGCACTTTTAAGAGAACTGAAGAAGAAAACTCCCAAAATAAAAAAAAAACTAAACAGACATAATGTTGGACATCCAGCTGGCAGAGCTGTTAAAATGAGCACCTTCTCATCATGTGCTGATCTGTGTTCTCTACAGTGTGCAAAAATAAGAGGATTGTGGTTGGCATATACCACAAGAGGACTCCCACTGCTGCCTAAATACACTTCAAAGAGTTTCAAAGCCCAATATTAAAGTGAGTGCTTCTTTTCTCCACAACAGAGTAGTTTAGTTGGCGAAACCTGAACCTGTGGGGCAAGTAGCTTACTACCCGCTCAATATCAGCTGCATCCTGTTGAACCGGTGCTACCCCAGCACCTCAGCATCTTGTTAGAGCCCACTTTCAGCTGGAAAGGGTCCCACTGACAGGGAGCAACAAGCACAGGAGTAGATGAAAGAAGAGCGTAGAGGAATGATCCTTAATCTTTGGGTTTCTTGAGGTCCCGGGTCCATATCCCGGAGGAGACCCCAGTTTCCCCAAGATGTCTCCATCTTGACACAACTGAAGGAGTCCCTGTAGGTAGAGTAAGAGGTCGCTTATGTGGCGTGTGTGCTTGGATGAGTGGGTTGATGAGTCTGTTCATCAGCCAAGAACTGGCCACGTCTGCTAAACATTAATAGTAATGAACAATAAACTTTATGTAGTATTAAAATGTGAAAAGAACAAAGAAACCTTTGAACCTCGATCCTCGAAAGCTTCAGTGTTTCAGAACGTTTCAGAGCAGCAGGACTTTAACTGACACACACACATTCTCGTTTTGATATCTTAGTGAGGACATCTAATTGACATAACACTTACCCTAGCCGCTTACAATAACTCTGACCTTAACCTTCGAAATGAATGCCTAAACCTAAGCATAACCTAATTGTAACCCTGACACTAAAACCACGTTTTGAATCTCAGAAATGCCTTCAAACTCGTGAGGACAGACTGTTGGTCCCCATAAGTATAGTAAGGTTCCAATTTTTGGTCCTCACAAAGACGTCTGAACAGGTACACACACACACACAGCCATGTTTCCATGACTCTCATTCACTTCCTGGAGACAATCTCGAACATTAAATGCTGCATTCACCTTAAAAATTTTACGCTTTCGTCCCTGTTAAAATGACTCGTCCCCATAGCATGATTGCACATTTAAGTCCCCACAACATGAGGAATACCTGTTGACATAAATACTTCCCAAGCTGCTGGTGAGTCACTGCACTGCAAGACAATAGTACGCACATGCTATACATACTGCTTACTAATGTGGTAATGTTAGTGACACACACATGCGTGCACACAGACACACACTGTGGCTCTGTTCTAGCTGGCTGCACACATTCAGATCATTTAGACATAAATCAGCAGGTCTGGTGATCTCTTGCGTGTTCTTCCTGTTGTTAAAGCCGAACACAAGCATCTACTGTTAAATTCCCCGTTTCCTGTCACTGTGAGATTCTTCCAGGCTCACAGAGCGCCACGGGTGGGTTAATCCGACACTGAAGACGGTCTCAGACAAATGTGCTCTTTCCTGGTGTCTTTTAACATTCTTAAAGCTAAAACTTTTAAGCTTTTGATCTTCAAAAGTCAAACCTCCATAACAGATATATAAACTTTAGGCTCAGTCATTTCTTTAAGAGACTGTTCACTATCATTTAGGAGTTAATAGACCATTTTGGGGACTATTTTCTGCAGTGGATGAATCAGTGTTTGTTGCTCTAGATTTTATTTGGCAGAGGGGCGATTCATGTTGCAGTGAGTCAGAATAAACCACCGTATGTGTGTAGCTTGATGGTGATGAAGCCTCAGCGATGTCTGTGAAGGTTCTCAGTCATCCAGGTCATCGTAGTCTAAGGAGCTTGGGAAGAAAAGCTGGACCTAACCTAAAGAAGTCCAGACGCTTTTCTTTCCAAGCTCCTTAGACAAGCCTCAGGGATGAGTTTTAATGGTGGAGCTCTGCAGCTCTGAGGAATCAGACTCAGACGCTGTCAGTCTCTGTTTTCAGAGCTGCTTTGGATGTGTGGTGTATAAATGGCCATGTCTGGACGTCATGTTGAGCAGCTGAATGTTCTCAGTGTTTTTTGTCCTCGCTGTGCGTCTGGTGTGTAGGTGGTTCGGCTGTGTGTGTGTGTGTGTGTGTGTGTGTGTGTGTGTGTGTGTGTGTGTGTGTGTGTGTGTACTACTGTACAAAGCAAATATTAAACATGCTTCTCTTGAAACAAGCAATGAAGCGTCAAGCACCAAAATCTAGGATTTTATTTCAGACTGATGTTGATCAGACAACGAGCTCTTTCTTTACTCAACATTTATGGGCTGCATTGTTATTTTATTACATTTTATTTGTTAATTATAGTTTATTAAATGTGTTCATTGAATGCACAGCAGTTAGTTTATTGAGCATAGCATATAAAAAATATGACCACGGTCATCGTTTGTTAAGTCCTGATATAAAGCTTCAAAATGAGTGTTTTCCCAGTTGGTGTATTGGAGTTTGAAACCCGGGCAGATCCGACTGAGAAATCGAGAGTAACTTCACTCGTATCCAATCATACTTCTAACTAATAATAATCAGAAAAGCGCTCGCTGGAGTCATAGCTCACAGAGGCAGTAGAATAACGTTTCCCTTAAACTTCTACACACTCACACGTCTTTCTTTGCAACCAGAGAAGTCGTCTGCTGTTGGCTATTAAAAAGTTTAAGCCTTTAATGTAAAGTGTATCATGAGAATTTGAGTTTTTGATACTTTTACATCATTTGTGTGTCTTTCCCCCAAAAAACAAAATAAATTGCAATAAAAATGGTACAAATTAAAACTCGTACAGTATATGCAAACAAATAGTTATGGAAGCCCGTTTCCGCCACTAAAAAAAAAAAATGGATCCATAACTCAAAATTTCGAGTTATTTTCTCAAAATTCGAGTTACTTTCTCGAAATTTTGACATATTAACTCGAAATTTCGATTTATTAACTCAAAATTTTGAGAAAAGTAACTCGAAATTTCGAGTTAGCACTGCCAATCAGTAATCTACGTGAATGACGTCATTTCCTCGTTACCCGGAAGCTGAAGCCCTCAGCTACAAATGCTACAGCTAAGCTACCGGTATTACATCCAGTCGTGAATGCACAGATTGCTGAGTGTTTTCAGCCTGGCTTCACAAATGATGAAATCCCCGTGTTATTAGCTGAATCACATGGTGTTACTATCAGAAAACGTACTCGCCAAAGCGCCAGTTTGTTGGGATCCGTTTTTGAGTGCGCGTTCCTCTGCGCCATATGCTTCCGGGTAACAAGAAAGCGACCTCATTCACTTATATTTTTGATTGGCAGAGCTAGCTCGAAATTTTGAGAAAAGTAACTCGAAATTTCGAGTTACTTTTCTCAAAATTTCGAGTTAATAAGTCGAAATTTCGAGAAAAATAACTCGAAATTTCGAGTTATGGATACTAGCTGTTTTGTTTTTATTTAGTGGCGGAAACGGGCTTCCATAAATAGTTAATTAAATTGTCAGAAAGTTTAATTTAACACTCTGTTTGACAAACTAAGTAATTATTTCATGGTTCAGGTTTTAAAGTGTTAAGACACAAACCCAGAAGCTCAAAGATCGACAGACGTTATCTTATGATGTTGGTTAGAAAAATTAGAAAGGTTCTGCAACGCTCTTTACAGTGAGCTGAAGGACTGTATCGCTCCTCTTGTTGTGGCTCCTCTGCTATCTGTTATCCAGAGCACAGAGTCGTGTATGAGTACACCATGTAACTGAACTGCTTTCTGTAAGAGCGTCACACACATATCCGTTCATATATGTGAGTCAGGCAGAAAGCTCATTCACACATGAAATTTAAAGTTTTGTTCATGTTTTGTTATTTTATTCTAGTTAAAAGCTGCAAACAGCTGATGCTCCATGTGTGTATGTGGAGAATTCAGTGTGAGGATGACCCAGCGCTGTTATCCATGGTCACGGAGAACACGGCGCATTGATCCCGATGACCAGCTTAAGTAAAATGCAGAGTTACCCTGTTTAAAAAGACTTATTTCAGTTGGAAAAGTTCAGTATCAAAGTCTGCAGAATGTTCAGGAAGCACGATGATGATGATGATGATGATGATGATGATGATGATGATGATGATGATGCAGTTGAAGGTTCTGGGTTCGTCTGACTTGTAGGATCAGTTGTAGTTCTGCTTCATTCTGCTTCAGCTGATCAAATTATGTCGACTGAAATGATAACGAGGAAGTCAGAGGCTCCTCTGACTCCCAGTTTGTCTGGATGGTGATCCAGCCCTGGCTGATGGAGCAGAGCCTTCTGATTGGTGTAAATGAATCATCATGGAAACAGACGCACACAGTATGTTCGTTCAGGCTTTGATGTTTTTTCTCTGTGTCCTGATTTATGAGGAGCATCACCAGCGTGTGTGTGTGTGTGTGTCTTGTTGTGACTCACCGCAGGCCTTGATGGATTCCTAACTGCATGTCCAAGGCTACAATGGCAGCGCTGATTTTTGTTTATGTGTTTCATCAAATGCAAAAATATCAACAATTCAGAGAGCAAATAATTGCCTCCTCACATCTCGGCACACGTGCGACACATGTCCGTGTTCACACCTGCAGACCTGACTAAAATGAAGCACGAGTCAGGAGCTGCAGAGTCAGATGTTTGTGGAGCCAAGCAGGTGGAGAAAAATAGAGCTGACATAGGATTTAGTAGCAGAAGGAACAAAGAGGAGCTGTTGCAGGAAACAGAAGGTAGAGAAGGTAAATTAAGAAAAGCAGATAAATAATTAAACTTAACGAAGTCATGCAAACTTTTTCATGCCTTGTTTTGTAATCGGTGCATCTTGTCCTGCAGTGTTCCACTTCTCCCAGCGCTTCACCACCGTGGTCCCAGAGAGCTGCATGCTGATTCTGCTGGGTCTGGTCCTGGGCGGGGTCGTCCTCATAGCCAATAAGAAGCAGCTATACCAGCTAGAGCCCAGCCTCTTCTTCCTCTTCCTGCTGCCGACCATCGTGGGTGATGCCGGATACTTCATGCCGGCCAGGCTCTTCTTCGACAACCTGGGAGCCATCCTGACATACGCTGTGGTGGGAACGCTGTGGAACGCCTTCTGCACTGGGTTCTCCCTGTACGCTGCCAAACTGCTGGGGTTCATAGGTCAGTGCTGTGGGTGCAGGGGTCATAGGTCACAGGTGTGCATCTGCAGTCCTGCATAGCCCCACCTCTGTGTAAATTTATAGTCTGCCCTCAATCCGAGCTCTTTACAGCAATCAGTTTGTTGTTCTCTGAGTTTAGTCTTTAAGGCAGCGCCTCTTTCCAGGAAACAGAAATAACTTGTGAATAAATTTGAGTTAAATGTGCCAGCGAACAGCATTTGTTCAGGACAAACACACAGCAGTAAATTTACAGTACATTAAGTGCCTCTAAAGGAGATTCATGGTGCTCATTTCCACCTTTATTGTTATTTTCTGGACTCAGTGAGAGCAGCTTTCCGTAATCCAAATTTCAACATAGTCCTTATTTATGTTGTCATGTTGGGCTTCGGTGTGTCCCTCCGGTCCATCCTCTGTCTGAAACGAGCCGCTGTACCTCCTCTTCCTTTAACTCTTCGTTTCTCACAGGTTTTTTTAGACGTGTGCTGACCTCATTACTTACTTTGGTCATGTATATCATGGTCGTGGTTATGCTTCCTACTCTTGAGCACGATTTATATATGACAGCGAATAAACGAACACATATCACCTCTCCTTCCCCACAGAAGTTCACCTGCCTCCGTCTCCTCCTCTGTCACACCAGCCCCCTGCATGTTCTCTCTGAGGTCTTCCTCTTTCACTCTTGCTGCTATCCTTTTGTCACAAATCACCCCCGACACTCATCTCCACCCACTCCACCCTACCTGCACTCTCTTCTGAACTCTCTGTTGTCTTCACTGGTTTGTGATAGATTTCGTAATCATTGCAAACACAGTACTGACAGAGTTCGCCGACCATCTGAGAACCAGTGGCGCAGAATAATTTCCTTTAAAATGTTAAAGTTGCTTCGTTTAAAACTGGAAACTTCCTGTTATTGTTGTGTTGTCCCGTCTCTTCATATTTCCCGCGTGTCCCTGCAGATGAGCACGTGCAGGCCGAAATGTTGGACTTCCTGCTGTTCGGCGCCTTGATCTCAGCCGTCGACCCCGTGGCGGTGCTGGCCGTGTTCGAGGAGGTTCACGTCAATGAAACGCTCTTCATCATCGTGTTTGGAGAGTCACTGGTCAACGACGCCGTCACCGTGGTGAGAACCACACACAGTCCGTCAGGCACAAGGGACGGGGGATGGAAAGTGGCACGCACACATGCGTCAATAACAATCACCAGCTGGTTATTGTTACTGATGGTGTTAAAATTGTAACTTATCACCCAATCCTGAAAGACTCCAATAATAATACAAGTTTTTATATCATGATTATATCACCAGAAACTCTGATACATGTGTAAACTTATTTTCTGTATGTATGTGTTTTTCTTTCTTTTTAGTCTGTGAAATCTCTGCTGACACATTTGCAAAACAGTTCTTGATATCAAAGGTCATATTTTCTAACTTAAATTACAATAAAAAATAAACAACACACACGTGCATCTCCACACAGTATTTTCCTGTTCAAAACACATCTTAAAATTGAGCACAATTGAGCAAACAGACGTACGTCCCCACAGTAGGTGTAAAACCAGCACAGAAACACATGATATGTTAAGGCAGAGCTGCACACACACACACACACACACACACATACGCTCTCACACATGCCTCATCATGTCAGGTGTGTTGCTGTGGCAACAGAGCGGCTTACAAGGTCAACAATGACTAGCACACAAGGACGCACTGTGGGCCGTGTTTGTGCGAACATATCGTTTCCTTCATACTTCACTTGTTGCATTTGTATGAAGTGATGGTGGCAGTGAAAGGTCGAGTGTGGGTGCTGGTGCCGGTCTGAGCGGCAGCAGGTCCGCTGATTTACGATGTTACTCCACATCAAGAGAGACAGAGAAGAGACAGAATCTGGTGAATCGGAGCAGCAGAGCTGCGTGATGAACACGGACCAGGACAGAAGAGCAGAACCTTCACATTTTCTCACATTTACTGTTTGAGAAAGCTGAGATTAATCAGTTGTGAGGAGATTAACACTGCAACTGTCTAATCCTCAGCAGCACTCCGAATCTGAGCTAATCCCACCAAGAAATGGAAAAATCCAAAGTGTGGGAGCACTGCAGCCATGACCTGCAAGCACAGGACGAAGGAAGGAGTTCATTTTCTCAGGCTGGCCGCTCACTACTGCTGCTCAATCGCTTCACATCACAGTTATTACTGTTCAGGCTCAGCTGAGTGCTGCATGCTTCCCCGAAGCCGCACGCCATAATTTACTGTTGTCACGCAGCACATTAAGGTCCTGTAAACAGTAAGAATGCCTGGAATTCCTGCTGTGAAATGATTATTTGTGGGTATAAAGTGGAGATTCATACTGTGTGACTCAGCTTAGAGAGCAGAGGACATGAAATCAGTGTTTGAAAAGCAGGGAGGGGGTTTCCACTGCAGGACAATAAAAAAGAAAGCAATATAACCCAGTGAAGTGAGCTGATATCCAGCTGGTTATCACTAGTGTTGGGCAGTACGTTCAAAAATGCACCGTACAGAGGTGACCTGGCAGTGAACAGAACAGCAACAACATGTTTCTTCATCTTGATTGTATTAGAGTTTAAATCACAGAAACTGCAGCACAGACTTCTTGAGAGGTTTCCCAAAGGGAAGCCGCAGAAAATGAAGCTGCAATAATTGGGAGCAGATTTTTTGCAGCACGTGCCCCACCTGACACAACCTTCCCACGGGGCTGACACTCGGAGTGCAGCAGCCTGTGACCCCTGAGGCTGCTCTGTGTCACCTCCTGCTTTCAAATCTGGAATCTTTTGCGTGTGAAGCAATACGTGTGAACCTCCACACTGCTGAGACACTGAGTATATTAAAAACTTAATTAAGTTGAGGTGAGGCTGAGCAGAGAACCGCCGGCTGAGGCTGCCAGTCCTTAAATGTGAACAAAATCTATACAGGTGAGATACAAAAAACAACAAAACAAAATAATTAGCTATAAATGGAAACCGTTTGTTGGGGGAATGACTCTTTTTGAAGTCAGCCTCAAGTGGCCACTCAAGGAACTACAGTTTTTATCACCTCATGATGGCTTCATTTATCAGCCCCGGGGTCAAAGGTTGCTGCCTGGTCATACATGATGACCTCTGTTAGCCTGTGAGCGCTCCAGCTCCAAATAACAAAAAAAGAATGAGGCTCCACCTTGTGGTGCTATTAAGCACCTGCACTTTAACTGATTTTCCCGAGACGCAGATCACTAAACATTAGACCGTCCGTGGGCTCAGACCTCCAAACACCTACAGTCTAAACCTGTCTGTGTTCTGCAGGTTTTATATAAAGTCTACATTTCCTTTGTGGAAGTGGGAGCAGAGAATGTGCAGACAGCAGATTACTTCAAAGGAGTCGGTGAGTCCACAGAAAGGATCAAACTTTGACTTAAACCTGAGTCCTGTGACTTACGTCCTCCTCCTCTCCTGCAGCCTCCTTCCTCATCGTCAGTATCGGGGGGACTATGGTGGGTCTGATCTTTGCCGTCATCTTGGGCTTCATCACTCGCTTCACCAAGAAAGTCCGGATCATCGAGCCGCTCCTCGTCTTCCTGATGGTCTACTTGGCCTACCTGACCGCCGAGCTCTTCTCCCTGTCCGCCATCCTGTCGTAAGTCCATCCTCTATAAATCAGAACTACCAGTGTACAACAGATGGAGCGGGTTCTGGGTCTAAGGTGTCGCAAATCTGCATTCTTTCTGATCATCAGCAGATGGCGACTTCTCTGGTTGCAAAAACAAAAACATTTCCATCCATCTTTTGTATCAACTCTGGTCTGATTTTAAGTTTTACAGCATGTCTCACTTTGTCTTTTTGTCACATCTCAGCATGACCTTTTGTGGCATCGGGGCCAACAAATATGTGGAGGCCAACATTTCCCAGAAGTCTCGAACCACGGTGAAGTACACCATGAAGACTCTGGCCAGCATCGCAGAGACCATCATCTTCATCTTCCTGGGCATCTCAGCTGTGGACAAGTCAAAGTGGGCCTGGGACACGGGCCTGGTGTCCTGCACCCTCGTCTTCATCTTAATTTTCAGAGCTGTCGGTCAGTCGGTTTCCATCGTGTCTTAAAATAGTTCAGCATCTTACTAGGATATGTTTCAGAGTGCGAGGAGACGGCGGCTTCACGGAAAAGCAGAAAAATACGGAGCATCTGCTCGATGATCGCTGATGGAATAAACCAGCTTTGTCCTTTTCTGTTTGCTTTTCCTGCGGTGACCTTTTGCATGGCTGATCTTTAACTGAGCACGCTCAAATGTCACACTCGTATCAGACAGAGAAAAACCTCCTTTTTAACCTTTAAGGCTTTTCCCCCTCCTGCTCCACCTCTCCGTGCTGAAAGGAGGCGCGCAGAATTTAAATTGAATCCAGAAAATATGTCGAATCTTCTCCACCCTTAAATTAAGATATTTCATGCAGCACAAAGGTGAAACTGTCGTCCTTTCTTCTCCAGGTGTGGTTGGTCAGACCTGGGTCCTGAACCGCTTCCGCCTCGTGCCACTGGAGAAGATTGACCAGGTGGTGATGTCATATGGCGGCCTTCGAGGAGCAGTGGCGTTCGCCCTGGTGGTACTGCTAGACGGCGAGCAAGTCAAAGCCAAGGATTACTTCGTCGCAACGACGATCGTGGTCGTCTTCTTCACCGTCATGTTTCAGGTAGGAATGACGGCGTTCAGCGCCCTCCATGAAAGACAGACGAGCAAACGAGTGAGGTCAGGTGACCCACGCTGTGACTTTTACACAGATTAAATTTAGTTTGACACCAGTGAGTTACACTATTCTGCACAGATGGGAGCAGGGGCGTGGCTAAAGGGCGACCCGAGGTTGCCCTGCTCCCCTCCCCCCTTAAATTTGACCGATTAGCGTCTGTTCGCTTCAGCCATTTTTCTGTTTTTCTCACTAACTGGCTGCTGACTGACTGAAATTTGACTCGCTTGTTGATCTGTGTCAGACCTGGAATCTGTCACAAGTTAAGTGTTTTAAAAAAACAGAAACGAGTTTGTCGATGTTATAAAGTGGCCTTTAATTTCACATTCAGTGGTGAAATTATCGAGGAAATTGGAGGAAAGTCGGACTCGGCTGATACCTTATTTCTTACGTGGCTTTTTTGGAAGTTTTAGTGAAACAGACTTTAGCAGCAGGTCCAACCATCCCTGTCCTTCATGCTGCACTCAGTGTGCTTCGAAGCCTCTGCAGATAACAAACAGGAATTGTTTTTGGGTTCCAAAAAAACCCATTTAAGGCCTTCTCACCATCATTATAAGTCACCCAACGGAGTCAACTGCAAAGCAACCAATCAAAATGAGGACCCAGCATTAACTGTGTCTGCTTCAGGCTGTTAGGAGGACTCACAGATTCATCCTTCCATCATCTTAGGTGTTAATCACACATGCATGTGTTTGATATCATCTTAATTTAGATAGAATAAGCATTTCCAGCTAAAAGGATCCCCTGGAATCAGAAGCAGCCAACTGAGTTAGCGTCTGTTTAGTCTATTCTGTTCTATTCTAAACACTAAATCTAAAGAGTATACTTTGGTGTAAGTCATGAGTTGACGTTGAGGCTGAAGGACCTTTGATTCCCATCATGAATCACGGACCTCAGCAGACGGTGGTGATTCCCACAAATGTCTTCTGTTAATGAGTTACCGTCTGAGTGCAACAGATGATGGTTTATCACTTAGATAATAACGAAAACGTGACTTAGACGTGGATAACGCTGACTCATCTCTGGATTATGACCAAATCACTTCTCAAGTTCATGAGCTGTTTTAGAGAAACAGTAGAAGAAACTGGAACACTGCTTCAGAGGCTGTGAGTCTTCTGGGGGGCTGAGACATGAGGCAGGGCTACATTGCACCAGTTTTAGCTCCACTGTAATGTCGTAGAATCAGTGCTTATACTTATATAGAGTGAATGGGTTAAATCCAGAGAGGAATTTCCCCACAGGGATCAATAAAGTATACATTAAATTCATCTAATATGTACAAAAAGAAGCACCAGAAGGCAAAAACACTGCTACAAGGCTCAGGAATATTTAGAAAAGCAAAAGAAAATTCCACTAAATCTTCCATCACAGGAGAATCCAGTGCTGGTAAATCCACCTTTAATGGATTCAGACACGTGTACAGCGAAGATAGATGGCTCTGTTTTGGTGGGTTTGCTGCCACCTCGATGGTAAATGTCTCTTTGAGATTAAAATGCTAGACTGGAAGTGCCATCACGACTTTAGCAATAGAGAAGGTCCTGGGGGAGGTGTCCACATACTTTTGACCAGAAGCTCTCTGAGACTCTTCTCTCGTCATCAGGGTCTGACCATCAAACCGCTGGTGAAGTGGCTCAAAGTTCCTCGTGCCACCAACAGGAAGCCTACCATCAACGAGGAGATCCACGAGAGGGTGACTTCTTTTTCTTCCCCCTTTCCTCTTCTTCTTCACCTTCTTCACCGTCGCCCTTCTCATTAATGTTTTGTCTCCAGGCCTTCGACCACATTCTGACTGCGGTGGAGGACATCGCAGGACTGCAGGGATATCACCACTGGAGAGACAAGTGAGTGTCCCCGACATCACTGCAATGTTACAGCAACATCAGAGGAAGCTGCAGAGACAAAGTGTTTCATACCTGTCGCCCTGTCTGAGCTCAGGTGGGAGCAGTTTGACAAGAACTACCTGAGTAAGCTGCTGCTGAGGAAGTCCGTCTACAGGAAGAGTGAACTGTGGGAGGCTTATCAGAAGATCAACATCAGAGACGCCATCAGCGTCATCGACCAGGTCGGAAAAACCATCCAAGCATTACTAACATTAAGTGTAAAGAAGGAAAGCAGCCAGCAAGTCCTTCACTGTCACATCGAGAGAGTTTTAAAGCGTGTCAGCTTTACATCTATCGTAGTTTTATATCAATAACATGTATGAAAGTCAGTTATGGCTTTTGGTTTTGCCAACACTGAAAACTTTCAGAAAATGAAAATGAAAGGGACCAGATTCATAAAGAGAACCACACACGTGCCCGTAAACGACGAGGTATAATCCCTCTCTGCTGACAGTGACTTGCATATTTCATGGACCGATGAGCGATGACGTCCCGTCTCTGTCAGTTCCTCTGAAAGCCACCAGGTGGAGAACTAAACCAAGAATTAGAGCCAGTAGGCTTCAGTGTGAAGCTGACAGAGGTTTGCTGTGTGTAGGAGGAAGACGACACTTTAGAAACATTCAAAATATGACAGAGACTCGTCGATCCCTGAGCATCAGTTCGTACAAATCCAGACGCATTAAGAAAACAGCATCATTTGTTTTTACTTTGAAAATATAATTTGAAAATATTTAGAAAATGATTTTTTTTCTATGAACTTTTATTTCATTCAGGAATGTTATCTTTCATTGTATTATTTTATTTAGCTTTTACTTATTGACACACTATATTTTGTATTATTCTGTTTTATTTCATTCTGCTCTACTTGCTTTTTTATAAAAAAAATTTCCTGTTCTAGTTTAACGCTGTGATTAACAGAGAGGACGGTGCTTGAGAGAGGTGAAGAAGAGAGTGCAGGCAGGGTGGAGTGGGTGGAGACGAGTGTCAGAGTTGAGTTGTGACAGAAGACAGCAGCAAGTGTGAAAGCGAAGGTTTACAGGATGGCAGTGAGACCTGCTGTGATGTGTGGTTTGGAGATGGAGGCCGAGCTGGACCAGGATTATAAATGAGTACATCAGAGACAGAGGCAGAGGAGGGAGAGCGATATATAAGGAGGATGGAGATGGAGCTAACAGGCAGGAGGAAAAGAGGAAGACTTCAGAGGAGGAGGATGTGCAGAGCGTGGGTGTGACAGAAGAGGATGCTGGGAATGTGTGACATGGAGGCAGATGATCTGCTGTGGTGACCCCTGAAGGAACCAGCTGAAAGAAGAAGAAGAATAACTACACTGACCTCTCTGACAAAAGAGTTTCCCACCTTTGGAGATAAATTGCCTGTGAAAAGACATGAAATCGTCTCTTTTATGGCTTTGAAAATTTTCCAGTTTTAAGGTCCTTCCTTTAAATTCTGTCTCAGTGTTCTCAGACTGAGCTGGCTCTGATTTTGGACTTGTTGGCGTCTCCTTTCACGACTGTGAACTTTCCTGGTCAGCAGAGTGAAACACAAACAGTCTGACCCGCACCTGCACAAGCTGAGCGTTTTAATAAATCAGCCTGAAACACAGTGAGGGGCCTCCAGGCTAACGCTCAGTCCCCCCGTGAGGCCGACATTAGAGTCAGAGCAGAGGTGAGTTTTATTTATCAGCCCGCCAGCTGAGACGAGGAAAACCCCTGGACCAGATTTATGAGGAAAACAGGAACGTTTCATGAAGCAGAACGCTGCTTCACATCGAGACAGCCTTTTTATTATATGACGATCCATCATATGTTTTTAGGAGAGCACAAAAATCTCCACCGCTAAAAATCCATACGCAGCATTTAAAAATTCAGTAACTTTATCATTTTTCCTACAGAAAACTTCTTAGAAACCAGGTCAGCATTTCTGGAAACAGACTTTTAGTTTGATGGATAAACAGCACAACAGGTGGGAATATCCACTCTGGGTCTACCCTGGAGCTTCCTCCCAGTGGGACATGCTTGGAATTCCTCAGGTGGCTCCTGTTAATTTGACTTCAGGGTGAAATGTCCCTTTGCCTGTCAGAAAACCACAAAAATGTTTACAATAACATTAACTGTGGGTTGTAACAAATGAGGAGGGTCTCAGATTGAATACTGTTTATGACTGACTGAGTGCTGGGGCCTCTGGTGGTCATTAAAGGAACTGCAAGTTTTGGTGCTTCGCTGTTGGTTTCATTTGATTTTGTGGAGGTCACCGCTTCGTTTGAACCACCAAACTGTACCACCAGGTGATTTGCAAGTAGTGCACCTGCAGTAAGACATGTTTTGAAGAGTGTGTGTGTGTGTGTGTGTGTGTGTGTGTGTGTGTGTGTGTGTGTGTGTGTGTGTGTGTAGGGTGGGAACGTCCTGACCTCAGCCAGACTGTCTCTGCCCTCGATGGCCAGCAGAGCCTCGTTCCCCGAAGTCACCAACGTCACAAACTATCTGTGAGTCACATGACTGCAAAATCTGCCCTGAGTCTAAAAGTTTCAGGTTTCACCCTGTGCCCTTTGATAAGTGAATTATCAAACTCTTTGTGAGCTTTTCAGTTCTGACTGGCCTGAATGCTCGCTGATGTTTGTCTGTTCCAGACGTGAGAACGGCAGCGGTGTGTGTCTGGACCTCCAGGTCATCGATAACATTCCTGGAGCCAAAGTGGAGGAGGACATGGAGACGCACCATGTCCTCGCTGGAAACCTGTACAAACCCAGGAGACGGGTAAGTTTTTCCCTTCTTGGAGCCCCAAGGTTTCTTAAAGTTGTGGAGATTGTGTTGGAGGGCACTCAAGATGTTTCAGGGTCTTTAAAGTCATTATTGAGATCTTTAAAGAAGATCAGGACAGGGGAGCAGGTCTCACTGGGAAATGAAATGTGTTTGAGTGCGTGAGGCTGAGGCTGGTGTCCTCTGTGTTCAGTATCAGTCCCACTACAGTCGTCACTTCATGCCGCTGGGGGAGCAGGAGCGCCAGGACCGGGAGGTGTTTCAGAGGAACATGAGGAGCCGCATGGAGACCTTCAAATCCACCCGATACAAACGCCACAAGAAGGAACGCAGCCTGAAAAAGGTGAGACGCATCAGTCACCGAAACAAGCTTTAACCAAAGTCCAGAGAAAACATAAAGTTCTGCTTAGTGCACCAGACGCCAGTTTTTTAGGAACAGCTTTTAGACTGTTCCAGGATTTAGTCGGTCCCAGGGTCCTCGGTCTTTCTTGTTAAACAGAATGATTGTGATGCTGAAATAACAGCTGTCGTTACAGACTGGTTTTTGCGGTTGTCTAGTTTGGTTGGGATTTTTTTTTTCACCTTTAATGAACCAGGAAGTGAAATGCTTGAGATTAAGAATCACTTTTCTGAGCATGCTCTGAACAATGTATTTTTTTTAAAATCAAGAGAAAACCCATGACCTGCTCTGTTTGGACTGAATGGATCTGGAACGATCAGATGACTCCTGATGATGATGATGATGGAGGAAAATACAGTACAGTAGATGTACTTCATAAAGTGTTTCTACTTCTACATCTACTGTACTGTAGCTGGAAAATGTTTCCTTTGGTGTCACAGCAAAATTTTTATGCGTAAAGATTATGAAGACAAACAGTGTCATTGTGTTGTGAAATGAGTGAGTCTCATTGTGCACTGATCGGTTATGGTAAATGGCCTGTATTTGTATAGCGCTTTACACATCCAGTCATCCACACACATTCACACACTGGTGATGGCAGCTACGTTGTAGCCACAGCCACCCTGGGGCGCACTGACAGAGGCGAGGCTGCCGAACACTGGCGCCACCGGGCCCTCTGACCACCACCAGTAGGCAACTGGTGAAGCGTCTTGCCCAAGGACACAACGACCGAGAACCATAACCTTCCGATTACAAGGCGAACTCCCAACTCTTGAGCCACGATCACCCCATCAGTTGTTTAAAGCTTGGCTTTGCTCTGCTCTCACTGGGCTTGTTTTGGGACTTAAAGTGCACATCATGCAGTACCTGCATCTGTTCTCACCGTTGCTCCAAATCGAGCATTTTTATTGGGTGTATATCTTCTGTAAGCTCAGTAAAGTCCTGCTAGTTTCCAGCTCAGGTCCATAATATCACAGAGAGGCTGACGGATCAGCTGGATGGCGAAATTTCTCTGTTTGTGTCGTGTGGGCGAAGCTGATTATGGAGGTGCGAGTTATTCATTCAGCTTTATTTATGCAGGCATGATGCAGCGGACTACCTGTGCGGAAAGCTCAGTAAACAGAAAGAACCAGACGGACAGAAAATGACTGGATTATTTCTTAAAAACAAAGAAAGAAAAAGACATTCTGGAGTGAACCTGTTTTCACAAAGAATCCCATTTTACCACTAACAGCCCTCTAAATGACACGGTGCGGTCCGCAGATTACTATGGACACGTGGTGGATCGGTCGTTGGACGGGTCCAAGGAAATCTATATTTTAGACTTTTGTAAACGTTTCATACTGAGTGACGCAGCTGGAAGATGAAAGAGAGAGACAACGTTTAAAGGTTTTAAAGAGATTTTGAGTCTTAAACTTGTGGGGACGGGCACTTTGTCCCCACAAGTATAGTAGCAATCCAATTTTCTGTCCTCACAAAGATGTCTAAACGTGCACATGGATCCCTGCGTCAGTCTGTTTAACTGTAACATGACATTTGAGACTGTGAAACGGTTGGTGGATTACAGCGCAGAGGCTTTTACCGCTGTCTGTCACGAAGGACTGCTGATTGAAGGCCGGCTGCTTCCTGTTGTGGCTCACTGCGTTTGCTCTCTCCCCTTTCAACAGCGGCGAGGATCCGACGTCAAGGAGGACGGCAGCGATAAACCCAGACGTAACGTCAGCTGGCAGGACAAAGGTAACGCAAATAAAGAGAGCGCGCTGCAGCCTCAGCGGGCTCTTTCTACTTACCAACGCATCCACACATCTGCTCTGAACGTCTAAGGAAAGATTCCTCTGCCATCAGAGAGGATTTTAATGTCTCCACCTATCAGCAGACGTGATTCTCTGTCTTTGTGTTCAGATCCGGTGGTTGTTCCCGTGGAGACGGAGGACAAAGCTGAACATTCAGATCCAGAGAAAGACGAAGACGTCGGGATCACCTTCATAGCTCGGAAGGCCGAGACGCCAAAGCAGCGACCCAAATCGGGTAAAACGTCACTGTGTCACTCAAAAACTCAGTGGACCTCAAACTCTCTTGTGTGTGTGAATCTGGATGTAATAAGTGAGGAGTGGAGTGGCAGACAGAGGGACACAGTAAGCTCATAATGTAGCAACTTATTAATCCGAAGGAAGACATGCTTTAAAGCAGGGGTGGGCAACTCCAGGCCTCAAGGGCCGGTGTCCTGCAGGTTTTAGATCTCACCCTGGGTCAACACAACTGAATCAAATGATTATTTCATTACCAGGACATTACAAGACATGTTGAGGAGGTCATTTAGACATTTAAATCAGCTGTGTTGGACCAAGGACACATCTAAAACCTGCAGGACAGCGGCCCTTGGACCATAAATTACAAAATTAAAATCATGTTGCATTCACAAAATGAACTGAACAGGCAAATAAAGCTGTGAAGTGATCAGGAAGTGTTTACTGAGCTAACAGATTAAGTGAGTTTTAGGGACATGTTCTCATAGACTTTAACTGAGCCAGACTTCTTGTAGAAAACAGAGGGGTCGCCCCCTGCTGGCTGCTAGGAAGACTGCAGATTTTGGGCACTTCAGTCTTGGCTTTACTTATTGGATCCAGAAGCTACATCCATCTTTGATTTGCAGTCCCTGAGGTGAACGTCTGATTAAAGTCACATGACTAACTAAAAGCAGAATCAGAATCTCCTCCTTTTCTTAGAGTGTGAACCTTTAAGTCTTTCAAGCCTCGCTGCTCAGTAACTATCCCCCTGTTGTGTCTCATCCTTCAGTGCCAGCAGCTCTGGAAGGGTGTCAAATTCCGCTACTACCACCACCACCACCTGCACCGCCCTCACCACCACCCGCACCCTCCTCACCAACCAGTGAGGACAGTCATTTGCCGTGGAAAGGCAGTCTGGGCTCGCCTCCCCCCTGCGTGTCTTTGGAGGCCACAAAGATCATCCCAGTGGACCTCCAGCAGGCCTGGAACCAGAGCATCTCCTCTCTGGAGAGCATCTCTTCCCCACCGGCCCCTGCTGAGCCCATCCACCCACGGGTGAGCGCCCTCTCCAGGCTGGGTGGACCCCGCCCAGCTTCCTACACGCCACCCGGCAGCGCAGCGGGCAGCACTTTCTCCATCGGACCTCAGGTGTCTCAGGGCTCGTTCCTCTTCCCAGACAAGAAGAAGGAGGAGGAGGAAGAAGAAGAGGACGTGGAAGGGGGAGTGGCTGCGGAGATGCAGCCGCTCATGTCTTCCCTGAAGCCCCCCGGGCCATTGCCGCCTCCACCTCCGCCACCTAGCTCCGCCCCTGGCTCTGGGAGGAGGAGGACCCCCTGTGTGTACCTGAGGAGCCTGGTGACATCGCCCCCTCCTGAGCCTCACAGCAGAGGCCCCACCCAACTGTAACAGCAGATGCCAGATCAGTGGAACATCAGCCACCTGCAGAGCAGGGCTGGACTCCACCAATCAGCAGCTTCAGGATACTCACAGACATCAGGTGATGTGCTTCCTGTTAGGCCGTCCAATAGGAAACTAGCTCATCATCCATCCTCCCACAGCTGCACCTCTTAGCAGGTCCGATCTTCTCTCCTGTAGCCTGAGCTCCATGTGACCAACCTGCAGAGGTCAGAGGTCACCTGCTGCTTTTGATCTGCGCGTCACCAGCCGACACAGGTGCAGACAGGTGTTCAGATTCAGGTGACTGTTAGGCAGGTGAACGGTGTGATGTTACAGATTTTATCAGATCTCATGTTCAGACTCAAAGCAGCTGTGTGTTTATGTGTCTCTCGTGGCTTTCAGCTTCCTGTCTCCGCCTCTTTAGCCTTTTCATTTTCCTCAAAAATGCAGAGTTTTGTCTTTTGACCTCAAAGCAGGGTAAAGGGGTCAGACTGATGGTACTCCAAAGCTCCACGTGGTTGTAGTTTTTGGACATGATTGAGTGAATTAGCTGAGTTCCTGCTGCTGTTTCATCAGGATCGTTTCTTCTCAGTCTGCGGCTCTCAGCTCTGAGCCCAGTGCTGAAGCCTTAAAGCTTTCTGAAAAGGTTTGGTAATTCCTTCAGAAAGCTCTCTGTAGTTTTATCAGATAAACAGGAGGACATAGTGTATTTATTTGGAGCTATTTTTAGTGGCAGGCTAATCAACATCTAAGTCCAGAGCCAAGAGAAGTTTCCCTTCAAGGCTTTCTGATTCATTTTAAAAGTGGAGAGGCCACAAAACACTAACTATCTGTTCACCATCCGGAGGGACTCAAGCCTAGAATCAACCTGCCAACCCAGTGATTATCAGACAAAGCTCTACCGCTAGCACCACAGATGGATGTCCTCACAGTGGGCATAAAACCGAGGCACCTTAAACATCAGCGTTCTAGTAAAGATTAAATATGCAGCTTCCTGTCAGCTCTTCTCTCTCATAAACATGTTTGCCAGCTTTATTTATCCTGATGTCTGAGAGTGGATGGCAAACAGGGAGAGAGTTATAAGTAACTTTAAAAGCACGACCAGGGCCGTGAAGTCAAAGTGGCCTTTGTCTTTCTGTCAGAAAGTCCTGCAGACAAACTTCTTTAGTTGATCCTTTCACTGTCTGTTTGAGTCTGTACGTGAACCGTCTGATCTCTGTGTGGCCTCATGGACAGAATCAGCTCTCAGTCTCGCTGCTGCTCTGCTGTAGGTCTGCGTAGGAAAATCTGTGTGTTATTGATCAAATCTGCAATTTATGACTACGTAATCACGTATCAGCATATTCTTGCTGCAGATGGACATTAACAAAGTCCATTTGACTACAAGTTGGAGGACAATTTCATATTTTATGTAGTTTATTACAAAGTGAAGGAGTTATAAGTGACATAGTGAGTGCAATATAATCACAGATTATGAATAAAACAATAAAAATAATCCTTGGTCCTTGGTTGTAGCAAAGTGCATTCAAACCCCTCTCTGCAGCTGCTGACTTGGGCCTGATTTTACCTGTTTAATGTTGATTTGTTACTAATCAAATACCTTCACAAATTCAGAGGTTTTTTTTCCCTTTAAATGTCCTTTAATCAGTTGCTGGTTGAGGCAAATTTTCTGGTGCAGATTGTAAAACCCAACTGCAGACAGCAGCAGGGGGCGCTGCTGCACAGAGGGGATGCTAGTGTTAAGGCCTCCACCTGCTGCCACCCTTTAACCTGAGCTGATAGAAGCTTTTCTGACAGAGTTCTTTGCTTTGCTTCGAATCTGAATGTGTGTATTTATTCTGTCAAAGCTGCTCGTAAACCGTAAAAATCTGAAAATGTATTTTGTAAAACTGCAGACATATAAAATCTACAGAATAGTTTATTTTAAATGACCAAAGTGTGTAATAACAAGCATAATGAACATATCTATGGCGTGCGTCCGTCTGTAACTGCCTTACTCTGTCGTGTCTGTGTTCAGCTGTGTGTTGATTCAGTGTTCATGTCTTACTGCATGTGTTTCTCTGTGTGTGTGTGTGTGTGTGTGTGTGTGTGCGTGTGTGTGTGCGTGTGTGTGTGCGTGCGTGTGTGCGTGCGTGCGTGTGTGTGTGCGTGCGTGTGTGTGTGCGTGTGTGTGTGTAGAGGTGGACAACAGTCTCCGGGCCGTCCGCACGTTCTTATCCCACCAGCAGGCAAACATGTTTGTGTGATGTTTCTTTAGTTTTCTCTTGTTTTGCCAAAGAATGTTTTTTTGCCTTAACGTCTCATCGAGCTGCTTTTACTCTGTCAGCCGATCACAAATCTGCAGCATCTGCAGCCGCTCAGCTTCACCCTCAAAGTCCCGTCGGCCTCTCGATCCAGAAAGCACACAGAACAAAAAACTGACATGAGATCTCACTGTTCTCCACAGTGCTGATGCTCCATAGACTGTATATAAAAGACAGCATCGTGTTTGAAGCCTCGGGCTGAGGTGGCTCTGACAGTCGCAAGAGAGCTGTGCCGTAAATCATAGCCGACTTTATCCTCTGTTTTAGTTTAAAGGGGACCATAATTTCCAAAATGAACATCGTGTTGTATTCAGTAAAACTTGAAACCAGAGTTTTAGACGATGCACTCATCAGGAAATAAATATAGAATAATCATATACATACAAATCCAAATATAGGGTTTTGTTTTTACAATTAGAGGAGACGCCCCCTGCTGGCCATTAGAAATAATACGCTCTGCACTGGCTTCACTTTTCAGACCCAGAAGCGACATCAATCTTTGACCTGCACTTCAAAACATTTCAGCCGGAGTGAGCTAATTATAAAACTCTGTGAGTGTCACACAGGAAGCTGCAGGATGGAAGAAGGTTACAGTTTCTTTATTTTCCAAAGAATTTTCATTTTCAGTTTATTGATCTTTAAGTTGAAACTCCCTGCCTAACAGTATAGCTGCTGTTAGGTTTTTCATTTTACTAGAGTGCAGGATTTAAGACATTCAGAGTAAATAAAAGTCTTTGCAAAGCCACCTGACTCACAGAAATGTCAACATCTCAACCTCAGTAAACACGCCAACGCCTGTTCCAGCTCGCTGAACTGACACATTTTTATTTTGTCCTTCGTTTAAAACAAAGCGCCTGAGAACATCTCAGAATCCTGTAATATTTTGATTCAAAAATTAATCAGCTTTGCTTTAAAACGACCGATACATATTTTTTGTGGCATCCTGTTTTTGTAACTTCACACAGGTAAAGTTGGCATCCCAAGCACAAACCAGACATTTTGGTCTTTCTTCTGTTCTTTTTCCTTCCTCGTTGCATGTTAGGCTGAAGCTACCCCTTGAAAAAGCTAACACAAAGTAGCAGCGCATGTGTAAATAACTGAAGTGCAAAGACCTGAATTAAGACGGAGTGAAGTGCACGCTGAGTGGCTGCAGCAGGCTGCTGTGATCTGCTTCGTCTCTGCTGTCGCCTCGTGGTGCAGCTGTGATAACAGGAAACATGTCGCTGCTTGTAGAGAGGTCTTCGCACTGTAAACATACTTGAACCTGGAGCTGATGCGGTGGATGCGAGGGGATGACCTCGCCGTGTCCAGTCGATCATTGCCGCAGTGATGCCTGAATCTCTGAGACAGGGGAACGTTCTGCACAGCGGCAGGTCTTCGTCTGTTAGGCCTGTGATTCGGGCCGTTGTTTGGAAAAATCCAATGAATCGTGTCTGTCTTTGTGCCAAATGTGTGTTAGCTTTGGCTTCGGCCCAGAGATCCAAGAGTCAATAAATGTGAGGAGTGTTTTTCTGAATGAGCCCACCTGTCTCCGTGCTTCTTTATTCTACCTGCTTTACTCTTTTGATGCTTTACTTTTAATGTCTGAGGGAAACTTGCTTCATTACGTCTGATACTGTTACTCAAGACCTGTGCAGAGTAACAGAACCTAAAACGCCCTCAGAATGCAACCACCAATCAGTGGACAGATGTTTTTAAACTACACCTGTACACTGTAATGTACCTTAGCAGTGCACAGAAATACTATAATACACAGTAATTTATGCTACTTTATCCTTCTGCTCCATCTCATTTAAGACGAAATGTTATATTTTTACTTGACATTTATTTTACAGTTCTCCTTCAGAATATCAGACATCACTAAAATAAATGTTAGTAAAGTAAACATAATTTGAAGTGTTCTCAAACGGTGCAGTACTGGACTAAAAGTCGGCTCCACCCCAGAGTTTCAGTGCTTTATGTTCTTTCTGCTGGTTTCAGTTACAGCAGTAAAACATTCGATACTCTGGGAAGTTTTTCACTTCTGACATTTTCATCATTAATGTCGCTCGGTAGGTTTAGAATACCTCTGGTCTTGTGAAGGATTTTTCATTTGCAGGACTTTTACTATGATGGATGCAAAGAAGGCAAACATCCCCTCTCTGGAAAATACAGCTACATACCCTAAGCTGGCAGACAGAGTGTGTGCTAGACTGCAGCACATGAAAATGAACTCATTCGTACTTTGTATGAAACTTCCAATCAGATTTAATTATTGTTTCAGCTCAATTTAACCCTTCTCCTGACCTTCCATTTAAAATAAAGCTGTGTTCACTCACAGCACCATCTTGTGGTACAAACCCGTATTACACTCATAGTACAGTTCAGCCCTTCTTTAGCTTCTGTCGGTATCTCTTCAGGACAATACACAGTAGATATTTTTGGCAGTTAAACTCATAGTTTTTGTTTCTTCAGATTGGGCCGACAACTTTAGTTAATTTCAGAAGGTTCAGGAGTATTTTCAACATTTAAAAGCGTCAGAGTTAAATACCAGAGCCAGGTATTTACCAAGTTAAATACCTGGCTTGTTATAGCTGTAACAAGCCAGGGGCTGTGTGTAAATGTAAACCCGTTGAGCTGTATGGTATCAGTGCTTCTGAACAAAGCCTTACAGCACGTACTGTATGCATCATGTTGAAACAAGAACCGACATGCATTCATCTGGCCGTGCTGAAACTGTACAAATATTTCTCTTTACTTTTGTTGTTCCTGATTTGCTGCCAGATCTGCTGGTATGTACACAAACAAGGTCTTGACAAGGAGACTGATAATCAGATTATCTCTGAATGCAGCTCGCTTTGTAGTTCACCTCTGCAGACGTCATTTAACGTGCAGCAAAAACTACAAACAGATGAAATTAAAAAATGTGAAATTTAAAGTTAGAACAGCTTGTTTTTATTCAGTCCTGCAGCCTAAAAAGGAAAAGTTCAAATTTGAATTTGAGTTGAACGAACATAAAAATGAATTCAAACTTTTTACAAAGTCAAACAGAAAATATCAGCCGATTTCACAAAATTCACAAAACTATTTAAATAAGCAGTGCCTTAAACAGAATTGTTGTGTTTTTCAACACAGTCTTACTTTTTATATCCATCAAAACTATTCCCTACTTTAAATAAGCAGAAAAGTCTCATCATGTAAAGCAGGCTTTCTTTATTATTTTAACATGAGCTTGATATGACATATGACCTCTTGTTTCATCCAATTTAAAGTGAAAATCTGTCTTTGGTAGAGATTAATGAGTGTTTTCTCAGACATATCAGGTGAACTGATCAGCACTGCTCCTTCACCTTGTCTATGAACAGTAATGCCTTACCAAATGAATCGTTGCTCTTTCAGAATCAGAATCAGAATCAGAATCAGAATGGGTTTATTGCCAGATGTTGAGGTTTACAACATTAGGAATTTGCTGCGGTGCTTCAGTGCAAACAATAAGAATTAAAGTGCCATGTAGAAAGAAAGATATGTGCATGAGATATACATTAGATATATACATGAGAATAAGAATTAAGAGTGCTACGTAGAAGGATATATACATGAGTGCAGGTGGTGATCAGTGCCAGACATGGAATGATGCAGTGACACAGCGTAGGGTCATGTGTTAGTGGCGGGGACAGTCATATGGTTATTGTTCATGTGTCCAACAGCAGAGGGGAAGAAACTGTTCTTATGGCGAGAGGTTCTGGTGCGAATGGACCGGAGCCTCCTGCCTGAGGGGAGCAGGTCAAACAGACTGTGTCCAGGGTGAGAAGGGTCAGCTGAGATCCGGGCTGCACGCCGCAGTGTCCTGGAGGTGTACAGGTCCTGCAGAGATGGGAGTCTGCAGCCAATCACCTTCTCAGCAGAGCGCACAACACGCTGCAGTCTCTGTTTGTCCCTGACAGTGGCTCCAGCGTACCACACGGTGATGGAGGAGGTGAGGATGGACTCGATGATTGCAGTGTAGAATTGCATCATCGTCCGTGTTGGCAGGTTGAATTTCTTCAGCTGCCTCAGGAAGTACATCCTCTGCTGGGCTTTCTTGATGACGGAGGTGATGGTGGGCTCCCACTTCAGGTCCTGGGTGATGGTGGTACCCAGGAAGCGGAATGAGTCCACAGAGGTGATGGGGGTGTCAGTCAGGATGATGGGGGGGAGTGGGGCTGTGTGCTTCCTGAAGTCCACAATAATCTCCACTGTCTTCTGGGCATTCAGCACCAGGTTGTTGTGGCTGCACCAGGACACCAGACGTTCAACCTCTCTCCTGTAGGCAGACTCGTCCCCGTCCGAGATGAGTCCAATAACGGTGGTGTCATCTGCAAACTTGATTAGCTTGACAGACTGGTGGGTGGAGGTGCAGCAGTTGGTGTACAGGGAGAAGAGCAGAGGAGAAAGAACACAGCCCTGAGGGGAGCCGGTGCTGATGGTCCGGGAGTCCGAGACATTCTTCCCCAGCCTCACGTGCTGCTTCCTGTCCGTCAGGAAGTCAGTGATCCACCGGCAGATGGGATCAGGCACATTCATCTGGGAAAGCTTGTCTCGGAGATGGTCTGGAAGGATGGTGTTGAAGGCAGAGCTGAAGTCCACAAACAGGATCCTGGCGTAGGTTCCTGGGGAGTCCAGATGCTGCAGGATGAAGTGTAGGGCCATGTTGATGGCGTCGTCTACAGACCTGTTGGCTCTATATGCAAACTGCAGGGGGTCCAGGAGGGGGGCCGTGATAGGCCCCGCTGATCGTGCTGTAGCAGTGATCCAATGTCCTCTCCTCTCTGGTCGGGCATTTAATATACTGTTTGTATTTCGGAAGCTCATGGCTCAGATTTCCCCTTTAACAATGAGCGAGTTCATGAAACTGATAAATGAAAAGTTTCTGCTGTTGCTTGTTTGACATTAAATAGATACAAAATATAGCCTGAGGACCTGAACAGACCAATTCAGTCTGACCTCTTACACCCTTATAGAAAACTACAAATAAAAAATAAATACAACCAGTGTCTGTGGTACTGTACGCTAACCACTTTGTGTCATACCTCCTACAGTTCATGGAGAGTAGCATGAGTAAGCACGGTGTGCATGGTATTTGAATTTAGCTGTTTGTACCCTGGCTCTTCCTTTACTTGAAACATGCAGCTCAGCACAGCACGCTGCGTGACTGCAGAGGGCGCTGTGGAGCGAGCACGCACAGTGCAGACGCCATGCAGGTGAAGGGGTGAAAGTAGGTCTCCTGTGGATATATTTGGAAGGATGATTTGTGATGAAGCGCTGAAGCAGGACAAGTGTTCCTGAATCCTGGCTGAAGGAAGAACTCCAAACAGTGGTGAGTGTGGACACACACACACAACCGGATACCGCGCACCAGGGTCGGTTTCAAGCTGAACCTGACTCCCTGACATTAGCCACACCTGTTAGCTAATTTGTTAGCCTAAATGGAGGATGGGTATGTCCTTAAATATGGAGACAGCTCCTCAGTGGCGGTGAGGTGAAGATTTTTGTGTTTTCTGCCTGATAGAGTCCTGACCGGAAGTTCGTAATTCAAACGGTTGTTTAACGTATTTGGCGGTTTGGCTAACTCTTGCTAGCTTCCTTTAAGCTGAAATTAGCCTCGTGCGCCTCTCTCTCTTTAGTTTTAAGAAATGGAATAAAGCTTTCACAAGTCTGAATTTATGTTTTGTTTTGTTTTAATTTTAAAAAATAAATTTAGTTATGAATAATATAGGTAATTATACAACTTTTGTCATTGATACTTGTAGCAGTAAATGGACTTTTGGAAGCCATGCAGGGATTTAGTCTCTCTCATAAAAGACAAAAACAAACTCCTGACATTTTATTTTATTGAATGCTTAAACTTTAAGTCCTTTTATAATCAAGTCTCTTCACTAACTTCTGGATTTGATCTCAGGATTGACAGTGTGTGTCACTATCTTATACCATGTCAGGTTAAAGTTGGATAACAGTCATTAGCGGTGTGTTTGGAAGTAACAGTTTTGCCTTCAGGGCCTGATGATTGTGTGTGACGGTATTCAGTTGTAGTTTTCTGTGCTCTATGATGGCCTGCAGATGTAACTTTCAGCTCCTTCAGTAAACCTGTCTGATTTTCATTATGTCTTTCCAGAGTTTAGCCTCGAGCTGCATGTTGTGTAACTGTGAGCTCTGCAGCAGCACGCCCTGCGCCTTAAACATACTGTAGGAACAGTGTTTAGTGGGTGGACGACTGGCTGTAATTACTCCCTACAGTTAGGAGGAGCACGTTGAACTTTGGGAAGTTGGGTGTAGGGCTGCTCGATTATGGCAAAAATGATAATGATAATCACGATTATTTTCACTGAAATTGAGATCACGATTATTTGACGATATTTATTTAACCCTTTAAGACCTACTATGGAACCAAGTCCACCAGAGCTTATATTATTATTATTATTTTTTTTACATGCTGTAGTGCCATTTGTGGGAGCATTTCAAGTTGCTATACATCAATACAACTGTTATAGCCCATATTTTAATAATATGTCTGCATTAAGTCCATAGTAATTACATAAATTAGCAAAAAAGTGCAATAAACTACAAAAAAAATTGAAAATCGCTTTTGTTTTGTTTACATATATTTCTACTTGGAGAAATTTAAGAGGTTTATCCCTCAAAACTTTAAATACAATAAAGTTGCAAAAAATAGTTTACAACAACAGGAAATTTATTTTGAGTGTCTTCATAGTTTTATTTTGGAGATACAGCAATTTTTATATACTGCAGGAAAAACAAAAAACAATCCTATGATGCAAATTTGCAAAGAAAACAGCAGGTGCATCATTTTACTGTGGGAAGTGTTACGAACAGCTGATCGGATCGGCAAAGCGTGTTTCTGGAATATTATGTTTTTGTTCCTGCAAGCGCTTTTTATGCAATTTTTGCAAAGCTATATGTGGAAGGAAACCGTGACCGAGGACAAGCTGATGGCATAAGATGTAAGTACAACTCCTCCGGTTTCATATGCAAAACAAATTATTGCGCTAGCTTACACGGTTCAGGTTCTACAGGGATTTAAAAATAGTTACGCAAAACGGAGCGTGCTGCTCTGACCGGCTTTAAAGGGTTAACAATGACTTTAAAAAAATAATATAAAATAGTGTGCAACACCACTGAAGTTTTTTTTTTTTTTTTTTTTTAAACTCTCTTTTCAACCAACGGCAGTCACTCTCCAAATAACTTCTGCTTAGCTTTCCGAGCTTCCCTCGGGTCCTCTTAATCAGCGGTCTCCACCCTTTTTTGCGCCACGGACCGGTTTATGCCCGACAATATTTTCACGGACCGGCCTTTAAGGTGTCGCGGATAAATGAGGGAGGGGCTAATAATCGGCTCAGTCATTTTTAATGATCGTTGAAAGCCCAGATCGTAATCGTGATTAAAATTCGATTAATTGAGCAGCCCTAGTTGGATGGTTAAGGAACAGTTGCTTTGGCTGTTAATTGTGATACCTGGTAGATACAAATAATATACCAAAAATATTCATAATGTCACATAAAACTGCAGATCAGCTGTAACTTGGACAGCTTAGCTGCATTGTTTATGTTTTGAGTCCAACTTTTGTACTGTCTAAGGTCCAAAATGAGTGCAGATGGTACAGGTGGTTTTAATGGTAGGATTTAACCTGTCTCAAGCGTAGGTCTGCTTTTTTCAGTTTGTTTATGTGCGATTTTTTTGGGGGGGATTTATAGGTCATAAATTTATGAGAAAAAAGTTTACTAGAGACAGCAAAGATGAAAACTAGCATTTTTTTTATCAGTAGTCAACTAATAATGATGTTCTTCAGCTTTTTAATATTTAACCCTCCAATTCTGTGCACCCCACCCCCTTACTTTAGTCTTCCGGTCAAAATTGACCATTCTGTTTTAACAGGTCTTAAATTAGCACAACAAACATTTTTCACCACTTAATTCAGTTCAGTGGGTGGATCAATGGGTTGCTTAGTGGGTTGTTCAGTAGGTCGTAAAGTGGGTCTTTCATTTGGTCCTTCAGTGGGCCGGTCAGGGGCCGGTGGGGGGTGGCTGGAGGGGGGGCTGTGGTTGTTGAGTGGATTCCCATTCATTTCCTATGGCGGTAACTTATGACCAGGAACACCACAGATGTAAAAAGGTTGATAAAACACTCCAAAGTCAATGAAAGAGGTGCTCATCATTTTTATATGTTCAAGTGCATCGTGTGGAGGATGTATTAAGGCCTTGAGGCAATCAGATGTAAAACACAATATTTATGAGTGCTTTAAGTTGTAAATTGGTCAGATTTCACCGTTTCATTTTAACCCCTTGCATTCTGTGTGACACCGAAAGTGATTCTTGTAATATTTACAATAATTGCCAAAGATGGATCACAGCTAAGTGTTTTGTATATGTGGGCTTTATGTGCAATCTCTTTATTACTAGCCACAAATAACAGGGAGACTGTTGACACCATCAAACACCCGTTCCAAGCAGGAAAGCCCTGTGAGTGTACAGCAGTTTAAAGACCTTATATCTGTGATTAAGGATTAATAAAACTGTTTTCATTATCCACCAACTGTAATGTTTTCCTGCCTCTGAAGAGTTGCTGCTCACCTTCGTCTCTATCAGAAAGTATGATTTTCTTTTTCTTTTTATTGTTGTTAAGTGCTGCACATTTCAGTTCCACTATAGTTGGTAGTTGGGAAAGAAAGAAATCCATGTGACAAACGTCGATGTGCCTCTTTGTCAATATTTTGGAGTATTTCAAACAGAAAGGTGAAGGATGGGCATTCTGTTTATATTATAATGAAAGGTTTCTTTAGTTTAATTCTGGGCTGAATTCAGAGCCAGATAAATGTTTTTGAATGTGACCCACAAACCAGGAGAAGCCTTCAGAGTCTAAACAGCTGACAGACACTTGCAGACATTTGGACTCATCACAGGGGGAACCTTAAGAGTCACTGTCTCTCAGTCTGGATTCTTCTGTTGTTCAGCATCTGTGTACATCTGTAGCATTTCACTGTGATTATTGCTCTAACATTTACAAAACTGTCACGCTCACATCAGAGACATTAAATTAAAGATGGACATAGTTACAGCGACATCACGTATCGCTTTGTGTTGTCCAGGAGTGAAAACTTGGCCTCCTCTGCCATCTTTATGTTATGTAATCAAAGACGAGTGATCTGACAGAGAAATTGAGGGACTGTCAGTCTCACAGTAAATCATCCCCAATCATCCTTTATTGTCCTCTGAGCACTAGCAGAGGCCAGAATGTACAAAACAAACATCCAGTTGGATTCAGTAAGACTGTAAACCGGCGACCGAGACTATAAACTCATCAGGAAAGTGTTTACAGCATTACCCTGCTGGCCGGCCTCATTTTCTTTCTTTCTGTAGTGTATACCTCAGATTCAGACTGTCCTGCCATAGCCATTGTTATACTGGATACTAGGGGTGCAACGATACACAAAATTCACGGTTCGGTCGGTTCGATACTTTGGTGTCACGGTTCGATATTTTTTCGATACAAAAAAAAATGTTCATGCCTTTTTAATTTGTCATTTATTAAAATTATAAATATATATTTTAACTCAAAATTACAGTTTTTAAATTTAACCCTAACCCTTGTGCGTGTTTTTTATTTTGACAGCAAATGCGCACCTGCGGACCACTTATGTGCAGCCCTGGTTATTTAGCTCGTCATATTGCAGCCACAGAAATTCTTTTGTCCATGAAACCATAAAGCTGCACTTTCTTTTTGCCTTATAGTCTGATTTGTCATAACTTTTCCGTTTTGTGGTAAGCTTTTCTTTGGCTGTCACTTCTTCACCCTGACCTGTCTTATTTGGCTCAGCAGAACTAAAATATATATCTGTCTGTGAAGGTTCTCAGTCATCCAGGTCATCGTAGTCAAATATATATCCTGCTGCTTTTACGCACACACTCACATAAGCTCAGCGATTCTCTGCGCGATCAACCTCTCACATGTTTAAGCTGCGGGAGATTTCACTTGTCATGTTTGCATAGTAAGCTAACGATTAATAAGACGATGTCAGAGGAATTGGTGCGCAAATTATCATCACTCACAGATCAGTGCTGTCGCTCTCTATACACAGTTCGCACGATTGCAAAGTGAAAGCAAAAAAACAAGCGCAAATTCAAACGCGATTTCAATATGTCACATATTGACAGTGGCTCACCGATGCCAATGACATAATTACCCAGCTACATTTCCGAAAGAATGCAAAAGCATTGACATATATTTTTCCTACAATAGCCCGACGGGCAGGGCAGAGATAGATTTTGGTACCCCGACTGAAAAAATCGCTAGCTCCAGGACTTGGGCTAGCGATATTGCAAGCCCTGTATCTGATTGAGGAATCACTCATCTTTGGAAAAGAGAGTTTATTACAGAGAAATGCCTCTTTCCAAAATAAAAGCTATACTATCCGCTTCTTCTGGGCTATATTCTCAGCAGCATATTAAACAGCTGTCTAAATGACTCGGCTAAAGTTAGTAGCATGCTTGCTTGTTTTTTTCTGCTTCCACTTGTCTTTGCACTAGGATGATGTTGGCGTAAATGTGCAGTCATATTCGTTGTGTTCCCGCTAGTGCTTTCAGGTTAATCTCGTTGAAATGACCTTAACGCCACAACACGGCAAATCTCCATTAACGAGCTACCGCCGATCGCCCCGTGCATGGGGCTAGACGGCCAACACGTTAACGAGCTAACTGCGCTAACACACTAGTTCCCACCCATGTAATTGAGCATTGCATGGCACATCCAACATACTGTTTTACTTTAGTCCATGACTCGCTTACCTTCAGGGTCATACGTCACATGAAAACCAAAATAATTCCAAACGCCAGATCTGAATGAGGGTGGGGAGGTCCATGTTGTAAGGAGAGCTTAACTTCTGTCTCGCTAGCTTGCCCTGCGCTCTTCCTTCTGACGATGCTGTCTGTGTTGAGCGCTCAGTGAATCTGCGTTCGACTACTCCGCCTAGGCTGCACTGTCAACCCTAGGCGGAGTAGTCGAACGCAGATTCACTGAGCGCTCAACACAGACAGCATCGTCAGAAGGAAAGTTGATAAAATAAATTACAAATTTTGTATTGTTCGATACATATGCGTACCGAACCGAAAGCACTGTATCGAACGGTTCAATATCGATACGAATATCGTTGCACCCCTACTGGATACCACGTATAACTATAACCATGTAATAACTGAAATGGCACAAATGGAAATGAAGAAATGTACAGATAAACCCTGAACAAGGGGAGCCTATAGAGAATTTACAGAGCTGATCTTGTTTGGCATCACAGTGCATTTAGGTCATAATTCTGATTGCAAAAGCTGCCGGACACGTTTGTTTGTTTGTTTGCTGGATTGCTCCCACATTCATGAAATCGTTTCATTATTAGCCACAGATGCTAGCTGTTCGTGGAGTAGGGCTGCATGTGTTTGTTGATGTTGGGGATCACCAATGCTCAAGGTTACTGATGATGGCTCATTTTGTTTTTACTCATTTTTGGCTCATATCCTCATTCATGCATCAAATTAAGGTTATTAATACTATGAGATTGATACTGAATTGCCTCACTGTAGTCTCAGATAATTGACACTTTCAGCTCAGTCAAGTTCATGCTCAAACATCTGCATGCTATGAAATGTACAGGTGTGTTTGGGGGGTGGGGACAAGGTGAATGATTTCACAGGTAAGAGTGTGATTAGAGTCAGATTCCCACCCACTGCCAAATGTAGTTTGGATCTGATTCCATGTCTTTGGCATTTTTAACATTTACTGTCTTCCAGTCTTTTTATATCCTTCAGTGTCTCTGCCTGTTTTACCTCTTTGTATCTGAGGAAGAAGAATCACATGCTCCTGTTCACTGTGTTTGTGTTTGGCGCACAGCAGCCGTTTGTCCTCTCCTTCTTAAGTGACCTCCAGAACAGTCATTCGTCCTCGTATCTTTTCAAGTGTCCTGCTGTTGATTTATCCTGTCACGGAGGCTTCAGTGACCTCACGCGATATGCATTTGGTTTAAAAAGGGAAAAAAAAATCCTCCTTCAGCTGCTGTCAGCTGATGATTAAAAGAAAACAAGCAGCCCTCAGCATTTATCTCTGCAGCTTTAGTCTCTGAGGTGGAAGTTGGGCTGTAATGGAAACCCCACCTGTTTCGCAGACTTGGAGCATGACACATCTGTTTTACAACAACTGCTCTCAGATCTGCGTCTCCTTTAACCTCTCAGCTGCTGCTGTTGCTCAGAGTTTATCCTGTGAATCACAGCCTCGCCCTCCATCAGGCTTCTCCAACAGTCTAGTAAGGCCTGAGCCCCAGGGAAAGCACATACCAACACCTCAGCAGGCCGATGGACGCTTTCCTGGCAGGCAGTGATTCTGCTGCATCAGACAGCAGAACAACAAAAGAGAAAGTTTTAAACACCTTGTCACAAATCAGGTTTCCTGCTCAGTTTTTCTCCCAGTGTTGAGTCTGGGTGAGCAGAGCAAAGACGGTGTGTTCACCGTGATATACGGAGAAGAACCTGTTGAAGATCAACTTGGCTGACATAGAACAGTGCTGTGCTATGATTTATGAAAACTGACTAGTGTGGTGTGTGTCATCAACATATAGAAAATACTGTATCAAGATTTAAAAAATCATGTTGCACTTGACTTTTCCTTCAGGGTCAGTAGATTGAGCTCAAACTGTTTCTTACTCTCACTTTTGTATTGACAACATAGGTAATAATATACTGGGATTAAATATCACGTTACTTTATTATCACTTTGTTAGTAACAGGTTCTAACATGTACAGTGTTCCTGAATAAAGGAATTTATCCCCTTGGTTTTTATTAAGGAAGTAAAAAAAAAAACAAAAAAAAAAAAAACAACTTCCTTTACTTCCAAAAACCAAAGAAAAGCTGCTGGTGCAGCACGTGGGAACAACCTCCAGACTGCTGCCACCCTGCTGTTGGGTGAAGTAAACACAGAACGGTGTAGAACCGAACATGATTAATCAGCATGTGGTCACCAACACCTGATCTGTGGAATCCTAATATTGGAGTAATGCATGCTTATAAATATTGCTGAGAGTTATCCAGGTGAATGATAAATTAAAGCTAGATTCCTGCTTCAGCCCCGGTTTATAAAGATGCCTGACACTGTTATGTCATAGTCCTGGTGTTGTGTATATAAAGCCTGGCTGGGTGTTTAGACATGTAGAAAGTTTTAATGAGAGAGCTTGAGGCTGAAGGAAGTGATGATTCATGCATTGTAATTGAAGAGAGCAGAGTGCTGTCATTACTGACGGCTCTGTGTATGCAGGACCGTCGCTCTGACTCCGTGCTCGGCTGAGCTGCAGGCCTGGGCTCGAAGCAGCGTATAAGACCCTCCTTACCCAGCAGGCGAGGAGATGGATGTTTATGTGTTGCAGGTCAGCGGGGTAACCCTGCTTGCCTTTCCCCATGCCTACTCAGCAGCTAAGTGGATGTAGTTGTTTATGAAGCCTGCAGTCTCACCTGGCTTGGTGGGTGTAAATCTGAGGCTAATTGTTAGTTTTGTCAGACAGCCGGCCAGCTGTAAACAGCAGATTGAGGAAGCTGGGTGTATAATGAGGAGGACACGCCCGCTCAGACTCTCTGATGGAGCCGCTTCAGCTCCCACACTCATATCTTCTTTTCTGAAATCTTATGCACACGGCCTGTGACATGCATAGTGTGAGCCCACTGATATCTCAGCTGCTGTTTGTGATGTATTCTTTAAAAGTCTGGAAAATAAAAATGTCATCATCCACTCAGATTTCATCTTGATGCATGCTCAGTCATCCAGGTAAGTAAATCTCCAGAAGTTGATTCTGTTCATGAACAGAATCAACTTTTAGAGATCCACTCAGATTGTACATTTTTACCTTATATGGCTCAAAATGTCTCTCTGTGAAAAGAAGTGGTGAAAAATGATAGGAAATCATGAACTTTAACCTCCTAAGACCCGAACTCTTCCATGGCATGCATCTTTAATTTCTCTTTGATATTTGGGCTGATTGGGTCCTGACCCTGGCCTGGTGGTGGAATTGAACTCAGGACCTTCTTGCTGTGCGCCAACAGTGCTAACCACTGTGCTGCCTCGTAAGAGGATATCAGGCCCTTGTAGAGCAAAATTGAGTATTTTGGTCTAAATAACCCAAAATGTGATGTCCACATATGTGGACGCCAGGTCCTAGGAGGTTAACCAAGTATTTATCCATAACAAGAGAAACACACTGCAGTAGTGTAATAATGATTTACTTCTGCGCAATGAAGCAATGAAGACGTGGACTGTCTGCAGGAGATGCTGGGCGTGTCTTGTTGGCCTGAGTTATGGGACATTGCGGTCTTTGTTTTAAGTTTGAGTAACTGTACCTGTTTATCCAGATGTTGTCGCTGTCCTAGAACATCCCTGTAATGTTATATCTCACTGCCTCCAGATAGTAATACTAGAGTAAAACCTCAGAAATGTGATGTGTGCACATGTGTATCACATCATATGTCAGTACTAAAACACAGGTGGATTGACATGATTGTAACCTGTGTAGTTGATATTGAATATATTTGATATTCCAAAATTGCTCACTTCTTCTCTTCTTTAAAATGGAATTAAATTGATTGATGTTATAAATATTATGCTTAGCCTTCTGTGCCTTATCAAACAATCTAGTGGAGCCAGGAGGAATATTTCTTTGCTGAGCACCTCTTGAGCCAATCAGAAGTTGCAGCTGTAAGAGAGTAGTAGGAGAACTGCTAGTCCTGCTCTGACCAGGCTGTGATCGCTGCCATTGACATAAACTGATGGCTCATTAAGAGTGGGATGATTGTCAGCCGCCCTCCTTCATGTACAGTGTGTGGCTGAAACAATAAAAACGACACAGCATAACTGCTGCTGATGAGACAGCCACTTCCAGCATGAAGAGAACAGAAAGGCTTCACTGGTGGGACGTATCATCATACAGCAATAAATGATTTATCCCGCCGTAATATGTGAACCAAAGTGGACAGATACCTGCTCCATAGTTACACTAATTCATTTGCCGTGCTCGCCACACAAAAGCTAAAATAAAAACACTCTTCTGAAGAAGTAGACCTACTAAAGTTATGTAATAGTTTATTCAAATGCAGTGCATGGAGAATAGCTTTAAAGATGGCACTATTCATTGTTAGATTTACTATCTGATGGCAGCTGTAAGTGAGTCTTCCTTTACATAAGGAGCAGCGATTATTCCGGTTAGTAAAAATAATGTGTCAGTAATCCATCCTTCAGCCACAGGGGAATGTGGCTGCCCAGTTGGGAGGTCCTTGCCTTTCTTTGGAAACAGAACCAGGACCAGCCGGCCAAGAATGAAGCTATTCTATGAGGGCTTAGCTCCAAGCCTGGCCCTGCTCCTCATTGGCTGTGTGAAATTGTTCTGCGAGGTGGAAAACCTGCTCACATTCTTCTCCGATGAGCTGTTTTGTCACTCGGACAGCTCAGAGCAGAGAGATGTACTGTTTTATAGATTTGTTGTCATCCTGTAGATGTCTCTGTGCCTCTCAGCTCTCACGGCACCAGTAATTATACAACAGGGCACAGAACGGGCCCACCGAGGCAGGCCTATTTGGATAATCACCACTTTACATGTGACTGCACGCTGGACGCCCCGTCCAAACTGCTCTGCATGCCATTGTGTTTGTTCACACGTATGAAACGCAGTGTGATTGCATAACGAGAGAAATATCTATCTATCACCAGGTTCAGAGGTGTTACACTAATGTAGTTATCAAATGTAGTTGTTTAGTTGCATGTCCAGGATTAATAACCAGAGTAACTCAAAGAACCTGCTCTCAAAATTCCTGTAAGAAAAACTCTTTGAACACAAGATTTTGTTTTATGACTGATAAAAGTTTCTTTTAGGGCTGAGTGATTAGCTGGGTGACCCTGTAAGATGTTCAGTTAATTAAATCTTGAAGTTAATTTTAAATATGACTTCAATAAATGTTGAAATTCATAAATTACAACCATTTTTAGAGTCAGATTGGGGGTTTACTCAGTAGGAGGTAAGCTCGGTGGCTAACAGCTTGTGATTGACAGTTAACTAACCAACATGTGGTTTTATAGTCAGTTTCACCCCTCGCCTTCGCTGTCTGCGATTATAAATCAAGCCCAGGCTTTTTCCTTTGCAGCAGTGCACCTTTTCCACTCCCAGAGAGCCTAAAATCACTCAGTTTGGTTCGTGCTGAGTCAGGAAAGAGGAGGGAAAACCTTTGGTCAACAAGATCTAAAAGACGTACAAGTTATAACAAAGCCTGTGGAAAGATCGTTAAAGGTTGCCTACAGTTGTGGGGCTTCCTTACTTAGTCTGCTTTTAGTGGTATAAAGCTAAGTTTCGGTTGGTAGTCGATGTCGGCCCTTCTTACAGTTACTGAGGTTTATAGTGTAATTGTGTTCAAACGATTTTGAAAAGTGCAGTATGTGAGACAACAGAAAACCCTTGCTGACTTTTGGAGACTGCTTTTATATTTAGGAGTCTTTATAAATGGAGCTGGGACTGGGCGGTTTAAGCCACTGATTGTGAAGCAAGCTGACCCGGTTCACCCTCCTGCCCCTCTTCCTTTTCTCTCCATATTCAGCAGTCACATGAAAAGAGGGCCGTTTTGAGGCCATTGAAGCTGCAGTCAGGCTAAAGTGTTGCCTTTAAGGAGCCCTCCGGGGAAGCCTGGCCAACACATAAAAGCTTTGGATTCAAGGCAGACTCCACAGAGGCCTCTTCAAGGCCGGGGTTCAGGACTGAACTGAAGCTGCTCACCACAACAGACCAGCAGGACAAAATATGCAGTCGCTGCAAGAAAAGAGCGGCGGCAGGGAGCCTTTTTACTGCCAACAGGAAGGAGATGGGGTTTGAAGGAGCGTCATCGAGGCAGTGTTCGCTTTGACGTGAACAGTGGAGTGCTATATAACTGTAATGGTACTTTACTCGGGACTGTTGCCCACTTCATACACTTAAACAGTGCAAGTATAAGATAAGAGAAGGCGTTTATTTCCCACCATCTCCAAGAGTGGAATCTCAGTTATCTCTTCTCGTACAGCAGTAAAAGATTCATTCCACCTTAATTAGCTGACTTGGGTGGATTGATATCAGCGAAGAAGTAAAGTGTTAAAATCATAACATTAGCCTGCTTCTTTAATCTGTTTCTTTGCTGATTTTCATAAGTAGAAATTATGAACTAGATTAAAGGATTTGTGGTTTCAAGTAAACACCTGACCATGTCCTCAGACTCATTGTCATCACAGGTGGTTCAGTGTCAGCTGGTCATGTTATCAGTATATCACCTACGAAAAGGAGATAATGCAGTAGACCCTGAAACAACTGAACTGCACATCTTCTGCCCCTTGGCTGCACCAAAACATCACTGACACAGGGCAGACCTGATGATGTCAACGCTCCATGGAAACAGGTTGACTTATTGCCAGAAGGAAAAACTGTCACTATGATTGTCAAGGGAGCAAATAACCTGCAGCAACAGCCTGATATTACTCCTGAAAACCCGCAGCAGGAATTGGCTGAAGCCAAGTTCACTGTTTGGGCAAACTGAGATAAAGAGCTGGTCCAGTGTTCCACAGCCAGATTGACTTCGACGTTTGCCTGGATAGCAATCCCTTTGAAGCTGGAACACACCCTGCGGTCCTCCATCTTGAAAAAGAGAAACTCAGTTTTCTGAAGGCATGTCAACCAGGAGAGCTCCACAACGTCTGGAGCATCCACTCAAAAACAATATCTGCCTGTTGATGTCTCACAATCCCACCATCATACACAGATGTCTGTTAAATTGGATTAATTGGAGTATTTGTTGAAAATGATCCTGCATGACTTTCAACTTTAATCAGGTAAAAAAAAGAAATTGTATAGTTTCATTTACAGTTTCTTTACTTTACTTTTGTAACTCTTTAAAAAGACACAGTTCATTTAGTGTCTTCAGTTAAATTATACTTTGGATTCAGGGAAATCTGCAGTAACTGTTTCAAAGCAAAAGTCTAAGCGTGTAAAATAAGGAGTATCTCGGTATTGACCAAAATGATTTATAGTCCCAGTACTTAGTAGTACTTGTGTTTATCTGTAATAGTTGCTGTTGTGTGGGCTCCTCCCATCAATAATGGATCCAAAAGTTGCTTCCATTCTTCCAGCCTTGTTAATGCTGTCATTATATTTATTGAACAGAAAGTCAAACCGACTCTCCTGCCAGCAGTCATTAATCACTGGTTCTGCCAGCGCTGCAGGGTTTATTTGATCAACTCCACCTCTTCCTCCTCCTGTTAATGTTTCTTTATTCATACTCCGTTTGGCTGAATCCTCACATTCCTCACACAAAGCATGAAGCAGAGTTGGTGACAAACACTTTGATTTTCTGTCAACCACGTGGAAAAAAAGATTTTAAATGAAAGTAACCCACGGCCACCTGTTGATTCACAGGTTCTTACAGCTTGGATTTAATTATTGGGGGAAAAAGTCTTAGAACATGCCAAAAACTTAATTCATTAAATGCAACAATGTGATAGGTTGCTCTGATTGATTTTTCAATGGAGTTCAATTGGAGTTCATGAGAATGCATCCATTTTTGCAAGACATAATTACACACTCATCAGTGTATTTTTCTAAGTACAATAATTTCTATTAAATTAACACAAAACAACTGACTGTGCCTTTTATAGTACAGGTGTCTATGAAAAAGAGGAAGTTGGCTTGTTTACAGCTAAAGATGATGTTCCATGTTCTGGCTGAAGTATTTCTGTAAAAATTCATATAGTCCTTATAACTTTGGCTATAAATAAAAACATAAAACTAAATACCAGCTATGTTTGAAAGAAAGTTTGTGAAATTGGGCTAGTTGACATATAATGATGCGCTAACTGGGGGCTAACTGTTTCTTCTAAAAAAACCAACAAAAAACCAACTTTGGTGCTTAGGTTGATATGTCAGTATTTGATTGGCAGATATCCTGTGCCTGGTTATTGATACCCTGGCTGCTGCTTTTGTCTCATGGAGGTCTGAGTGTTGTCAGTAAATGAGAACAGACTGCAGGCAGCTTCCTTCCTGGAGGACCGAGTCTCCACAGACAGAACATCACCCACTAAAGGATTATCCTGCTGTAAATACAGTTGAAAGGGGAAGATAAAAGCCGTTGCTCATAAATCTTGCTGTCGCCGATCCAGTCTGATATACACCTGCTATGGTGACTGTTGCTATATTTAAACATCAGGCTTCTTTAACGTGAATACACTCCCACAGAGTTCACAGCTGCTTCTTTGTGTTTGGTGAAGTGCGTCCGCACTTTGCAACCTTTAATCCTTTGATGTATTCATCCAGTCTGGGTCTGCTGAGTCTGTTATGAAGGTGGTGTTTGTATGTTTAAATTTAAGTTGGATCTTCCTATCTGAACTGTGCCTGGCATTTGGCTGTGAGTCCATTAGAAGCCCAGCGTTGCCTCTGGTCTACGTCAACTTCTGCTGGGCTTTAGATAGAAGAGCTACAAGCTGCAGTCTTTATGTGAGCGGTGGTTCCACATGCTGCTTTTTGACTGTGCTTGACCCACCAAGTCCTCACGGGAGCACTTTTGAGGAAAAGAGGCATCAGAAATATTTATTTGCAGGAATACTCCGGTTTGCCTCATGTGGCGAAGAAAAGGGTTATTTAAGACATTACTGAACTACTGAATACATAAGTTCTAGTTTATTCAATCTTAAATCTTGTGTAAAAATGTTTAAAATAGTCCAATAACTCTAATCTCTGGCCGGAATAGGCTGTCTTCATCTTGTTTTTATAACATTACAGAGGTTGGTAGACTTGCACTGACTGTGTGCAACACTAAATTGCCTGTGATGCTGGTTGAAGCTTCCATCTTTTCTGGTGGAAACCCTGAGATGTTTCAGTTGATGCTTCTGTTGTCGTTAGTTTTGTGTCCTTTTTTTGTTTTTGGTCTGAGCATCACTGTGAGGCTCAGAGTGTTTAACTCAGTCACTGCAGCAGAACACAGCTGTGACCTACAACATACGCTCATTACCGAGCTCCCTGTGCTGCTTTTTATTCATTTGATCTGATTTCCCCTCGTGTCTTTTCCCCGGAGACACCGCGGGGTCCCTGTGAGACCACTAAAGACCCTCTTAAGGTTAAAGGAGGACCACCTGCCACTTAGCGTTAGTGGAGACAACAATAACCCTCAGGACAGAGGATGCATCCCTGTATCCTGTTGCATTTTTGTTTCTATCTATTCAGTTTTTGTCTCTGTCAGTGCTCATATGATTACTGTCATGCTTCAGTTTCACAACAGCACCTGATTTTTGTGATTAAAGAAGTTCTGCTTCTGTTGTTTTAAACCCATCTGGAGACTGAGCTCACATATGCAGAGGACCACGTAAACTCGCGTGCAAATACTGGGATTTACTTCTGTATACATGCAGGTATTTTTATTTTGGTTGGTATTGACTCTATTTATTTATTGAGTTAAAAAAAGAAGCCCTACTATAGACTAGAGCAGGGTAATATGGCCAAAAAAATATATCACGATATATATTTGAAAATTTGCGATAACAATATAACTGACGATATAATTTCTGTGAGACAAAATACAACTCCACAACTTGCACAAAAAACCCTATCCATTTATTTTCACTTAAACAAGCTGCTGTTATTTATGTGCATTAAAGCTATATAAACATTTAACAGTGCAAATGCAAATTCCTTGCTGAAAGTTTAACCAAAAGGCATTTCCAGTAGAAATATCCTGAGCATAACCACATATAATTATCCACTGAAGTTAAAAAGAGGTGCTTTGCAACATTATACTGCAGTGTGCCAAATAAAAAAGTCAAATACGTATTTTTTTGGACCATAAGGTGCACGGGATTATAAGGCACATTAAGCGAAACAAAGCAGTCAGATAAATCAAACTTTATTCAACTCATTCTTCGTGCTTCCTCCACTTCTGTACCATTGATTCATTAATGCTGTATTCTATCACAGCTGCTCTATTCCCATGTTGTTGCAGTATATTAATGACTAACCTTCTATTGTGGATGGATTATCTCAGTTGTTCTCCTGACTGAAGTTTGGTCCGTTTACAGCATCCTGCCATGCGATTGCATTTGTTCCTGACCACCAGGAAACTTCAAGTTAACTTTTATCGAGTGGAAAAGTGCTTGCGTTCATCCTCCAGCTTCACTGTTTATATTATGCTAACATAGCTGTGTTGCTAGCGATCACGTAGCACATCATTATATACCAGCTAGCCCAACTTCAGTAACCCTACAAACGTCACTGCTGTTTAGTTTCCTGTCTTCATTTATGTTGGAAGTGATAGCAGAGCTGTACGTTTGATTTTTTTCAGAAATCTCTCAGTCAGAACATGCTATGTCATGCTTAGGTAACTAGCGTAATTAGCGAGCTAACTTGCGCTAACTTCCTGCTAGCTTCTAACTCCGTTAAATGTAATAAATTCTGTTTTCATAGATGCCTGGATGTTAATCTTCATAGTTACACCTTGTAAAGCAGCAACGCTGATCGTTTTATTAAGAATGAAAGAATTTACACAGTTTTTAACTCTCAGTGATGCTGCAGTGATCGTTTAACTTTGGGACCTGAAGGGACGGGGTTTTGGACCCTGATTACACCCAGATTAACGAGAACCTTAGTCCGACAAATACGGCAATAACGAGGGCCCGCTTGCATGTTCTACAAAAAAATGTGCTTTTCTGTGTATCTGACGGACAAACTCACACCAGTGAAGTTGCACCATTTTTTACAAACCAGTTCTGGTTCATCCGTTTCACTCAACAGTCCTCTTTCCCCCTTCTTATTCTCCGCTGCCTTTTTCGGTCATGTGCGTATGAAAACAAAGGCACTGCGCATGCGTGTTTTACCCATATTCTATCGCAATATTTAATTTTCTTATCGTTACCTTGTACCGGTATTACCGTTAACGGTATAATATGGCCCAGCTAATGCTGGGCGATATGGCCTAAAATCCATATCGCGATATAATTTTCTCAAAAATCGAGAGTGTGCTTTATGTATGAATTCTGGTTGTGCTTACTTACCTCGAACCGATTTTGGCTGCAGAAATCTGTTAAAAAATGTTTTGATGGATTGTCAGAGCATTACGGCTGCTGTAGTGAGGAGCTTCACGGAGAAATCCAATCCAGTCCAAAACTCCGTCTTCTTCTTCAGGTCCGAAAGTCAAACGAACACTGAGAGTTAAAAACGGTCTGAATTCTTTCATCTTTAATAAAATCATCAGCGTTGCTGCTTTAGCAGGTGTAACAATTAAGTTTAACATCCAGGCATCCATGAAAACAGAAGTTATTAAATTTAACGGAGTTAGAAGTTAACCGGAAGTTAGCTCACTAGTTTCCACCTAAACATCACATACCATGTTCTGACTGAGAGATTTTTGAAACTAATTCAAACGTACAGCTCTGTTATCACTTCCAACATAAATAAAGACAGAAAACTAAACAGCAGTGATGTTTGCAGGGTTACTGAAGTTGGACTACCTGGTATATAATGTTGTGCTACGTGATTGCTAGCGACACAGCTATGTTACCATAACATTAGCACAGTGAAGCTGGAGGATAAATGCTAACCTTTTTTCCACTCGATAAAAGTTAACGTGAGGGATTCTGGTGGTCAAGGACAAACGCAATCGCATAGCAGGATGCTATACATGGGCCAAACTTCAGTCAGGACAACAAATGAGATTATTCATCCACAATACAAGGTTAGTTATTAATATACTGCAACAACATGGGAATAGAACAGCTGCGAGAGAATTCAACATTAATGAATCAATGTTACGGAAGTCAAAAGTGCTTCATCTCTTTGCTGTGACTGTCGCCCGGCATAATTTGCAGATAATAATGGTTTTAGCCGCTGCGATGCTTTCGACCAAAACAGGCGCAGCTTGATGACATCATCAACATGCGCTATCGCAATAGAGCGGTATAGTCAAAATCTCTATCGTTGGCCAAATTTATATCGTTTCTACCGTATATCGTTTATATCGCCCACCCCTAGGCCCAGCCCTACTATAGACTGGCGACCTGCCCAGGGTGTACCCCGCCTCTCTCCTTATGACAGTTTAGTCAAGTTCAGCAGCCCCAAAAATGATATTTGTGACAATCAAACTGGTGATTTATGAGATTTATTGATGTATATTGTTTGAAATCTTACTTTAATAGCTCAGATACAGCGCCTTCATTTATGTACTGAGAGCATTTCTGTTAGAAATACTTTTTTTTTTTTCTTCTTCTAAAAGGCGCAGACTGGATTGATCTGCATAGAGTTAAAGCAAACCCTTACATAACAGATGTCAATGCATGGTTTCTATTATTTACTGTAATTACAGCCATTTGATAAACAAATATATTAAAGCTAATTCATTTATTTGCAATTTTATAATTAAAAATCATGCACTATGTAATCAGAGGGAGTAAAATCGTGAGTCTAAGCAGCTCTGTGGCAAAGTGTTCAGGACCGAATGTTGTGTGGCGATGATGACGAGTCGTGCTGCTTCATTTCTATAAAGATGAAGGCAGCCGGATGCTGATGGTAGCAGGACCAAGGACTCCAGGAATGTCTAACATTTCGGTTTGTTCTCGCCGCACACGGCAGACTGAATTTTTGACCGTATCCCTCGCAGCTGCTGCCTGATGAAATGAAAACACCTCGGTGCGAGTTTGAGTGTTTTTCTTTCTGTTCTCCTCAGATGTGTGAGCCCTCGGGGCGCTTAAATAGCTCACAACACTGTGAAGTTTCTAAAATAGCTGAGCACAGATTTGAAAATAATCACTTTTCCTTCTAAAAACGATCCTGTTGGCTTCACTCGCCCAGAAAATCCTGATTCTGCAGCTTTCATTAGAGTAAATCTAGTAATAATTAAATGCCCTAACATTTCAGTGTAGCCCTTCCTTTTAAAGATTCAGGTGGTTTCAAATATTTTTGTTTTGTGAATTCCCACCAGTCTGCAAGAATTTAAAACATGTTTAGTAATGTCTAGAAATGTTGGAAAATTTTATAAATCTCTGGAGAAATACTATTTTATGTCAAGCTGTACTATCTTTGGTATTTTCATTGATTAATATAATGAAATGGGAACATATGATGTGTGTTTTGTTTTTGTTTTTTTCTGTTTTGTTATTTTTGACCGGCTACTTGTAGCGAAGTGCCTGAAGATAAAGTTTAAAATTGCTTCTTTGATAAGTTGTTTATTTGTTATTTTGCTTATTTTGGATCATGAGGTAAAGCTGCAGTTTTATGGTCACTACAGAAAAATGCTGAAGGATCAAAATGGTCTGAATTCAACTTGTATCTCATGGCTGTAGAGCAAGCCTATTCAAATGGTGGCCCGCGGGTCAAATGCGGCCCAGAAGCAACCTGTGAGTGGCCCTGCCTGTGGTCCTGGCAGAAACACAGAGAAAACGCAAAAAATTAATTTTTAAAAAATTAAAAATTCCTACAGCGTAGTGTAGACTATGAATGCAACACTCCTAGTAGCCTAGCAATATTTAACCCACAATGCACTGTGATGTAAACATATTAAACAATCATTGTAATATATGATGCGACAACAGCATGTCTTTCTCAGTCCAAAAGCGCAAAATTGACAATGAACCCTGCCTGGACTGACAAATACTTATTCATTTTACCGCCAAATCCAAATGCCAAACCAATGTGTTTAATTTGCAGTGAGTGTGTTGTTGTACTTACGAAGGCACCACAATGACAAACACCAGACTTTCTACACAAACTTTCCAGAGCAATCTCAGGAGAGGGCTGCAAAAGTACAGTTTAACTGCGAGTTTAATAATCTTACAACCGGAGTTGTACTACCATGGTGAGGGTCCTGTACAGTCCAAGAGAGAGTTGCAGCAGCTTTCCTTCATGTTTGCTTCTTGGCGAAGAAGAAAAGGCCTTTCACAGATTCTGAAACAGTGAAATACTGCATGCTGGCTGTGGTGGATGCGGTGATAAGTGACGAAAAAATTAAAGTAAGTGTGACATCTGCTATAAAAAACGTACCCCTGTCAGACAGTTCGTAGAGATGAAGTTCTGGCGTCAAACGAGTTTGAAATGCTGTTAGATGACCTGAGGAAAACTGATGTAATATCTATAGCAGGAGATGGGTTCACAGACAGAACTGATAATGCACAGTTGTGCATATATGTCCGTTTTTTTTTGGATGGGAAATTGCTCGGCTTGCTACCGTTAGAGGGACACACAGCTGGCGAAATAATGTTTGAGAAGATTTCAGCTCTTTTTGAGGAAAATGGTCTGGATATGAAGCGTGTCTGTATACTTGTGACGGATGGGGCTCCATCCATGGCAGGAAAAGTGAGTGGTCAGCAAAATATTTATTTTAATTTGAAAGGGAATTATCAAAATGTTTTTTTTATTATTTCAAATGTGCAAAAAAAATAGTTTAGTTATAGCTCCCCTTTTTTAAATGGACCTTTTGGTGTGCATTTGTGAGGTCACCAGATTAACAGGGGAAAAAGGAATAAAAAAAAATTACTTGTTTTTCAATACAATTGTGTGGGTTTGAAATTGATCATGATCTGCTGCTTACTGGCTGCAAAAAAATATCTGGCCCAGATAAATTCCTCGGTTTGAAAATCTGGCCCAACTAACTTCTTAGTTGAATAGCCATGCTGTAGAGCCTGAGCATGGTGATGTACCTGGAGCTGATGGTCTGGATCAGTAAAGTGGGAATTTATTTGGCTTTAATGTGTTTGTTCATTTGTTGTAAAACTCTCACACATCCAGCCTTTTGTAGCAGCTGTGGTGTGAATCCTGTGCTGCCTCTTTGAGCTCTCCCTCTGTGTTGGTGTTCAGCAGCATTCGGCTGTACTATTTAAAGGTTTGATTTACTGTCCCAAGAATGTCCTCTTAACTGCTGCCAGCACCTTCAGGCCGTGTGTGTGTGTGTGTGTGTGTGTGTGTGTGTGTGTGTGTGTGTGTGTGTGTGTGTGTTAGTGTTATCAGCTGTTTGGTAAATCCAGAGAATCTGATAGAGACTCGCATGCTTCAAATGGAGAAGGGGGAGAGAGGGGAGAGAGCCGGGGGTGGAGCTGGATGAGCCTGCAGGCTTGATTTTTGTCAGGCAGCTTCTCTGCGAACACATGCATGGAGCTTCGCTAGCTCTGCTGTCACAGCTCAGCTACTCTCTCAAGATCTGGAGTGTTTTTGAGTTTCAGTTTGGATTAACTTTGTCCTGAGAGCAGGAGAGTGGGCGTCGTGCTGCAAACACAGGGTGAGTGAGTGCCTTTCAGCTGTCAGCCTGCTTCTTCTCCTGCTGTTTCTGCACACTGTGCTGGCTTTATCTGCAGCTTTTTCGTGCTTCTCCCAGGAGTTCTGCAGTTCCAGTCGGTGTGCTGCAAGATGGCTTTATTCACAATCAAAAAAAGGGAAAAGATTGTTTTTAATGTTGTTTGAAATATGTGAATAGCACAGCTGAACGGTTACAGTCTCATCTTTGTTTGCAGAATGTCTGAATATATCTACAGATGAGTAAAAACGGATGAAATTCTCTCTTTCTGATGGAACGTATGTCAGATCCTCCCTTTCAGGTAAAATTGTTGATGTTTTCTGTTCTGGTTGACATTAAAAGACTGTTTAAACCTGAATCGAGGCAGATGGAGCCATCAGTCGCCCTCCCTGTGATAAATACAGTGAACAAAATGGAAAAGAACTGAAAGAAAACATCTGTTTACTCCTTCAAAGTTTATGGCTCTGGGAATTCCTGGAATGTCAGGCAAGTTTTGCAAGAGATGTTTTCCAGACAGGTAAAAGTGCTAATTTGTGTGACCAGCGGTGCGTGTGAAGAGTTTTCACAGCTGATTTCACTGTTGTGTTGCAGTCTGTTGGGTCTTTTTTTTTTTCTTTTTTTCTCCTGTCCAACTGGAGCAGAAACAAATGTGTTGTGCAGCTTTTATGAGCCATAAAACAACATTAACATTGATGTTGATGGAAGAGAGAAGCTTCCATAAGTGATTCCAGACTGAGTAAAAAGGGAAAAGCCTTTAAATCAAATCTTGATTTGTTGACTTTATTATATTCTGCTTTTCTTCCACTTTGATGTGCAGCTTGTGTTTTATCCAGCTGCTGTCCTGTGGTGCAGAAATGAAAGTGTGTGGTTTTGGAGAAGCTGTTCGAGGTGTCAGACGTTCAGCGCGAACAGTCCGAGAATTGCAGGCAGAGATTAGCTCTGCAGCCTCATGTAGGAGCCAAAATGGAGGTTGAGTGCAACCCCGTCCTCCACCTCGGGGGCTGGCCAGTTTTTATTTGCGGTTGCTTGGATTCAAGCTCTTACTGTGATTACAGATTAGATTTAGGGCATCTAAAGTGCACGACTGGTTTTAGTTGTTATTGCTTGGGAGTTAGCTTTAATTGTTTAACAGGAATGCACTGATGCATCAGCCTGTCTGCAAATAAGATGGCATTTACTGCTGGGATTGAAAGTGCTTTGAAATTAAAAAGCTTCATAGCCACACTGCTATGACACACGTAACATGACATGTGAGTTTGCGCTCACACTAAAGGCCAGCAAGACAAAACGATTCAAGACGGAGAGCAGCAGATAATTCAGTTTGAGGAAAACTGGGGGAAATCTTCAAAGACTGTATGATGAATGTGTGTCTCATTTGTTTTATATTACAATCCCTAAATCCATGGCTCAAAGCAACCTCGCATATAAGATGCCACAACGCTGCTGTTCACCACATCATGATTATAATAAACAGAAGAAGAAACAAACAAAGGAGTAAGAAGACCATGAGCCAAACGGTTAATTCGTCTCAACATTTTCAAATCCCTACAGGTGTTCCCTAGGGATCTGTCATATTTAGTATCAATCTACTCCAAAACTTTCTCAAACTGAGCAGTGATAAAATCCGAGGTTCTCCTCAGTGCCACCAAACTCCAGCTTTCAGTGTCATGCTTGATGGCACGCTTTCTTTCCAAGCTCAGTACTGCTGTCCTCATTCGCACTGTGATCGCGTCCCACATTGATTAGTGCAACTTCCTCTAACCAGAGCTCCATACCACTTCATCACCAAAGCTCCTTCCTTACTCATATTATTATTATTTTTTTTAAACTCAAGATAAAACTCATATGCATCCACAGCACATCAGCGTTGTGTCGGTTTCACTGGTTCATTGGCTCACAGAAGTGGCAGTAATGGTTTCTGCCATCTGATGTTGGATCAGAGGCAAACCGCCCTCTCCTGTAGGATTTCTGTGTGGTGTGTGTGAGGCTGACTGATGATCTGCACCTCAATCTCTGGTCTCTCCTCTTTACAGACGCTGAAGCCGTAATACAGTTTCAGGAAAAGTCAAACACGCTCTTGTTAAACATTTTTTCTAAGACCTTTATTCACTAAATGCATCAACTTACCCTGAGATGAACCTTCAAACAGCCCTCTGAAGATCTCAAAGTGGGGGCTGGAATAACTGTAGTTACAAATTTATCACATCTCACACAAGTCTCCACAAAGTTATAAGCACACAGCAATTCTCACTGAGGCGGTTAAAAAATGTGAGTGGGGTAATTGGCTGGAGGCTGCAAAGCTGCTGCAGGTGGGTGCTTGCCTGTGTGTGTGTGTGTGTGTGTGTGTGTGTGTGTGTGTGTGTGTGTGTGTGTGTGTGTGTGTGTGTGTGTGTGCTGATTAAAGAGCTGCTGAGGTGATGGATCAGAGAGCACAACTTTGCAGGCTGGCCATGTGTTTCCTGGTTTTCTTCAGTTTGTAACTGAGGTTTTTAAAAATAAAGTGATTTCATGGCCAAAAATATTTATCACGATATATATTCGAAAATTTGCGATAACAATATAACTGACGATATAATTGACACGAGACAAAATACTTTACAACTTCGCAACTTTATTAGTACAAAAACCCCCACCAAAATATCAATGTATTTTCACTTAAACAAGCAGCTGTTTTTATGTGCATTAAAACTATATAAAAATTCAACAGTGCAATCACTCCGCGAGGTTCCTGACTACGGTACCCGCAATGCTCCGACAGTCCATCAAGTGGTGCGGCTTCGTAGCTTACCAAAGTCGTACTAAAACATTTTTTGACAGATTTCTGAGCGCAGTGTTCCGCATAAAATCGGTTCGAGGTCAGTAAGCACAACCAGAATTCATACATAAGGCACACCGGATTATAAGGGGCACTGTCGATTTTTCAGAAAATCAAAGGATTTTAAGAGCGACTTTCCAAAAAACACGGTAATAATGACGGCTCGCTTGCATGCATTGCTTTCAAAAATTGTGCTTTGGTGCATATCTCACGGACGAAAGCCAAACCAGTTCCACACCACTGAGGTTGCACATTTTTTACAAACCAATTCTGGTTCATATGTTTCATACAACGATACTCTTTCGCCCTTCTCATTCTCCGTCGCCACCATGCTTTTTCCGCCATATGTGTATGAAAACAAAGGCACTGCATATGCACGTTTGACACTGTTGATCATCTTATTTTGTTACACCCACCCAGTGGTTTAATATATGTATCGGGTACCGCATTGGAATGGTTTAAATCCTATTTGTCAACTCGATCTTTCTCTGTGGCTACCTCTAAGTTCAGATCCTCTGTCAGCTCTCTTGCCTTTGGGGTGCCTCAGGGCTCTGTCTTGGAACCGTTATTGTTTTTTGTTGTATTTACTCCCTCTTCTGCAACTTCTTAGCTCTTTCTCTGATATTTCATATCATTGTTATGCAGATGATATTCAGCTATAGATCTCTTTTAGGCCACCTGATGTTTCTAAGCTCCAAATCTTGCAGTCCTGCAGATTGGATGGCTGGTAATTACCTTCAACTAAATGCTGATAAAACGGAAGTCATTGTCTTTGCTCCTGAGAAATTTGTTCCCCTCGTGGTTAAAAATCGAGGCCCTCTTGCTTCTTATATTAAATCCTCCATTAGGAACCTTGGTGTTACACTTGATCCAGCTCTGACGCTGGACACACACGTCAAATCTTTGGTTCGCTCTTGTTTTTACCATTTAAGAAATATCGCTGAGTCCCATTGTGTCACGTTCCGAATGGGAAATGATTATTCATGCTTTTGTTTCATCTCGCTTAGATATTGTAATTCCTTGTTTACTTGCTTAAGTAATGCCTCCCTGGAACGACTGCAGGGTGTTCAAAATGCTGCGGCTAGGCTTCTGATAAAGCATCACAAATACTCCCATGCCACTCCCCTGCTGATTCAACTGCATTGGCTCCCTGTCAAGTTCAGGGTCTATTTTAAGATCATAATCATGACTTATAGGGCCCTGCACGGTGTAGCTCCAACTTACATAAGTGATCTTCTTCTTCCTTATCACCCCAGCAGGCCCCTGAGGTCTTGTGACCAGGGGTTGCTGGTTGTCCCGCATACAAGGTTAAAAACAGAAGGTGACAGAGTGTTTGTATCAGCGGCTCCCAGACTCTGGAATTCGCTCCCTTTGAGTTTGAGATCTGTGGACTCAGTCACGTCTTTTAAAAAGCAGTTAAAAATGTATCTGTTTAAACTTGCTTTTGGTTGATTTTATTTTGTTTTGTCTGTTTTCTGCCTCTGTAAAGCACTTTGTGATTTTATCTTGAAAGGTGCTATATAAATAAAATTTTACTTACTTACGTTTTACCCATATTCTATCGCAATATTTCATTTTCTTATCATTGCCTAACGTTATACCGGTATTACCGTGAACGGTATGACATGGCCCAGCCCTACTCGTTCCCTCCTTATTGTAGTTATTAATTGCATAATTCCATTCTAATTTCAAATAAAATACAGTGAAGTTCTGTTTAAGCATAGGGGAATTATGCTTTTAGTCGTCCGCTGTATTGTAAATTGTTGACAAATGTGAATTCTCTGATACACGAAATATAAGTAGAAGGCAGTTTTTTGTGTTTATTTTTTTTGTACTGGTGTCTTTGAGGCTGTGACATTTAGGGCTGCTCGATTATGGCAAAAATGATAATCACGATTATTTTCACTGAAATTGAGATCACGATTATTTGACGATATTTATTTAACCCTTTAAGACCTACCATAGAACCAAGTCCGGCAGAGCTTATATTATTATTTTTTTTACATGTTGTAGTGCCATTTGTGGGAGCATTTCAAGTTGCTGTACATCAATACAACTGTTATAGCCCATATTTTAATAATATGTATGTATTAAGTCCATAGTAACTACATTAATTGCAAAAAAGTGCAACAAACTACAAAAAAATTGAAAATCGTTTTTGTTTTTTTACATATATTTCTTGGAGAAATTTAAGAGGTTTATCCCTCAAAACTTTAAATACAAAAAAGTTGCAAAAAATAGTTTACAACAACAGGAAATTTATTTTGAGTGTCTTCATAGTTTTATTTTGGAGACACAGCAATTTTTATATACTGCAGGAAAAACAAAAAAACAATCCTATGATGCAAATTTGCAAAGAAAACAGCATGTGCATCAAAATAAACTATTTCCAGCAGTGCAATTCGAGTTCTAAGCATCCCAGAAACCATTCAGAAAAGTCAAACATGACCAGTATAGGCTTTTAAGGCCTACAAGTAAAAAAACTACATTTTCCGCGAAAATGACGTCACTTCCGGTTTCAGGCAGGAAATGCGATAGTTCGTGTTGACGTCTTTTTCAATGTGGGAAGTGTTACGAACATCTGATCGGATCGGCAAAGCTTCTGGAATATTATGTTTTTGTTCCTGCAAGCGCATTTCATGCAATTTTTATTTTTTAAAACGAAAACGTAAAATCTCAGTTTTTAAAAATACCCTTGTACGTGTGGACGTAGCCTTTAGCAGATACTGATCTTATCTGGCCAGCCTCATGTGTCACACACAGTATCTGAGAGGAAACCTGACTGCTGGAAGTCAGACTATAGTCTTAGATATCATTATTTAAATTATTATTCTTTATTCTTTTATTTGATTTAAGTATAACAGTTTTCTGCAGACTGATTTAAGAAGAAGAAAAAGAAAAAAAGTGTAGCTGATGGTTGAAGACAAAAATACTTCCATGTGTGATGATTGCAATATCCCCAAACCATCACATCATCTAACAACTTCAGTTAGGCATTTCTTTGTTTAAGTTTAGGTGTCTGGTAGTCATGTCTCAAGACGTTGTGACGCGTTCTGTCTCATTTTTCCCAAATAAATGTTTGAAAAATTCACATTTTTGTTTACAGGCAGCATCCACGGACTCAAAGTGTACGTAATACTTTAACACTGACAGCTTTTGTGACGGAGAGCTAAAATTCCACACAGTCTCATGATATATAAACTCTTAACTTCATGCAGTCTTTAGCTGCAGGAATGATAAATTAGGAAAACAGATTAAAATATTTGCCTTTTTTTTTGTTAGTACTTTCATTGGCTCAATGTGATCATAGTAACCAGGCTTGTTAATATTGTGATTGGCTCATTCTTTGTAATAATATATTTACAGTTGTTGATCCCCACAGTTTCACACAGGAACTAGAACTATCCATATATATCTATCGAGATCTATCGATCTATCGAGATCTATCTATATGAGAGACGAGAAGGAAAAGCAGAAACCTGAAAGCTGTGTTCATTTGTATACAGGCCTTTGGTTTGTCTGGATACTAGCCGTGGTGTCCTCCTCCCCCCCCCTTCATGTGCACTGAGCTGTATAATGAAGTGCGAGTCACACCCACGACCTTCACTTCACCTCCTGCTCCCACTAATGAGGGAAAAGTCTGGAGGTTTCTCTTTGTCCTGGCCTGTATTAAAAAGTAGGCCTGTGTATCCAAACTTCAAATGCTCTGAAGACCCCCACAGACCCCCACGGACCCCCTGTGTCAGTGTTTAATGTATAAATCAATGAGTCTCTCAGACAGGAAACTGTCTTCCTGCTCCTCCTCTGACTCTGGGGGCAAATTGATCATTAGCTTTACATCAGTTGAAAAGTAACCATGTTCACAGATGCTGCAGAGCTGCTCCTGCTCTTTGTTTGATCTGCTGCACACATGATGAGTATGTTGAATAGTTTGAGTTTACCTGACCCGCTCACTAACTAACCGGATATTAACTTCAGTCTGCACTCATGCTGCTGCAGCTTCCTTTGATTTCCTCCTCAGAAGCCTCAGAGCACCTCCTCCCCTTCTCTGTGCACCCATAATGCTTTGTGTCATCATGTAAGGAATCAGAAGCTCTTTTCTTTGTTGAACCGTAAGAAATCAGTCATCTTTTATTTACCGTATGTTTTAAGTGCATCATAGCTTCTGTGCGGGGGGAAAAGGTTTTATATGTGCAGCTTGTTAAGCCACAGGTTACCGAAATAACTGAGTAACCTGCAAACAACTTGGCTTTGTCCCAGGAATGTGCATGTATACATTAGGTGATTTATATAAATGTTGGTTATATGAATTTGATTCTACTGCTGCAGTTATAACCACACACCAAGAATACTTGTTCAATCAGTCAAATTAATTTGAATTTGATCTGTGACAAACTGAAGATATTTAAATATTAGAGGTCTAGTGTGTAGCCATCACCTAAAAAATAAACAGGAGCACTGAGAGCACGCTCTGTCATGAAATAGTTAGCTTGAATTCAAATATTTATCTTACCACTCTTTGGACTAAATCACCAGATTAATGATTTTCTGCTGCATTAATCAGGTGACCTTTTTGCAACTTTGCAGGGTTTTGCCTTTTATAATTTTAATGTTCTTTGTGGATTTTTGATCAGTTTTTTTTCATCACCTACTCCCCACGAGTAGGTGGCATATGATCCTGAAAGACATAAAAATAAGAAAACAATTACCCAAAGTTATGTTTGAGTGTCCTTTAACCTCCTGACAGCTCTAATGGAAAACGTTTATTTTGTTGAAAGCTTTTTGCTAAAATAAATAAATAAACAAATACACAATATTCTTTTTTTTAAGTTGGAAAATCCTTAGTCACAGCAGTTAAGACAATAAAAAGCTTAATAAAAGGGCATGTACTTCAATAATATAAAATAAGACATACTGTATAAGAAAATGGATATCAAGGTGAAAACTAATCTCAAATCAAAACTGCAAAAAAACTTCAAATAAAATAAGTAATATTTTACTCTCAAATTCGGATGAGCAAAAGTAAACAGATAAAATTCACATTTCAAATAAACAGATGTTGTGCAGTCACGTGAGCACTGCGTCTTCTGTGAGCGTTCGACTGAGCGCTGCAGGCCCTGTGGAGCCGAGTGGGATGTGGAAGGTAAACAGGATTCATTTAACCCTGATGGAAACAGGAGTGTTTGAACAGGATTCACATTAATCTTCCTTTTGTTCTCCTTCCATCGGGTGTGTTTGTTTGTCACATTGGAAACATTCATCAACTGTCTCCATCACAGAAACCTCATTATGTGCTGAAGCAGCTGTCTGTTATTGTGTGGACCACCATTCTTCGGCCGAGCACACATACACAGGGTCAGGGTCACGGTTAATGGGTCGGCACTGAATTACTCACAGGTGATGGAGCTCCAGTTACTGTACGTGTATTAAAAGCACAGCCAGCAAAATGTTTGTTTAGACTTAAGCTACAACACTCGAGTCCTTCAGTCTGCTGTTTTATGCCTTGGAGTCTGACTCGGACTGATGTCAATAACCGCGATTAGTCTTTTCCTGGCTCGAAATCAGTGTTTGGAGAGTGTTTTTAACATGGTTGGTCCTTGATTGGTATCTAATTTAAGTCTGCATTTTACTGCCACTTCTGCCCATTTGATAAATACGTAAATATATTTAGGTTTGGGTAAACCAAAGGATGAAGACACAGTTTCTTGCACAGTTTTCTTCCCTTTGGTCAAAGGTGAAAACCTCAAATTTTCTTAATGTGAAAAAACTGTGGATTCTTATTTTGTTGAATATGAGGAATGGGGTGCAGGACCTTTTTCAGTGCTGAGGAATGTGTTGAAGCCCGAGGTGGAGCTGTTTGATCCACGTCTGCTGACCCGTTCATGTTGTCTCAACTAATCCAGTGAAAGCTTCTACACCCATTCATGCAGTCTTATTTAGCTGTGTACTCTGCGGTCATGAGTCACTGACGCTGACTGATGCTCTGTGTGCTCATGTGCAGGTCTGCTGAGCTCACCTGTTTGTCTCAGGTGAGAGGGTGTGCTGGAAGGCGTGTGGCCCGGTAACAATGTGACGGTGTAAGCAGGAGTAGGCGTATAATGGGCCACGGTGTGGTCATGCGTGCAGTTTAAAATTAAAGTGGAATTGTGTCACTGTTGTTTCATGTTATACCTCTTCATTTTAGTGTTGGTTATTAAAGAGGGCCAGTTATGATGATCTTGAACTGTCTTTTTACTCTGAAACTCCACTAAAGCATCTTTGTTTTTGCACATCACTGCAGACTTGAACTTGTCTTGATTTGAGGCGTCACAGATGTGAGGTTTCTCCTGCCTGGTGCATAAACCACCAGTGAGTCAGTCTTGTGTGCCGCTTCCTGTCCTTAAGCCTGAAGGTAGGGCTGGGCGATATGACCCAAAATTCATATCTCGATATTTTTTTAGCTGGATGGCGATATAAGATATATATCTCGATATTTTTTTTAAAGCCACAAGGTAAGAACAAAAAGAGTTCTTAGTCAAAGCTGTGTCCCAGATGTCACACGGGCACTTTTATTAACATAGAGCAGATGTACATGAAAAAAACTACTCAAAAATAAATTATGAGCATTTATTAAATAATAATGCTCCATAAATAAGAGAAAACTATGTTGGTTTTGTGCATAACAAAGAGCTCACAATTGTGCAGTCAAAATGTAAACTAAAAGACGCTGAGCATAATAACAAAGACAGATTTCACAGCTGCTCTGTTCCCAAGTTCGTGACTGACAGCCTGGAGTTTGAAATCCGCTTCGTAACCATGTCTCTTAACAGGTGCCATTTATGGTCCTTATACACACACAGTAGGGTAATATTACGTTGAAGCACAGTACGTATCCGCGAGGCTCCTCGGTAGCCGTAATGCTCCGACAATCCATCAAGCGGTGCAGCTCCGTAGCTTACCAAAGTTGTACTGAAACATTTTTTGACAGATTGCTGAGCACCGTGTTCCACATAAAATCGGTTCGCGGTCATCAAGCACATCAGAATTCATACATAAGGCGCGCTGTCAATTTTTGAGAAAATGAAAGGATTTCAGGCCGTGCATGCCGTTAGCGTGGTTAGCTCGTTAGCACGTTGACGCCGTCCAGCCCCACGCACGGGGCGATGCGCAGTAACTTGTTAACGGAGATTTGCCGTGTCCATCTTGTGGCTGCCTGCAGGTGAAGTGATGGGGGAGGAGGGGGAGTTGTGTTCAGTGAAGGAGAGGCGAGGCCGAGTAACGTTGTTTAGAGACAAAAGTGGACGAAAGAGAGGCAAACTTGTGGCCCACAACTATAATTATAATGTCCTGTGAAGGACATTTCTGGCTATGAAAACTGCGTTTCCAGCTATGGCAATTCATCAGGTTATGCACCATGGATTTGACCTTCAAGGTCAGGCTGTCCTCGTGGACTTTAACATCCCGAGGCAACCGAGAGACAACATTTAACGGTTAACCAGATACACCGACTTCCTGTTTTTCCTGTTTGCTTCCTTGCCTCTTCATCCATTCCCTGACAATGAAAATATCAAGTTGAACGAGCACCACACCATTGAGGAGACTCAGTGAAAGTGTTCCTGTGGACTAGGGCTGCCGCAAACAATTATTTTGATAGTCGACTAGTCACAGATTATTTTTGCGATTAGTCGACTAATCAGATCATCATCCATTGAACATAAAACGTACAGCTTATTGCACCAGCAGCATCTGCTCTTATATGACTATCATTAGCTTACAGCTTTAAGTGTTTAAGGTATGTGCTAACTAAAAATAAAGACAAGATGGTAGTTTATTAATTTTTAATGAAATTTGCAGATTGTCTCGGTGAAGTTTAATAAACTCCTTGCTATCTAAAATATAACAGGACACCGGAGTAAATTCTCCAGCATCTCACACTTCTGATAATCAGCTGTCTGCTTGACGTTTATTCAGCTGTGTAAAAACTATAACTTTAATCTCAGCCAAACCGATTTACTCAGGAACAAATAAAATACAAAAAAAGCCAAACAATAACATTTTTAAGTTATCTAAGTGACTGATATATCATGTTTAACCTGAGTAGCGAAAGACGGCGGTGGGTTTGAAAACGATTTGCCGGGAGTCCGGTGTTCTCACCGGCTCTAGTGAGCCTAGCCCCCGGCTAGCTATCGAGCTAGTGGGTAACAGACGTCTCCGAAAACGTCGGAGCGCTTTTGAAAATATGTGGTGTCCTGATAAACTGAGCAGATATTTGAGGTTTACACAGCTACATTCTCGCCTGAAAATACGTTAAACGTTTATTTTGTGACCCAGAAAGAATAATAAGAGTAATATTAAAACTAAGTAGCTGCCGCCATTGTTGGAAACTGAGCTGGGCTGCGCTATGAATTCTGGGACAGAGCTGCTTCTTCTTCTTCGGGGTTTAACGGCAGCTGGCATCCTTGTACACGCAGTGCTGCCATCTTCTGTTTCAGTCCGTTATTACACTCTTAAATCCTGCTACTTATTCCTGCGTCTTTTGGGATCTTACAAAGCTTCAAACGACGCGTCGACTATTAAATCAGTCGTCGATGATTTTGATAGTCGACGTAATCGTGACTAGCCGACTAATCGTCGCAGCCCTACTGTGGACCGTGTGTCGGTTTTTAAAAGTGGTCCCTCCCAAATTTAAATCTTTCACAGATTTTCCTCCTTATAGTTTCCTAACCGTTTGTTCTCACTTGCTGGTAAAACCCAGGTGTCGATTACATTCATGTTCATTTTAGGTAGAGACACGGCACTTGGTGATATTTGGCCTCTGGTCATAAGAGGGGCTGTCAGAGCTGCTAAACAGGGGCCTGCTGTGCTGTGAATGACTCACGCTGACTGTCTCTGTGTGCTGCAGCAGAAACATTACAGGTCACATCGCCGCCAGGACTTTCACATAAAAGAAGTTCCTGCATTTATTCAGACATGAGAGAACAAGTGAAGCTGCAGGAACATTTATGTAACAGGGGCTGAGAGGGGGTTTTGTTCCCCCCTCAGGCATTTGTTTAGAAGAGGAGCCCCCCAGATCCTGACACGTCTCCTGATCTGTGTTGTTAGCAGATAACTGAGCAATACTCCTCCAAGACACAGGGAAACGGGATATGTGTGAGACCTGCCTAAATCCCTCATCATTTATAAAAAAGGTGGGGCTAATAGAGCATAGATGCTTGTATCCTCCACCTGCGCACCTTTCGGATATGTTATGATCTTGTGTTTCCTGCAGAAATAGTTTGTGGTGGTAAACCTTGTCCTTTTCTTCAGTTTTAACTGTTTTCTCTTTCTTCCTTTTCTCTCCAGTTTAAATGAGTAGTATATTAGTCAACAGGAAACTTTTGTAGTGTATTTATGTGTAAATAAATCATATGCACACAATAACTAGAGGATCAATATTCAACTGCTTCTTCAGTCAGTTCATGGATGGACTCCAGATCCAGGTAGTGATGGTAGACTGTATTCTGCTCAGCAGGCGAACCTGTTCTCTGGAGGTTAAGTAGGAGTAGACCGAACCTGAACTATGGTCTCCAGCTGCACTCTTTTAATCTAAGAGTAAAGAAAAATCTTCTGGAGAGCAGCTGAATGATATCAGACTGTCACAACAGCAACCTGATCAGCCTGCTGGTGGGAAACACTGGAAAGGGTAGGGCTGGCTGGTTACCAACTTTCAAAATAAGAGCGAGCAAGTAAAGTCTGTATGTAGGGAAATGCTGCTCAGAACAAACAGGTGGGTACCGTTCTCTGATTGGATCAAATTATTTAAAAGTTACCTCAAAGTAAAGGATGACTTTTTCTTTTACTGAAAGGTTAAAAATAAAGCCCGTTGCTGGTTCTGCTCTGGCATCTCTGTCTTTTGTTTTTCATTTGCCTGCGATTATACATGATGAATGACACAAGCAGATCTTCAATCGCCACAATTCTAATTTGAAGGGAGAGCTGGGAATTCGAGGAGACCCTGGCAGAGTCCCCAGTGTTCCCATCATAAACGTCCGGGTAGTAGTGTTGGTGGTGGGGGGACTCCATGTCATCCTTTCAGAGCCTCAGCCATTGTGACCTTGCCAGTTTGTCTCTGTTTTCTACACACGGACGCTCTGAAAGCAGTTTTTCTCTGCAGCTCCTGGAAACCACAGACAGACTCCCAGCAGCACCCTGGAAACCAGCACAAACCCCTCGACCCTATGCTGGTCTCAGTGGTGCATCAGCTTCTCTGTGGAGTCCAGCTTCAGTGAACAGTTTGAGCACTGTGCAGGAGTCTAATATCAGGCACTAAAAGCAGGCTTTAGGCTTTGTGTTTCCATTTTCTCTGACTATCAAACTGAATCGTGTGACATTCATGACCGGCTTAGTCACTTTAACATCTTAGAAACTGCAAAAATGACTCGCATTAATCTTCTCGAGCTTTGAGAACTTTGGGAAAACCCTTCATCGCTGTCACCATCAGCTGGTTTCTGGTCCAGTCTGAGCTGTCATCAGGTGACCTATATCAGCAGGAACTCTGCTTCAGGCATTGGCCCATTTCAGCATCTCACTAGCCCACTGCCATACATTATCTCTGACCCCCGACCCCAAACTCAGAGGTCTCTCTGCTGTGATGATAGCAGCAGCTGTTTGTCTCCAGCTGTGACCATCAACTTGTTTCAGACTGGAGGCTGTGGGAGTCAGTACAGTTCTGTATGGGTCTTTGTTCCCAGCCGGCAAACTGTTAGCAGTGCGGCGTCACATGTGGGACTTGTTAGGGCAGTAATGGATTCAGCAGAGGCCTCTAGTGCCCTTCAGTTCAGCCATTACTGTGCATTCACAAGGCAGATGTTTTTAACAGTGACCACATTCAGCCTCGGTGGCAGCAGGAGCCAAAAACGATCCTTCAGGACTTTTGATGCAAGCGTCCCTCGGTTACTGCTTGGAGTCAGCCGATGGACTCATCTGCAGCTGTTTTATACCTGATTTCAGTGAATACTTGTCAGAAACACTAGACATCCCAAAATTTGAGGAGACTGGAGAGCAAAAGGATTAATCACAGGGCTGATAAATCAGCCGAATATTTCAGAGCATTTATTGATCGTCCGTGTTCTTGGACACATTTTCTCTGGGTTTACATGAAAACAAATAGCATGTCTGTTGTTTTCATTGTGGACACTTTGACCTGCTGGTGGAACTAAAACAAATCTTTTCGTGTGTGTGTGTGTGTGTGTGTGTGTGTGTGTGTGTGTGTGTGTGTGTGTGTGTAACTGAAATTCTTTGCATTGTTACTCAAACGTTCTACAACGTCTGAGAAAATGAGTGTGCATATTGTCCGTCTTGGCTTACTGTATTCAACATATGAATATAATTTTGGGCATCCTGAGCACACTCGATCTTATCTGATCTTGGAACCAAAGTGGGATGTTGCCTGTTTAGCACTCGCTCATAGACCACCTGGGAACTGTGCTGTAAGCTTAGGGGCGGCTGTTGGACGTCTGTTAGTCGGAAAGTTTGATCCACACTTCCTCCGGTCTGTGCCGCAAGATGCTGAACTCCTGGTTATCCCAGTGCATCCTTAATGTGTGTCTGAATAGGTAACTTTTGTTACTTTAGTGCACGAGTGGAAAATGTAATGTGATTAGAGTAATGCAGTAATTAACCAAACTGAGTCTTTTTAATAAGATTTGGGTGACTATTCTTTGCTGGGGAAAGGCTTTGCTCAAAAGGCTACAAGTGGAAAGTCTTTTCACAGGGGCTTTGCTTCATGTCTGTTCACAACAAAATTGACCTTTTTTAAACTTTTATTTAACAAAGAGGTCCTTTAATTTTTATTTTTTTTTTGCCTCAAGAACAGAACATGAAGAGACACGAGACAAAAATAAGGACAAATCAGGACAAACAAGTAACTGAATACAAATACAGAGCCCAGCTTAGGAATGTCAGTATCATTCTTCAGTGCGAAGTAAAATGATACATGAAGGCTGAAGGTTGGTTTCTGCCATTATCAGTAAAACCGAACTGATCATAATGGAGTTGGGGCTGATAAACGACACCAGCTTTTTCCTGATACAGAACAAAGAGAAGACTTTAGAACAAACTGCGTCTGTTTGTATTATCAGAGTTTTAAAGTGGGGAAAAAAACGACACACGTCCACTCTAAAGAAATTAAAAGAGATAAAGTTAGCTTGGTATATTGTGTTACAGTTATCACTGTCTCATCGGTGTGCTGTGTTTATAGCTGGTAATACTGGAAAACAGGCCTGTCACATTCTGAGGAAGGTCCAAGTCACATTGACACAGCACTAAAAATCATGTTTTACTGTGTGGGAAGTTAAAATGAGCTGGAATTGGTTTAGAACGGCTTCTTTGAATCAAACTGTTTTAAGTCTCAGGAACACAATACAGAAAAATAAACCTGCTCGGAGCTATCAAGATTTCCCCTGACAGAGGATCCGTCCTCACCTGTTCCTTGTTGGGTTTTCCTGGGTTTTATTCTGCAGGTTGTGATGAAACTGGATTAACTTTGTTTGGTATTTAAATTATTTATTTGCAGTATTTGTAACTTGAATCTTGTTGATGTACCTTAAGTTCTGCCAGCAGAGAGTGACAGAGAGGTGAGGTGAGGAGGGCAGGGGGAGGATCCAGAGATGCATGATTGGCAGCTGGTGGGCGGGGCTTAACATGTGAGAGGCTAGACTGAGAGTTGCAGTGAATCAGACCTCACCGGAGGCGAGAGACACGGCACACAGACAGACAGACGGGAAGAGAGGAGCTAAAATGGTCTTAAACTGGAATACACAGCGACTGACAGCACACTGCAAACATGGTAAGATCACACACTCAGTCTCCAACAGCAGTCTGCAGCACATTGTGTGTGTGTGTGTGTGTGTGTGTGTGTGTGTGTGTGTGTGTGTTCAGTCAGTTAAAAAGTCCTTGCAGTGACTGTGTGTGAGTGTGTTTGTGTGTGTGTGGTTTGGAGCAGAGTCTGTGTTCAGCTGAAATAAACCTCTAAATTCAAACCTCTTGAGTTCTGAGTTCAGACTCGCAGCAAAACAGAGAAAAGCAGAATCATCTGTTGGTTCAGCAGTTTAAAATGTCCATGATTGAAAAAGCAAAACAAATGCAATAAAACGAGTATGTAACAGTTCACAAAGACAGCTAAAGTGCAGTAAATAAAAGCAGCAGTAATGGCTTTTTTGGATGCACATTTAGTTGGAGTCCCTGTCTTCACCCTCTTGTGTTTTTCCAAACTCTCAGATCTTTATTTTAAAGTTTTTAAGTGTCAGTTTGTGGTTGAAGGTTTCCATAAAAAACCAAAAAACAAACAACCCCCCCAAAATTATGTATACCAGGACCTTTGTGTGTCTTTAATGAAGAGCTGCAACAACGTGAGGGCTTTTCTCTAGCCTTCAGAGAAACCTGGGGTTAAATGTAAAATGTGGTGATGTTTAATGCATTTAGATGTTGTGGGCTGTCATGATGCTGGTTTGGATTGTACTCCTGTTTTGTCCCTCAGCTCCTCCTGAAATCGGTTGTTTGTTTTGGTCCTGTGGTCAGTGCGTCACCTCTCAGGATTTCCTTATAGGCTTTAAACCTAGTTTGGTTTTCTTACTGAGCTGTTAGTAGATTTGTAGTTTTATTATTGCTGTCAGTTATGACTATTTAGCATCAGATGGACTTTTACCAAAGTAAGATCATTAAGGCCACAACGTCTTAAACTTACTGTAAATGGGAGTCCTCCTCACACACAAGAATAATTATGGAGTTCCACAGGGTTCTATGCTAGGACCAATTTTATTTGCATTATGCATGCATTATATTATATTATTTGAAATAAAATACATTTTCATCATTGCTATGAAGATTATATCAAGCTCTATCGATCCATCAATCCACACAACACAAAGTGATTAGATAAATTGCAGGAATATCTTGCTAGCAACAAAGAGTGAGCTGCAAAGTGACTCACTACGAGTGACTCACTTCCTGTGTGGAAGCCCCTTCACAGTTAGGAAGGAGGATTATCCAGGTGGTGCTCATTGGTTAATGACTTAAAGTCACACGTTAGCCAGTAAGCATGCGGCTTCACTGTCTACCCCTCATTTGTCACAGCTAGTGTCACACCTAACATCAGGATGGCAATGGCACAAAAACATCTCTGCCTCGTAATGGATTTAACTGACTGCCTGTTTGTGTCATGCTATAGAAACGTTGTAGTCTGTGTGTAAAGATGGCTTTAATATGGGGGTGAACAGAAGAGTGGTTATCATTTATTTTATGGTAGAACACTTAAATTTGTACCTGTAGTGTTTTTGTAGTTTAGTTCACTCTGGGCTCATTAACTAACATCAGACCCGAGGAGCACATTTTATCACACTCAGAAGAAGGCGAGACAAAGTTTTAGTGAAAGTTCACAGTGTTGGTTTGACCTTCAGTTTGTTCCCAAAGAGCCACAGCAGCGTCCCTCCCTGCAGTACATCCCAGTGCCTGGGAAGTGTAAAAAGAAAAGAAGTGTAACAACACAAAACTGTTTGCCACAGATATCTCTGTCTTTCCCGTGAGCTCTTATTACACTGTACACTGTGAGGTTTCTCACTGCTGGCCAGAAAATTGTACAACATTCCTGTTTTTCCAGTTTTATTAAAGTGTAATAAACAGATCGCTTTGCCTGAACAAAATGCCTGGAACAAAAGTCAGAGGGTAAAAAAGTTTAGTTTATCAAAACCTGAAGACTTTCACGTTAAAGAAGTCCTTTCTTTCAGGGAGTTAAGAGCTTCCTGCTTTCCTGCAGCAGTGAAGTAAATGAAGTGGTGTTAAAAAAGGTGTTAAAAGCTTGTCTGCATGAATGCAGGGTTCCTCCTCCAATCACATTATAATTCAGTGGCTTTATATCAGGTTCACTGGGATTTGTTTGTGGTTTGTAAGTCTTAGAGGAGAAGCTGCTGAGTAAAATGTCATCTGTCGAAGCTTGGATTAACTCAAAATTAATGATCGTGATTTATTATGGACTGAAATGCTTTGCGGGCTTTCAGTGCTTCATTGTTAGACTTCAGAAATGTTGGCTCCCGCTGGAGGTCTTGCCCCTTTTCCTACTATTTTACCTGAGGGGATATGGATATATATATATATATATATATATATATATATATATATATATATATATATATATATATATGATTTTTATTTATTTTAAATGAAATATCTAAAAATACACAGATTTCTGTGAGGTAATGTGACACAGCCTTGGCTGTATGTGGACCAGTCGTAATAAGTCACCCTTCAAAGGTCCATTTTAATCCAGTAAAAGCCCTGATTGGTCACTCTTCATGACCAGAAGGCTTGAAAATAAGGCCCTGGATCTCATGTCCAGTCTGCTCCGATTGCCACAGTGCAACTTGGTAACAATGGAGATAAATAAGTGTGTGGCTGTTGTTTCAGTGAGTCACATTTTGGAGGCTGAATCACACACACACCTGAGCAGAGATGAAATGTTGTTGCCATGGAGGAGTGTGATTGGGTGTGTTTGACACAAAGGTGAAATATTGCGAGGCTGAAGAACACGTGCTCAGGCATGTTGGGGAACCATAAAGGTTCTGCAGGAGTTAGAACCAGGAGTCCACCAGACAGGAGGTTGTCCTGCTCAACTGTTTTTAAAGCAGAAAATCACTCAGAAAACACTTCAATTACACTACAGTCGCAGCACAGCCATCTTTGGTCAGTTTTCCAGATGTTTTGCTCCGTGTTCCTGTCTCTGAACTGAAGTTGTCCTCACCCCAGCAGCTGACTCAGACTGTGATGTTATGCCATCATGTTTCATCATACTGGTCTGTAACGTCCCTCATGAATGACCCGTTTCTAACCGGGTTTATAGCAGTTTGCTTTCTCCCTGGCCTGCAGTCCTCTCTCTGTGATTAGCAGATCAACCCCCTGCTGGGATGATCCAAATGGCACTATGCTGTGATGCGAATCAGTGTTTGAGATTTTGGTGATGCGCACTTATCATCATCTCCATAAACAGCCTATTAAATAAGCAGAAACGCCTAACATTATTCAACACATTCCTGCATTGATTATTTTTATTCTGTAAGATAAAAACATTTAATCTCAGCACATCACAGCTTTCATCTGACAAACTGCTGCTCTGACAGTGCCAGAAGCAACACACAGCCTGACATAACCTCTGCCGGTCTGCACGTGATGTTAGGATAGAGATAAATGTACTCTTTTCCTCAGAGCAACTGTGGAATAAGCTGTGTTTATTTAACTGGATTTAAGGTGAGGGCTCAGTACCCCCTGATCCAAACCCCGAAAACCAACCCAGCATTTGGGGCAAAAAAAGAAAAAGTTCCCGTTAACACTAGGGCTGCCACAAACGATTATTTTGATAGTCGACTAGTCACCGATTATTTTTGCGATTAGTCGACTAATCAGATCATCATCCATTGGACGTACAGCGTACAGTAGAGGTCTGCGCGGGAATGTTTTTTTAGTCCCGCTCCCGCCCGCTCCCGCAAGGTTTTGTACCGCACCCGACCGCTCCCGCTGTATATTCAGTCTTTGTTCACCCGCTGCCCGCTTAGAATAATTTTCTACCCGACCCGACCGTTCCCGCTAAATTTAGATCTGGTTTCCAAAATCTCACATTTAAATGGGGTACCACCAAAAAATAGAGATAACAGATAAAACTGCAGGTTGTGCAATGATTGTATTTATTTTTCTTAAACAAGATGCATTTATCTGTCAACATGCAACATTTATCTTTTAACATGGAAAACGTGTTGCAAAAATAAAATAAATAAAAACGAATACAGCATTGTGGCCTACTGCAAAAAGCACTGATCCATGCGCTCAGTGCGTGTAACAGGCGTGAGCACTGGCTGTACCAGTGCTCAATTAGAATGAGGAAATCACAGATATGCTGTTCCGAAAAAATGTCGGGCACGCTATATTTTCAGACCGCCCGCTCCCGTTCAAATTACACCAGAGTTACCGACCGCTACCGCATTTTATTTGGAAATTTATTCCCGCGCCGCAAGAAATCTGGTCGGGTCCCGCGGCTCCCGCGGGACAGCCGCGGGAATGCAGACCTCTAGCGTACAGCTTATTGCACCAGCAGCATCTGGTCTTATATAACTATCATTAGCTTACAGCTTTAAGTGTTCAAGGTATGTGCTAACTAAAAATAAAGACAAGATGGTAGTTTATTAATTTTTAATGAAATTTGCAGATTGTTTCGGTGAAGTTTAATAAACTCCTTGCTTTCTAAAATATAACAGGACACCGGAGTAAATTCTCCAGCATCTCACACTTCTGATAATCAGCTGTCTGCTTGACAGTTTTAGCTGTGCAAAAACTATAACTTTAATCTCAGCCAAACCGATTTACTCAGGAACAAATAAAATACTAAAGAAAGCCAAACAACAACATTTTTAATTTATCTAAGTGACTCATATATGTTTAACCTGACTAGTGAAAGACGGCGGTGGGTTTGAAAACGATTTGCCGGGAGTCCGGTGTTCTCACGGCTCTAGTGAGCCTAGCCCCCGCCTAGCTAACGAGCTAGTGGGTAACAGACGTCTCCGAAAACGTCGGAGCGCTTTTGAAAATATGTGGTGTCCTGATAAACTGAGCAGATATTTGAGGTTTACACAGCTACATTCTCGCCTGAACATATGTTAAACGTTTATATTGTGACCAAGAAAGAATAATAAGAGTAACATTAAAACTAACTAGCTGCCGCGATTGTTGGAAACTGCGCTGGGCTGCGCTATGAATTCTGGGACACAGCTTCTTCTTCTTCGGGGTTTAACGGCAGCTGGCATCCTTGTACATGCAGTGCTGCCATCTTCTGTTTCAGTCCGTTATTACACTCTTAAATCCTACTACTCATTCCTGCGTCCTTTGTGATCTTACAAAGCTTCAAACGATGCGTCGACTATTAAATTAGTCGTCGACGATTTTAATAGTCGACATAATCGTGACTAGTCGACTAATCGTGGCAGCCCTAGTTAACACACACACTAAAAATTATTTCAGTTTTTCCCCAAAAGCCTTTTTATTTTTCTCAAACAGTGGGGTTAGGGTTACTCCTCGTCATTGATGCCTTGGACCTCACACGGGTTAAATTGAGATATAAAGATCAGCGGATGTGTTCAGGCTCTTCCTGTGACACCGTCTTTTTACCCAGCAGACCCTTGACAAGCCCAAACGCCTCTGATTTACAGAGCCTTGAAGTTCTGCAGGAATGTTTGAGGCACTCAGATAATGGACTCGCACTGATGGAGGTTACAGACAGAAAACAAGGTGTGGTCATGGATCGTTGACATTCTTACAACAAACATGTCACAGATAAGCCTCAGTGTAATTCAAGATAATTAGTTTGGGTGATTTAAAAAAAAAAAAAAAAAGATTTCATGACATGAGATTTGGTAATACTTCTTAAAACGGTTAAAGAAATCCGCTTCCAGTAAACAGGATTTGATGGAAGAGGTTTCCATGAGCGGGCTGCTCATCTTGCGTATCGGGTTTAACACACTGACCCAGTGGGCTTCACTTCACCGCCTGATGGAAGCTGTTTTTCACGCTGCCTCTCGGGTCAGATGTCAGAGGAAAAAATCTCAGCCTTTGAACCTGCAGGCTGCAGCTCAGCCGGAAATGTTTTTATCTCTTGGGACTCGTCAGCGATAGGAAGTGGTCGTCGTCCGCGGTGTTGAGTGCTGCGTTGTTGGGATGGACCCGCGGCGATGCGCTTCGGAGGAGGCAGCACAAAGAGCCAGTGTTCCTGCAGGTCCTCACCGTACCTCAGCACCCTGTCATCTTCCTGCCCCAGCCTGCCTGAAACATGAAACCTCTTCCCCCTCCCTTCACCCTCAACTCCGTCTGGGAAAACACCCCTCCACCGAAGAACACGCTACCTGAATATAACACCCGTAAAATAAGATTCCCCCCCAGGCCAATAAATTCTCTGACCTACTTCAGTGTGAGGTGAATCCTGCCACACATGCAGAGAGCTTCAGGGTCCCTCATGTGGGATATTAGATCCATTTCATTGTTTTCCACTTACAAACTTTACATGGGTGGTCCACTGCACTATAATTCCCTACTCGTTTTAGCATTTTTGTCTTCATCTTATTATCTTCATTCATCATGCAGGATCCAAACAACACTTGATTAAAAAGTTCAGTCACAGCTGAGCAGCCGGTCCCAGCTTTTTCTTGTCGTGCATTTTCTCTAAAGGCTCTGTGGCAGGTTGCTGTCGTGGCAGTTCATGATATCATTCAGCTGCCCAGAGAGGATGCTGATCATCCTGACAGACTCCAACTCCACCACTTTGGACTGCAGCTGGTGATTCTAGGCCTGTGTCTGCTCTCATATTCGCTATCACTTATGAATGATCGTAGGTGTTTTTTGTTTTGTTTTTTTGTTTTTTTTCATATGGATCCTATGTGTTGGAATTTCTTTTAAGAAAAAATTAAATGGTAAATTGAATGTATGTTTGATACTTGATAATGTATATCAAGTATCAAACTTTTTAAACTTCTTTTTAATGACTTTTTACAACCTGTTTTTATAAATGTCAGACTGGTGTAATCAGACTTCAACTGCATTACAGATGTAATCAGTCATAATAATGTTATGTATGTATAATGATGAATAACAGTGCTGAGGCAGAGATGAGTCTGCAGCATGCACAGAGGTAAACGTAGGAGTTGGAGTTACAATCGGTGCATCAGTTGAGTCCTCCGCCAATTTAATGTAAACAGAAGGCGATAAAGTGAGCATGACTGCTTTTCTGGTCTGTAACTGGGCAACTTTAAACAGCCCACATGAAGGCGTTTATGGTGGTATTTACAGTAGCTGCAGCTTTAATGCTGAGCGCAAACGTCTCACGGCTGTCCTAGACCCACTCCTTACATGACTTTATTTAAACCAGCTGGTTTGTCGAGGATTCTTGTGTTCAGTGAAGTTATTTACAAAAGAAAAAACCCCCTTTTGTGTTGTTTTTTTTTTTTTGTTAATATGTTTCTTCTCTGTTATATCAGGTTAAATCCACTCAGATTATGTATCTGTGGACTTGTTTGGTGACTTTTTACCTTTGAGGTGACAGAATTATGACTAGGTGATAATTTGTCTTTAAGATGGACAGATGTGGCTGAAACTGTTTTGGGTCAATGTGTTATGAAGAACTGTTGGCAGCTTGTTGCAGGCATCTTTGAGTTAACAAAGTCAAAGATGGTGGAAGCACCTGCAGAAATCTGCAGTAGCAGATTAATGGAGTTCAGAAATCTGCTGCTTCTCTGCACTGGAGTTGAAACACATTCAGAATTCACTGAAGGTTGTTTGAGGGAAAACATATTGTCGGCGCATCAGAGAGAGGCTTTCAATTAATCTGCATTGTTTCTGTTTACAGTCCTACCTGCTGCCACTTGAACGTAAGCCGCCCCATCCTGCAGACAGACTTCCTTCATGTCCTGTCTGTAGTTTGGGGTTTAAGGGTGCAGCAGTGTTCATCATGCTGCAGGTTGAGCTTCAGTTTTGGCTCAGTTTGCTGCAGTAATAATTAGCATGTGAAGCAAACATGAGGAACACCTTTGATGTGGGATACTGGGGTTTTGTAATGTGATACACAGATGAACCATGAGGTTTCATGCGGTTGTCCACACCAGATCCTAGACCAGCTTCTGTTGTTAAAAGTCACCTCAGGCTGAGTTTGAAGATGAACTGAAATATTTCGCTCTGACTGTGTGCAGGTACTTGGGACAGCTCACTGTTTTTCTGGCTTTTTGATTTTCTCCTCTTGAGGAGAAGATGTTTCTTGCTTTAGACTTTCCCCCGTCGAGTACCCCTGCAGCCCCTCTGATCCTCTCAATGGTCTGAGTTTAGCTCGGCCCTTAAATCAAATCGTGTCCCACAGGGACCGGCCATTACCTCTTTCCCCTATAAAGGGCCTTGAAGTTGGGCTTTTTGTCCTCCCCACTCAGCCAGCTGAGCTCAGCTTATTGAGCTGCCTGTCAGCTCTTCGCTGTGAGAAACTTGCAAATCTAATCTCATGTTTTAGAAACTCTGTGTGTCAAGGTCATGGCTCTACGCTATCGGTCTGAGCGCTGTGGCGCCGGACGCGGAGACGTTTTTGTTCCCCTTCAGGTTTGAGAAAGGTTTGTGTTCATGTGGGATGGATGGTGGCTCAGCTGCTGCCTGGCCTCATGAAGGTGTGAACTCCTGTGAAAACACTCCACAGGAGGCAGAAACAAAGACCACAGGCAGTGTGAAAGCAAAGTGAAAGGAGTGTTTGCTTTGAAGCCGAGGACCTCGCTGACTTTAGCTGATTTTATATCACGTCTTTGCTGCTTCCAGTTTAGTTTTGTTGCTCAGGCTTTGTTAGTCTGAGTTTTGTTTCTTCTTCTCTAGTTAAATAATGTATACTACAATACAAACACACTTTTAGTTCTGAAGAGTCAAACTGAAGACATTTCCTGATAATCTGCATTTCATTACAAGGCCCTTTCAGACATGTTTGCCTCCCATGAATCTGACAGCGTCTGACCTGAGGGATCATCACGGTCACTTTGTTGTGACATTTTATGCTATTATTATTGTGGCAGATTGTGACTGTCAGTTTTAAGTTGCAGCTTCATCAGAGAACAACCTGAGGTCTTCCTCTTCTTCTTTTCTCTTCCTTTGTGCTACAATCACAAGAAAGAAGATTGATGAGATTTTATTGATACCACAATCCCGTAATTGATTTCTCTAATGAATTTTCTATGGGTAAAAAGTAGCCCTGTGCAGGTTTAAAGTGTCAGTGCAGGTGTATTATTCTCTGTCTAAAGGCAGCGAGGAAACGGATTACCAGGTAGGCTTAACTATGAATGCATATGCTCATGACATCATTATTTTGCAATGCACAACTGTGGAGGAAAGTAAACAAAACTTGCCAGTGCTGACAGAGCTGATAATCTAAGGCATGCAGTAGAATCAGCTTGGTTCCATGACTTGGTATCGGTTCTCTAGTTTTATTTTTTCCTCCATTGAGATCAAAATGTTGAAACGGAGCCTTCCTGAATGGTGTCCAGAGCGTATGAGTTAAACTCTAGGCTGGTGGTCCCATATCCACTTGCATAACAGCATTTCCGTTTGTGTTTTTACCTTTCGTGCTTTTTGAGTGCATGGAAGGTAAAAACAGAGTTCCAGGTCACTGGAAACAGACCAACTGGAAAACTTCTTCCCAGGTGTGAGATCTGTTTGCAGTGCTAACAGGTGTTGAGAGAAGTTTCAGCTTGTGATGTCGGCGTGAGGGACTCTCATTGGCTGTCGGTGCTTAAGAGTAAGCTTTGTTTTGATGCCAGTTTGATTGGAGTGCTGTGGACGACCTGGCAGATCTGCATTTGCTTTTTCAGTAGCTGATTACCAGCTTTCTTGGCCCTTGTTGCCTCCTGTTAACTTCCTGATGCCTTCCCACTTTGAGTCATGTCGGACTCCGGCAGCAGCAGTAGGCCTCGATCGGCTTTTGGAACTTCCTCTGAAGAATTGAACCTGACTTCTTGGACTGTCTGCACCACACAGCAAGCCTTATTATATCTGTCAGAAAATCCCATCAAATAATTCAAATAGTCACTGTTGATTAAAATATTCACCTGTGGTAACCAAGTGGCATTTTACCAATTAGATGGTGACTTTGAATACCTGAGCAGACTCCGAGCCTGAGGCTGAGGGCTTTGATTTCCTCTGTGTGATTGTGGATGTGCATCTGTAGCATTCCTTTCCTATTATCTGTGGATCGCTGCCTGGTACGTCGTCTCATCTGTCATGTTTTCCTCTCATGATGAGTTTACAGCTGGGATTTTCAGAATAAAGGCATGCTCATTCTGTTCATTCTTGCTCATCATTTGCAGATTAGACAATTAAAGTCTCATCTGTCTGATACAATCAGGCAGAGGAGACTTTAATTGTCTTCTACTTTAAACAAGCTGCAACAGGTCACAGCAAACAGAAACAAGTCTCTGAATGAGAAAAAGGCAGTTTGTGGTTAAAGGAAATATTGATGAATGGAGCAGGAGATGAAAAACGACACCGTGGAGCTTCCCGATGCAGACATGCTTTATTATTTTCACACGGGACTTGTGTGACCCGCAGGCCCTGTTAGATTTGTAATCGTTAAGGAAACAGAGGTTGTCTGCATTTGTAATTTCCACATTTCACCAGAGGTCATCAGATAACATGAAGCTGTTGAAAAGGCTTCACAGACCTCTGACGCTGTGCTGTGATGAGGGATGTGGAGCCACAGTGACAGAGGCTGCACATCCCTGTGGGACAATCAAACATCTGTCTAGTTTACCGTGTCGAGGTGTTTTTCTGTTAAGGATCGTCACTGATTTCAAAAGCAGCGTGTTTTGTATCAGGGTGGGCCGCCTGTGGTTAGCCGCATCGCAGCAGCGCAACAGAGGAGAAGGAAAATAGCATCTGATTTTTATCTCCCAGCCACAATCGGCAACATGAACTGCCAGACGTGTGTGTGTCTGTGGTGTGGGTGTTTTTGTTGTGATCAACTGTTGGCTGTGTGTTTCTGCAGAAACCATCTGCACTGAAGGTTTCATAGTGTTCGTCCGGAGTAAGGGAGCCACATCAAATGGATATAAATATGTGAGTGGCATGAGGCTGTTGTTGAACTGTGGTCTTGTGCAAATACAGCTGCAGATATGAGAATATGGATCTTTTTATTTTATGTGCAGAGTGTTGTTTGCATGCAGTGAAGGAGGCCAACACGTACAGTTTTGACAGATTTCTGAGCGCTGTGTACCACGTAAGATTCGAGGTCAGTAAGCACAACCAGAATTCATACATAAGGCACACGGGAAGGGGCACTGTCGATTTTTTTTTTTTCAGAAAATCAAAGGATTGATTTTAAGTGTGCCTTATTTTCCGAAAAACACGGTAATAACGACGGCCCGCTAGCATGCGCTACCAAAAATAGTGCTTTGGTGCATATCTGACGGACGAACGCCAAACCAGTTCCACACCACTGAAGTTGCAGCATTTTTACAAACCAGTTCTGGTTCATCCGTTTCATACAACCGTCCACTTTCGCCCTTCTCATTCTGCGTCACCGCCATGCTTTTTCCGCCATGTGCGTATGAAAACAAAGGCACCGCGCATGCGTGTTTTACCCATATTCTATCGCGATATTTCATTTTCTTATCGTTGCCTAACGTTATAACGGTATTACCGTGAACGGTATGATATAGCCCAGCCATACTCCAGACTAAGGGCAACTGACGGTCATTTTATTTGTTCCATGTCCAAAAAATGAGAGCAACAGTTGTTACCTTCACTCAGTTTGTAAGTGAACAAACTCACAAATTCAACAGGGATTAAATAATTACTTCCCTCTGCGCACATCACTTCATCCTTTTATTATCATTTCATAGACTTTATTATTGTGGCACAAAACATTGTTTGATGCAAGCAGGACTTAAGAGACCTCGTGCTTTCTTATATATCAACATCACAATGTTCCCTTTCTGCGCCCCTCACATGTGGCTGACTTTGACCAATAGAAGTGCATATCAGGCTTTTCCCTGCAAGGAAATGTAGGAGAAAGGGAAAAATCTCTAGCATTAAAGATACCTTTGAGGTCAGTTTTCTTAATCGGGTGTTTTACTCAATCACTGCCTTGATTGGACAGACTGAGCCTGGTATGAGGTACAGCTTTTTCAGTATCTGGATTGAGCGCGTCTCCGTCGCTGGTTGAATTGGTCTGTGCCGTCAGAAATCTCTACTTTTCCTTTAGCTGACAGCTGGCCTGTCACTGTTCACGTCTCTGGAACGGGGGGGTTAAAAGGTCATATGTCCTGTGGGTCCCTCGCCTATATAGCTCCTCCCTCCCCATGCCATGTTACCATGATTGGTAACTAAAACAGTCATGACCTCTGCTTTGTGGAACCGTGACCCCCTTTTGTGGCTTGGCTGTTCAAACATGTGAACAGTTTCAGCACGCCGCTGACTCCTCCTCCTCCACACCCAACAGGAACTGGTTTGCCGCTGAGCAGTCAGCCGAACAGTTGGAAGGATGAATCATGACCCTCAGGGGAGACACGGGCTGCCACTAACTATTCATAAAACCAGCTGAACCTGAGATATTACATTAGTTTATCTCAGAGGTTCCATCCTGATTATTAAACAGGAGCCCTTTTCTCTTCCATCCACATGCTCATTTAAAAATGGCACCAAGTACTGACAGCAACAGTGAAACTGAAAGAGTAACATCTGAAGAATGAGAGCAAAGCATAACGTGATGGTTGAATGGACATTTCAAATATAGTATGAAGTAGCTACAGAAAAAAGTCTCACAGCAACCAGTAGAGCTGGGCGATAGAACGATAACGATATGTATCGCGATATAACTTTTACTCGATAGAGAAATTAAGCTATCGCGATAGACCTCGCCGCTCTTGTCCTCTTAAAAAAAAAAAAAAGGTCAGCCAATCCAAATTAAGTAGCGCAGAGCCGAACCAATCACAGCCGCAGCGTCACGTCGCGTGACTTGTTACGTACAGCACAAGTGCCAAGCCGCACGTGTGTTTGTTTGGGAAGCAGCCAGCGGGTAATGGAGGAAATGAGTGTGCCGACTAGAAAAATCAACCGAGCGTGACCGAAGAGAAAACAGATGATGGTTCCAACGCCGGAGAGATTGTCGAACGGAAGAGCCATAGAAGCTCCGTAGTGTGAAGGTATTTCGGCTATTTCAAGTCTGACAAAAAACAGAGTAGCGCGCACTGCAAATTGTGCCGAAAGCAAGTCTGGAAATACAATAAACTGGTGCATGCGTCACACTGTGCGCCACGTTATTGTTTCGGTGAAATGAATTTCTACAATACTGTTAATTCTACTCTCTGCAGTGTTTAAATGCTTACATATACACACAGTTACTGTCCCTCCACACATACGACTGGGTTCTGCTTCTATGCCCCAGCTTTGTTTACTTTTTCCCACCGAGGCTTCTAGACTTCTGTTTGGCCAACATTTCTGCACGGTTAGGAATCTAGCGCCACCTGCTGCTTTGGCATGTTCATAGCAGCGTTTTCCTTCATTTCTGCCTTTATGTGTGGACGGGATTATTTTTTAAAACGAAAACGGAAAATCTCCGTTTTCAAAAATACCCGTGTACATGTGGACGTAGCCTCAGTCTCTGACTGGAAGCGCTAATTCATTCGGCTTTTGTCAGACTAAAGTAACTGTTAAAACTGTTTGAAAAGCTAAGCTATACAACAAGGAGAGATTGAGAATTTCCTTTTAGTTCTCAGTTTATTTGATATTGACAAAAGTTAGTCAGTTTTGTCTGTTCTTCTGTAAAACAAACTAAGATTTATTTTTAGAATTAATATTTTGTTTCTAAGTGGAATTGACAGTTTAGTCTGTTTCGTTTGTTCTGTTTTGAAACTTAAACGCTTTAGCGGCTGCCTTTTGTGTAGTTTGCAATATTTGCCTTTATTTATCTGAAAAAGTCTCATGTTCCTTAAGTACATCTACCCTGTTGAACTTATTATGGGAAATAAATATTTAAATAAAAACAAGCTGCTGATTATTTCACATTTTACTTGTGAGCAACAGCACATTTAAATCTTACAAATATAGTTATTTGGCTTATATCATGATAGATATCGTTATCGCCTGAAATGAAAAAAACATATCGTGATATGAAAAAATCTCATATCGCCCAGCTCTAGCAACCAGTAATTAGAAACATACCTTAAACACTTAAAGCTGTAAGCTAATGATAGTTATATAAGAGCAGATGCTGCTGGTGCAATAAGCCAGTTTTACGTTCAATGGATGATGATCTGATTAGTCGACTAATCGCAAAAATAATCGGTGACTAGTCGACTATCAAAATAATCGTTTGTGGCAGCCCTATATTTAACACATTTTTCAATAATGAATCATGCTGCTTAACTGTGCGGCACCTCACATTGTGCATTATCAACATTATAGTCCAGACAGATGACGAGCAGTCGTAAATGTTAAAAATGATTTGAAAACATGTTACAACAAAAGATGTTGACGTATTATTAAAATGTGTTAAATTAACATCTGAAAAACTAAAACATTGCGACGGAAAAGTATGGTGCTTTGTGCTGTGCACTGAGAATGATGCAGGCTGTTCAAAAGTTCATGCCAACCATTTCAATAAAAGTTCAAATCTAAAACAATAAATCATCCCGCCATTTTCTTCCTCTTATCTAAAGTCAGGTCGTGGGGGCAGTAGGGAAGCCCAGACTTCCATCTCACCATCTCCTTCTAACGATAACGTTGAGCCTTTCCGAGGCCAGCCTATAAATGTTAGCTCTCCAAATTGCCTTGGTTTCACTCCGGGGCTTCCTACTGGCAGCACATGCCTGGCCGGAACACCTTACCCAGGAGGTGACGGGCTTAGTCCTCTCCTTTTGATGTGGAGGAGTGGTGGCCCTTCCCTGAACGCCTCCCGAATGACTGAACTGCTCACCCGATCGCTAAGGCAGAGCCCATCCACCTTTCGGAGAAAGCTAATTTCCACTACTTGTGTCAGAGATATCACTCTAATACTGTTAACAAGAGATCAGACCGAGAATAACAGATTTTTGGCATTTCCCAACAACCGTGGACCATCTGGTTGCAGATAGCTGCTTAACATTAAGCATACAATAATGTAGGTGTAATATTTATCCATCCAGCCATTGTTGCCATATGTTCAGGGCTGTCACACTGTGAGAGGCAGGGCATGCTCTGAACAGGTCACCAGACTATCCACTCATCGTTTTTCCCTTACTCTGTTTGGTCACTAACAAGCTGTTAAACTTGAGGGGGCATCACATGATTGGTTAAGTGTAAATATTCCTTATTGGTCCACATATTGCCTGCAGGTTTATGTTTACTGGCTTGCTTACATGCTGTTGCCATTGACAGTGGGTTATTTATAGTGACTTATAGTGTGCTCTATAAAGAACGTGAAGCCCAGCGATTGGCTGGTTGTCAGTAAAATGACGCCTGGTAGTTGATGTCTTTCCTTCAGTTCCTATATCTGCAGTAATCGAGCTCCTGTGGTTTTTCTTCATGCGACCAGCTTTGGACTCCAGTTCCAGCTGGTCGTGGTCTCTGTTGTACAGACACACTGTCCTCTGTCTTGGTAGCGTGGTGTTATCCAAAGGGGTGGTGAAACGCATGAGGTATGCTGATCAGGTTTGTCTGGTCCCTCCCGTTCCGGTTCACAATACCAAAATAATCTCAGTACAGTAAGCTCAGTAACAGAGTTATCTCTGTTTACTTTGCCTGTTTGATCTCTCCACTGTTCCTACACACCTGGAGCTCGTGAGTCAGACGGCAAACGATTTGTTTAAATCTTGTCTTAAACTCCAGAATTTCACTTTCAGTCCCACGTCGGCCCAATTATTTTAGGCTTTGACCTCCAATATTTCTGCTTGTTTTTCTGTTTCTTCACACTGACACTGAATCCATATCACTGCTCAGCCTGAGGCGCAACACAGGAAGGAGCTTAAACCCACTGGTTTGACCTCTGACCTCCTCCTAATTGGTGTGTTTACATTGTGAAGTGATCTCAGGAGTGAGACTCTTCTGTTGCTGCACTCCGGATTAGAGGCCGAACTGACTGAAACTCTGTAAATCTGAATGAAAGTAAAAGCAGTGTTTTTATCACAGGACTCTGGTGTGTTGAGGATAATGAAGTTATTATTCAGAGTGGGTGGCCTCTCTCTTTCTCCCATGGGAACCTCTCTCAGCCTGCTTTGATGCGGCCCCCTCCCATCATCCTCCTCACCCTCTCAAAGCAAGTCTGAGCTGCAGTCTTAATACTGTAATCCTCGCTTTTATATACATCGTGATTCCTACAGTCTTTTCATGCCGTTACACAACAGAGTAGGTTTACAGTTTATATCCGCAACATAAAAGATGTGAAGTATGTTTAATGGGTTTACTCCTCCTGGACTGTGTCACTGAGGTTTTCTGGTTCTTGAAACACGTATTAATGCATATTAAGAGTCCTAATGCAGAAAAGGAGAGACCATTAGCTCATCGCACCTCAGAGAAGATGATCTAAACATACGTTAACATACTGGCCTTATTATGATGAGTTAAGAATGTCTATATTTCACATTTTCAAATAGCTCTTACATATGCATGCTGTATTTTCACAGTGCTTTCTTACTTGTAGGCCATAGACAGTATAAGATATGAATGTAGTAAATACGAACTGTCCACGGTTTACAAAACGATCTGAAGTTTGGCGGTGCAGCGATGAATCTGTAAATTTCTGTCGTTGATGAAGCTGCCAGCTTTGTGTCAGTGTCACGTCAGCAGAGACGTCCATCAGTGCCCATTTATTTTCACTCCGGTTGTAACTTTTGGAGCGCTGCTGTGTTTACGATCGGTCTCTGTTTGCATCAGCACTTTAAACTCATGATCGTCCACAACCTGCCGCGGTGCTTTTCAGCAGCACAAAAATCCCCCCCCGGTCCCCTGTCCCCCTGCACCAGCTGTCATCTGATATCCTGCTGCTAATATTGGCCTCAGTGTTGCATTTGGCTGCCAGTTGTCGCCTGATTCACATCCAGAATATTCAGCCGAGGCTGAAGGGGAACGCTGGCTGAGCAGGACGACACAACTGGAAACTGTTAGTGACATCACCGCAGGGTCAGTTCAACAGGTCTGTGGGCGCTTTGAATACGGCGCAAATACAGCGATAAACAGAAGCGTCAAACTTTACAGTCAGGACAAAGTCAAATAAGGAGAATTTAAACGCTAAAGAAGCTGCTTAGAAAAACAGAAAATAATGTTCAATTTATTTTATTTATTTATTTTTTTGCTGTGATGCAGTGATGTAATCTCTGCATCTGAGACTCATACAGCAGATAAATAAGACTCTGATGTTGATCGTGGTGCTGTCTTACATCACCATCTGTCTGCGCTGTGAAAAAGAAAACACAAACACTCAGTTACACATTCTGTCATATTTGTAGTTTTTACATCTTTCTGATTAAACTATTATGAATTTATTAGCAAATTAGGAATAACCCATGTTGTCAGGATTATATCCATGATTTAGTCAACACTGGTTGTCTTTAAACTGAACTTGGACTTGAGTTCACTGCCGATGTTGTGCTTACATTCAATAGAAAAAGATGCTGGTGCATTAAAAATCATGACATAAGCTTTTGTGACTTAAACAACTGTCACCTGTAAGCCTCCAGTCGTTTAATGCTGGCGCCTGAAGGCACCTGCCTCGTGAGTTCTGCCCTCTGGAGGACAGATGAAGGTAGATTTTCTTTCGCAACTCGGTGTGACTGATGGTATCAGTTTAGTATGAAGACACACTGAAGGCGTCCTTTATCACAGAGACCATGGATGATGCACAAACTCTGTCATGCTGTTATCTGCAGTGATCTGGATTTCTGTAACGGTCCCAGAAATCATCAACAGAATGTGCCGAAGTGTGCAGCTGAGAACGGCGAGCATGTCTCCCATTTTCCCCCTCCCTGCACTGCTACCAGAGACGATCTCAACTGATTTATGTTAAAACTGCTTGATTACAGCAGGAGTCATGCGCTTATTTGGGTCAGTACTTGAATCTGAGTATTCACAAACTTAAACAAGAAGCAGCTTTCACTTAAGAACGTGTTTTACACGAAGCATTTAGAACTTTAAGTGAAATGTGAATGAAAGACGTGTTCATCAGGATGTGACTTTGATCTTGCAATGTGGCGGTTTGTAGCAAAGTGAGAAGTGACTGCTATAAGGGTCAGCACCTCTCAGTCAGAGGCCACATTTCTCTCTTGGAAAATGGTGGATTGCTCCTTCTGGGAATCGAGGAACGTTGCTGCACCAACCAAGGGAGTGCAGATATCTCTAGAGATGGTGGAGCATGACATGGGTAAGTAGAGGTAGCATGAGGCATTGTACCAGACTGTTGTGGGGAAGAGAAAGTGGAGCCAGTTGATCTTTGTTCCGGCCTTCAACTGTGCTCGTGAGCTGTGGTGGACAAAAGCAGCCAAACTGAGCTCAGCCTTAAATTTTCCAAACAACCCCAACTGGGAGTAAACAACGGGATTGACCTTCAATTCATGAGAGATTACATATCTTGTCTAGTCTGGGAGCAACTTGGATGCCCTGGGAAGAACTGGAAAACATTATTGGGAGGAGATATCTGGAACGTCCTGCTCAGACAGGATAAGGATGGATGGAGGTGAGGATGGTTTTGGACGTGGGTTTGGACTGGACTTGGGCAGCACCGGGCTGCCCCTCCCCCTCTCTCTGTATCTTCCTCTCGCTACACAATGCTGTCAAATAAAGACTTAAAATGCCAAAAATAAACCGGAGAGGGAGAGCTTTTGTAGCAATTATCTTGTTTTCATAACCATCGGATGCCAAAATCGCTCATGACATTAAAATTAGTTGCCCAACCCCAGTCTTATATTAAACTCGCATGCCTCCTTGTAGACTCGGACCAGCTGTTGCCTTTGGTCCCGAAGGCCAGGCGACAGACAGACTCCACTTCAAGCTTCAGCTGATAATCACATGAGCTCGTATCCACTTTTAAAGCTTATAAAACAGCTTTTTATGTATTTTACGACAAGTTATGTATCAGTCTCGATTACTGAGTTTCTGTATTTTCTGTTTTATAATGTGCTGCGTTTGTTTAACTTTGCTTGGATGTATAGCTGTAAAGCACTTGGTAAACCTGTTTTTAACTTCATTATAAATACAGTTAATTATCAGGGATGGGCATTTCAGCTATCTGGAACTATTACACTGTTCATTCAAGAACGCGCTCCACCCCAAACCACTCTCCAGTGACGCTGTGCATAGTTCTGTATAGTTGTGCAATTCATCAAAATGTAATCTTGGTTACAATCCTGGTTTCCAGCGACTATGAAAGCAAGACATTTGACATGAAACAATTAAAAGAAGAAAAAAAAGAGAGGCCGTGGCAGGTTTCATTCAACTCATGCCAAAACCTCTTTTTCCTTTATTTTTCTGACACTTGGCACTCCATCCCACCACACTTTACCCTGGTGTGTTGGTGTGTTGAGCTGTGTTAGCGTCACCTTTATTTCCATAGAAACGTCCTTCCTGGCGGTGCTAAAAACACAGGAAAATATGAAAAGGGTTTTCTTTTTTAATATTTAAAACTGAATGCCGATAACTGTCCACTGCAGATCTTTAATGGTCTCTGTTGTGTTACTTCCTCTTCACGGTGAAGAGTTGGTTGAAAATTAGATTTTCTTATCGCTTCCTTGCTGGTTTGTAGCTGCAGGTGCTTCTCAGGTGCTGCACAGCGGCGACCTGCTGCTCCTGGATCGTTAACGACAGGAAAAGGAGGAAAACTGAGCTTATTTGTCTGTGTGAGTGAAGCCGACGCTGAGGGTGGAGCTGCCAGTCAGTGTGCTTCTGCCTGGAATGTTAGACATGTTGAATTAAAGAGGAGGCATGGACGCACGCACCTCAGAGGGCTGTCTGGAGCCAGACGGGGTGCGGATATTTTTACCTGACCAGTCGCCGCTACTTCCAGACCAGTGGATCCAGTTACCGCTGCAGACGGGGCCTCCCAGCCACACCTCCAGGGCCTGCCTTCTGTGCTTGGCCTTAAACATTAATCAAATGTGTCAATTGGAAGCACATGAGTGTGAGAGCAGCTTTACGGACACACGACAGCTGACTGTGGAGGTGCAGCACACTCGCATGACGTGTGGTCATAGCGGGAGAGGAAGCTGCTGTGGTCTCCGAGGCGATCCGATCAGTCCCTTTGATCAGTCTGAACAGATGGGAACAGAGGAGCTGTTGTCTGTTCTGGAATGTGATGCAGAGGTGTGGCGTTTTTAAAGACAACAGCTGGATGTTCTGCAGACACACACTCACATGTTCTCTCCTGTATCCTCTGCAGTTTGGGCTGTTCTACTGCTGATTGTGACACACAGCCCAGCATTAAGGCCACATGAGCTGAAACTGATTATTCTTTAATACCATGAAAGCACCTTTTGTTGGTCTGAGCGGCTCATTATAGAGTGATTTGGTTGAGAGACGTCTTTTATCAGCAGTATGATAAAATCAGGACAGAGGAGCCAGAGAGGACTTCCTTAAACTAACAAATAAACAAAACAGTCAGTCTGCATCAGATACTGTACTGTACAGCGCACAGTAAAAGTAAACTTGGAAAGAATTAGGCCTGCACATTGTTTTCAGCGTCAGCGCAACTGTTTTATTATCCGTCTCTTAACGCAGGGTAGTGAGTTTGACATTGCTGTTTTGCAATCTCCACCTTTCAGGAAAACATGCCAGCATTGATTGTTTGATAAGCACAGAGGCATAAAATTCAGATGGTGATGACAATTTGTTACCAGCTCTTAACTTCAATCCACAGTTGAGATGTTATCGTGTCGTCTGAAGCTCAGATTAAAGAAGATTGAAACCTTGTGTGTTTAAAGGTTCTTCTGTAGTGTGTCTGATTTTTTTTTTTGGGATCTGAAAATGTGAAACTCTCATTTGTGGCATCTGTTAAAGTGTAGCAGAGCTCTTAGATTTGCCAGCTGAAATAAATTACCTTTGAAGTAAAACGTCTCATACTCTTTGCAGGACTCTGAATCTTTGGACCGGTGCATCCAGTCGGCTCTGGCAGCCCTCTACCCACCCTTCCAAGCCACATCCCCAACTGTCCTCTGTCAGGTCCTCAGCGTTGTGGAGCGCTGTTACCGAGGAGACGGCCTCCGCTACCTCCTCCACTTCCTGCTGCCGGCAAAGCAGTTCTTACAAAACCTCCAGCAGGATGCCTGTGTGAGTATCTCTGCATTTCCCCGAGTAATCTCGTCACACCTTTAAGCGTCCTTAACTTACGCTCAGTGTCTGTTTGTTGTGGATTCCCTCTGCTGTAGTCTGTTGTTACATCAGCTTGGATGGTGAACACAAGAACAGACAGGAATCTCTGCACAGATTATCACTGTTTCTGAATCAAACGACTCACAGAATATTCGTGTCTGTTCCTGCCTGTCGTACGTGTTCGACTCCAAAGCTCACGTGCTCGCTGCTGGGCGTTCACGTCCCGTCAGATTTGGGGAGGCTCTGCTGCTCTCTAGTTTGCGTGTTTTTCTTCGTGATGCAACTTTTGACTGTAAATGAACAGAAAGATGTCAGACTGTTTGAGGGACTCATTAACTGAGCAGCTACAGCAGCCTAAGTGGATACAGATGTGCCACAGCTGCCAAACATGGACTTTTAAGCACTGTTCTCTTGTTAAAAAATATTAATGACAGATCAACCAGTACCTGCCCTTCAAAATAAGCTTTTGTGTTTTTTCACTTTTTGTATTTTTTCACTTTTGTTAATGAGGCTATGCAAAATGTTCCAAGTCACAGGCCCTCAGAATACAGAGGAGTGGGTTTAAAGGAAGTCTCAGGATCACTGCATGATCTGAATAGCGGATGAAGATGCAGAACTTTTAGTTTCCCCTCTAAAGTTTAGTAAACCAAATAAAAGGGACGTGGCATCTTACGCCAGAGAAAATTGTCACAAGCTGAACAGGAGATGGTGCAACAACCTGCAGACAGATCATCCGTGGATCCTCTGTGTCCTTCACGAACTTTGAAAATCTTCAGGGCCTAAAGTTGTTTGATCATCATGTTGAGACTGTTATATACAACAGTGTGGTTTCTTCATTTCACAGTGAAATTCACAAGTTTTAAAATGGAGCTGTTGGAGTGTTTTGACCAGCCACCTGCCCTCCGTGCTCCAGTGCTCGTTTCTGTTCCTCCGTGCCAGGGATGTCCAGTTGATTTTACAACCTGGGCCACATGGAGCCCACTTTCATCTTAAGTGGGTCGGATCAGTGAATCTCTTGTGTGTGGCAGTGAAAAGACGTTTGACTACACATTGCAATTTCAGAATTATGTGTTTTTCTACCTGTTAAAGGAATTTCGCTTCATTAAAGAAAGAAATTCCAAAATTTATCCTCTTCTTCACCTTTTCCAACATGCTCCAGTGGGACAGGTTGGAGTCTGTGCTCCTCATGTTGGACACCCCTGCTCTATGCCATAGATGTTAAATTAGTGCAGGTTTTGCTATTAAAACTATGATGTATCCTGTGATACTGATGCTGAAAGTTAGCAAGATTTTAGCTTTGCATTGTTACACATGGAGAGATGTAGTGGCAACTTATACCCGTGTGCTTTTAGGGCAAGTTATTTGACAATGAAGGTAAACTTTTGCATGATTTCTTTAAAGAGATTAAAGTTATTGTAAGAGATAAATCAGCTGATTCTGAGGGGATCAGGTGGGAACTTTACTCAGATTTAATTGAATCTCTGTGGTTGCTCTGTTCCAATATTTGGAGAAGGTGTTAGTTTGCACCCATACAGATGATATTCTTCAGAACCAGGATTTTAATGACGCTCTGTCTTGACTGGGATGCTCTCTTCTCTCCTCAGCTGCAGTACTGTGGTTTCCTGTTTCGTCATGAAGGCTGGCCTTTGTGCATCCACGAGAAGGTAGTCATTCAGCTCAGTCATCTGGACCCACGCCTCCTCCGTCCAGGAGACTTCTACCTGCTGGTTTCTCCTTCTGCAGCCCCACCCCCTCCTCGAGCACACAGGGCCTCCTGGAGGGGCGACATCCCGTTAAAACCGCGCCTGCTCCTGTGCAGCAAGTCGGCCAGCAGCCATCATGTGGAGCAGCAGGAGGTGTCTGGCGTAGCTCTGCAGTCGCTCTTTAGCATGGCCTGGTTAGACTCCGTCAACAGGGAGAGGGAGCAGCGCGGAGCATCCAGGTTGGAGCGCTGCCTCCTCTCCGCCCACGGAGACGTCTTTAGGGTCCCCTGGGAAGATCTGGTCTACCCACAATTCATCAGTCGGCCCTGTGCTGCTCCGAAGGAGGACCAGGACTCCTCCATTAAGGGCAAAGATGTGGCAATCAAGACATCATCTGACAACAACAGAGAAGCAACCTCTTCAAGTGATGTGAAGCACCTCCCATCTTCGCCTAAAACCGACCAATCACCAGCAAATAGCGGGGGCGAGGACTCAGAGGGGGAGTACGTGGAGCTGACGGAGCTCCCGCTTCCTCGCTTCTCCCCACAGAAAGGCTCTTTAACCCAGTCCATCAGCCTGCAGCACCGAGCCAGGACAAGTACACATACCACCACACACACACTGTCTGCTGCTACCGCACACACTCCTCAAACCACCAACATACACTCTGCTGCTTCCACACTCACTGCTCACGCACACAGCAACTTCCCGCAGCCCTGTGAGGATGCAACCTGCAGGCTCATGGAAGAGAGCATCCACCAGGACCACCGTGAAGCTGTGGTCCCGACCCCTTTCTCCTCCTCTGCCCCTCCTGAAGTCACAGGAACATCCATCTGTGAATCGGAAGAAACAAAAGGTACTGACACAGGCACAAATCTGAACACTAAACCTGAAACCTGCACAGAAATGAGCGTGGAGGAGGGGGGGGAGGAGCAAAGTAACAAGGAGGAAGCTGTAATTTCAGCTGCTGAGGAAGAAGAGGAGGTGCCAAAGGAGGAAGAGTTCCCAAGTGATGAGGAGGAAGCTGAAAGTGAAGATACAGAGGGAGATGGAGAAGACGAGTTGAATGAAGATGGAGAAGATGAGGTAGAAGAAGGCCCAGAGGAAGTAGAGGTCGAGGAGGAGATACAGGTTGTGATTGTGCAACAAAGTAAAGAAAGAAATGAGGATGAGGAAATGGTGACAGAAGATGCAAGAGGAGGAGAGACAGAAGAAGAAAAGGGATGTGGAGAGGTTCACACAGATAAAGACTCTTATTTTGAAAGTAACGCACAACAAAAGCAATCTGAAAACTTTTATTTAAAAAATAACACACAACAAGCACACTCCATCGACTCTGTAACAGAAACAGATTATAAAGACTCTTATTCTGAAAATAACACAAAACAGAAACACTGGCAGGGCTCTTATTCTGAAAGCAAAACTACAGAACCATACTACGAGGAGTCTTATTCTGAAAACATAAAACCAGTAAAAACCTCAAATTCTGAAAGTGATGCACAGCAATCGCACTCCAGTAACTCTTGCTTTGAAAATTGCAAAACACAAATACATTCTGAGGAATCTTATTCTGAAAGAATAGCTACAGAATCATATTGCAAGGACTGTTATCCTGAAAATAACAAACAACCACTACACACTGAGCACTCTTATTCTGAAAACACAGCACCAGAAACGCACTCTGTGGACTATTCGGAAAACATAAAAAACGTAGACTCAGAAACCTTATATCCTGAAAATGCCACACAGCGTGCACACGCTGTTGACTCTTATTTTGAAAGCAACAAACCACAAAGTAAATCTGAGCAGTCTTATTTTGAAAACATAGCTACAGAGTCACGTTGCGAGGACTGTTATCCTGAAAATAACAAACAACCACACATTCAGGACTCTTATTCTGAAAACACAGTACTAGAAACATACTCGGTGGACTCTCATTCTGAAAACACAGTACGAGAAGCACATTACAAAAACTCTTATTCTGAAAGTGACACTAAACAGACAGACTCCAGTGACTTTAATTCTGAAAATAACAAACAAGAGATGGCAAGAGACTCTTATTCTGAAAGCAACATAAAAGAAACAGACACTGAGGGCTCGTATTCTGAAAACACAGCACCAGAAACGCACTTTGCGGACTATTATTCTGAAAGTACAGCGAGAGAACGACACGCTGACTCAGAAAAAAATAAACGGCGTCACACTGAGTGCTGTTATTTTGAAAAAACAGCAACAGAACCATATTACAAGGACTCTTATTCTGAAAAACAGACACAGCACACATGCTCTGAAGGGCCCAGCACAGGATACAAGCAGATCAAGGATTTGTTTTCTGAAAACAGCACACATCTAACACAACACAGGGACTCTTATTGTGAAAGCAACACACTGCAAACACATCAAGGAACTTTTAATTCTGAAAAAGAAACACAACCTCAGAGCTCTTCTGAAAATAATACAGAAGACTCTCACTTAGCAAGCACATATTCTGAAAGTACACCTGACCCTGGGGACTCTTATTCTAAAAACAAAGCACATTGCGATGACTTTTATTCTGAAAGCAGTGCACTTCAGGGACCCACAGAAGAATCTGATCAATCCAGTACTGGTGAGAATAATGCGGAGGAGTGTAAAACACTGCACTGCGTCTCCACACCAGCAGCACATCAAAACTTGCTTCCGACAAAAGCTGAGGAGTCCAACAGTGGACAGGAAGTCCAAAAAGAAGAGGAGCGGTGGAGCTGTGAGGAGGCTGCTGGAGCTTCAGAGTGTCACACTGAAGGTACATGAACCCGTTTCTCCTCCTCAGTACATTTTCCTCTCCTGCTTTTCCTCCCACAGACCATCAGACTCACTCTTTCTCCTCCTTTATCACATCCTCCTCCTCCTCATTGGCTGAGTGGTTCTTCCTTTGCATCTCTTTCACTAAAACTACCCTCGACTTCACCTCCTGTTTTAACTCACCTGTGTGGCTGCAGGAGCAGCTTGTGAACGAGTCTGTGTCAGGTTTTCAGTTTTTTCTATAAAATCTCACATTTCACACGACTGCGTTGATCATTTAAAGGACCATTCACTTTTTTTTTCGGCCTGCTCTGCCTCTGTTACCCAAGAGCAGACAGGAAGTTGTGTGCCTTGTGCTCTCGCTCCAGGCTCCATTAAGGGGAATTCTCTGCAGTGTCTTTCAGTTCAGAGAAAGCTGAACGTCTCATCCCTCCGGTTGTTTAACAAATAGTAAAATATGCAGATTTATCACGATGTGTTCAGATGCAGCAGAGTCTTGATGACCTCAAGCTTTTGAACTAAAAAACGACTCTGTGCATCGTAATGTAAACAAATCACCCAGAATACCTAAAACAGTAAGAGGTCAGTTTCTGCTGCCCTGAGCGCTGCCTTATAGGCTCCAACACTTGACAGTAACATACTGAGTAAGGATGCACAGGTGATATATTTGTTTACTGAACAAAATCACGGAAGCCTGGATAGATCTCATGCAGAGGAAGCATAACCACAGGAACTGCTGAGATCCTCTGTCTTCATGTTAGGTTTGGTGAGAGTGCGTGTCAGGGAGTCTACGTTGTATGTGTGTATCAGCACGTAACTTTTTTGCTCTATAGATTTATTTTGTTTTGTAATTTGAGTTTGGTCAATTTGGTTAGTTCAGACATGAACGTCATGAAAACTTTGTTTTGTTTTGTTTAGTAGCTGCATGATTTATTTATATTTATATTATTGTACTTAAGTTTTTCCACACTTTTAATATTTGTACACTTTTCTGCTTTTCATTATAGCACCCCCTGTGGGTTATACCCCACAGCACAGGGGTTGTTTCCCACCTGCGACTGACTTGCACTTTGTGAAACCCTGATGAAGCCTTGGACTCTGAGAATTAACTGAAAACATTCTCTCTTTATTTAAAATCAAAATTATATCATCCAGTGGGACCTAATAGATGGCTTTAAAAAAAGTGTAAAATTATGAATTACTTTATTGGTCAATAAAATCCCCTGCTGTTCCTGTTGCAGTGACGCCAGCGATAGTCTATGAAAGATGAAGGCATTTCTAGTTTTGTGGATTTAGAAACTCTACAGGTGAAGCCTCCATGCCTGTCCAGTAGTGTGGAAAAACTGAGATCTGCTGCTGGAGTTTGTTGTTTATCTTAAGATGTTACAGACTGTTTATCATCTGCTTTTCTTCGAGTTCACTAAATGAGAAAAATGAGAAAAAAAAAGAGATGATACCTTCTGTTAAATGTTAAAGGAGTGAGGTGAGGGGCGTACGTCACTTCAGTTTCAGCTTATTTACAACATCTTGACTTAAGTGAACAAAAAACAGTGCGTGCACTGTTGTATTTGTGTCCTCAGACGTGGAGACCTTGACAGTGAGGACACTTTTGTCTGGTTCTTAGCTGTTTTGCTGTTTTGAGGTTAACGGTTAAAGTTCTTCATTAACTACATTAACCGCAGCCCTGAAATTTAGCAGGCATGACCCGGCGGAGCTGAATCTCAGAATGAAAATGTCCTTGATGGCCAGATTGGACTATAAATGGTCTTTCTTTCTTTTTTTTGCATCTGTGAGAGAACCCCAGCAGCACAGTATTTCTAGTTGTGAGAACATGTCCATTATCTGTGTCATACATGAAAACTGGGCCTCACAGGCCTGCTGTGTCAGTACACTGTAAGTAACACAGGTTCATTTCGGCATCTCTTCACAGGCCTCTGCAGTGAGCTGCGTCCTGCCCAGTCAGAGGTTGCTCTGGCTGCTGGTTCGAATCCGACAGAACAACCAGCAGCTGTTCCAAGGGTAGTCCAGCCTGTCACCCAGTCCTCCCAGTCCAGACTGTACAGTATGCTGCTGAGGTCTGGAGCTGTTTGTCTGCCTGGTGAGAAAACACAAACGTCATGTACCAACCAGTTTCAGGCCTCAGACCCGACTAGACTAAGATCAGGGCAGTCAGAAGCTCCAGCCTGAGGTTTATAAAGTTGGGCAGGTGGAGCAGAGACTGAACTTCAGAGTTGGAGTCATTGTTTCTGTGTGTAAATGAAGTTGCTGCGTCTTCCTGCAGGAACCAGAGACAAAGGTGGGCGAGCGCTGCTTACCGTCTCCACCACGAGCCCCGTGTGGTCCCACCTGGACTGTGACAGCACTGAGCTGCCCCGCCTCCTCCTTTACTACACCTCCACCCTCAGGTACACTCCTCTGTTACTGTTGTTACCCAGGTCTCTGTGCTGTCCACCCTCTGATATCACTTCTTTCATGGAACAGGAAGGAGGTGCTAGCTTCGGGGCTGACGGTGTTGGTGGATGCCCGTGGAGCTGCTCCCTCTCCCGCCCTGTACTCCGCCCTCAGGTCGCTGCAGGTGAGTTGGTTATGATTGAGCTACCTGGAGACAGGAGCTCTGTGCTGTGGAGCTGCAGACTGAGCGCGTGCGAGAAAAGGTGGCTTTACTAATTCTGGAGTCTCTCTCATGTTTCAGCCCCTCAGAGTCGTTTTATTCTCCAGGAGTCATTTAGAGAAACATGCACTCGTGAGAGACAGCATCTCAGCTCCTATTAAAACAATGATGCAGCTGCTCCTGATGAGGAATACATGCAGAACGTGAATAGTGGAGAAACATTTGTAGAGAGCAGAATATGTCGTCCTTATCTCTGATCGACCATGAATCTGAGAATGTTTTTTACATTTTCAATCATGATTTCTTGTTTCTGTTTAAAGTATCAAAGTTGAAGCTGTAGGTTTCTGTGCAGCCACAGTTTTTTTTAGTTTCTGGTCAAACAGGAAATGGATTATGGATCCTTACTCTGTCCTCCCCTCTGGCATCCAGGTCTGAACATCGTCAGTGACCTTCAGGAACGAGGGGACAGTCAGTTAGTTTAAAAAAAAGAAGTTTTTTTTCCCGTAAACTTTATCTCCACCTCACTGGAAAACTTAGGAAGAGAGAAGTGTGGTTACAGAGGCCAACTGAGCTCCTTAATGATGTGCTCTGATTGGTCAGTGACCAACAGGGGGCGTTAGTTACAAACTGCGGTGGTTGGAGGACTGCTCTGCTGCTGCTTTTGAAATTTATCGTTTATGGATTAGAAACAAGTCCACACACAGCTTTGTATAGTTCCAGTCAGCTGGTTTCACTGACAGACTGAACCCAGAGAGGTCAGAGGTCGTGAGTATAACGCATCAACAACAGCACTCTTTGTCTACCAGTGCTTTTCTTTAATATATGGGTTCAGTGACTCACAGGCTATTTCTATCTGAATTTATTAGCATTAATCAAACTTTAAATCCTGAAAGCAGAACATCTGAAAAGCTCGACCCCCAGCAGACTAACAACCTGAAAATCAACCAGACTCCAGTTTTTAGCCCCGTTTTAAGAACGGTTTTGTTTCCTGATGTATTTTATTAGTTTAATTCTGTTTTTAGTGGTTTTCTCTGAAAATGTGGTCAATTGGTTCTTGTTCTAAATACATGAACAACTTGTGTGTGTGTGTGTGTGTGTGTGTGTGTGCGTGTGCGTGCGTGCGTGCGTGTGCGCAGGAGGACACACCAGTCTCCATCCACGGTGTTTTGATCCTTGCTAACAAGGACTCATCTCTGCGTGTGGACAAACCTGCAGCTACACAGGTAACACTTTACACCGCAGCTGCTCACAAACACCTTTGTGTGAATGTATGTTTTAAAGTGTGCGTTGATGTTTCTGTTGTGCAGGTGGAGGTGCTGAGCTCTCCAAAGTCTGTCCAGAAACACGTGGAGCTCCGACAGCTTCCCGTGGAGTTTGGAGGATCCTTCATCTTCAGTCAGAGCAGCTGGGTCAGCTTCAGATTGGTCAGTGTAAAACTCGCACACAGATTAAAATGAACAGTCAAAAAGAAACAACAAGGCAGACGTGTAACAGTGAAACACACGAACGCGGTGAAGTCTGTTTGTTAGAACAATGTCAAACCTTTCTTAAGTGTTTCGATGATTTGTAGTCATCAGAAAACTGTTTCACCTACATGAGTATAAGACTCAGACTATTATTCCATGTTTGTACTGATGCGTGTTGGACAGACGTCTCAGTGTCACGACAAACCCAAATCAGTCAGCACAGGTTAATCCCTGCTCGCTGGTGCAGGTGAGGCATGTCTGATTCTGGACTTTCACAGCTCCTCTTTGCTTTTCTGCAGCTGAAACGTTGCATGCTTCATTAAAAAATAATTGGACAGGTTGTCCCACATTCCTGGGGTGCTAATGACATGAGGTTTGTATCGTAGAGTGGAAGGTTTTATTCACCTTCCAGTTGACTATTTAAAGCTTCTTTTCTTCTTTCATAAGTGAGTTTAAGTGTGCGGCTTTGGAAACGATTCACACAATGAAAATGTGTGTTTGTCCCTCAGAGACTGGAGCAGCTGACCCGTCAGTGTGAGGACGTCATCAGCCTGCTGCAGAAGAGCATCAACGCGCTGCAATCCACACCTTTACCGAACACCGCTGAGGTAAAAACACACACGGCATGGAAAGAGAGTGCTAGATCTGTGTCTACTCCTCACCTGTAAAAGGCCGACGGGGTACTGTGATTACCCCGCCAGCCGGGCGCGCGTGGACACCTTAGTTTGTACATGCGAGAGTGAGGCAGCAGAGGAGCTTCAAATTGATACCATAGGTGTGTCTGCTGAGGGGTAGCCAGTATTTTTACTTTAGGAACCTAAATCTGTCCAATTAACAACAAATTTGTTAGTTATATAAGAACAATCGGGGGGAGGTTGTAGTCTTTAGGAGAGCTAAGGACTACAACTCAGTCAGTTGAACTCTGAACCATCTTCCCTGCTTGGAGTTTGAGATACAGTCGTCTTTTTAAGATATCTGATTGGATGACTGAAAGACTGTCTCGTGCTCCTAATCCTTTCTGGGCAAATGGAACTCTGACCAAATTCACGGTGCTATTCCAGAACTTTTTCAAAACTTTTGTAAAGTTTATCATTTCCTGTTCTTATGTTATACAAATTGGGTTTAATATAAAACTGGAAATGAGGTCTAAAAGTTGGGCTCATTGAAAACATGAACAGTTTCAACAGGAGGCTGTTGATCCCTTCACAAGTATTAAAATCCACTCTGCGTGTTTTTATTCACTTGAACAGTTTGTGGTTTTGCTCTGTTCTCACATAAAGGTTCAGACACCAGCTCAAACCTCTCTGTCTTTGCCAGGATGCCGAGCTGCTGCTGTCCCGCTACAGGGCAGTGATGTGCAGCATCCTCGCAGACAGCCGATTGGTGCAGCTCCAGCAGGAAGGCGGCGCCTCGCTGGCGTGGCTGCGCAGGGAGGAGAGCAGCGTCGGCGTGGCGGTGGACCAGCGGGCGGCGGTGGAGTCAGTGTCGGCTCTGTACGAGCAGGTGGACGAGCTGCTCCACCGCCTGGTGATGCTGTCCAACTCCAAAACGCAGGAGCTGAACTTCATCGCAGACTTCAGGAACCTGGAGCAAGGTTTCAGCGAGGTCAGTCTGAGCACGCTCAGTATGCATCGTTCATACTGACATTTACATCAGTGTCGTCTTAATGTGAGGAGTTGACTTCATGATGAACCGTGACTCTAAGTGACACTGAGACACTCCCACCTCCTTTGTTTCCTTGGTTACGCTCTTAGCCAGTGATCAAAGTGTGGACAGCAGCCCCCTGGTGTGCTGTGAAGGTACTGCAAGTAGGCCAAAAGAAGTAATGCACAATAAATACATTAAAAAAATATAATTTTCAGATGTTTTTCTTTTTTTTAACCTGAACTCTGGTGTCTTGTATCTTGTCAGTAGGAGGAAAAAACTAAAGTGGAGTTGTGGTTGTCAGATGTAGGGAGGTTTTAACTTACTACATCTTTTTTGTGAAATGGAGGCATGTTTGGAAATATGCGCTCTAAGCTGTAAGCAATCGAATTATTACCTGATAACATCAGATTAATATCAGATCAATAACCATCAACAGAAAAACACCAATTATGTGTTTGGAGTTAAACTGGAACGAGTTCGTCTTCTGAAGCTTTGACAGGATGAAACACTTCCCTCCCTGAGCACACTCACAAATGAATGATTAGGAAAATGAATAAACATTAGATGATATATGGATTTCATAAATGGGTAATTCAGGTTAAAGTAGATCCATATGTGAGTGATTTGCTGCTTGTGGGTGTGGATGAACTGTCAGACATTCGGCCCTCAGGCATAGACGAGCTGACAGAGCTGCAGCATTGATTGGTTCTCTTTTTCCTTTCTTAGCCTTATTTTTTGTTTTTCTGTCATTCTTTGACTTCGTAACCATAAAAAAAAAGTGTCGACTGGAGTTCTGTTTGGTTTTTTAAGAAGTGTGTGTGTGTGTGTGTGTGTGTGTGTGTGTGTGTGTGTGTGTGTCAGGTGAAGACGTGGCTACAGGAGGTTGGTGAAGTTCGTCTGAAGAGTCTGGAAGAGCCGGCAGACTCTCTGGTGCTTCTGAATGAAAAACAGCAGGACTACAAGGACTTCTGCACAACAGCATACGTACGACACACACACACACACACACACACACACACACACACACACACACACACACACACACACACACACACACACACACACACTCTCTCTCTCACTCGTTCAAACATTTCTTTTAGCCCATACTGAGGACTGGTCCCCACAGAGGATGAGGTCTGTTTCCTCTGTGTGCAGGACCAGTGTAAACGAGGGAAGGAGCTGCTGTCTCGGCTGGAGCGCCGGGACGACGTGCCGTCCGCTGACCTCCACATTTACGAGGACAAAGTTCACTCCTTCTGGGCTCAGCTGCAGGATTTCACTCAGCGGGTCAGCAGTACCGGGCAGAACATCGAGCGGGCCGTCCGACTCTACGGCTTCTTAGATCAGGTACAGTCACTGAGGCTGTGGCTCATCGGATCGGTTTTTAATGGCAGTTTGAGCCTCACAGTCATCTAAATGTGTAAATCTATATTTAATTTGGTGCTTTCTGAGATTAGCTAAAGTGAATTTCAGTGTTGTGAACAGTACTTGCTGCTCTTTCTGATTATAGCTCCAGCTGTGCTCTGATTTTTCATGTTTTACTGTCTCTCGGTTTAAACCATCTGAGAAGCCTGTCAGCTCTGTCTGAGCAGCTTCTAATCCATCTTCAGAAATCTAATTTTAGCTGCATGTAAAATGTGGATCGGAGCAGCTGGTTTGTCGTGTCTCTCCTACTCCTCCTCATATCGTCTCCCTGCAGTGAAACTGACAGCTTGTATTGAGGCCAGGAGGATGAAGAGGGGGGAGAGAGTGTCAATATTGCTTTGTGTACTGGACTCTTTGTAAAGGGGTGTGAGGGGGGTGATGGTCTTTGTCCACATGACTCTGTCTTGTAGGTTTGTTTGTGTGTTTTTATGTCATGCTGATATTTTTATAATGTGCAGATTCTTGAAATTCAGTCATGAAATAGTTGAAGTTGTCCCTCAGACATCCTATAAAAACAAAGCACCGACCACAAAAGTTTCTTCGATCGTTGTTCACATCATAACCAAGAGCGACACGGTGTGAACTCCGGCGCACTTTCGGTTTTCTTTCAGAAAAGATTCAGACTCGTGTCATATTAGGACGTACACAGCGTAGGATGAGGACAGGGCCGTAGATCGACCGGTAAATCGACAGCTTTGCTTTTACCCTCTTCTCCACAACAGATTGGTACAGCGTCCACATCACTACAGACACCACCCCAATCTAGTCTGTCAGTCTCTCACTCGTGAAAAAGACCCTGAGATACTTAAACTCCTCCACGTGGGGCAGCAACAAGTCCTGTGATAACTGAAAAATCAAGAATCCAGTTGATCTGTCCAGATCCCACCACACACACACACATTGGGTCCCAGCCACACTTAGCCCGAAGAAGTTACATGGTCCACATTCCTGCAACAAACTATATTTTCTATATCATCTCCCGAGGTGCAGCAGCTGCTGGGCCTCCTGCTGCCTCTTCAAAAAAAACAGCCGCTCATCCAAAGTCCCTTCTGACGACCTCGCACGTCCGTAGACCTTTGTCTTTCATTTCATTTGTTTCATTTGTTTTTCGAAAGGATGATCCCAAATTCCCTGTAAAAAGACACTTCATGATAAGTTGGTACAGAAATCAAGCGTACAATTACCAACAAAGTAATTATGGTTTTTGCTATAGCTCATAAGCTCGTGCGAATGAACATGACGGACCGACACATTTTTACTCGCTCGGTTTGCTGCAAAGTTGAACTAAACCAAAGGAGAGAAACAGCCTCTCTGTTGAAATGCAACATAGACATAGAAGATTTCTATTTGGGGAAAACAAAAATTGAAATTGCGATGACAAGAAGATTATTTTTCATTGTGTGGAAGTCTTTTCAAGCCTCACTTCCTGTCCTGTCCTGACATGTCTGCTCTGTGGGTGAAAACATCAGCCTGTGGGGATCCGAGCCGCCTCACTCAGTGGTGGGCTCGGCCGGTCGGCAGGCACGTGTTTCAGACCGATGTTTAAACTTTCACCAGTGAAGTTTGTTCGGATGCTTTAGTCACGCCACCAAATTCTGCACAACACCAACCACAGAGTGTGCTGAAGTTTCCTCTCTGATACACTAAGCAGGCAGTACTGACCTGACACACACAGACAGGAATGAAGCGTGTGTGTGTGTGTGTGTGTGTGTGGTCGGTCCAGGTATCACTCCGGTGCCAAGTTTTCTTTCCATCCCCCTTTCATTCCTTTCACCACAAAGTCTTTGTCGCCGTGGTGATGCCCCCCCTCCTCTCCTCCTGGGACCGCCCATCTGCCATTCAGCCCATTGATGAAGTTTGGGGGGGTCACTGTGTGTGTGTGTGTGTGTGGTCAGGATGCTGCTCTCTGCGCGAATCACTCAGGCTTCAGAGCTTCAGCTGAACACACAGGTACGATACACACTTCTTACTGTTTTTTGTTGTTGTTTTTTTAAAAACACACACAGCTGAGGTTTGCTTTGGAGAAGTTTTATCAGCACGTGTGTGTGTGTGTGTGGCAGTTTTTCAGCCGTTTGATGTTAACTTGGCGTCACTTTGACTGCAGAGAGATCTTTGAAGCTGCTCTCGCTGCTTGTTGCTCGCTCTCTTTCTGCGCGTGTGTGTGTGTTACCAGTTTACCTGCTGCAGATGTTATCGTGTCGTTTCCAGATCACGCATGTTGTCATGTTGCTGCGGCTCAGTGACATTCCCACCCTGACTCGTGTTTTTTGCATATAAAGCAACACAGGGTTGCTGTCTGTTTCGATGATGGTGTGTCGGAGGTAATTTTGCTTGTCATGCGTTTTGGGGACGGAGACTCCAGCTAGAGTCTGCAGGAAAGGAAAGGAAATGGGTATTAGCAAATACAAAACTGGCTGTCTGCTCCATTTCACAGCAGTCACAGCGGCAACATCATTCCCTTTTCCGCTTTGTCGTGTCCACATTGTTCACAGCTGAGTGGCAGGAAAAAACTCCAACAGCTGGCAGAGCGCTCTGTGCTCATAGGTGGACGATAAAGGGAGCAATCTCAGGCTACGGGTTTATTCTGCTGTACCTACACACACTGTCATTTCATTTCAAGGAGCCAGTAAAGAAACTTTAACCTTCCAGTCAGTAAACCAGCTGCTCCACCACAGCTATCAGAGCTCAGTCTCCAAAATCAGTTTGATTCATACCAACTTTTCTCTTCAGAGGGGATGAGCAGCATTCGGAGAAAACATTTGTTTTTTCTTGTATTTACTTATTTTTAAATATTTTTGGTAAAATCACTTAATCGTGATTAGATATTGGGGAAAAATAATGAATTCTATAATTTTGATCCATTTCCAGTTCACCCGTTACCTCTTTAAGAGTCTTTAAAAATAACAGCTTTTAGCACAGCAGCGAGGTTTGGCCAGGCGCTAGCAGCTCCACGTGGGCTCGTTTTCAGAATAGTTTCACCACGTTGCCTAGTTTCTTCTCGGATGGCGATACACCAGATCTGGTCATGTGTCAGCTCATTTATTTAATACGCACCACTCGAACACAGTATTGGGTTCATTCTGAACCTCGTCGGTACCTGCTGTGATCCAAACCGTCGACACCTCCTCGGATCAGTTCCTCCGACTGCGTTCTGGCAGCAGTTCCCTTCTGTCAGCTATGACATGCTAGCATGTAGATGTGTTTTTATAATAAGTGATTTTATATTGAAAGGAAGGAGATCAGTTTCCTCTGATCTGGACAGGATACAGCATCTGTCAGTTTTATGTTTTTAAGTTTTCCGTTTTGCACCGAAAACGATGTGTGACAGTTTGTCAGGTAGTGTCTGAATTCTTGAATATTGTGAGCTCACAGTGACCTTTGACCATGAAAATCTTACCCTCCATCTTCGAGTTCAAGTAATTTTTTTTTGCCATGTTTAAGTATCTCAAGAATGGGACAAATGGACACCTGAAAACACGACAGCTCTGGGCACAGCTGTTTCTGACGTCGGGGCATAAAAACACTGGTATTGGAGGATTCTGCCTTGTTTGACATTTCTTCCTTTTATATGAAGACTTCAGAATAAAAGCACAGAATATAGAAACGGAGCAAAGAGTGAAGAAACAAAGTGAAACAAAAGACTTCTTTCACATCAACAAGAGTTTGAAGACAAAACGCTCTCCTCCAGGAACCGCAGAACCGTTTGAAGTAGGTTCACCACTACTCCTCTGAAGGAGGAGGAAAGGAGCCCTACCCCCTCCTTTTATATGGTTTGGAGGGTTTTGGCCTCCTCCGCCCTCCCTCTGTTTCCCCTCCTCCTCTTTGGTTGACTGGCTCCAGGCCTGGAGTCCTGCAGGGCCACTGTCCCCAAAACCACAGCCCGTGTGCTCCTGTTTATCCCTCCTCCCCCTCCTGCCTCCCCCCTCTGCAGCACCATAACAACCACATGTTATTTTAATTAGAGTCCTCCTCTTCTCTGCCCCACGTTTTCACTCCCTCTCTTGTTTGGAAACATCCAGAGGCGAGCTGAAACAATCGGCCGAATAATCAATTTATTGATCGACGGAAACGTAATCGGCATCTGTTCTGATCATTGATTGTCGGAGGCCTGAAAATAGATTAAAAGCAAATGTTGTCAGGTTTGTGAAGTGGAAATGGTCCAGTAACGCTGGATCCAAAGCTTCCTTACTTGGAAAGCAGTACATTTCTTCAGCCTTACTTTATAAATCGATGTGAACGATGCTAAAATAATGAAAGTAGACGAAAACAAAGGAACAATCTGTTCCTCATATTATTATATGAACAGTTTACAACACTTATCTGAAGGACCTTCATATTGAAGTGTAAAGATCCTAAATATTAGAGAGGCTCATGTGATCACTGGGCTCTGTGAGCAGTACTTGGTGATGATGGGGAGGAAGAACACTCTTTTAACAGGAAGAGACCTCCAGTAGAGGGAGGGTCAGCCTTTGGTAATAATGGTACATGCACAGCAGCCCACAACTTGGTCCAAAGAAGCTGCGCGTGTTCAAGTTTCCAACCGTTAATTCTCCAGTCTTTAACCTGGCAGCTAATGCTAACCGTCCCAGACAATCACTGCTAACGGCCGGCCATCATGTGTGCTGCCTCCTGCACGCTCGACCAGGTGTTTCTCTACCTAAACCACAGAGTAGCGCCTGCTGTGTGCTACATGTGGAAGACATTCCAGCCTGTTGCTGCTGAAATAGTCCAAAGACACACAGCATCTGGGTTCATGAAAAGCTTTTTATACAGTCAGAATATTGAGATCTACATTGGTCATTTCCACAGTCCAACCACTGTCTGCCACGGTCTCTGCAGGTAAACTATTCATTATAAAAAGGTCCTCTGAAAACACCCCAAGTCATCTTCATTTAAAGTGGTCCAATCAGATCTTAATAAAATGATTAAACCTGGCTGACAACTAAAATGTACCCACAGTTGTTGTGTTGTAGAATCGAAGATAAAGAGTACAGTTACAATAAAGGACTGCTGTGACGATCCTCTCTCTCTCACACACACACACACACACACACACACACACACACACACACACACACACACACCTTTGTGCATGTGGGAAGTGAGCGGCTGCAGCGATCAGGACACATCAGCAGCTAATCGGTCTGGAGAGCGCTGACCCGGTAGCCTCCTGCCACATCGATGTCCATATGGTTTCATTGTTAGCACGTCCTGTCGGATCATATCTGTGTCACCGCCTTGGTTGTTTACGTCGACCTCATGAAGACGTCTGAATGGATTATTATTAGACCTTATCTAATGAAATATTAACTGACACATCCGTCTGTTTTTGGACCACTTTCTCCTCTTTGAGCCTTTCTGGGAAGACTGATTGAAGAGTTGGTGTAGGTAGAGATAGATGTTGGAGCACACCTCCACCTTCTCAGGCAGGCGTGCAGCAGATGATTGTTGTGCCACAAACCTCTGTGCTTTGCACGTTTAGACTCAAACCATCGCCGCTGTCACCAAATCAGCCGAGACTGAAGTGTCAGAGCTGCTCCTCAGTGTTCTGCGATGCTGGTGGGTTGTTTTCTTTCAGCAGGCACTGAAGAGGGTGTCTGCACCCTCACAGTGAACCCTCACCCTGCTGTGCTTCCAGCGCCCTCTGCTGGCCACACCCTGCCCAAACCCAACCCGCTGTCAGTGCTGCTGAACTTTCCCTCTCCAGGCCTTGAAAAGTTTGGAATAACCTGCACATGACCTTGTGTGCGTGTGTGTCTCCTGCTGTTTTAGTGGTGAAGTAATATGTTAGCTGCATGTCAGGAAGGTAAAGACTCATTCAGTCATTCTTCAGTGGAGAAGCAGGAGGCCTCTGGTCTTTAATTTACCACACACACACACACACACACACACACACACACACACACACACACTCTCCTCCCCCTCCAGCCTTCAGCAAAAAGGAGATTGGCGGTCGACTCCTTCGTGGTGCGCACACAAACACAAGCTCACACTTCAAAGCTCTCTGACTACACACTTGCAGAGTGACGTCATTGTCGGTCTGTTCTTGTTGTTTGTCCGAACAGACAGAAAAAACGGAGACGCCCTGAATGTTTCAGTGTCGGGTCCGAGTTCTGCTCGCTTTAAAGGAAAAGCTGGAACGGCTTGGACCAGGAAACATCATCACTTTGAAAACAAACGAGGAAAACGTCTTCTCAGAGAGATGGTTTAAAAGTTTACATGTTACATCAGCTGTTTTAGTGCGGGCCCTTTAGGACCTCCTCCATGTGAGAAGAGGACCTGCACCATGGCATCTTTGTGTGTGACCCTAGCCAAAAAAAAAAAAGTGGGCGGGGAAAAGGTGGGTGTTCAACTTGATTGGGGAAACTTAAAATGTTCCCATCATAACCAGCTAAAGTAACCCCATCACTTCCTGCCTTTTTCTTTTTTCAGTCTTTTTGCTTTTGAATTTATTAAAACAAAGAAAAAAAAAACATTTCTTCAGTGGGCTGCTGTCTAGGGTCAAAGGTCATGTCATCTGGACAAAATAGATCTTCTGCTCTTTGAATTTTTTAAACGATGATATTTGAGTTTCAGATTGTTTTTCATGTTATAGTAAAACACCTCTGAGCGCTGGGGTGTCACAGCGTCTGTAAATGTTGATTTGAAGCGTCGGGCGAGCAGCAGCCTCAGAGAGCGTTTCCTTCATCCATCACAACCAGCTGGACACAAAGTTCCTGCTGGGCTTTAGCTCTGGTTCTGATGTTTAGTTATCATTTTGAACAGGGTGCCACTGAGAGTGTTTTCTATTGTCCTTAACCAACCAATGAGCACGCACTACAGCGTGACTGCTGATTGTTTGGGTTTTTTTGTTTTTAGTTAGTCGTCTTATTTAATTTCTGACAGATTTTTGATGCTGTCTGACTTTCTCCTGAGCGCCCCCTGCTGTACTTCAGCTAAACTGCAGTCATTTTAACAGGAAGTGGAATGGCACCTTTCCATCGGCTCTCCATATGACTCTCCCCTCTCTCTCTGCAGGCTTATGGCTGGGCGCTGCAGGGTATGCGTCACCTAGCTGGGATCAGTATGGAGGACTGCACACTGCCAGACAAATGCCAAGCTGTGATTGGCTGCCTGGAGGACTACCAGCGTCTGCACCCACCAATCTCAGACGCCTGTTTTCAGGAAATGAAGGTGGCTGCGGGTGAACTGCGGGGCGAGCGAGGCCTTCGTCAGTGGAGCTTCGCTTGGTCAAAGTGTCAAGAGACCAAGAAGATGTTTGACAGGAAGATGGAGGCAGCACTCAAGACGCGTGACTCCGCCCACAGGCGCCGCTCTGACTCTGCCACCAGCAGGAGCTCCATCTCCTCCAGGAAGTCTCTGTCAGGACTCTGGCTCTCCTCCCGCCTGCCAGAGGAGAAAACAAATGCCTCCTCGGTTCTTTCCATTACCTCCACCCCTGCTGGCTCCGCCTCCCCTCCCACCCCGCAGCACACGCCGCTCCTCCGGCGACTTTTTCGCAGCTCCTCCTCAGACGAGTCCTCAGACCGTGTGGATATCACTTCCTGCAGTCCCAGACTCCCCCGCCTGGATTCTTCTCCCTGCTTCACTCCATCGTCGTCTTCCTTCTCCCTCTCCTCTTCCTCCTCTTCCTTCTCCTGCAGACGACAGCAGCTCAGGAAGACTCAGAGTTTCGACTGCCCCGCCACCCCGGAGACGTCGCGCTACAGCCCGTCTGCTCGCGCCCTCAGCGAGCCAGTGCGCAGAGGAAACACGGGTGTGTTCATCCGTGGTCTGGAGGTCAGCAGCACTGAGGCAGCAGACCGCACGCTCTGCCCCAGGACGCCTTCTCACAGCTGGGGAGGACAGGGGCCACATAGCCCCGGGACACCCAGCACACCCACCGGAGAACCCCGACCCAGGAGCAGGTGGGTAATCCTGGTTCTCAGACTGAATTTGTAGACTGACACTTCTCTGCTGACATCTGTGTGTGTGTGTGTGTGTGTGTGTGTGTGTGTGTGTGTGTGTGTGTGTGTGTGTGTGTGTGTGTGCAGCAAGCTGCGTCACATTGTGGAGGAGATGGTGAACACGGAGCGCGAGTACGTCCGCTCACTGCGTTACATCATACATCACTACTTCCCTGAGATGGACCGAGCAGACCTCCCGCAGGATCTCAGGGGGAAACGCACTGTCGTCTTCGGCAACCTGGAGAAACTCCTCGACTTCCACAGCCAGTTTTTCCTGAAGGAGCTGGAGGCCTGCTCGAAGCATCCGCTCAGAGTGCCACACTGCTTCCTCAGACACGTAGGGGACGGACACACACACACACACACACACACACACACACACACACACACACACACACACACACACACACACACACGTACTCTGTGTGAATGTGTTTGTTGTTTGTGTTGAACAGCAGGAGCAGTTCGGTCTGTACGCTCTTTACAGCAAGAACAAACCCAAGTCTGACGCTCTTCTGGCGAATCACGGACACTCCTTCTTCAGAGTGAGAACTACAACCACCACCTCTGACCTTTGACCTTCATGTGACCTCATATTTGTACTCGCACTAACCCCTGCCCCCCTCGTTCCTGCAGAGGAAGCAGCTGGAGCTGGGCGATAAGATGGACCTGTCCTCCTACCTGCTGAAGCCCGTTCAGAGGATGAGCAAATACGCGCTGCTCCTCACTGACCTCATGAAGGAGGTGGGCGTGGCACAAGAGGCGGAGCTTACGGCACTGCAGTCTGCCACCAATATGGTCAAGTTCCAGCTTCGCCATGGAAACGACCTGTTGGCCATGGACGCCATTCGAGACTGTGACGTAAGTGTAGCCTGATCTGAGCTCAGGTGAAACTCGTGTTCTAGACTCACCAGAAATATTGATCTGAGGTGAAAGTCCCCTCCACATCACACATGAATCAAATTCAAGGAGCAGAACTTCTGGAACTGATCACTTGTTTCAAAATCCTTGATGATGGTCTCCTAAAAATTTCTGGATCCAAAATCCTGAAAAACTTTTTTAGTAGTCCAACTAAAAACCAATCACACGACCGCCTTGATGGACATGATTACCACAGTAAGATGGGAGGTTTGTGTTTGTGGGTTTCATGATAAAGACGGAGCTCAAGGTGAGACGTTTAAATCGGACCGTGTCGTTAAAAGCTCCCTCTTTGTGTTTTCTGCTCTTTTAAGTTAAACAGCGTAACAGTATCAGAAACTATTTTCCATATATGCTGTGAAATACTCCAGAAGCCAGTTCAGAGGCTTCCTCCAGCAGACTGCAGCTCCCTGTGAGGCTGGGGGTAGCCTCCAAAAAGCCTGACCAGCCATTCCTTTGTGTTCAGATTACCAAACTAAGGGCTGTGTCCCATGAGCCTCAGCAGAGCCGCTTTTACGGTCTTTTACTTTCTTATAATCCTGTTTTAGCGTCATCGTTCGTGCCCAAGTCTACAACGTCTTAAATTAAGTTTCGATGGACCTTATGAACATAATTAAATCGGCTACTCTTAGGAATTAAACCCAATCAGCTCTTCTTCTGCCTGCAGGTGAACCTGAAGGAGCAGGGTCAGCTGATCCGGCAGGACGAGTTCACTGTCTGGAGTGGGAGGAGGAAATGTCAGCGTCGCATCTTCCTGTTCGAGGAGCTCGTCCTCTTCAGTAAACCTAAGAAGATGGAGGGAGGGCTGGACGTCTTCATCTACAAACACTCCTTCAAGGTAAGCTCTCCAAGAGCAGGCGAGCCCACGCCAACCGTGAGGCGAGGAATTTTCTGAGCAGAAAACGTGTGCCTGTGCTGCAGACGGCGGACGTTGGTCTGACAGAGTCGACGGGGGACAGCGGGCTGAAGTTTGAGATCTGGTTCAGGAGGAGGACATCCAAGAATCAGACCTTCATCCTTCAGGCGACAACGACGGACGCAAAACACGCCTGGACAAACGACATCGCCCGAATCCTGTGGACCCAGGCCACGAGGAACAAAGGTGCGGATGGCGGAGCGTTCAGGAGAGCGTCGGTGTCGGAGATCAACTCACCCGTTTGTCTTTCTGCCAGCAGAGATGCGTTTGAAGGAGATGGTGTCGATGGGCGTGGGCAACAAACCGTTCTTGGACATCCAGCCGAGCGACGCGGCCATCAGCGACCGAGCCGTTCACTACATGATGAAGAGCAGAGGTGCCGCTCAGACTTTACTTTCACTAGAATTCACCAATTAGCTCGTTAGTTACTGATGATCAAAAAGTAAAACTGTGATTGGGTCCTTCAGGTGCCAGAACGCGGGCGTCCATCGCCGTCTCCGTCTTCGACCATTCGAATCCTTTTAAAAGGGGAACGGTGACCTCTGACCCTGCAGCATTAGGCCCGTCTTCAGCCAGCCTGCTGGGACCGCTCAATCTGCACATGTACAGGTGAGACTTACCTGTCCTGCTGTCAAAGGTTCTTGTGCTGGTTTTATAACATCCTCCTCTCCCTCCTGCAGTCAGAGCATCCCCCCTCCTCCCACCACTCAGAGCTCCTTCAGCGCTTCGTGCATCGAGGAAGACGAGCAGGAGCACGAGACCAGCAGCCAGCCCTCCATGAGTACGTCAGCACACACCTAAACTCATGAGTCTCAGATTAGGTTTGAGTAATCTTCGTCCCAATCCTCCAGCCTCTTCACTTTAACGCCTGACTGCAGTTTCTTTTTCTTTTTTCTGTCTTCAGCCACTGAGAGTTCAGGTTCGTCGTCTCGCTGCCTCTCCGGCTCTACTGGCTCCGACAGCGGCTGCGTGTCCTCCCACCTCCAGGAAGCGCTGCCCGAGGAGCCCTCCCCCTCTTCCCCCAGCAAACAGCACCTCAACAGCCCGTACATTTCAGCTGTGAGTGCAGACAGCGCCATGAAGGAGGCGGAGTTAGAGCATTTTTAAATATGTTTGTCATCTCTCCGAGCGGCTCGGTGATTCTCTGGGAATTTCTCTGAGTTTATAAATGTTTGGTTGATGGTGTTCTCCGTCTGTCCTCAGAAAGCAGCTGCAGTCATCAGCCCGGCAACCATCGTGTGATCAGCTCGCCTGAATGACGTTCCTGTAAGTCTGCAGGTCCTCACAGAGGGATTGTGTTTGGGGGGGAAAACTGGAAATGGGCAAACCCTGACGGCTTTTTGGGTTATTGCAGAAAAAAAGCGGGAAAGCAAAGTATGAGAATAAAAATCAAAAAGGGAAACAAAAGAAAAAAAGGCATACAACCCGAGCAAACTGTTAATGATAACTTTAACCATGCGAGTCTTTCTAAAGACAGGCAGGCAGACGTAAAGGCTGACACATGAAGCAAAAGCTATAACAATGAGTTCGCAACAGATCAGAGACTAAGTGAGCTCAGGATGGTCGCCTTTAAGTAATCTGCATTAATCTAAGCCCCGCCCCCAAGAAAACACTGATCACCAGGTAAAAATATAAACGAGTACAACACGATTTCAGCGTCTGCTGGAGGTCACCGACTGGTCTCTGTTTGGTCTGATGACCCCAGTCTCATGTCTCTGAGGTGATGCGCGAGACCTCCATACATACCTTAAATCCGTCTGTGTGTGCGCGCAGGTTCATCTGCTTCCTGCTGCAGTTCTGCGTTTCCTCCTGTTTGACCCGGACGTCGGACAGCTGCTTTCATTTGTGTTGTAAATAAGGACAGTTTGAGTTCGTCTCCTCGCCGCCGCGTCCGTTTGTCATGCTGACCCAGGGTCAGTCTGCGGGCGGGCCGGCGTGCTGTGAGGATGGCAGGTTTGTGTCTGTACATGTGTGTAAATAAACCCTCAGCTGAGCGTCTGCTGCCACTTTTTACTTGAATAATAAACTGAGTTTGTTCACATGCTTCCTGTTCTGTGTTCTCTCGGAGATCAGCTGACCTGGAGCCAAACACATTCATTTCTTTAGGTTTTACGGAATAATACGGAGACAACAGCACAACAGCCTCATCAGGCAGGTCATGATGATGTCGACTTTTGTTTTTCCAGTGAACTTTAAGAATCATACAGCACCTCTCTTCTGATCGTACTGTGACATGCAGAGTTACACCTATAGGATCTCATTTACCACCTGTAAAAGTAAATTACTGTACCTGTTACACATGTAGTGTAAAAACTCATTTTAAATAAGCATCACCAAAGTTTCATCATCACATAACCCAACATGTCCTGCACACGTTGAGGTCAGGCGAGTGTTTCAAACAGCTGTAGGAGAAATCATTTCAGCCTCAGCCCGGATCACCTCAGTGAACCCGAGGCATCCTCTCCTCGCTGCAGCAGCTGAGCGATTAAAGATGAAAAACAAACCAGATGGTAGAAAGTTGTTTATTGTTCATCAGCTGAAGCAGCGACGACGCTCCAATCATCTCAGAGCAAACGGAAGACACTGATGGGGTCAGAGGTCACCGAAACTTACTGAATCAGTCTTGTGAATTTCACATTAAGAGCCTCTGGTCTGCAGCCCTTTTCTTTGATTCAGATTAAAAAAAGAAAACATCCAGCTCCTCCTCAGAGCCTTCATCTGTTTCACCCTCATCAGTAACTTTCAATCCCAGCCGACACCAAAGTCCCAAATATAAAACTTTATTAAAACCATCCGTCTTTCCATGTGCTGAAGTGACAAGGCTTTTAATCTGAAAGTCACATTTAAAATAAACTCTAGTTTCCTACTAAAAGTATGACCTCTGACAAACACATCGATGCGTCTGACGACCTGTGTGACCAATCAGAGCACAGTAACACAAACTCCTGATAAAAGGAAAAAGTGGTTTTTGCATAGCGAATTACAAAGTGCTGAAAAGTACAAAAACACGTCGAGCACGCCTCCTTCAGCTCTTCATTAATCTTTAAGACGTTCGGACTGGACATAAAGATGGATGACAGGAAGTGAGGAAACGTGGTACACAGGTCACAAACCCCGCCCCCTCCAAGTACATTCTTACTGTTTTTTGATTGTGTGCTTTAAACTGATGTCTGTGGCCGTGATTGGCAGCTTCTCTGATTGAGGTCAGAATTATTCCGCATTAAACCAGAATGGCGGATACTCTGAGGAAGAGGCGGCATGTCATCCATCTTTATTTACAGTCTGTGGCTGTGACAGGAAGCCGAGCGGAGTAAAATAAAAGCACTGCTGTAAACAAACGTGCTGTAACACTGATTTCTGCACACGGGCTTCATCTGCAGCTGCTGAGCGTCTGTTCCCGCTGAACTCGGGATCAAGCCAAAATTCAATTTTTAGGAATTTTCCAGAAGCTAAATCACTGAAAGTATTTTTCCTCCGAAGGAACTGGAGGAACAGATCCTGCAGGCTTTGAGCTGGGCAGGAAGTGCTCAGGGGGGTAAGCCAAGTTTGCTGATACCACCTTGCATCTCACCAGGCTCCAGTAAAAACGAGTACAGACATATTTCAGACAAAAATGGGATATTTAATCACTTAAACCGGCACCGGTGGCTGTCTTTTCTCAGCCTGGTTCTGCTGGAGGGTACTTCCTGTTAAAAAGATGTTTTTCCTTCCCACTGTCACCACTTGCACACGGGCGCTTTCTGTTATTGTAGGGTCTTTATGAAGTACTTGAATATATAAAAAACACTGCTTCTGATATACTTCACGATATTTGTAAAACTAGAAACCCATCTAAAGCCAGACAAAAACGACCAACGGCAACGCGCCTCACTCGTTTTTGGCGGGCTCAGGACAGACGTCACAAAATCTTTCCGTTTTCACTCTGCCTTCACGGAAACAGTCAGGAGGGATTATATGAATTCGAGGACTTTCCAAAAAGCTGAAAGTAGCTTCAGTTTATATCCCGTGTTTCCATCTTGCTTCCCGCCGTTGTTTGGGGTGTTTTGGGATAGTCGTGACGGTCAAAGTTATCGCAGAATATCGGCTGCAAAAGTTTAAGAGCTCGAGCTCCTTCCGCGGAAACAGCTTTTCAGAGAAAACTGCAGGAAACTAAAAGTTTGACTTTACGTTTCCACGCCGTGCTCATCGAATTTAATCAATCGTTGTTGTCAATCATAATAAATATATAGTTTCAGCCAATGAACCGATCGGGAGTCAGAAAGAGGAAATCTAACACCAGCAGCTGCACATGAAAATAAAACACTTCAAAATAAAAGCGCAGGTTGTACAGTTCCTTTGAAAACGTACAAAATAAAAGTAGCACGTGTGCTATTAAACGACTAAATACAAAAACACAGAAAAGCATCAAAAGTAAAAACAGAAGCTTCTTCGCGTCTTTGAACAGAGAAGAAAAAGCTGCTTCGCAGGGACTTTCTCTGCTTTCATACATATTTATCACAGAGACGTTTTAAAGGAACAGAATTAACTAAAGATGCATTAAAAAAAAGATAAAATATAAAACTATTAGTTCTGTTTAGTTAAAATAAACTCTGAAAGGAAATGAAGGCTGGAGGTCACATGAAGGTTAAGACATTTTAGTGAACACAAAATTTAAAACTCGATAATATTTTTATGATTTCCACTCGTCTGTTCGAAGCCCGCCGATCTTACTGGGCTTTTACTTCCTATGTTTGAGTTGGAAATTCAAGATTGAAATGAAAATGATTTTATACATTTTTATATATATTTATATTTTTTATATATATTTATTTGAATTTTTTCAGCTGATTTCCTGCAAAGTTTCCTAAAATACAAAGCTGCACATTTCAGGACGTTTTCAAAGGTCCTGCACAGTTTGCCTCTGATAACCAACATCAGGTAAGTTCCTGTAGTTCAGCTTATTTTTAGGCGGCGTGCAGGAGATTAGCTGAAGCGATCTGACACAGGCCTGAACCACGAAGCAGGACCTGGGCTTAGAGACCTCAGGTTTAACCAGGTTTTGGGGTTTGTGACGGCGGTGCATGAGGCTGTAAACCTGTGCACAGAGATTCAGAAAACCTGGTTTGGCTTCACAACCACCGTGTTCCCACTTTTCACGATTAGATCAAGATGAGACATACGAGGTGCGATCGGAAAGTTCAGTTACGGTGTTTATTAAAAAAAATAAAAATTAAAAAATGGAAAACATTGATTCTGATTTGAATTTGGTCGAAGACTCTTTGGGAATGAGTTGCTGCCCCATCGGAGAAGTGTGTTCATGAGTGAGGGAGGCAGGAAGTGAGAGCCTGACGGATGGATTTGTAGATGCCGACAGAACAGAGACCCGAGCGAGATCCAGCCGTCATCGCGGGTGATTGTGGAGCTGCTGATGTCCACGCCTGACCTCTTAGACTCCCACTGACTCAGGACTGAATGTTACCGCCTGGCTGAACTCTTTAATCGCACCTCGTATCCTTGGTTACCTGCTTCGTAGTCCAGGCCGCTGGTCTGTGATTGGTCAGTTGCTGTAAGAGTCGGACTGAAGCCTCTGCAAGAGTCTGCTACATGTCTGATCCTTAAATGCTTCATCCTCAACACGTAAAATCAGAGGAGAGGGCGGAGCCACAGCCCCACCCACTTTGGTACAAACAGTCATCGGCCTTGTCCTTCATCGCCATCATCATCATCGTCGCCTCCGTGTTCTCGCTGCAACAAACACTGAGATGCTGCGTTGGCTCAGCCTCCAACTGCTGAGCTGACAGCAGACAACAAGAAAACAGAAGAAGAAGAAGAAAAGGAGGAGGAGTCACAGCAGGCTTCTAAACTGTCCACAGGTTGTTCCTCAGCTCCTGCTGCAGGAGGAGGAGGTCTGAGCTGAGGCTCCGCCTACAGCAGCGAACACCTGAACAGGCTCTTCTTGGAGCGGGGCTCCGTGATCTTGACGGGCCCACCTCCACCTGACGGGTTGTTGTCGTTCTGCAGGAAGAAAGGAGGTCAAAGGTCACATCAGTTATAAGAACACAGCGGGGCTGATTATGGCGATTAACAATCTCCTGCTCACGGTGACCAACTCAGTCTTTAATTTTAGCGGCACGTTCATCCCCTGCATGTTCAGCTGATAAAGTCATTTACATATCTGGAGCCAGCTGCTCGAGTCGGAGCGCCGCCTCCGCAGACCTCAATCTGCTCAACTCACCATTTTCCTGTTGAGCCTGGCCATGATGTCTCGGGCGAGCGTGTAGAAGCCCTGTGAAGGGAAACGGGACAGAAATTAGTCGCCTCGTGTGCGCGGCACTGACGGAGGAGACGGCGGATCGGGATCAGGACTCACCTCCTCCACGTTGATACTGGACTTGGCGCTTGTTTCCAGGAACTTGATCCCGTAGTCGATGGCGAGCTGGAAAACCAAAGAGAAAGGGATTACACCCAGGTAGAAGAAAAGGTTGAAGTGACATTTAAAGCATAAGTTCAGAAGCGTTTTCTCTCATTAAGGCTGAAATCAGTGTGAAGCGTTTCTAACTGTCAGCAAATGAATCCCTGAAGCAAAGCAAAGAGTAAAAATCTCGTCTGCTCCTAAATGCATAATAATAAGATGATATCATCTCCTGGAGGTTTCCTGCTTTCACTCAGTTTGATCGAATGAGTCCTGCTCTCTGCAGGGATCGGCTCAGACCTTCTCTCCTCTCTCCTTGGACACTTGTCTCTTGTCGTTCATGTCGCACTTGTTTCCCAGAACCATTTTCTCCACGTCTGCAGAGGCATGCTGAAAACACACACACACACACACACACACACACACACACACACACACACACACACACACACACACACACACACACACGGATTAATCCACCATGTTTTTAACGCTAAAGTATAATTATTATTGTTGTTATCCTTCAATTTTCAAATGTACTGCTTTACAAGAAAATAAATTTTTATTTATAAATTAAAGTTATTTAGTTGCATCCTTGAACAAAAAAAAAAGTGTGATCTCAAAAATGTGAATTCTTGTTTTTCTGAGAAGAATTCACTGGATAGAAAACAGATCACATCTCTCTGCTGGTTGGGACGCCTCGGTGTCCCCCCAGAAGAGCTGCAGGAGGCGACCGGGGAGACGGAGGTCTTGGCATCTCTGCCACAAAGACCTCGATAAGTGATGGAAATTGAACACGTGTCAGGTTTGCACATTTCTACCACATACACTCAAAGCAAACTGATGGATTTAGAGCATTTCTGTGTGCTGTGTTTGTGAGGAGGGCCTACACCACAGCCTCTCAAACAGGAGATAACTGCAGCTGTTCATCACGGATCTCAATATCTGATTACTGAGTATTGATTACAGCTGGAATTGATGTGTAATGTGGAAGTGAACGCACACGGTCGTATTCCGTCACCCTGCAGAGTGAGCGCGAGTAACGGTACTAACACCGATCTTATCTTCTGTCACACATCATAAGGAACGAGAGCTCAGCAGGTCTGATGTCCAGAAATGAGTCATGAGGATGTCACATCTTCCAACCATCTTAAAGGATGGCGTACTTACTAAACTACTTACTAAATTTCGACTTATTAACTCGAAATTTCGAGTTAATAAGTCGAAGTTATGGATACTAGCTGTTTTGTTTTTATTTAGTGGCGGAAACGGGCTTCCATATAATTACACCCTAACCTTCATGCAGTGCCTTGAAAAAGTATTCATACTCTTTTGTCATCTTACATCCACAAACGTGGTGAGATTTTCTATGATAAACCAACACAAAGCAGCACATAATTGTGAAGTGGTACAAATATAACATGGTTTTCAAAATTTTAAGCAAATAAAAATCTGAAAAGTGTGGCATCTGTATTCAGCTCCCCTGAGTCCTTACTTTGTAGAGCCATCTTTCGCTGCAATCACAGCTGCAAGTCTTTTGGGGTGTGCATCTAGAGACTGAAATTTTCCCCCATTCTTTGTTGCAAAAACAGCTCAAGCTCAGCCGGATCTGATGGAGAGCATCTGTCTCATTATATAACAGATCACATGACTCTGTGATGACGTCATACAAGCATTTCTTCGGGAGCAGGTGTGGAGTTCACCTGAAGACCTCTTCAAATCCAACTGAACAATGTGAGCTCTGAAAATAACAAAAGTCACGTGACATCAAAGGGGCGTGGCCTACCTCCTCGATATTGCGAATCCAGTTCTTGATGTTGTCGAAGGACTTCTCGTTGGTGATGTCATACACCAGCATGATGCCCTAATGAACACAAGACAGGAAATGACATCAGCACAGGAAGTGCAAGCTGATTCCTGAGGTCAGGACCAGCTTGTTTTAACAAGGCCCTGCATGATGTGAACCAGCTCAGGCCTCCTGGTTGTGGCTGGTCTCAACCAATCACCTGGCACTGAAGCAAATCAGGTGTACAGGTGTGCTCCCACATTATCAGAGTTTAAATCCAACTAAAGTAGATAATTGAGTCATGGTCTCAGTTATCATGTTATTTCTTTTCTAATGGTTTTAAACTTTAGGTTTTAATTTGGACTAATGCTGAGCTTCCCAAGTTTTTCCATTTTATTTCTATTGGTGTCATGTTTTTATTGTTTTACTCATCTATTGTTGGTTTCTATTTCTTTATGGATTAGCTTGAATGTGTCTTTCCTGTTATCATTGCCTTTTGTTTGTTTGTGCTTCAGCTGGAATAAAATTTGCTGTATAAATAAAGGTTTTCTTGCTTGTTTCACTGGTGACCGACACGTTACCTGTGCATCAGCAGAGGGGTAACAGGAAGGGGGTGTGTCTTACCATGGCTCCTCTATAATAGGCCGTTGTGATGGTCCTGAACCTCTCCTGACCTGCTGTGTCCCTGCAGGAAGAAGCCACTGTTACACACCCGCACTGAGAGGCTCATTAAAAATATCCACACAACAAAACACCTGATTTCAGGTTCATCTCCTCTCAAAGCTCACACACGGACGTTGGAGCAGAGAGTGGCACTCACCAGATCTGCAGTTTGATTTTCTTTCCATCCAACTCGATTGTTCGGATTTTGAAGTCGATTCCTGAAAGAGAAACAACGGTCAGCTTCAAGCTCCGGACACAAACATATTTACAGCTCCAGAGACGCCAAAGCGTCATAGCAACGATCACGAGCAGACGCAGAGAGCGCTCGGGCTCACTCCGTCTTATTCTCTGCCCAACGACAGACTCAGAAAAGCAGGACTGATGGAATAATGAACAGTTAAGATAAAAGCGGCTGTCAGTGAGTGCAGGAGTTTTATGCTTTTAAAAACTGCGGTCTGATGCAGAGGAAGCCCTGCTAGCAGGGCCATGTGGTTAAAACAAACGCTGAGGCGTGTTTGTTTCTCTTCTGCGTCTTAAATCTGTCAGCTGACTGGGTTTGTGCCTGCCTGGTCAAAGAGGAAGTCGAAGATATTTTTAAAAACACTTCTTCCTGCCTGAGCAGAAGAAATGCTTCCAAGAAGCTGCGGATGTGAAGCCCTGACAGCTCGGGTTCCTCCTGCTCACAGCTGTTTGGGCTGCTGGTTCAAATCCCTGGGCTACAGCTCTAACCAAACCCCTCCCTCCTCACGCCACTTCACCATCAGCTGCAACTGATTTCATTCATTCATTCATTGATCTTACAACTAATGACACAAGAAGTGAATGACTGATGAAACCATCCTGGCTCTTATGGACCCGTTCTATGGTTAAGTGTCTCATGTTTGAAGGATGTGCTGATTTAAGCAGAGAGCAGGTAATATTTTTATTTCCCCCACTGTTAAATTACTAACTTTGTCTTGGACTGATAGGACTGAGCCCTGCTAGAAGTGAACTTTCATCACATTCTCAATTAATGACTTCATTGTCTCAAAAGACAACCAAAGAGCAACAAAAAAAACCCCACCAATAAAATACAAAGAAATCCAGCAAAGAGTGGCACAAAGCCACCAACAGGAGGCGCACGACCGAGGAGCCAAACATTCAAGAGAGCAGCACAGACCCGCCAAAATAAAGCTCCCACCCTCCCCCCAAAAACAGAAAAATGAAACGCTACTCTGTTTCCTTTTAGAGAAGAAGAACACGGGCAGGTTTCAACACTTTGTAAAGACTCACACGGCTCACGTTTATTCTCTGCGCTGAGTATCATCGCTGGTCACAACGGGCCTGATTATTAAAGTGTTACATTCTTTTATCGTGGCACACTAGAAGAGTCTGTTATTAGGTTGTAACTCATCAGTTCTTCCTGTTGTGGTTTTGGTGTATGCTGTGTTTTGTTTCGTTGCCATGCGTCGTAAAGGCAACACATCGGCACATTAACTGTTTATAAAGGTGTCAACTTTTCTTATTTTGGGATGTTAGCGCTGGAGCTGTGGCTGTGCTTACAACATGATCAACCATCAAAGTGATGCCTCCATGTGCCGTCTTTCTCAATCTCTCCTCTTATGAATCCACTGATGTAGGAAGTAGAGAACTGAATTTAATGTGAGCAAAGGCAGAAAATGAGTCAGCTGATTTCCTCTTTGCTTCTCTTCTTCGGCTCAGACTAAACCTCTCCTCTTCCCTCCATTCTTCAGCAGCTCTTTCTATTCTCTCACCAGGAAGTGAAACATTTTCTGCTGCCTGTTACGGAAACATGCAGCGGACGAGGTCACTGACCTCCGCCATCTCCACCCACAACATAATGCTGCAGCTAACAGTTTCGTCTGCTGCTGATAAATCGAGCATTCTGCTTTAAGAAGCAAAACAGTAATGTCACAGTCCCCCAGGCATCAGCTGATCATTGTCAGATGAGACTTTAGAGTGGGCTCGTGTTAGCCCACTCCATGCTGTTAACTCCTGTGTTGCCTTGGTGGTGTGTTTTGAATCATTGTCATGCTGGAAGACCCACCAACAACCCATCCTCAGTGTTGTGGCTGAGGGAAGGAGAGGAGAGGGAAAGGTCGTACTCAGCATTTCTCTTCCTCCAACACGGCGGATGCAGCCGATTCCAAAGAGCTCAACCTTGGTTTCACCCGACCACAGCACTTTCTCCAACCCTTCTCTGAATCATTTACGTTCTCTGACAAACATCCATTTCACTCCATTATGGCAGAGAGTGTTGTCAATGGTGCTCTTGGTGTCTGTGGTCCAAACTGCTTTCAGAGCATTAACAAGCTGCTCCTGTAGTTTTGGGCTGATCCACCACTTTTCTCATAATCATCCTGACCCAATGAGGCAAGACCTCGCATAGAGCTCCTGAGGACAACTGACGGTCATTTTATATTTCTACCATTTACAAATAATTGCACCAACAGCTGTCATCTTCTCCCCGAGCGCATTACAGCCTTGTTTAGATCTACAATCCTGTACCTGACGTCCTTTGACAGCTCTCGCCCGCGGTGGTAGAGCGGTGGTGTAGTTTATATCCATAACGAGATCAGGAGTGTCTGTGATTGAGTGACTGATTGATTGGTTGTAGGAGCCAGAGTTCTGGCTGGTGTGTAGGGGATCAACTACTTATTTCACTCAATATGACATGCAAATCAATTTATATCTTTCAAGTCTGTCCATTAAAATGAAACTACCAGAAGAATTACAGACTGTTTATTTCTTTGGAAGTAAGAATTAACATGTATTTAAAGCTTTAACAAAACCCCCAAAATAATGAAGAACTGCCAAATAAAAAAGGAAACTGCAAAAAGACAAAACTGTCTAAGAGTGAAACAAAACCAGAAAAAAAGATGCAAAATGGCCAAAGTTACAAAAGACACAAAATGATCAAAGAAAAGGACAAAAACTCCAGAAAAGAGACAAACACTGGAATATACAGACTCGCCAAAGAGCAGAAGACGACCAGCAAAAACATTCAGACAAATATATTTTACAGACATGCTTAAATTTAATCGAAAAGCTCTGTGTGCTGCTTTAGAAACACATGAAACTCTCAACTAGTCCAAAATAGCTCCTTAGCCTTTGTAACATTTAATTAAGAAAAGTGAAAGACCTTTGACCCCGTAGTTTTTCAAACAGCCGGGCCTTCCGCCCTGAAACTTGCCTTTAACGCTCTGCAAAGTGGAGCTTTAGCTTAAGCGAAGGTACAATTCTGTTGTGACTCTTTTCAGTTCAGCTGCTTTCTGAAGCTTCAGTTTCTCGTCTGTGACTTTAAAACTTTTCTGTCTGCTGACTAAAACATGTAGGCTGCCGTCACAGCTTCAGCCTGCCTGCTGTTAGCCAGCTCGCTCAGTTCGGTTGCATCCCTGTGCCAGTCGCACCTACAGCCGTGTTTAAGAAACCTAAAGTGACTCAAACTTGTGAATGTCTGGATTTGGCCCACATGCCTTCGATTCTGACAGAGAGGTTAAAAATTACCTTTTAAAACAATGAGAAGCAAAGTTTCTGCCTCAAACACAACAACTACAGAACAAACTCAGAGTGTTTTTGTCAATTAACTAACCAACCTGACAATCAGCTCATTGTTTGAGCTTTATAGAAGTCTGCGACCGCTCACTCACTGAAATAAAAACAGGAAGATGAATACCACACACACACACACACACACACACACACACACACACACACCACGTTGACTCACGTTCATTTCCTGCTCCTACTCTAAGCATTTGCGCTCACATTTACATCGTGGTGGTTTTATTTTGTGTCCTCAGTAGGAAAGTAAGTCCTCACGGTGAGAACATGTAAAGTCTTATGTCCACACAACACGAAGAATGCACACGCACAAACACACACAGCCTGCATCAGAGCTGAGGAAACCAGTAACTCAGTGTCAGTGTTTAAATACTCAGCACAAAGCAGCACTTAAACACAACATCACTGCCTTTTATAACATTTAATACCTTCTTCCTGCCTTCCTGTGTGCATGATGAAAAACGTATGTACACACACATGACAATCCTCCACATCATAGTGAGCAATACTTCTAAATATCACCATAAACCCCCCTTTGTGCTTCTGCTCGTACCTGTTTTTACTGCTCCTACTTCATATTTACGTCACAGACAAGCACACTGGCTGTACCAGACTCCATCACTATAATAACAGTTTTCATTTCTTCTTCTTTGTTATTTTGGCAGTGCTGATCATCAATCACTCTGTGCACTTTTTATTGTTCAGTCTTCAGATGCATTAATAAAAAAACTTTCTGTGTTTAACCAGTTTACAGCGTGGTCACATGACGTTTCCAGCCAATTAAAATTCACCTCCATGCAGCCTGAAAAAGGATGTGATGTCAAATTTGTGATACAGGCAGTAACTATATATTGATCCAAGACTGTAACTGGCAATCCCACAAAGAGTAGCTGCTGTATGCAGCAGCAGGTGACCTTTGACCTATGAGCTCTAGTACCAGGTCTGGACCCCTCAAAACAGCTCTTTAATGCAACTTCCTCAAAAGTGGCCCTCACAGAGCCAGATACACTCACACATGCTCAGAGGTCAGCTGACTCTCACGAGACCTCTGACAGAGCAGCCACAGAGCGTCCTCTGTCCAAACGCCGCAGCAGAGGATTGTGGGAGCTCATGTAACATTCATGCAGCTCCGGCAAATGAACTGGGAACAACCCAGCAGAGAGTGGAGCGCCGTGAGAGGAAGATGACACCTTCAGGTGCCACTGTAAAAACCAGGGTTGTCGCTGTGTGGAAAGCCTGAAATTTACAGACAATAACCCCTCAGTTTACAAATCAAATAAATAAATCAGGGCGACACCGAGATAATGAGACGGCAGAGAGCTCAGCAGCTCACGCTCAGCTGTGAGGAGAGTCCACCCACCAATCAGCTGTTCAGATAATAGCTAACCAATCGAATGCCCGCACTATGAAGCAACCTGAGATCAGCAATCAGGCTAAAGATGTTACCAGCTCGATGAATCAGCCTAGACTTCAACAATCTAACAAATAATTCTAACCAATTCTGACCAATCAGAAACATGGACAGGTCAACTGGCAGCAGAGCGGCCGATGACAAAACTGTAATGAAACACATAACAAAGAGCGTGAGAGATAAACTGCTTTATGAATCTGAGAAGCTGGCCTGCAGAGCAAATATCTTTCAGTGCTCAGCGTGACAGGAAACAGGCTGTATAAATAAAGTTTATTTAAAGCCTTGAAGGAAAGCTGTGTTAAAATGTGACTGATGTTAAACTGTCAGGGAGCAAAAAAATAAAAGAACAAAAATAAAACCAGAATTCAAACCAGTAACACCTGACTCATCCTACAGCTTTAAACACAGTGACCTGCAGAGGCTCACACCTCATCAGCTGTGGCCAAATTTATGCCCTCCTTCCAGTTTCACACTTTCCACAGCCATCCAAGGGGCCCAATCGGAGCTTTTGACGATCCAGCTCTGGCCCCCAGCCATGTATTTGACACCCTGATAAATGCGGTAATCAGATTCGGCTGTAATTGTATCTCATTTTGCTAAATACTTTGACATAATGTAAAAATACTTTAATTGTAGAGATCCGGAGCTGTGCATCCACTCAGTCAGCTATGAAGCAAATTACCTGCCGTTTAATGTTTATTACTTCCAAGTTAAAGACGAACAGGTGAAGTCAGGTCAGTGCAGATCCACCAGGACAAAGTAAAAATGTGACATCATCACCCACTAATGAACCATCTCCAACACACTTAAACCCGACGTCACCTCGCCAAATCCTGCGTCATATTTCTGGCCTCAGGAACTTCCTGCTTCTGTCGTGACACATTTTTGCTGCTCTCTTTGAGTGTCCGCTGAAAATCTTTGAGGTTTTGAGGGATGTAAAGTCGTCACATAGACTTTTTCTGGCAGTTTAATAACCAAACAAGTTAAGGAAATAATCAGTAATAAATAGGAGTAGCAATAACCTAACTCTTTAGCCAGTTTGATGACCTCAATCTTTTGTTTCTTTTTTCCCCAAAATAAAAGCTTCTATCAGTTCAGTCTCCCATCCCACACACACGCGCGCGCACGCACACACGTTCTTAAGCCTCTGTATAACCGCTCACTTATATTTGATTTTACTCTGAATCCTCAGACCTTGTGGGGAGAGCCTGAAGAACCACCAAAAATGTCCTCACTGTGATACCAAAGACACAAACACACCCCCTACTACTTAAACACTCGCCGACAGATAGAAGAAGACAGCTCCCACTTCCTGTTTCCACCAGGAAGACAGCAGAGCGACACACTCCGCTGACGCACCGGAAACACACACACACACACACACACACACACACACACACACACACAGTCTTGCTTCTCTATCTCTGTGAGGACCTTTAGGATTCAGGGTCTCGGTCAGGGACCACCGAGGGTCCACACAAAGACAGAAGGCCTAAACTGCATCCTGCTCAATGTGAGACGTCACCAGGGCCTCATATGACCTTTGACCTGCCTCATGTAAGAACATCTTCCTCCAGATAAACGTCAGCACAGCTGCTTCCTGATGCAGCTGCTTACTGCAATTTATCGATGGACTTTTTGATGTTAATTAGCTCCACTGCTTCACTAAAGATCAGGAAATCAGTAAAGCTGCAGCTGATCTGTTTCCATCCACCTGCTTTTCACGACCATCTCCAAATTTAAAAAAGGAGCTTTATTACTGCCATTATATGAAGAAGAAATCTAAAAAGTAATATAAATAAATCAAACACAACAACAGGGAATTACAAGTTAGTAATCTTTCTCATAAAAGTTCCATTAAAAAAAAAAAAAATCGACAAAACTAATAAATTAACAGACGTTTCCGTCGTGTTTTCATCCACATTTGATCGTCACAATTCCTGCTGTCGTTTCCGACTCTCTGCTGTGAGATTAACTACAGGAAGGTTTATATCTGAGCAACACAGCTGGACACATCCTCACTGTTAGACCACAAAAAGGGGAGCCTACATTTCCCATGATGCAACTCAGTGCCATCTTTCTAATGTTTCAAACTGCACGCTCTTCTCTGTGAAGCAGCCTTTCTGCCAGTGGCATCAAGTTTCAAACCGAAGCCGAGATATCTGAGAGCATCGCATGGATCTGCTTTGTCCAGCTGTTATTTTATCCAGCTGTTCATCCCAGGATGTAGAGCCCAAAGGCACATATTCTACTTCTATTATTTTTTGGAGACAGAACAGACAATTATTAAAATAATGACAATAATTACAAAAAACGTAAATAAATCATGACTATTTTGTACATTTTTGACTCTTTTTATGATTGTACATTCAGATGTACATCATCAGCTCTAAAACGTAGAGCCCAATGCAGTGGTATCTGCACATAGTGTATACAAAAAGGAAACTAAAAGTACAATTCTTAGGATAACTACACTCTGTAAAAATATTTTGAATCGTTTATTCTTTTACTCTCTGATTTTGGCATTACTCAAAAAAAAAAAAAAAAAATAGTACTGTTAGACTTCATCTAAAAATGTCTGTTTAAAAATGAAGATTTATGAAAGCAAAATTTTGTCTAATTAATAATCAGATTCATGAAGTATGAGCTGTGATTTCTGTCAGTGAAACAAAACATTTTTTCCCCTCAAAGTAAAGTTAGGGTTTATTGAAAGAAATCAAAAACTTTGTATAAGTGGACAAAAGACGTACTTCTCTGGGCTCATCACAAAAAAAAATACATTTTCATCAGCTTCAGTTTGGTTTCGTAGGCGATGATTACTTTTTACAATATGTTAAAAAAGTAAATGAAAAATAGGTCCAACCAGAGTTATTATAATTTTGTAGTTTCATATTTTCAAATTGTATTTACTTTATTTCTCCACTTGGTTTGGTCTCAGTCAGTTTACTAGTTTCATTTTGTTTGGTAAAATGTTCTCTCTATTTGTGTTATTATTATTATTATTTTTCCTTTAAAATTGTTCAGTAAGGTCATACAAAATGATTAACCAAAGCAAACTGAGGCGGACTCTATTAGAAGTTTGTCCACATTTTAAAAACAAACAAACAAACAAACAAAAATTCTAGTGGATCTTCTTAAAAATCCCTTTGATTTTCGTAACATCTGAGTTTCTTTTCTTTTCTAAAGTTAAATAAAGTTGTTTTTAACCACACTGATTGTGAGTTTGTTAGACACGTGCGCTGATATTATTGATGACAGTATTGCTTATGATATTGATGATAATAAGTATTAGTAACTGGATGGGAAAAACCGTGGGAATGCTCCATTAAGTGATACTCGATCACTAATTAGTTAACAGATACATCACTTCACAACTACTGTATGTTTCTGAGGGGTCAGAGGTCACATGCTCCACACCACCCCACCCGAACACTTTCACTTTTCCGGTCAGTTAGCTTGTGGCCTGGAGCTAGCCCTCCGTTCGGCCGGTACACCGGGAAGAGGGTGATGAGGAGAAGACTCACCGATGGTGGAGATGAAGGTGGTGTTGAAGGCGTCCTCGCTGAACCGGAACAGCAGGCAGGTCTTGCCGACGCCGCTGTCCCCGATGAGCAGCAGCTTGAACAGGTAGTCGTACGTCTTCGCCATTTTCCCGCCGTTCGTCCGTCGGTCCGTCCGTGTGTCCCGGTGAGTTCACGGGGAACCTGCGGCCTGCTCCCTTTCTGCTGGGCGGACTGGCTTCACTGGGAGCGCTGGTTTCGTGTTGGTTCCACTCTGAGAGCAGCGACAAGCAGCAGGAAGCGCTCCGGCTGCAAGCTAGCCTGAATCTACCCCGCCCACATCCGGTCCCTTTTTTTCACAATAAGGCAAACCTCTCCCAGCGTGCTCCGTTATTGATGATCGTTAGTAATTATAACATTTCACACGTATAAAGTCTGGAACAGAAACAACATCATAGGTAATTATTATTATTATTATTATTATTATTATTATTATTATTATTATTTAGTAGTAGTAGTAGTTTGCAAATAGGTGTGTGCAGGGGTTTATGATAGTAAAATAGAGTAATGGTTATTTATTTCTTTATTCTAAATGTAATGAATTAATATAGTAATCAAAGGAGCTTGCAAAGAAAAGCGTCTGGACTTCTTTAAGTTGCTTGAAGACGTTTCACCTCTCATCCGAATATTATATAATAATAATATAGTAAGTATTTTTGCTATTTAAATTTTTTTTCGTTTGTATCCCTCTGCCTCTAAACAATTTGTATGTGCTTTACAACTAAGTAATAAAAATGTTTTTAAGTGTTGACTGTGACATAATTAAATGAGTATAATAATAAAGCAAATCTGCAGTGTGCATTGTACTAACACAAAAACATTTACGATGCGTGTAACAGCTCCATGTGAAAGACTACCCTTGAAATTCAGCGAATATAAAAGTTTATTTTGATCTCTATATTTATGGATTTCTAAAAACAAATTATGAATATTTATGAAAAATATAAAAATATTATATGTGTAAATTGTTTCTTTTTCAGTTTGATATTTATTATTTAATTAATTTTATTCATTATTTACCGTGACTTTATACAGTGGTTTTGAGCTCCTTTTTTTAACATAATCTCCAACATGTTTCTGTTATTCGTGTTTTAAATTAAATAACTCACAATTATCTACATTTTTATATTTTGTTTTCAAAAGTTTAGTTTTCATTTCGATCACTGCGCTCTGCAGGTAAAAACAAATAATATTTTGAAAGTAAAACTGCTCTTTTTCCCGTTTGTATGCCGCAATTTGACGCAGCCAGGAAATAGGGGCGGGGTCACATGACGTAATTTGCAGGGAGGGAAAGGGTGATAATTATAAATATTATTATTTATATTGGTTTCTGTTTAGTTTATTATTATAAACATGAATTATGTGCTTGCTAATGGATCATGATTCTAACGTCTCTGGACTTTCAGACTGACTCCATCACAAGGTTAGGTCTTGTTTCATTTTCATGTTCATGACTTATTTCTGTTCAGTTTCAGTTTCTTCCTGTTGTTGGATTAAAGCTGCTCCACCCACTCTGCAAAAGTCTTGAGCCATCTGGCCCTCCAGTTGATCCACATACTGTTTCTGATAAAGTCTCATCAGAAACAGTCTCAGTGGAGCGATGGCGATTCATCACAGCTGGATTTTTAGCAGTAACCCTTCTGTCCTTATTTGGGGCCCAGCAACTTTGGTTTAGAGCGATGACAGCAGTATTTTTGGTAGAAATCCAGGGACTGGGATATTAAGACTGTAGAACGTGTACCTAACAAAGTGGTCAGAGTATGGAAAAGAGTGAAGACAGGTTTCTGTTTTTAAATAAACAGTTTCTTGATGCTGCTGCTGATCCTGCCCCCCCCTTAAACTGGTATTGTTTAAAAGGTCAATACATAGAGTTATAGCCATTTCTCTTACAATTCATTTAGGTTAATTGGGCAAGGTTATTAAATGATCTCAACTCTGGGTAATAATAATGCTAAAATGTATAATCCCAGTTTGAACGACAAGATGTCGTAATGACTCAACATAGCATTGATTTAACAAGGTCATAATGAGGACATTCTTGTTTGCAGTGATGGCCTTGGGAGAAAACCTCTTTAGGAAATTTAGCCCAATTGAGAGTAATTACAAAAAGCACCTTTATTGAAGTTAAGTAGAACCTCTCTCTGGTGCTGCCATGTTTCCTGATGGTTTGCTCAGTGTTCCACTCTGACTTTAACAGGATACGCTAAACTGTTTCTGAATAATTTCAAATAAAAACGAGTGTTAAGAGCAGATGCTAAACTTGAAGCATTAAAGCTGCATGTTTGAGTCCAAGTGTCTGAGGTGCAAAAGAAAAACAAAACAGAGGAGAGACCTTTCTTTGTAGAATTTTTATATATCCGGGTGAGTAGGAGTGAATAAAGCAGTAACAGGAAGTGGAAACAATAAATAAGAGGACCTTTTACCCGCAGTACTACTGTTACAAAAATACGATAAAGAATATGCGAATGGAACGAAGCACTGATACCGTCATTCATCTGATATTACAGTAAGAAACGCTCATCTCATGCTTCTTGGTGAAACTTGTGCGTTACGCTTGCTGTGAATGTTAAGGACTCAAGATCTTGCTGCAGAAGCCCCACCCCTCCACAGCCAGCAGCTCCAGAGAGATATGACGAGTCAGCAGGATAGGTGGGCGGGCGGGGGGGGGGGAGCCTCCAACAGCGGCCTCTCCCCTGCAGCTTCAGCCCAGATCCTGGACACGACGGCAGATCTCAGCTGTGAACTCAGAGCACTTTGCACTTCCTCCCAGGTCCTTCGTCAGAACCTGAAACACAAACACATCAGTGAGCAGCAGCTCTTATTTCACAGGAATCTGCTCCAACCAGCAGGTGGTGCTGCTGACAGCCAGCCTGGACTAAAGTGCAGACCCATCCACAGCCACTGGGTGGTGCTCAAACTGACTTCTGTTGAATAAGCCTCCTAAGGCGTAACAATGTATCAACTGTCATCTCAGAAGAGCTCAACAGGAGGTATCCAGCAGCCTCCACTCAGATTAAAAGCAGCCCTGTCAGCAGAGTGTCATGTTTCCCATCTGCTTCGCTCCAAGATACAGGAGTGTGACAAACCATTAGAAAAAAGATCATACAAAGTGTGATTTTAAGGAGGTCGTCCTCCAGAATGCACAACTGAAAGTAAGTGTAAGATTTTTTCCTGGCGGTCCTGGAGTAACTGCAGCTTCTCTCTGAGAGCATTTCAGGTGTCCTCAATATCATTCCAGCTGTTATTAATGACATTAGCAGAGGTTCTCAGACTCCACTAGAGTGGCTTTGGACGATTCACAACTGAAAATAATCCTATTTATTCTGGGCGTCGATGAAACCAACCAGATCGCCTGATACATGCCGTTTAAGCTTCTCTGCTTTCTCTCGAGCTTTTCAGGCCACCTTGCTCGTGATTGGCTGCCCGTCATAAATAGAAGGTAGGTGGGTGGGGCTGCTAAGACACTCCCCTTTCTTTGTCATCATCCAAAACCAAGAGTAAAAATTCAGTGTTTGGATCAGTCGGAGCTTTTGGCACAATGAGTTACAGACACGCTGCTTTCATTGTTTGAAACTTCGACTTAAAGGAACAAAAATACTGGAGCCCTCCAAGGAGAGACTTCAGCCTCACCTTCTTGTCTCTGATGGTGTCAAAACAGGCCGTCTGGATCTTGTCGGCATGGTCATGCAGACCCATGTGACGCAGCATCATGACAGCACTCAGTAACAGGGCAGTGGGGTTCGCCAGGTCCATGCCGGCGATGTCAGGGGCGGTGCCGTGGACCTGCAGCACAAACATTCATTTTAGTTTGTCAGCAAAACAACAATAAATCTGCAGGTCTCCTGATTACAGACGTTTGGTCACAGGATTACAGGACTGGTTAACACTCAGATAATTACACTGTAAAACTGCCTGTTACAAGTTCAATCCAAGCATTCAGTTTTGTGGGAAAAATATCTTTTAAAGAGTTTTACTGATGGGATTTTTCTGTGTACCAGGTCGAGGTGGAGCTCAACATTACTTCACCCCAGGGCTCGACCGGAGCAGCTCTGCATAATTCACAGTTCAGATTAAATCCTTATTCATCCCTTTACTGACATTTTCAGTAGCTCCTGTCTCTTTAAGGACACGACTGTGTGTGTCCACAGTAAGGTTACAACTCAGGCAACTGCACAGACTCTCAAACTCATTCCCAAATGACCACAGTGACATCTCTGGGGTGAGAGCCCCCTCCCTAAATTTCTACTTCTACCAGCAGTAAATGAATCCCTGGGAATGGAGCTTTTGTTCCCAGGGAGTCATTTGCCTCATTGGTTGAAAGACTAAGAACACCTGACATCATATAACAAATTACAGAAGATCAGAAAAGAATATTTAATCTTTTTAAAGCATCTGCTTTTAAAGATTGTACATGCTTTTTGTGCAGAACAACAAGCAAGTGCAGTAAAACTACAGCATGAAGAGTAAAGTACTCAGTGTATGAAGCACAATAAAAACAGATGAAGTATCAAAACTCAGATGAAGCTGCACGGCACTAAAAAAGACAACGCCATACAAACCGATTCGAATATGGCGACTCCGTTGGCGCCGATGTTCCCGCTGGGAGTGACGCCGAGGCCTCCGATCAGACCAGCGCACAGATCGCTGAAACACAGTCACATGACCTCAGCACTTCCAATCACAGCCTCTGATTGGCAACACAGGTTTCAGAGCGAATAATTCACTGACCTCAGGATGTCTCCGTACAGGTTGGGCATCACCAGGACGTCAAACTGGGTTGGATCCTGGACCATCTGGAAAACACAAGCATCGGGACATGTCAGGAAAGTACGGAAGAGGATAAGGGCCACTGGAAACAAAACTAAACAAAAAGTGGGCACATCTTTCTTTCTTTCTGAGAAAAAAGTCAGAATTCTGGAAAAGCAATACTACTGAATACTGAAATTAACCCCCACGTCCATCCAGCTCTGAACACACTCATTAAACATAATTATTTCACTGTCTGGATTAATGAGGTAAACACATTAAATGCAGACTGTGAAACAGCTGCAGAACATCTGGCTGCTGAACTGTTTGGCGGACTCACATTGAGGCACACTGTGTCGAGGTACATCTCGGTAAACTTGATGTCTTTGTAGTTTTCAGCCACCTCGCGGCACTTTCTCAGAAAGAGACCGTCTGACATCCGCCTGCAAACAGAGTCGGAGTTACACAACAGCAACACAACATCTGCACTGCGGGGGAACACGACGCCTGACAGGGACAGAGTCTGAGTGTGTGAGTGACAAAACATGGGTGACATTTTATTTAAAGGAAACATAAATAATAACCCCCAAACTGTTTGAAGTAATTCGATTAAATAAGTCCTCTAATCACTCCTCTCCCTCAGACGTGCAAGCTAAGGTGGAGTGATTACTTGGATTTTGGCTTTCAACAACTATTCTTTGTTCATTTATTTCCACTCTCCTTCTTTCTGTATGTTATCTCTAATCGACCCCTTTCCTTTACAGAGGTGCACTTGTGCCCCGTCCTAAAAGCTGAAACTCAGTAACCTGTGGACTGACTATCAACAGGTGGTAACCCTCGCTGGAGGCAGGCTGCCCACTGTCCATGTGAGATGGACTTTGGGTTTGGTCCATCTCCCATGGGCCTCCGACTGGATGAATCTACCTCACCTCCATTTCTTTCCTGCTAATAAAGTGCTTTTGTTGGCAGTTACTGATGATTAGGAAGTCAAACCTTACACTGGTGAACAAATGAGTTGCCTGATCAGTTTTCTGAATTTGTTCTTCCTCGGCACACGAGGACTAAACATTCCGGTCTCACTGACTGACACACAGGGCGATGGGCTGCACTCACATGATGTTGGCTTTGTGGACGGCGGTCACGCTCGTTCTTTTGTTGTTCCTGGCGTACTCGAAGGCGTACTCAGCGATGCGTCTGCTAGCGTTCTCGGTGATCAGTTTGATGCTCTGAACAACACCGTCGACGATCTACGGCAACAAAAAGATAAGAAACGCACTGAAGTTACTCACAGCTGGACAGAACACAATCGAATCAACAATCAAACTGTGGAGGGACGCAAGAGACTGCACCTATTACCAGAAACACAGAAGGAAAAGATGGATGTGGCTGAATACACATCTGGCAAACTAGTGGAAATCAGTGGAAAACGGGGTAATTCTAATAGTGGATCGTCCTGCCTCCACACACATGCACGCAACAGGAAGCGTGTCTGCTGCGTTAGCCAATAGGTAACGGAGCAAAAAATAGAAGGTTACAGCTGGTTCGATCGATTTAAACGCTGCGTTTTAAAACAGGAAGTCGAGGAGACCCTGCAATTCAGGCAGAGGAAAATTAGTGTAACAGACCCTCCTGCAGCCTGTAACTGCAGCCTGTGCTGCTTCAACCTTTGTGCTCAGTCAAGGTTTCGGTGCCGTGCCGGTGCAGAAAAAGCTTCTCCACAGCTTTTCTGTGGAAATACATGGAACAGTTTCCAGATTAGGAAACAAGAGGTATGTGACGCACACAGGGAGGGGAGGCCTAATCTTTCAAAGATATAAAAGCATCGTTTTGGGGACATAATTAATCAGATATATACAAGGGGAGGTTTCAGACCTCTAGGACACTAGCAAACATCTTTTCCATGAGATTCGAGGTCTTTACCAAGTTAAACTTGTTCTCAAATAAGGTTTGACCTTACAGAGTTTCAGCTGCTGCAGTTATTAGTCCATCCTGAGGTCAGCTGTGGGTAAAAGTTGAGACAAGGAGGAGGGGCGACACGAATCACCAGACGGAGAACAGGTGGAGGTTCCCAGGGGATGGATGTGAGACTTTACACACACACACACGTTCACTGCCAGCTGGAAGATCTGCTCGGATGCCTCGTTCTTTGAACACGGACACCAGCGTTCATGCTAACAGGTTCTCCCTGCTGCTGGGCTTCGTGCTAACACCGTCTCCAGATCTGAGCTGACAGTGTGAATGCAGACGGATCCACGTCGGGAATGTGTGGGTGAACAGGTGAGCTTCAGGAAGCTGGCAGTGGTTCTGCCGTATTCACAAAACATCCAGAAGCACCAAGAAGATTTAAAGGACCATTCCGCTTTATTTCAGCCTGCTGTGCTTTCCATTCACCTGTCTATGGTGTGTCTATGCCCAAATGTTTACAAAGGTGAAGGAGAGCAGAACAGGCTGAAACGAAGCAGAAATATTTGAAGGTTCAGAGGATTGTGCTTTAAACTTGAGTTGATAACAAATATCAAAGGATCTAATCAGCATAAGAAACTAACTGTCCAATCAGGAGTCCAGAGAATTAAAGACCTGGATCCACAGTCTGAATAAGGGAGCTGCTCAGTGCAGGATGATAGTTAGCATGCTCATCATGTCTGCAGCACAGTGAGCAGAATGTGAAACAGTCTCAGGTCCTTAGTTTGTGTCTTTGGGATGAAAGTGAATCTATCAGAGGTGGAACGAGGTGCTCTGTGAATACGACTCTGACGCCGCTTCCTCCTTCTTACCAGGAGAGACGAACAGGAGCAGAGCGTCCTGCCTGCAGCTGCTAGCTGACCTGCAGGGAACAGGTGAGGAGGCAGGTAGACCAACCAGTTAACACAGATAACAACACCTGCTAACAGCTTCCAGCAGCATCCTGACTCACACGCTAAAGAACTGGACAACAGTCACTGTGACAGATTCCTGCACACATTTGCTCATTGGTGATTATTTTTGTTTGAATACAGAAAAAAACCCTGACAGGCTGAAGGACAAAAGGATGCCATGCAGCTCCTAAATGAACAGGTGTGGATAATCCTGGCAGGGTGCACAGCCTTAATAAGTGTAAACTTGCTAGCTGTTGATGAACAGTGGTGGATGTTCACCTTAAAAACGGCCAAAGCTTCTAATAATGAGCTCAGTGTACCTACAGTAACCCCCGTGATCCAAAAGACCTCACACAGTTTTTTCTACTCCTGGCTCTGAATGATGTCAGCAACAGAGGAAATCCCTAATATGGTTATCTGAGGCAAAGAAGCCCCACCCACCTGTTGTTCAAACACTGTTTTTGAGGGGCAACCAATCGGAAGGAAGCTGACTTACAAGGGGAGGAGCTAAAACAGCTTGTTTCCATGAACCACAGCAGCAGCAAGGCCCACTGTGTAGAATAAGTGAGGCTTATTTTGAAATGTGAATCATGCAAAGCTGCTCTGGCACAGTCCACAAATAAAAACAGAACAAAATGAAGCACTTTAAACAAATGCACTACCAAACGTTTCACATACTGTGTCAGAAAATTAAGCAGAACTCCTCTCTGTCTGCAGTTTGTGCATCGCCTGTGACGGCTGCTTTCACACAGCTGTCAGGATTACTCAGGACAGCCCGCTGTAACCCTCTCAGCTTGGAGCTGTCGCACACTCGGCCTCCGTTCACTCACCATGTGTTCGATGCCGCTGTACTCGCCCTCCGTGTTCTCCCGGATGGTGACCAGGTTGACATCGGTGTACGGAGTCTTGTAGCCCTCGATGGAGACGCAGGGCCTCACGTTTGCGTACAGGTCAAAGGTCTTCCTGAGCAGCAGGTTCATGGAGGGGTGACCTGCAGCGATGGGTGTCTTCAGGGGTCCTGATGGAGAAAAAAAAAATGTAAAAAACAAAAAACACTGACGAGCAGGAATCTTCCAGGAAATCTGTCTAAAGGTAACAGACACGTGCAGACCTTTCAGACCGATCTTGCTCCGGTCCATGGACTCTTTGGCGTCAGGAGGGATCATCCATCTGCCGCCAGGTCCCTTTATCGCCGTCACGTTCCTCTCCTCCCACGTGATTGGAGCCTTCAGAGGAAAATTCTATTTAGAAACTGATCCAAAACCAATCAGTGCCTCCCACCTGACCCTCTTAGAATAGCCAGCAGTGCTTTGTATTTATTTATTTCCAGCACGTTGAGCTCACATAACTTTATAAGAAAAGGTGATATCACATGAAATTTTCAGGGCTGAAAACACACTAAAGATTTATCAAAATGCTCTAACGCAGGGGTGTCAAAGTCCAGGCCTCGAGACCTGGACTTCGACACAGAGGAACAGAAAAGTGCATGGATCCCCTGAAGGTTTGCTCTATATTCTGATCATTTACTCGAGAAAACTTAAATAAAAAGTGTATTTTGGGTAACCCTTGAAGGGTACAAAGAACTAAAGAAGTTACGAGAGATGAAAAATGGTGGAAAAAACAAGGCAAATTAGAACGCACCAGCTATGTACTTCGAGGTGCTTATAACTCAGAAAATACCCACAGCATTAAAGTACATTTTTTCATGGCTTTATTAAATATGTTAAAGTTACTGTTCCAAAAATCCACTGACTCTGAGAGGACTCAGGTGAGATCATTTTCCAGATTTGGCCTCTAAAGTCTGATCAAACTTGCCTTTGCTGCTTCAAAGATCTTCATGACAGCAGCGGAGATCTCTGGACCGATTCCATCACCGGGAATCATGGTGACTGTCTTCACCTGCAGAGACAGAGAGACACAACTCAGACAGCTGGAGCAGATCACAGTCCAGCCGAGATCAAGGTGTCTGCTTTCATGTAAAACATTTCCTGTTATTTATAAATGGATTTTCTGGGAGTTGTGAAGCGAAAAGCATCTCTTTGATTGCATCCCAGGAAGGCAGAGGTGGATCTACTCACCCCTCTTGAAAAGGAGGCTGAAGCCAGAGCCGGTTTTCTGACCGCCACCCCCACTGCCTGGGTCAGCTGGAAGAGACGACGTAAAGGTCAACTCAACACAAAACACACCAAAGCAGCTCAAAAACAACCTGATCATGATGGTTAGTCTGTGTTCAGCTGTTTGAAAACACTTTCTGTTGATGTGTAAAACAAAACTGCAAAGAATCACCTTGATTATTTGCTGCTGAGGCTTGAAACACTCCTAATAATTCATATTATAACATTTAAAAATGACTTGAGGAGCTTATATGTACAAACTTTAAGTTCTAGGGCTAAATTCAAGCATCAGTAACAAATTACAAGAAGGGAGAAAATTATTACCACCACTTCCGCTGTTCTGTTTTGTAGATCCTTTGTATGCTGATTATTTTTGGATAATGTAGTATATCTCTCACATTTTTTACTGCCTATTACATTACGGTGACTTTTTTCAATGCCGAGTTTATCTCAGGAGCCTCACATTATTTGACATCTTTTCCGTCAGTTAAAACGGGACCTGGAATTTAATCATAGTACGAGTTTAAGGTAAATTGCTTTATTTAAAAAGGGAGTCTGGTGTTCGTCTCCACATTAGTTAAAGCAAACATTTCTCAGCAGCCACACCTAGTTTGAGTCTACCATGAACTAGCTACATGTTGAATTTCATGTATGCAGAAGTTATCAGAGGATATCCACTTTTCGTGAAATGTTTTCAACTAACTTCTACGATCTAATGATTCCATCTAAACTCTAAACTGAGCTTAAATTCGTGCAAATTTAAACGGAGGCTGACGTTGGTTTCTCCGTCACTCTAGTATGGATTTGGGGATCACAGAGAACTAAAGAGCAGAAATAGCGGGACAGGTCGACGTATTGTCAAGGTAACCAGATTGAGGTTGGCGGAGGGGAATATGTAAAGTCAAAGTTGTATTAGACAGGTGAGACGAGGGTAAACGTCTCCGTCAGCTCCAGAAGCTTCCGTTCACGTGAAGGACGTGGGTTCCTGGCTAAGAGCTAACCAAGGTACATCAGCCCGAAAAAACACGCGGAGAGCGCGTAAAGACAGACAAAGTCACAAACACAGGCTTCAGGACACACACACAGCCCCGTTCATCTGTAACACACAGAGCTTTGGTGGTCTAAAACCGGGAATAAACACGGTGCTTCTTACCAGTGACCTCCACGCGTTGCCTGCCATTCTGCTCAGGAAGAGCTCTCCGAGATCGTCTGTGGAAGAGATGACTCACTCCGAGCTGCTGCCGAAAACCAGCCGGGATAAAGATCCTGTGCGAGCAAGATGACTCACTCCGAGAGAGTTTTGTGGCTGTACGAGTCATTGGCGCCACAGGCTGTTTTTGGCGCCACCTGCTGGACGCTGCACCACCATCAGAATTAGTGCTGCCTTCAGGAGCAATTAGGAAGATCCGAATCTGCACAAACAAGGCAAAAGGGCGCTACTCTCCAGTCATCACCGTGATTAGAACATATTAAAAGTTTGTTCACTTCTTTTTTGTTTTTTTATTTGCTGTAATTAGGCTGGTTTTTTTTAGTGGTTGCCATGTCTATTTATTATATCTTTTTTTTGTTGCTCACTTAGTTTTATTTCTTTACTTATTTATTGGACAAAATGTATGTTTGTGTGAAACAAGAGAATTTGATTTATGTCATTTGAAAAATACACCTGTGTACATCACTTACCCCCTGGTGTCTGAGTAGTTTTTTGATTCTGAGGTTTATATTTTGAGAAAGAGCCACTGCTCCTGCTCTACCCAACACTTGATGTCCACTGTCAGAGCTTTAATTTCTAGACCTGCATGCAAAAAAAACACTCAGACTCGTGTGCGTGCACTTTTGTTATTGACTTTACTTTGTTTACTGTGAGCTTAGAACCTGTGGCTCTAAGCTCAGAGCTGTGGCTTAGTGTTCAAATGATGTCTGAGATCTGATGGCACAGAACAGCCAGTCTAACATTCATCTCGAGAAAGAAAATCTGCAAACATACATTTCTGTATTTATTTTAGCATAACTTTATTATTATAAAAGGAAAAGAAACAAACAATACATGAAAAATCAGTTGAAAAAGAAAATGGGTTTTACAACTTTTACGCTGATTGAACCCAAGCTGGAAAGCAGATCGAAGAAATGTGTGGTTGAAATAAAGAAAGATGGATGTAAAGTTATAAAAAGTAATTTATTTAACATAAAAATAAACAAAACAAAAAATAAACAAACATTCTGATAAAGTCATCGTACAGACTAATCTAATGATGTAATTCCAGAATTTCTTCCTACATTTACAGTTCATGGTTTTCCAAGCAGCAGCTGAAAGCAGCACTGTGATGCCTGCACCTCCTCCTCCTGTCCTCTGAGGCGTCACAATCCTGTTTTCCTCCGCGTTGGGACCAGCAGCAGCAGCAGCAGCATCAGGCTCGCAGACTGAGACCCGGATCAGAAGAGTGGATGTCCCGGCTGTGCGCAGACCTGCTGCCGGATGCAAAGCCAGCTCAGAGTGTGATGCAGCTGTGTGATGGGAGGATCCGCCGGCCAAGATGGGCAACAAGCAGACAACCTTCACCGAGGAACAGCTGGAGGCGTATCAGGTGAGGGGGGGCAGGATGGAGGCGGACAGCTGGATGTCCTTCAGAGAGGCGTGAAAGGTGGAGAGGTGTCTGCCTTCATGGCTCAGCAGAACGCAGACCACATCAGATCTGCCTCCTGCTGCTGATTGGCTCTGCATCCTGCTGCACTGGATGATGATGATGATGGTGGTGGTGGTAGTGGTGAAGATGCTGACTGATGGTGAAAGCAGATCCTCCCTGAGGACTGGCCGCTCTGACTCACTTTCTTCGTCTCTCTGTTTGTTCCCAGGACTGCACCTTCTTCACCCGGAAGGAAATCCTGCGGTGAGTGTGGCGCACGGCGAAAGTCTGCTGGTCTTCTTTTCTTTTTGAATCTACACCTTCATCACTCACTGAGGGAGAGGAACGACTGCAGCTCGGCTATTTTTCCTGCTGTGTATTGTAGGCGCGATGTGTTTACACAATGGTTTTGATGATTGGCTTTACTGTACTGGGATCTACTAAACTCACACTGAACGCAGCGCGCTTGGAGTATATTTTAATAGCTGATTGACTCATTTTAACGAAGCACAAAAGGAAACACTTTATATGCTTCACACACCTGTCCTGCATGGTGATACGACCCTTCAAAGTTTACTCAAAATGCACTTTTTGAAGTTTTCTCCAATAAGTAATTAGAAACAGATCAAACATCCATGGTACAGATGGTATTTCTGTTCCTCTACATCAAAGTGGATGTTACCAATGCTCAGAAAAGGTTACAGGAAGAATTGTACCAAACAAAAAACACATTTTAGCTTCAGATTGTGACACTTGAGTGGGCTTAAAGTGGATTTGGGTTGCATGCTTTAAACAGAGCTTAAATGAGTTTTTCAGCACTGGAAAGATCTCGTGTAGTCATGACGTTGTGAAGAAACAAAAATGCTGGGAAAAAAATTTGTGCAAAATTTCCACCCACACCTATGCACCTCCAGGACCTGCAGCTCCACCTGTTTTCATAGTATGAGGTGAAACTGTTCAGTAGACTGAAGTGAGATTAACTGAGCTGATTTCAAACATCAAAACTGGATTTTTAAACTTATTTTAAGATGACTTGTAACGTAGGCTGATTCAGCGTTCCTGTATTTCCTGTCACATGACCCAGAGTTAGACCTTCATATTAAACCTGCACAGTTTAGAAAAATAATGAGTAAACGTATCTAAAGGAAATCCCTGTGAGCCAAACACTCAAACTTCAGATTGCTCTGAATGCTTTGATTCCATCATTTGGTGCCAGTAAAGCTCAAAAAGTCTGGATGCTGCCCTTCAGCAGGCTTCTGCGAGTTGACCAATCAGAAGAAAATGGCATGAGAGGGGGTGACCTTCAAGAAACAGTCCCTGGGTGGGATAAATAAAGGTCAAGACTGAAACTCTAGAGGTGGAAATGAGCAGATTGGAGTCGCTCAGACAAACACTTTACAGCTACAGACGGACAGCGTCGGCGTGTTTCAGATTCTCCTTCCTTGTTCCAGCAGCTTTTATCTTAAGGTTGCATCATTTTGTTAGGAAGGCTTTGATCACTGACTGACTGATGGAAACTTGTTGCTTTTCTCTCATCAGTCTGAAATTTGGGATCCTGAATGTAAAGTGTTATTAAAGTGAATGTATTAGACTCCTGTGTAAACTGCTGACTTTGCTCTAATGTGCTGCAGGTTACACGCTCGATATCGTGAGCTGGCGCCACATTTAGTGCCGCTGGACTACACCAACAACCCCGACATCAAAGTCCCGATGACGCTCATCGTCACCATGCCTGAACTGAAGGTACAGTTTGTACAGGTCAAAATTCTGCTGGCTGATGCAAGACTTTAAAACAAATGTGTCTCACATCCCGGTTTTTGTTGGCCGTTATGTTCAACTGTGTGATGTTTTGCGTCTGTGCTGACAGGAAAACCCGTTTAGAGAGAGAATCGTGGAGACGTTCTCCGAGGACGGACAGGGGAACCTGAGCTTCAGCGACTTCATCGATATGTTTTCTGCCCTCTGCGAAGCTTCACCCAGAGAGCTCAAGACCATTTACGCCTTCAAGATATACGGTAACGTGCGCCTTCAGGTGGAGAAGCTCGGGTTGGGTCTGAGATGACACACCTGTGGCAGCAATGTGCCTCGGCGAGTACTCGCTTCAGAATAAGTGCTGTTTTCCCGATTTAAACAAAAATAGCATGACTATATAAAAGATTATTTTAATTAATTATTTCAACTTCGTAAGTATATAATTAAGAGAAAATTATTAATTCCTGGAAAATGATTATTATAATTTCTGAAAATATTAAAAGAAAGTAAAATGTTAATATACACAAATCTCTCCTAAATGTAAATAAAATGGCCAAAAATATGTGAATAAAAGAATTATCATTCAAAATAATCAAAAAATTTAAATAATTATTATTAGTCTAAAAATTATTCTTCTAAATATTAATTAAATGTCACTAAATTAACATTAAATGTCTAAATAGATTTAAATGGTCTCAAAATAATATATGAAAAATCTAAATAAAGTCTAAGAAAATGTATAGTTTACAAAATGATTTCATTATTTGCAGTTATTACTGTTGATTACATGGAGATTATTCGTAGAATAAGTTCAGGTTTTTGTGGCAGCCCAGTACTGAGTCGTCTCGTTGGGGATCTGGTCCAGACTTTAACAGGGACAACTTCATCTGTAAGGAGGACCTGGAGAAGACCCTGAACAAGCTGACCAAAGGGGAGCTGACGCCCGAGGAGGTCACGCTGGTGTGTGACAAAGCCATCGAGGAGGCCGACCTCGACGGAGACAACAAGCTCTCATTCGCCGACTTTGAGAACATGATCTCCAAGGCTCCTGACTTTCTGAGGTACCGTCATCTCTTCTGTTATGTGTTCATTTTTTAAAGTAAGGCAGAGACGTGGCTGCTCCTCTCCCACAAACCTCCACAGTGACAGCGCGAAGTTAGAAAAGTATGTGATTGGTTTTTTAATCCTTAATTTCTGTGTTTGGAATCGGTCAGAAGTGTTTTTTGCTGCTCAGACTGTTGTCTGACTGTTTCTTATATTTCCCCTCCAGGCTGTCATGGGGTGCTGTTGCCAGCTCATCACAATAATGTCACATAACACATCAGCTCTCTGCTCTCTGCTCTTGAAGCAGCATTTTTTGGAGGAAAATATGCTTTAGGGTCAGTTTTCTTCTGTTCTGCTGGCAGTATCACTAAAACACGATGATCTGCAGGGTTATCAACAGTTTTCATCCATCCACCACAAAGGCACACACTATTTTAGCCTTTTAATTCACAGTCAGCCGTACAGACTGTGCTGCGGCTCAGTATGATCCTCCCACTAATGCAGCGGTGTCAAACTTACTAAATGAGTCTTACTGTGCGCTGGAAGATATTTGTAGTTCTTGTTTGATCTGCTGCTCAACACACATCAGCTGTTTCACGATTGAGGCTGAACTGAGGGGCTGCATGAAGGGACAGCATCAAATCAATGAGAAGCTTCACCGTGAAGCTGCCGGCGGGATGTCTCCTGAAAGGACAGAGGATGGTTGTGATCCAGGTCCTGATCCAGGTCCTGATCCAGGTCCTGATCCTGGCTGTGAGTGTTTCTCACTCAGGCTGCTGAGTCTTCTGCTGCTCTGCATAAAGCTGCAGAGATAAAACCCACGAGTTTTACTGCTGGCAATCCATCACAGTGTCCCACAGTGAGCACAGAGGAGGGGTGAAGGGAGAGACAAGGGGAAGAAGAGTAGAGTGAGGAGGAGGAGGGTGCATTTATCAAGTCATTGAGTTCAGTCATTAATTTGTCTATCACACTGGACCGCCGCTCAGAGATAATAGCTGGAAACTGGGCTCAAGGGTTGGTGTTACTATGGCAACAGAAGCAGTTAAACTGTAAAAAGAGAAAGCTGGAAAGCCATTATGTTTTTACTAGCAGGTACATCACCTCCCGCGTCACCCTGGTTACGGTCGGCCAGTTAATCTGACGTCACAAAGCCGAGCAGCTCGACTGTCATAAACGTCGGCGTGAACGCGCGTCTGCAAGGTGCGGCGCACAGATAGCAGCATTTACGCTCGTCCAGTCATTTATGTCTGCTTACAACAGACTCTGCAGCACCTGCTGCGGACCCCCAACCGGCCGGCCCTCCCTGAGCCCGGTTCTGCTAGAGTTTTCTTCTTGTTAAAAGGGACTTTTTCCTTCCCATTGTCACCAAGTACTTGCTCATAGGGGGTCGTCTAATTGTGGAAGTTTTCTCTGTAGCACTGTGGGGTATTTACCCGACATTGTAAAGTAGTTTGAGGCAGCTCAAAGTGAGCATGTTTTCCATGAGCATGTTTTCCAGTCGCTCTGCCCTGGAGGTGAATCCTATGAAACATTACATGCAAAGATAATTGTCAGAGTTTTAATTTAAAGAGTAAAAACAGACTCCTGACAGCAACTGAGATGCACCATTACCATCCTGCAGTTGATACAACAAGGCTAAATTTCACAGTTTCATCCAGTTACAGCCTGAGAGGTTCAAACAGTTAATGATGATTCAGTCAGTCCTAGAAGTCACCCACATCTGCTTGCTTTGTGTCTTCAGCAATTTCCACATACGAATATGAGGCAGCTGAGATCCTGCAGAGGAAAGACGTCTCTCTTCGACCCCGATTCCACCTGAACCTCGGACCCAGCTCGACTCAGTGCCTGTCCTTTCTACTGCCGGCGGGGAGTCTTCTTTCCTGAAAGATCCTGAGACCTGGACTGTCTCGATCACGCAGTCATTCCAGAGGGGATACGGTTACTGCATGAAGCCTCTCTCTGGGATGGAGTTTGAACTCAGCTTAGACAGGGCTGACTTTCTTCTCCCCTGTGGACGTTTCCGATTTTCTGAGAAACATCTGTGAGGACGGCGCCGCAGTGGATACAGAACAGGGCTTTTCTGAATTTAGTGCTTTTCAGAAAGGCCTCATCCAAAACTGGATTCTTTTTAAAAGCACATCTTTAAAGGGCAAAACAGTGAGGAGCTATGCAATCTTTCTCCATAAAGTGCATGTTGTAAATTGCTTCTAGCTGGTGAATTTGTACATCTGGTTTAGTGAAGCATTCTGGTGCATAACGACAATCATAGTAAACTGTAGCTCAGTTGATGGAAGGGCTCTCTCTGTCATCTCACCTGTACTCCTGGCTTTGATAAAACTTTTTCCTGCCTCCTACTAACTTGATATGACAGCTTTCACTCTTTCAAGACAAAATATTTTATGGCTAGAATCAAATAAAAGGTTGTTCTGTCACTCGATGCTTCACGAGGCTTCTTGTCTGAGAAAACCGATCCAGGTTCAGGCGAGGGCGCGAGCTGTTCCTCATCCTGCAGCTAAACACATCAGGTCTTAACATTGGTTTGTACCATCAAGTGTCTAGAGGAAGAACAGGAGGAGGTCCAGGAATGCTGTTGGTCTGCAGCTTTGAAGGTCTGAAGGTTTGCTCTGCTACAGGAAGACACTTCAAAGCACCTTTCACTGTAAGCCTTTCTCTTAATGCACAATTTATATGAGAAATGATTTACAATACTGCATAGTTTCACCTAGTAGGACTCTCACTGGGCTGTTGGTTACAGGGAGCACTGTCATGCTGGGGGAGGAGGTGGAGGAGCTGCAGTTTGGATGGGCCGTTCAGTCGTTACACTTTTAGAGCCTGCAGATAACACGTTATCTCAAACTTATCACTTTTGATTTAAATACTCTGCTAATCCACCGAAAGATTCAAACCCCACAAAAATCATTTTATCACAAATCTATTTATAACTTTCCTTCTAGTTCACCCAGCTCAAATGTCTTCAAAAGATTTTTCCCCTAAAATTCTGAACGAGGACTGCAGAAAAGCAGCCAAGAGGAATTACTGGCTGGAATCATTTGCATTATCTGTACCCAGTCATGTCTAACAATAGAGGAATGACTACTCCTGTTCTAACCTCTAGAGACGTGATCCAGTCTACAGATCAGTTAGCGTAGCTGCTAGTGGTCTCCTGTAAACTGTGGGGTCAGAGTCGGCTGTAGTGATTCAAGTAATAAGAAATAGATGTGTAAAGACGGAGCTTCAGACATCCGTCTGTACTAAGAGGCCTGGAATTACTGGGAAACTAGAAGGTACAAGATGAGTTCACCTCTCCTTCACAGTACAGTCAGCTGGCTGTGAGTTTGAACTCTGGGTGGTGTGAATAAGCTGAAGCGCCTCCTCCTGCAGCTGCTGTTCAGTTCAGGCTGCAGAGGCACATCCGTCCTGATTATCATGAGCAGCCAACTGTGGTGAAGACACGGCGTTCCTGCTGCTGCAGCACAGCAGCCTTCATCTGCTGGATTACACAACCTCCACCAGGACACACCTGACATTTACAGGTACAGCACACTGCACGCAGGGCAGGATGAGCACCCCGCAAGGCCACCAGTCTGTAATGATCTATGCAGCATATGCTAATCTCAACCAGAATAACAAAAAGATTAAATGTCGATTTTTGCCAAACGAGGTTTCTCTCTCTGCAGTGATGGTGGAGAAACGTGAGGTTAGCATACTGAGTCAGAAGAGTCACAACAACAATAAACAGGAAGTCAGTAATGTTAGTGTGTCAGCAGGTGGAGCTGCAGTAGTAGCACTTTAGTAGCACTCTAATTTGAATCGTTGACCGATGCCCTCAGACTAACAACTAATTTGAACTCAAACACTTAAAAAACAAAACATTAAAAAATCAAAGGAACATTTTTGTGGGTAAATTGTCATCATGTTTTTCAATACAACCTGCTGAGACAACATGAATTTATTTCTATTTTATAGTACAGTCCTGTGAAAAGGCACGTTTTAACAGGACTCTATGCAGTCATGTGTAAAACTAAGCAAACATACTGCTTCCATTGGAATTAAGATGCTGCTAATCAAATGCACTTAGCTGATCATCTATAAATTAGAGCAACTCTATAAAAGCAGAGGTTTTGACATTTTGCCGTTGTGCATTAACACAATCACAAAGGAGTGGACGTCTCAGCAAATTCACACCAAGGTCAGACAACTTAAGACTTCTTTGTTATCAGTGTGATTTTTTTTTTCCCTTTTGAAAAACCCGTGAAGGTGTGCCAGGACTGTGGGAGAACAGACGGAGAGCAGGTACCAGGACCTGAGAGCAAAGAACCATCTTGCTCTGAGGTCGCAGTTCTAATCACTGTACTCATCTGAAATCAAACCGAGTCTGTAAGTATACCTCAAAACTAACAGGACGCATACACATGGATTATCACCAGTAAGGTGCTTTTGTTGTCCATGTGGTGTCTATGCTGGAGGTGAAGCAGGTAAAGTCTGCAGACTACACGCTGCCAGACTTTAAATAACCACAGAGGAGAGTGTGTGATATTAGATTGTTGTGTAACTGAAGCTGAGGAGCATCGATGTGTTGGCAGGATGAAACAGCAGCTGATGATCAGCAGATAGCAACAACATCGACCTGTTTTCACTGACAGAAACATGAGACCAGTGTTGATCTGAGGTCAGTAGAATTTTAGCAGGAGCTGCGCTTCACATCCAACTCACAATTCATCCACAGAACAATTCATCCAGCAGTGCTTCTAGTTTTTAGCAATCACGTGTGTGCAATCAGCAGTGAACACATGGAGTTGAATTCATCCTCAGAAAGTGACAAAAATAATTTGCAATAAAATAAAATACTCCACGGATCAACAACATAATAATATAAAGAAGAAGAAAAATGATGACTAACAGATACCTTCCACACCGTGCTGGCTGTGTTGTGCCGTTTATTGTTTGCAGGTAGTTGTTCTGCTGTGTTACACTGACACCTGGTGGCGAGTGGTGGATTTACTGACAAACGTTTCTGTACTGAAACAGTAAAACGATTAAATAAGCACTGACCGAACTATTAGTGACCGGTGTGGTCGCAAAACCATGTTCGTTCGTTTGTTTTGTCAGATTTTATCCACCGTGCTGATGGACCCGGGAACTAATACGTTTCACAGTTGTATATACAACCTTTACGTCCAAAATCCGGGGGATGTGACGTCAGAGGCGATGCTAGATTTGAGGTTTTAACATGAAATCTATAGACGATTCGTATGTAAATAAACGGATCGTTGTACAGCGAAAAAATTCCTCCCAACAGCTTACATAAATCATATCGGGGAGGTCATGTCTGTTCGACTTTTAAATAATGAAATTTCCGACGATGTAAGCACGTGGTTCCATGGTGTAATGGTTAGCACTCTGGACTCTGAATCCAGCGATCCGAGTTCAAATCTCGGTGGAACCTGCCCTCATTTTTCTCCTGATACACAGGAATAAATCCATCAAGTATAAAAAATAAAATTGACTGAATAAAGTCACAGCAGTTAGTAGAAGCGCAGCCCTGTGCGCAAGTGTCATAGGACCAGGTGACATTCATACCTCATATCTTTACTTTTTGATATGAAATACAAGAAATACATGCAGTGGTTTATTGAAAAGAGCAAATATAAATGTAAATGCAGCAGTCCGGTTTCTATGACCATCTTTATTCTTCAACACAACCTTAACTCTGTTAAGCATTTAAAAAAAATCTTATTCAGGAATAGATTTACAGGCTTGTTGAATCCCGCACTGCTTTGATAATGTTGAGCTTCAGGTTCTGGGGAGGCTAATCCATGACTGATAATGTTCCATTGTCTGTTTTTATATCCAAGAATGCTTTTACTGCACTGGCACTGTGTTTGGAGTCCTTGTCCCAAACACTGAAAAATGGTTAAAAAAAAAGAAGTTGTTTTCTGTCAGGTTTTTCCACATGATGTTGCATGGTGGATCATCTGAGAAGCTCCTTCAGTCCTAAAAGCAATTGGTGGAGAGTCCCAGATTTTAAGCCCTATGGGAGTGTCTCCAAGAGGATCATGGACCCCCACTGTTCCTCTGCCTAATCACCCAAGCCAAGGTGTGAAAATGGGTGTCGGTCACAATCAGACAAGGTTTCGGGTGAACCCATTGTGAAACCTAGTCCCACCCTGCCGTGTGATTTACTGAGGTCAAAAGGCCCAGGATGTGAGTGGGTGATAAGGCGTCTGTGAAGTGAGAACCATTTCAGGTGACTACATCATGGAGCTCATTGAGAAAAGGCCAAGGGTTTGCAGCGCTGTCAACAAAGCTAAGGGTGGTTCAGGAATCTAAAAGACTTATTTAGAGTTATTTATCAGTTTTTTTCTTTGCTACATAATTCTTGCTTCATATATTTGATATCATCAGTATGTATCTACAATGTAGAAAGCAATAAAAATAAACACAAAAATAAACAAAATGAGAAGGTGTGTCCAAACTGTTGACGGGTCTGGCTCCTTGGAAGCAAAAGATAAAGAAGTGAAGTGTGGCTCAAGAGTTTTACACAGTACTTCACTTCTTTAACTTTTAAGATCAGGTGATTAGCTTGAGTAATCACATACATTTCATAGTCATGCACAAAGACAAATGTAAGAGAATGTGCACAGAAACAAAGCAGGGATGTTTGATGTTCCACATGTCTCTCATGGTTAACGGCTCATTATTTTAAACATTGTAAATGAGAAGCAGTGATGTCTCAAGCTGCTGTCTCCTTATTTGCCCCTTAAACTGAACATGACCCCTCACTTTGTATAGTGGTGAGGATTCGGGCCACCAGTCAGACGTTTGGAGGTCCAGATTGAGCCAGACTGTGGGTGATCCTCTCTGTTTATCAGATCATAGATTTAAAGTCTTAGTTCCTCATTAAAACGCCTAATGTCCTCATTAAATCGCCTTCATTAGTGGAAACAAAGCAGGAATGACACAGAGGGTTGCAGTCCTGGCAGAATGGATGGACAAGGTCAACCTGACCTGAACACGACCTTGATGTTACCTCATCGGTGATTTATGCAGGAGTTCATGCTCTGGATTTATCAGCAGGAAATCAGTTCTAACTGGACAAACCGTCCGCTCTCAGCAGTCTGTCAGCAGTCTAAGAGCTGAAGCGAAATCACCTTATCAGCCTAGAGGAGAGAAAGGCCTATTTAATAGAGCTGCAGGTCAGACTGAGGAGGTCATAATGAGCTTACAAAAGAGCCGTTTGGCAAAAATAAATAAAAAGAGTGCACAGTGCAGAGCATATGGTTTCCCTGGTATGCAAAAGGAGACGGTTTAATGTGTGCAGTGTAAAAGCTAAAAAAAATGTAACGTAAGGGATGAATATCAGAAGTACAAAGTGAAATGTGGCTACAGCTTCGAGGGACAAAGCTTTGAGACTCACAAACCTGAGCCCGACTCCTTCTTCTTCTGTCGTTTACAAGAAACCAAAAATCTAGACATTGCTCATTCTCACTTCATGTGTTTGAACATGTGTGCTGCTCTTACAGTCTGGGCTCTGCTGGCTTCGGTGCTTCCAGCAGATCATAAATCTGCAGCAGTGATTCTTTGCAAAAAACCTGGATTTGGATCATCACCGATGTGTTGGACTGGGCTGAGGTGTTAACACGGCGCAGAAAAGTTAGACAAATATTACTGTCAGCGCCGTCAAACACGTACCAGGGTTCGTTTGATGTCACGGTAGATCTTTCACCATGGATGAAAAAAAATTAGGAGGTTGTGTAAAATGTTAATAATGACAGAATTCAGCTGTTTACAAATCCTTTACATCTAATTTTTATGTGCGAAAGGACCTTTACCCTGCTGACTCTGGAAAAGTACTGTTTTAATTCTTTTAGACCTGAGTGCAGCACTGTTGATCACACAATCCTATGAAACCGTTTGAAGACGTGCGTCGGCATCCAAGGTTCTGCTCTAAAATGGTTTGCCTCTTACTTAGAGAGCAGAACTCCTTGATGCAGGGCAACAAAACTCTTCCCCTGCTACACTTACTTGTGGAATACCTCAGGGCTCTATTCTGGGCCCCATCTTATTCTCCTTATACATGCTCCCATTAGGCTCTATTTTTCAGAAACACCAAATTTCCTATCACTCTTATGCAGATGATACACAGTTCTACCTCTGTCTAAAACCATGTGCTGATAGCACATTGCAGAAAGGTTCAGATTTTCTTAACAATATTAATTGCTGGATGTCTTTGAACTTTCTCAAACTAAACCATGACAAACTTGACATTATCATTTTTAGCGACTAAGACTGTTAGTCTCATAAGAAATGTCTTGGGCCCATTATCAGCTATTGTACATCCCCATGTACATCTGAGGACTTTTGGTGTTGTTGAGTTTCCTGCACTCCTTCTTTTTAGGAATGTATCAGACTGTTGATTTGAACACTCCTACATTTTTTTGCTATCTCTCTGATAGCTTTATTTAGGTTTGTCAGCCTAATGATGGCCTCCTACACGTGCATCACTGATATGAAGTTCAACTTGAAATAAACTCTAGATATTTATCTCCTTAATTTGTCATGAAATAATGAGTGAACAGACCTCACCTGGCCATGAACCTGCCTGTCAGCCAGTTGTCCAATTAATTTTGAGGCTTTAAAATGAGAGACAACAGTTCATGCAATACTTTTGTCAAACTCTTGAGTTGAAGCTATAAGTCTGCACTTCAGTCAGGTCTACTGTGGTAGTGTACAGAGTGAAAACCACAACAAGTCACTCTAAGTTGCACTTTTTATATACAGCGGTCCCTCGTTTATCGCGAGTGTTACGTTCTAAAAATAACCCGCGATAGGTGAAGTAGGGAACTTTATTTTTTTTACAATTATTATAGATGTTTTAAGGCTGTAAAACCCCTCTCTACACACTTTATACACTTTTCTTAGACAGGCATCGACATTTCCACACTTTTCTTTCTTGTTTAAACTCTCAAAGATCAAACCTTCGTAGAAAAACCCTGTTTTCAGGTCCAGAACATGGGAATAGATCAGCTGCAAGAGAATTCAACATTAATGAATCAATGGGGCGACCGTGGCTCAGGGGGTTGGGAAGCGTATCTGTACCCGGAAGGTCGCCGGTTCGATCCCCGAGCTCTCTGTCCTGGTCGTTGTGTCCTTGGGCAAGACACTTCACCCTACCGCCTACTGGTGTTGGCCGATGGTGCGATATGGCAGCCTCGCTTCTTTTTTTTTTTTTTTTTTTTTTTTTCTAAATGACATCAGAAACAGCAGTATGCGACATTACGTGATGGCAGAGCTTCAGTTCATCCTTTGTCATTTTTTTTTTTTTTTTTTTTTTTTAATAAATAGGACAGGGGGAATGAATGAGAGAAAGAGGGGGAGAGAAAGAAAGAAAACCAAAGGGGAGAAGAGACGGTGAGAAGGGGGGGGGGAAGAGAGAGAGAAAAAAAAAGAACTCCTGGGTCACCTGTATGGAGAAAAAAAAAAAACAAACAAAAAAAACAAACAGAGGAGACAGCAAACAACAAAGAGCAACATAATAATAGAGAAAACAAAGCACCATCACAATAAACTAGCTAGTCATAGATATCAATATTTACTAAATAATAAACGATATTGTGCAGCACGCAAGATAGACAGCGCACAGTGTGCTTTGAGGCAGCAGCCAAGAAAGCTGTAGTCCGCGTCTGTGAATACCCATGTGTGCATACCTGTGTGGATCAGCATGCTTGCATTCCAAAGGTTTCTCCATGTAATGATCTGCTAGGGAGTGTGGGGGGGCCACAGCCCCGTCCTCCAGGGTGTGAAGCGGGTATGGAGGAGATCAAAACTCCAGACATCCAGAGGCCCCCAGAACACAAGAGACCATGGAAGACCAACAGAGGGGCAGCCGCGCCACTGTCCCAGTAAGAGCTGAGGAGAGTCCCAGATGAGGGCTCACCCAGCAGCCCCGGAGCAGAAGTCAGGGGGAGTTGCAGTGACGCGCCCGTGAGCTCCGCCGGCCCCCAGCTGTGCCTGAGTGACCGAGCCCCAGGCCGAGAGGCCGGGGGCACCCCACCTCCAAAGGGGCCCGAGCGAGCCCCAGGCCCCAGGCCCCGACAAGCGGCCGCCAAGGAGTGAGCCGGTGTGTACCCGGACGCCCACCCCCAGACACAAAGAACCACCAACACACCGATATGGCAGCCTCGCTTCTGTCAGTCTGCCCCAGGGCAGCTGTGGCTACAACTGTAGCTGCCTCCACCAGTGTGTGAATGTGAGAGTGAATGAATAGTGGCATTGTAAAGCGCTTTGGGTGCCTTGAAACGCGCTATATAAATCCAATCCATTATTATTAATGGTATGGAAGTAGAGGAAGTTAAGTTTGAATTATCTGACAGTTTTGTTTCGCTTAATGTGCCTTATAATCCTTTGACGTCGACACCGTTATGTTTGTTGTCTTCTGCTGGCAAAGATTTATGTAAATTTGACAAGCTGAACGCATTCTGTACTGTACAGGAGACACAGCACGAGATTGATTGAAAATGGTCTACAGCCAATCAGGACGCAGAGCACAATGCGCTGTAAAAAAAACAACAACTCCCAAACCTAACCAAAAAAACAGAGAAAATTGCACCGTCGTGATATAGGGAGGGACCACTGTGTACTGTTCTAGAGGGGATATCTTCATATTTCTACACAAATTCACAAATCGCCGCAAAGGTAGAAGTCTGAAAAGCCAACTTTATTTCTATTACAGAATCAACCAAGTGAACGTTTTACATCATGTTTTTTTTTTTTTTAGTTTTCTTAAATTTTTTTTATAAAAAGAAACAAAGTCACAATTTGAATGGTGATAAAAGAAAAGATGCCATAAATAGTTTGATTCGAAATGGGCTGAGAAACAAAACAAACACACAAATAGACAGAACAAAAAACACAAAATGAAAAAACTCGGGGATGTTTTTGGAGGTGAGTCTGATGAGAGACAGGCTGTTTCCAACCACAGAAACACAACACCCTGAACATGTGCACAAAAGTTTGTTTTTTTAGCTATGTAGTGTCTGCATGACTCATAGCAACACCCCAGCATATAATACCATATCTGCTCTGTACATGTGTTGTATAAAGTTTTGAGGTTTGAATTGTTGCATTTACAACAGCAGAAAAAAACTGCTACATGATTTATTGATCCATGTTTATACATTTAATCAAAGAGACAATGACGACACAGGGTGAAGAAACAAAGATCCTGAAGATGAAGTCGGCATTTAGTGAGAGAAACCAGCAGGCTGTCCTGCGAGAAAACAGCATGTTTCTTTCTAGTTTCCATGAGAATAACAGAAACGTGTCTGTGGCTCACTGTCAAGAACCAAAATGTAGCTGGATCATCTGGATTTCAGAGGCTAAAAAGATCAAAATTAAGTTTAAGCTCAACTATCTACATTCATCACCAGAGTTAGTTGTGCTTTTATTTCGAAGGCGAAATGCAAACAGGAAGTCTGATAACCATGTTTGGCGTTGATGAGCAAACTTCTCAAGCCAAAATCAGATAATAAAGTCACTGTGTTTTGGTTTTGCATATAAAATGAAACCAAAATACGTCAAACTGAAAGCGTGATTTTGTTTTGAAATTATTTTGCCTCAATTTGCTTCCTGCAGAAAATACCCGGACCCCAGAGATCACAAGTGTAAGTAAAGTCTTTAAATACCTGAAGAAGAATATGTTTCTCTCTGATGCAGGTGGATGGACGCAGCACTGCAGCAGCTCATTTCACTGTTTGTTCCCTTTTTACTCCTTTTTTCTTTTGTTTTTTCACAGAAGGCCAAAGATTTTAGCAAAAATTAGACAAAAGTTTCATTCAGTATTTCTACACGCTGTTATTTAATGCAAAAATCCCAAATGATTCCTGACTGTGCCATGACTAACGATTCATGTATGTAATGAATTTACTGTGACGCAGTTCTTTGTGCCTCACTAAAAAGTGTTTATGACTTAGATGGTAAATGGTAAATGGCCTGTATTTATATAGCGCCTTACTAGTCCCTAAGGACCCCAAAGCGCTTTACATATCCAGTCATCCACCCATTCACACACACATTCGCACACTGGTGATGGCAAGCTACATTATAACCACAGCCACCCTGGGGCGCACTGACAGAGGCGACTTAGAGACGATGGAACATCAGGAACCATAAATGAGGGCCTGCAAATAATGAAATCTGCTTCTAATAAGGGCCTCTGACTTGTTGTCAGTTGACTCTGTTGAGCAAAGACACAGTATTCAGCAGGTGTGTTCTCATTCTACCAGTTTCTGTACTGAATATAAACGTGGAGCTGGCCGGACGAGATTTGAGTTACAGATCTGAGGTTTCCCTTAGATTTTTAACTTTGACTTTGTAACTTGCTGCTTTAAGATGCTCACAGGTGGCTTGACTCAGCTGTGATGTTGCTCTGGCCCGGACACAAATGTCAGATTTGGCTCTTTTTTTGTGCGTTAATTTTGGCTGAACATCAGGTTCAGGTAGCAGCATCAGTCGAATCAGTGTGGGGCCAGACCTGACATCCGGAGATGGACCAGACCAGTGTTTGATTTGTTAAACTCCAGAGCGATAGTCAGTAAAAGCTCCTTTAGACAGCAAGAAAACTGTTGTTGCTGGGGTTTTTGAGAATTTATAATAATCTGCAGTCTTTGAATCAGGCATATAATTTGATTCAACACGGGACGAGTCGTGCTGAGTCAGTAGATTTTATGTCATCTAGCTTAGTCTCAATCTAAGAATCACACTGACTGTTGATGGGTTGATAGAAAATTAACTTTTTATTATGATTATGAAGCTAAATAATTTAATATGATGTAGGTGATAAAAATTGATATCTTTCTGCAAACGATATTTTTGTATGGCTGTGCTGGTGTTGGTTTAATGAGCTGCTGTAGTGTTTGCTTCCACCTGCAAAGCTGCTTTCTATGTGATAAAGGCACATGACATCAGTGTGATCCTTCCGGTGTTTATTCAGTACAGCTGGCAGAGGTGAAGGTGTCCCGTGATCGGCCTGTGGTTGCATCTGCCGAACCCCACCCCCTGACCTCCCCATGCAGGCCAGACATTACAGAGACAAACAGAAACCATTTTGGTGCATCTCAATGTTCCCTTCAACATTTTAAAAAACATAAAACGACAGCTCTATGAGTGTGTTACAGAAGTGGTCCTCTATCTGCAGGATAATACCCTCTGTGTTGACTGTCTCACATCTGCTGTAGCTTCTCCTCATTGTTGTTGTTATGAAGGCTGAGGTTCAGATCAAAGGCTGACTGCTTCCTCAGAGCGCGCGGGATCACATTCTTCTTCAAAAACCTTTTCTTCAGAAAGTTGTTGCTCATGCTGTAAGGAAAGTAGGTGTGGAGGAAGTACATGAGGCTCAAGCCAGAGCCTGCAAAGTAACGCGGCTGAGGCTGCGGAGCCAGCAGCGCCTGCACGATGGTGTCAACAACAGGCTGGAGGTTGGTGGTGGTGTGTTTGGCAAAGGTCTGGAACAGATCCTTGGTCTCGGTCACGTACTCCTCACCGTAGTCCTCAAGCAACGCCGGGGACAGATTCTGCAGCAGATGCTTGTGCTGTTTCTCCCAGTAGGCGGAGTTACTGGACTGAGCTGCAGACAGAAGAGGGCAGTGTTACCATAGCAACATCAATGACACCAAACCCCAATATTGCTTGCTTTTTAACTTCGACATTTAAAGTGAAAATCCATTTTAGGCCTTCGGTGTGTAGTTTTTTAGGTTTAGAATCAGCATCTCTGCTTCACATGCAGGTTTAATTTCAACAAAAGGGACGGCTGTAGCTGCCTGCACAGAATCAGCAGCTTTTGACACTTCACTGCCTCAGTGTGAGCCTTGACTCAGCTGCGGACTGGCTGTTTAACTGTTGAACATGGTGTCAGCAGGTCTTGGAAAGTTCAAGTTGAAGAGTGGGATAAGAAGCTTAAATGCAAACCTGTTTCTTCAGGATTAAAGAGTAAACAGATGGAAAGTGAGCCAGCTCGGTGTTTACATCCCTGTCATCACCACAGCCGGCGTGACGGGAACTCCTCTCTGTGGTTCTTTTGCTGTCCTACGTTTTCCTGTTTGAAGCTGCTGTTTGCTTTTATTGTTTTTGTGAGGACCCAGGAGGACTAGAATAATTTTGGTCACACTGCAGTGGTAAACATTACAACCTGTTTTTATTACAGCTGAGTGCAAGTGGACTTTTAAAAGCTTTTTTCACTGTTTAAAGATTTTCTTTTACCTTCAGACCAATAAGAAACACATTTCACTCTAATGTGTGATAATAAAGTGTACAAAAGTAATTTAGAGTTTAGGGTTAAAGCTGATCCCATCACTGCCTGGCAAACACTGGTAAGCTATTAACGAGGGGTTTTCCTGAAGGAGACTAACTTTCTTTTACTGCAGTCTTCACTGGTTTGTAAAGGCCTTTGAGACAGATAATCACACTGTTTTTCAAATCATATAAATAATGAAAAAAATAATCAGCGTTTGTGTGGTTTAGATCAATATTAACAGTCCTACTAGCAGCATTTAAGTATTTAATTTTTATTTTCCAAAATGCACTTTCTATGCTGATGATTATGCACAAGTTGCAACTTGCTTTTTGCTACTGCCAAACAATTTATTTAAGATTTGTCAATTTCTTATAGAAGCATAGGAAGAAAATTAGATATTTCATGCTTTTTAAATGTTTATGAAAAAATGATAAATAGCTTTGACATAACATTGAATTAGATCCCTTTACAAAGTCATTAAGACTGCTAAAGATTAGAAAGCGTAATTTAATTGCATGGAGCAATGCGTCTATTGGTTGATGCTCAGGTGTTTATTTTCTCCCAGTTTCTGCAATTTTGCATCTCAGGTTACAACAGACTCTGAGTCAGAAGAGAATAATGCACTGATAGTATAATATACTCTATTGCACAGTCAGAACTTTTAATACTTCAGGGACTTTTTATTGTCAGTACTTTAATGCGTTACTGCTAATTTTCCTAAAGTAAATTATGCAAGTACTTACTCCATCACTGGCCCGTGATTGTGAGTTAGATATTGTCTCTACATTTCAACATAATCAGGTTGTTGAGTTGTTATGTTGATCTGTCTCCTGAGCACAGCAACTGCAGGACAAAGTGAATTACTGAGGCATGCTCCCTCCCTCCCTCTAATCATATCCATCCATCCCCGAAGAGTTTCGAAATCCCAAGTCAGCGCTGAGTGTGTGCGTGTGTGAAAACAGATGGTCCATCACACATGTGTTTCTCATCACGAGCGTACTTTCCTCAGCAGGAGGGCTGTCATTGTGTTTGACATGAGGCCAAACCACAGTGTACAACTCCTGCAGGATGAGGAGTGCAGTTTATTCCCGATGGATCCGAATTAATAAAAATCTTAAGCTTATTTCTACATCTCACCTCAGCGCTTAGCGAGCCCTTCGTCACAACTTGTCATCTTCTCTGGAAGGTTTGGCAGCCAAACAAATGTTTTCATATTCCACTCATCACTTTTACTTTTTGAACCAGAATGTGGAACAGTTTTTAAAAATTTTTTACTTTAGTTTTTTACAGATTTCTTGGTCTGTCAATATTACAGAAAATTATTTGATAAGAATATGAAGTGATGTGAATAGTACGAGTTGGTTTTGAAAACAGTGAATAAATCGAATTCTCTGGTTGGTACCATTAAACGAAGCTATTAAAAATACTACAGTTTAACTTAAAAAAGTGTCAAATAAAGTTTCTTTTAGTTTCCCGTGTCTAGTTTTATAATGCAGTAACAACAGATTTATTTCGTTTGATTAAAGCTTCTAACTGGAAAATGAAAATATTGGATGACCGTTGATTGAGCCTTGTGGAACTCCTACATCTTATCACATTTCATATAAAAATAACAATTTGTTTCCGTTGACTATTGTGCCTTAGTAGGTCCGAATACCAGCATGACATAAATCATTCATGCAGGTTTTTAATTGACTGAATGCAGCCAATAACCCAACTACTCTGTTTGACCTCAAATCTCTGCTCATTCCTCTGTAAACTGTGGTGAGTTGAGGTGTCCAGGGTACTGTTTGGTACTGGTACCTGTCCTGTATGAGGATGGCAGGATGGTGGACACTTGGACTCCCCAGGGCTCCAGCTCATGTCTCAGAGTCTCAGTGATGAGGTTCAGAGCTGCTTTAGATGCTCCATATGCTGCCAGGCAGGGAAATGGCTGGTCACCTAGAAGCACGGGTAAAGCGTCAGCATGACCTCTTTCATGTAGTAAGATTAAGGCTAAATACTCTACAAAAGAATTGGTCATTTTCTTCTTTGTTTGTTCTGCTGCTGTGCAGCTGCCTTCACCCACAGAACCAGACCAAATGAGCCCTAAAGTGCTTTCCTTCCTTCCTGTTTTTTAAACCTTCACTTGAACTAACTTACTCAGGTTAATTTGTCAGAGTATTCATCCACTGGTGCGCAACGCCTGCACTTACTCAGGTACTAATTCAGAAAACCTTTCTCTCAACAGTGCTCATAAGACATAATAAACAAACCATCAAAGTAACTTGTGATTCAAGTTACAGATCTACCAGATGAAAAAATGAAAAAAGTGGGTCTTGCTTCTGAGTTGTGGTCAAAGAACCACATCAGTTCACTTTGCTGGATCCAACTGGACTAAAAATTTGACATAAAAAACTAAACTAAGAAAATGTAACTAGTGGAATTTTTATTAAACTGAATCAACAAAATGCAAAAAGCTGATCAGGGAAGAAATTCTTAAATAAATTTGTACATTATGGTCAAAATTAACTATAACATTTCTTCCGTATGCACAGTAGCCAAATTAGCTTTGTTATAACAGCATATATTAGTCTCATTAAGTCCACTCTTGGATATCCTGGTTATTCATTTCTGTGTTAGATGTAACAATGTGAGTCTAAGAAAGAGGACGATATATATCTTCTGCAGATGTGTTTAGTGTTTTTAGGGCCCAGAGCATGAACTGTTCCCTTTCCACCTCACCACATACAGAGAAAATGTTAAACTCTGTCTTACAGTCTAACCAACAGCAGATGTCAGTGGAAGCTGCTGAGCTCATTAACTGCACCTGGGGATGAACCTTTCTGATTGATTTGGTTGCACTGTGGTGTTTTGGCATGATGACAGAGTCGAGTTGGACAAACGGCCGGCAGCAGCGCTGTTTGTTTGCTTTGGCTGTTTGAAGGCAACAGTTTAAGTGTGGCTCACTCACTTTGGAGCACTCACGTAAGATTTATCACAGCATCTTTGTATGTGTGTGTGTGTGTGAACGTCTCAGACACACACCGGCGGGACTGGAGATGGTCACAATGCGTCCCTTGGTCTGTCGCAGCAGCGGCAAGAAGGCCTTGGTGATGCTCAGCGTGCCGAAGAAATTGACCTCCATGCACCCACGGTAGTTGGACATCAGCGACAGCTCGACTTCTCCGAAGTTCACACACACGCCGGCGTTATTCACCAAAGCCCACAGACCTGCAAAGACAAACCAACGCACGGCAGAGGTTAGGAAATGTGGTGTGTTGACACAGACACATGAAAGCACTAATGGTAAAACAGATGGCTTGTGTGCCAGAGGACAACAAAAAGGCGAATTTAATAGTTACTGACATGACAGGATACATTTAATTAATTACAGCGTTTCGGATTTGATTGTGAAAAATCTTTTTTAGTAGATGCTGACCTTTGGTATTCAAATGAATAAAGAGTTTGACTTTAGTATTATTTCTTGCTACTTAAGTGAAACTTAAGGTAATTGCACTCCAAGTATTTGATGCTATTTTGTATTTTACACACATATTTGCGCACAAATACTGTGAAATAATGTGAACCATTCTAATTGTTTTAGTTTTAATTATCGAGCTGACTGACAGAACTTTAAAATTTAAATCATCTTCTGTACCTTACTTTTGAAGAATTTGGGTATATTTGAATAAATAAGTCATTACTTTTCTAATGATGGACCATGTTTCCTTTGTGGTGAGAGTCTGAGTACTTTTGATTGATCTCTTGGATTCACAGCGAACATGTGGAGGCCTGGTGTGTTTTCTCAGAACTTTTATGTAACATTTGTTCCGCAGACCCTCAGACTGCCAACACATTCAGCTGTAGTACACCAACAACTCTCTCTCTCGCTCTGCTGGTGTAAATAAGCCTCACTCGTCCTCATCTGAAGCGGCTGTCCCAGAATCACAGTGTTTGTTTCGGGGGCCGCTGTGGGAACTTTGTTTAGGTCTGAGCTGATGAATGATAAGCAGGCAAACAACAGGCCAAACTTTGACTCTGGGTCAGCGGTAAAAAGGTCAAACATAAAGTTTCCAAACCAGAAGGCAGCAGTTCATGTTCTGTGAACTGGAACTGGAGGTGACCTTCGGATAAAACTAAAATTGTAAAACCGAAGCTGCTTGAAATAAGCTGCAGTAAAGAATTTTATTGTGAAAGGCAACCTTAATGTGTCTTTGTGGTTATTAATGAACACTTATTACCACTCTAAGAGTCCTTATGTAAGGCAGACATCCCCACAGAGCCCTCTCTTGGAGTGATCTTTGGGTTCCCTCCCTGGTCAAGGACTATCTTGCTCAATCACTAGTTTTGTCTGATAGCCAGATCTATGAAGAGGCACTCCAGCTTTCTTTTCTTTGGCTTCTGGGAACACTTGAGGCTTTAAATAGAGTGTTTTAGCCTCACCATAATCTCTGCTTATCAATGTTTTATTGCATAATCAGGTGTGTAGCCTTCTAAACTTTGTCCAATGAGCTTCAGGACATCTTAATGGCAATTCAAGCAAACAGAATGCAGAAGATGGGCGTTTGGTGCCAGAACAAAGAATTCGTTTCTAAATGAGACATTTAATAGATTTGCAGGATTTTCTAAAAGTATGTTTTTATTTTCTCATAGCTGGGAAATTTTATGGAAAAACTACAACTCGATTGATCTTCAATTAAAATAAAGCAAGAGGGGATTCTTTCTGAATCTTTTTCTGAATCCGCTCTTAGAAATCTCCAAGCAAACCACACAACAGTTTCATGATTTATGTCTCGCAGGGAGGCGAATCCTTACAGTGTGACTGTGGCCAAATCCATGTCCCAACAACACGAGTAAAAAAGTGCACACTCATGCAAGGACATAAACCACACGCGCAGTTCCAGCGTGTGTTTAAGTGACCTTTCCTTCCAGATATTTTATTACATCCACACACGCACACACACTGTGTGTATCCTTAAATGACTGGGACATGAAGCCAGCGGTCTAAGATGTCTAATTACAAAGCCAGTGGGTGCTGCAGGGCTGAGCCAATCACAGACTGAATCAACACTCTGATATCTGTGTGTGAAATATGAGACACCTGCACTACACCTCTCGAACAGTCCTCCACTCGCAAAGCAGTCCGAGCCATTTGCAGTGGTTTTGCTGCCTGAGTGCCTCCTCTGCCACTGTGATTTCCTAGAAGGCTGTTGGACAAACTCCACCACACATTCCTGTGCATCGCTGCACGCTCTGAACCAGCACGCTGTGCAGAATCAGCCGACCATTTAAAGGAGCAGTCCAGCATTTACCGGTGCTCATAAATCTCTCTCCCTTCGAACCTTGATCTTGTGAAGTTCACCAGAAGCTCAGCAGGTGATTAAACTTTATCACACCGGCGTGTCAAGTCACAAGTTAACTGACAGGCCACCTCGCTACATACACCTGTTCCCTGCAGATTGCTGTTGTTTTTCTGAACTCCTTCCTGTTCCAGTTTTGTTTAACCCTTAACTGCCCGGTGTCACGGTCCGCTGTGACAGACCGTGTGGAGAGTGCGTGGAGGACTCAGGTGCAGACACGAGTGACACGGGAGTAAACTTTAAACAAAAGCGAGCCTTTTATTGTGGCTGGTAACGCAAGAGAAACAAACAAGAATAAGGGCAGCTCAAAAGCAATAACTAAACAGAAACCTAAACTGGGAATGAACTAAGGTAAGGCTATGAATACAACAGACCGGGCATGGAAACATGGAGGGTGGGAACACAGACGACGCGACGCAGACTACATGAAACACAGAGACTAAATACACATGAGGAATGATCAGGGGAAGTGGCCACACATGGGAACGCAGCTGACACACATGAACTTAACGACAGGACAGGAGGAGTGAAACTGAATACACTGACAGTGAATGCAGGCCTTCAAAGTAAAACAGGAAACATGAGACATGAACCGGGGAGACGTAGTACAGGGGGAGGTGACATAACTGACAGCATGAACTTGACAGTACAAGACACACAGACATAAACACACGAAGGGCAAGGGAGATGTAATGCAAGGGTGGTATATACAGATGGCTGGACTAACTTAATGAACCTAAACAATCAATAAACATCAAAATAGACTAAACACAAAACACTGGGTCGCACGACCCAGGACCATGACACCCGGTGACTTCATTCATAATCACTCAGCTCCCTGCAGTCAAGATGTCACTAATTTAGTGTTGCTAATGTTGATGGAGCCGCTTTGAAGTTTAGTTCTTTGTATTTTTTTAATACCCAAGACTTTTGATGATAACAGGTCAACAGGTGAAGATGTACTTGAAGCTGCTGACGATTTCGTCAGAACATTTCAAACGAAATCCAGAAAGATATTCAGAGATTATTTTTTATGCTCTATCGACATCTGGACTGCAGAGATTTGTTCTTTTTATGGGGTTCAAAAGTTTTATTTCAGCTTTTAAGTTCAATAAATAATCTGTCCTTTGTCAAACATACTTTGAACCATATAAAATATATTAAAAGTAAAACTTGGCATCATTCCTGTTTTCTTTGGATCTACTTCTAAAACAGAGTACAGTTTGGAGAAGACTACACGAGCCATTTCAGATGTCAAACTCGTGCTGAGATTTAAATGTTACATCTCAAACCGCAGTCATAAGAACACGCGATCATCCTAACTTGTGACCCTGAAACACTTGATAAATGTGGCGGTAGCTCCATTAAATCCATTAAGCCTAATCCTAGCTGGTTTGTCTGGTATGAACAGACTCAGAAAAAGCAGTTCGTCTTTACCTTTGAGCCCCAGTTTGGCTTTGGTGTCCAGCAAGGCCTGTTGCACTTGTTGTGGCTGGGTGATGTCCACCTGGAGGAGGGTGAGGCGGTGTGAGCAGGTCCTCTGCAGCTCCTTGGCTCCGTCTCCATTCAGATCCAACACTGTGGCGAACACTTCAAAGCCCAGGGAGTCCAGATGTTTAGCCGTTGCATTCCCAAAGCCAGAGTCGCAGCCTGCAGGGACAGAGCGAGCATTTTTTTCAAGTTCATGTCTCTTTACTGTTAACGTCAAGCTGCAGAGCCAACGAAAAAGAAAACGAGATGCACTTGTCTTTGCCTCTGAAGAAAAAAAGAAAGCAAACACTGGTTTTGGTTTATGTGACTTTGACTCCAAAAAGTTGCTTTATATAAATCATATATACCTATGTTATAAATACATGATACTTTCAGCAAAATATCACACAGTGTTCTAGCACAATATCTAATCTGGGACTCTAGTCACGCAGCTCATGGCCCCCGAACCAGAACCTTCATCTGTTAACTGTTCTTGTTGGAAACACAAAACATTACAAAACAGGCAAAATGACCACTCAGATGCTTACAGAGAAACACGTGTGAGACACCGCCGCCAGGTTAGGGATAAGTTTTCATATCTTGTGTCTGACAGTCTGTTCCTGACTCCAGGCTCCACCTGTACTACCTGCAGCATTATGACGGCTTCCTGGTTCTGCTCAGATCCTGGTTCAGGTCCTGAAAAGTACCTAAACCTGCACAAAAGAGCTTTTGTTGGCTCAGCCACAGGCAAGAGTCTGGGTGTGAACCTGGTTTCTGGTGTCACAGCATTGCACCCTGCACTTCCTCCATCCAGTCCTTCAGGTGTAGCTCACAAATGCAGAGTTTTCATTTCGAACAGAATCTGACAAAAGATCGACTCAAACACAAAGTTCTTTGTTAATGCGTGAACCTTTTTCTTTACCTTCACCAATGCTTGTTTTGTTTTTTGTTTGTTTCTGAAAATAATATGGACATGTTTTACAGCACAACTGGAAAGTTTTAATCATTACACAATAATCTTACTGTTATCTGGGCTAAGATTAGGCATTAACACATGCATGGTGTGAAAGGAGTTTTCAGCCTTGGCAGAGGCATGCGGTCTCAGACGCTCTTGGAACTGTTTCACTGCATTTTTAAACTAAGTAATTAGTCAATAATAATTAACAGATTCCTGAATTCCTTCATTCCCTGATCAGTGGAGCGAGCTGTTATTTTTCCTCAAACTTTATGAGGAACCAACCGCAGAGCCGTTGTGTTCACACACCCACATATGTTCCTCCAGCAGGACTGCAGTGTCCCTCAGAAACAGCCACCGTGGGGATCTGTCACGTACCCCGCAGCTCGCCCAGTTTCCCAGAAGTCCTGGTCCTACAACCTGATCCACAGCGGTACTCGCTGTTCTGTTTGTTCTTTTGTGCAGCGGGTGTCTGAAAGAGCTCTGCTGGCGAGAGTGTCGAGGCGTTGGCAAGTTGTTTCTATCCGTGTCCTTGGAGGATTTCCAGAGTCACGTCCTGAGAAAAAAGCCGCTGAGTGAGAGTGAAATAAATACCTCAGCTTTGCTCCACGCTGCAGAAACACCTGATTCATAGCTGCAAACGCTTTCTGCTGAGTTCCACTTGCTGTTCAACTGCCAGGATATTTTGAGCTGTGCTTTGTTATTGTGAGCAGCTTGATATCTGATAACAGAGGGGAATGTGGGGAGGGGGAGCCGGTTTCATGCTGTGATGTCTTTTAGCTCTCAGACTCAAACAAAATTGACATAAGGCCAGGAGACCAGCTCTTGAGTCTTGAGTCAAAGGGCCACCACACACAGCCGAGGGTCTCAAAAGGAACTATACTGTGTGCAGATTTAAAGTACTTCATCTTTGTTGTTTTTTGGTGAAATTCTGAATTCATCCAATTTGTTTTCCCCCCTAAAGAGCATTTTCATCTCAAAGAGCAGAGAAGAAAAGCACGCCTGTTAATGCGCTGGTCTATCCTCGGTATACCGAGTGTGTGACTGCAGACGCGGAAGCCTGACTAATGAAAAATTCACCACGTCATCACAGTGCTGAAAAAGCTGAGCCCAGCTTAACACTTTCTGTGTTAGCCACGTCAAAGAACAAACAAGTTTGTCTGACCCTGATCCCCTTCCCCTTACATAACACAATTAATTTGATATGTCCGCTCAAATCGTCGTATGATCCTATTCATCTTCAGGTTCCCCGGGAGCTGCAGATTCTTGGTTGATGGCTAAAGGACAGCGACAGGAGAAACCACATTTACAGAAACAGTAAGTCCTGTTGTTTGTTGCACCATGCTGTGGTGGAAAACGTATTTGAGATGGTTTGTTTGGTTTGCTTTGTCATGATTCGTACGTCAAGGTAGTGACACCGTTTGAGATATGATCAGGGCAAAAACGAATACGTAGGAATAAAAAAATGTTTGTGTTTGTGGTCAGAGGTTTTGAGGTGAATATGTGACTGCGGTATTGCAGAAAAGAGGCTCCAGGTCTAAAGGGGAGCAGCGCTGCAATTTATGGCTGAGGCTCTGAGAGGCTCCTGAGGTTAAGAAAACAATGTGTGCAGAGACAGAGAAGAACAAATATGAATAAGGTCGAAAAGACACTTTGTAGAGACCTAAATAACTGCCACCGACAGGAGAGCTAACTCACATAAAACCACTAAAATTTTAATTTGTTGATATTAAACTTGCACAGTGTGTGGCAAATGTTCTTCCCAAGAAAAAGACAAAAATACCACGAATCACTCATGAAGTCTGAGGTCTAAGTGATCATCAGTGAAGACCCCAACACCAGCTCGCAATCCTAAACTTAACCCTGTGGTTTGGAGAGAAGTAATAATATGTCTTTGTAAAAAGAAACAAACCCCCCCAAAAACCCTCCAACTGTTTTCCCCTTTTAATCAAGGGGAAAAGGGAAAGAAAAACGTTTTTCTTTGATTACCAAGGCAATTTTTCCTGTACTGGGGAATCTCCTTTGGTTAATATAACACCCTGCAGACAGAAAACGTTATAGGATACAAAGACTGCCATCAATCAAACGAGGTTAAAAAATGACCCCAAAAAGTTACAGATGTGGGATGAAAAAGTCAGGATTGTGATGTTACAACACTGTTAGTGAAAAAGGGTGACAGCCAATGTTTGTGCTGAACTACGAAATGTGAGCCATCGCTTAGTGTTTAGAGCTTCATGAAAAAGTTTAAAGAGGTGTGAAAGAAATGTGTCTGAGGATTTCTATTTCTCCCTTTTGCTGGACTTGGAAGGTCATGGGGGTCTATAAATCAGCTGTGAGATACACCTGGAAGTGATCAGAACTGTCGTAATATCACATTCACACCTAATATCTGTGTTCAGAGAACTTCATCGTTAACACAGGGAATAACCCAGGAATGTAACCACGAGAGTTCAAGAAACTCACAGGAGCTTCTAGGACGAGCAAACGAGAAATATGATTGGTGTCTCCGCAGAGGTTGTAGAGATGTTTAAGGGTATTTTATGAAGTTCTATGGACCATTTGGGAGAATGCAGTGGTTTCCAATCTTCTTTTAGACTTTTTGGACTAAAAGGTCTAAAGCATACTTCTGTTATGATTCACAGAGAGGTTTTAAGGATCCAAGATGAAATTCTAGGGTTGCATGTTTACAAATGAAAATATTCCATGTCATCTTATCAAGATTCAGCTTGAGAAATTGAATTTGTCTGGAAACTGCACTACAGTTTAAATCTATGATTTAGCTTTCTGGGTTTGAAGACATTTTGGTTTCTGCTGACCAAGCTGACAATGAGACTCCACGTTTCACTTACTGTTCCTGTTGATGTGGAATCAGTGAACACGGTTTTTTCACTCCTTGCCTTCTGTGGTGTTTTTATGAACAAAATGCTTTTGGTGCAAACATTGAGCAATGTTTTCTAATATCCTGCTATTATTTGCCTGACTGCGTGAAAGAAAAGTTTTCTGTGCGTGAACTCGACGTGAGGACATGATGAAGGTTGCCATTGCTTCATCAATGCAATTGTCCAACTGTAAGCAGAGGTCAAGACTGCAAAGCTTGCAGAATCAAACCTTTGAATAACAAAGCCTCGGTTTCTAGACTGTTAATAAGCAGAGGCGTATTACACAAGACTTCACCCCGGATGCAGCTGCAAACAGTTTTTAAAACTTTTAAAACTCTTGACTACGACATGAGGTGAACTCTAAGTCTGCGTTTATGAAAAGGTGAACTCTGATGAACTTTCTGTTGAACCGAGTGACTGAGATGAGGGAGGAGAAACGAGGGGTGGAAGCATAAGAAAGTGCACGAGTCAAATGGGAAAGGAAAGTGAAAAATATTCCAAAAAAGGGAAACAGCACTATGAAACAAGGAAGTAAAATGTAGAAATGGAAAACAATGAAGGAAAATGGAGCACAATTGAGTAAATACAGAGAACGAGAGAGAAAAACATGAATAAAATGATGAAAGAAGACGGGCATACAAAAGAGCAAAGATCGAATAAGTAGAAGGAAGAAAATCTGATTACTCACAGTTAAGGGATTATAGATGTAATGTAGGTTTTGCTACAGAAATATTTTGATTGTTAGTTACTGAACGCAGCTGTTTCAACGTGGAGAAAGTGGTTTGATGAAATGTGTAGTTTAGACATTCATGCTTCTGATACAAATGTGTCTAACAGAACCAAGTTTGTTTTTAGCTGTGTTTGTCTGTCAACAGGATCAAATTTCATCAGACTTGGAGAGACGAAGCCCGAGCAATGAAAGAAACCATTACATTTTGGTGGGCTTCTGGCAAGATGGTGCTTTGGACTTAGTAGAGGACTGGGATTTGTCTAGGCCAGGGGTGGGCAACTCCAGGCCACGAGGGCCGCTGTCCCTGCAGATTTTAGATGTGTCCTTGAACCAACACAGCTGATTTAAATGGCTAAATTAGCTCCTCAACATGTCCTGAAGTTCTCTAGAGGCCTGGTAACGAATTAATCATGTGATTCAGGTGTGTTGACCCAAGGTGAGATCTAAAACCTGCCGGGTACCGGCCCTCGACGCCTGGAATTGCCCACCCCTGGTCTAGGCCATCTCCTGCAGGAGACTACTGCAGGCGTTTTAGAAAACCTTAGATTCTCATCAACTTACCATCTTAAGGTGTCCGTCATCAGCAGTTCTGACCATGACTCCCTTCCCTCCCTCTGAAAGAGTCTAAAGGCTCTGAGAGGTTTCCTTAACACGTTGGCAGGACATCAACCTGCAGCGCTGCCCAGTCACCGAGCCCTGTGACTTCAGCCCTCATCCTTTGAAGAATGTGGCTCTGTTTAGAATAAATCAACTTGCTTTCTAAGAGGTTTACTGCAGCCTTTTGTTCCACCCTCTGCTCTTATTTCCAAAATGACCAAACGTTGACCCTAACAGTTTTCGGCAGAGCCAATTAAGAACGATCTGTTGGTTGAGATCTGGGATCTGGACCAGCTTTAAATCTCCTCGTAGATATTTCCCCTTCTACTGGGTTGAAGCCAATGTTCAAAGGGCCACGTAAGTGAGAGAGCTTTCAGGCTGTAATCAGATCTCAAATAAAGCTCCGCACCGTATCTGCGTGAAGTACTTGATAGTAGGATAACGTGGTTGGTGTGCAAAGATGTGAGGCTGTATCTTGTAAAGGCCATGTGTGCTGTGGTGATCTTCATGCATGCTCGTGTGTGTCTTAGGGATTTATGTCTTGCCATGTCAACAGACCATCTCCTGAAGCCCTACAGCTCCGGTGTCAGACCGCTTAGTCTGCAGGATATGTTTGTTCTGGTTTGGGATTACTTTGAATCTGTGCCATGGCGAATGTGTACAATCAGACTAGTACAGACGTGAGAATCTGACTTTTTAGCTGTTAGAGGAACACGTAATATTTTATTCATTGATCTATTAAATCCACAGACCAACTAATTGGTTTAAGAGTTTTGGCTGTTTCATTGCTATTAGAGGTAGTCTTTTGGTGAGTAGTCAGAGTATTGTTTTAGTTCATCTCATTGCTCCTGCTATTGCTGTTTAATACCCCCATCATCCTTTCACCCTAAAGGTGTCGTCTCATTTGAGTTTGTTCATGCAGACTTCTGCTCCTCCAGTATCCTACCATCATTTGTGCCTGTAGGGTAAGTAATACTGGAGACAAACGTTGTGCCAGTTCATCCAGACATTTCACTCTTAACGAGAGAAGTGGACTGACTGACACCGAGACCAGTTTATGGCTAACATCTGTTTTTCTAAAGGTGTGCTGCTTGATGGATGCTGTGTGATGTGTTATACTCACTGGTGCCGGTGCAGTTTAATGCGTGAACGTGAACGGCTTTATTTGTTTAACCTAGATTTTTTTCCTCCCGTTCAAAGGAGCACTCCTTCCTGTGTGGGAGGTGAGTGGCAGAGATCTGGACCACACCTTTGTTCAAAGTGTAAAGGTGTTTGCAAACAAACTGACATCCCCACAAAGCAAGAAAATATAACAGGAAATACGGGCCAATCCTGTGCAGCTGAATGACATTTCACTTTGTTTGGGATGATAATAATTAACATAACTTTTATTTGTTTGAAAAATACACAGAAAACCTCCCAAGACGCATTTTACCTGTGTGTATTTATGTAATTGCTCCAGTATTTGGGTTTTTGATCGTGCGCAGCTTACAGGAAACATCCATCCATCCATTCGCTTCCGCTTGTCCTTTTCAGGGTCGCGGGGGGCGCTGGAGCCTATCCCAGCTGTCATAGGGCGAGAGGCGGGGTACACCCTGGACAGGTCGCCAGTCTGTCGCAGGGCCAACACACAGGGACAGACAACCATTCACACTCACATTCACACCTAGTGGCAATTATCCAATTAACCTATCCCCACAAGCTGCATGTCTTTGGACGGTGGGAGGAAGCCGGAGTACCCGGAGGGAACCCACACAAACACATGCAAAGTCCACACAGAAAGACCCTGGCCTGATGGTGGAATTGAACTCAGGACCTTCTTGCTGTGCGGCAACAGTGCTAACCACCGTGCTGCCTTACAGGAAATATGTGCGTTGGTAATAGCCTGTTTTTTATATGTCAAAAAATCTCAGAAACTGTGTGTCATGGGAAATTATCATTACAGTAGCTGTTTGTAAAAAGTGACCGTAGCCACTGTGAAGTCTGGTTTTGAAGCTTAAGTGTTTGCAGCCAAAAGTGACTGCCAGAGGCTGGAGTGTCAGGTTATTATGTAAGCCAGGGGATAACTGCATTAAAATTCTCCATAGGCTCCAACACAGTCAGTCAAATATTAAGAAAGCTCAGCAGGCACTTAGAAGAGACATCGCTGGAACCACACCTTTAACTTTATGCCTTGATAGAATCTAATCAAGTGAGCTATAAAAAATAAACACACCCTATAATTATTTAGAAAGAAATTAGATGGATGGCAGTGAATGTCACTGGCTGCTATCGAGACTTACCATTGTCACTGTTATGAAATTGCAAATGTGACCTCTTGTTTTTTCTCCACACGCACTTTTTATCTGCTCGGATGTGATTGGTCGATAGAACTTGGGCTCCAAATTAAGAAACTTCGCGCCTATTTTCTGAGCTTAACTTCTCCAAATGTGAAGCTAGGAGAACTAAACAAGTAATAAATTAAGAAAACAACAGGTAAGGACTAATGAATAACAATGAACACCCTCTCAGTAGATCAAGGCAGATTTCATTATATTTTTTAATGTGATCTGTGTTTGACATTTACAGGGAAGCAACAGGTAATTTAACACAACGGCTGAGCGTCTTTCTGTCTCCACAGTAACGGCTGTTTCCTACCTTTCAGGGTTACCTGAGGAGCAGTTTGGGAAAGTTTCCACTATATGTGTGCTTCTACGGAGATTACAGGAGAGTACAGTTACACAAAAGCAAAGCGTGGTGTGATTAAAGTGACGCATTAATCTGTAGATATGATTATCTCGTTAACTATGACACAAAGAGGCCTGGGCCAGCTGGATGTCAGGCAACAAAAGTGTGATTAAGGCTGCATGGAGACGGAGGTCAGCCCACACACACACACACACACACACACACACACACACACACACACACACACACACACACACACACACACACACACACACACACCCATGAATATAAGTCTTCTATTAGACTCACTCCACAGTGCTCAGATAACAGAGAGCGCAGCAAAAACAGTCATCTGTGATCAGCAAACACACCGCTGACGTTTCCCTTATACGCTGACTTTTATTGTGAAGGGAAATCCCATTTGACCACCACACTCCCCCACCCCCTCCCTGCAGGCGCTCATTGTGCATAAAGTTTATTCCCTGTCACACACACAAACAGAGAGCCAACACACACTGTTTTCCTTTGGGATCAGATCACCTCCTTGATCCGAGCGGTGATTCGAATGGTTTTTAAAGAGGGCTCAGTACACCGGGACCTCACCACGTCTGTGATCATTTACAGTCACACTAAAGATTACAAAACTTCTCCTTTTCACCTCTGAAAGCCTGCTCGCCTCTACCCTTCCCCTCAGAGGCTCTGTTGAAAACAGTATAATATTAAGTTTTAAGGCTGCATTTAATATTTTTCTGCTCTGCTTTTGCATGCTTGCATGAAATTCTAACTGCAAATTACAGGATCAGGGATCTTTATAAGCTTTGGGATTCCTGCCAGCTTGAGGTTTATTTTAGACAGAGAACACCGATGTACTGTAATTTCAGGACAGATTTTTCTCGGGGTAAAATAAGCATATCTTAAATTACATGCTCCTGCTGATAGATACGTTGATAAACTCAAAACAAGTTTGAGCAAAATCTGATGATGCACTTTTCAGAAATTTACAAAGTTTGCTTGTTTTCAAGCAAAGATTGTTGGTTTTCATGCTTTTGGAGCAACCAGTTCCCCATCTTCCCGACACCCAGGATCCTAAATCTGACAGAAACCCTTATCATTGAGGAGAAATTAGGAGGATTTCACCTAAAGTGCACAACTGACAACAACTAAAAAGACTGCATACACACGCTGTTGTGAAAATAAGACCCAACCCAGAATAAATACACAAACGTCTGATTTCTAGTGTCGATAAAACACCCGAATGAGTGGGCAGTGCCTCCTCTTACCTGTGATGATTACGGCTTTGCCGTGGGCAGGCAGCATGGCTCGTGGCTGGCTGGTCTTGGTTGCATAGTAGATGCAGAAGGTGATGCCAAATAGCACCGGGAGCAGCATGGCCGGTAGGCAGAACGCCCACAGCCTCTCCACCAGCACGGTGGCCCCCAGCCAGGCCACCACGGTGGAGGTGGTGTTCAGGTGGGACGCCAAGATCTTCTTCATGGCTCCGCCGATGAACACAGTCACAATGGCCAGGTAAATCCAGAAGGGGAGAGTGTAGTCTTCCATCACTGAAGGAGAGTATGAGTGGCTTTTTCACCTGTTCTACCTGTCTGCCTAATTTTTACCTGTCTGTCCTTCTTTCCTGCAGCTGCAAGTTTGAAGTTTAAAGAAACAAGAGCGTGCTGTCCCCTCTGTCAGATAGTAACTCAGTCTGAGTGTGTGTCTATTTGTTGCTGTCCCTCTCTGCTGTACACACTCCCTCTCACACTCTGTGTTCTGACGAGCAGCCGGTACAGAGCTCTTCGGCTGCTTCTCTCACTCACTGTATATATAGAGATCTGCAGGGGAAGGAGGAGGGACTAAAGGCTGTAGCCTTGCATCTAATCTGCAGCCCACACACACACACACACACACACACACACACACACACACACACACACACACACACACACACACACACTGAGAGAGCAAGTTTGGCTCAAGAACAATCATGAGTGTGAATTACCTGATCATTTATCAAAGTTTTTATGCAATAAAAAAATAAAAATAAAAACAAAGCACAAACCTGAAACACACACACGGCGCGGGAAACGTCATGTCTTATATTACTTCTCTGTTTCTACTGATAATGTTTTTATGAGTTTCACAGGTCAGAATGTGACCTTGACTTGTGCAGCAGCTGATCTGAAAGCAGGAAAGCTGCCAGAAGTGGAGATACAAGGTTTTCACTCAGCGGACAGACTGAGTCCTTTGTTCGACTGACAGCTCGCATTAAAATCTCATTCACTGTTTAAAAAAAAGACAAACAAATAAAATCCCAATTCCAGAGCTCTGAGCGCCCGGTGTTCAGGAAAAACCAGTAAGCAGACCTTATGTTGGGCTCAGTGGTTTAAGAATGAACTTTTGTGCTTGAACTTTATGTTGAAATTTGTATGAGGTCATTACAGCGCCACATGGAGCTCATCAGAAGACTGAGACAGATTACCGATTAGTGTATTGATGAATCGAATTTAGTGACGTCAATAACGACTGCACTGCACTCTTAAAGGTCAACACAAAAGCTCCAGTTGGAGTTACTTTGTCACACTGCCGCACATCATGCAAAAAACACATTTTCTTTTTTAAAAATCGAAACCTTCAAACAAGCACCAGCACCCCCCTGCACCTCTCTCGTCTCCTTTAAGTTCTTTGCATCGCTGTATTTGTATTTGCACTGTAATGATGCCTATATACCTTTGAGTAATGGATGCAGGATATTCCTTTTTATGGGTCGACGTTTGCTCATCGAACAGTTAACGCGACCTGCTCCAGTTGCGCCGGCTGAGATTGACCAGACAAAGGAGACTTGGAACTGTTGGGCTTTCTTCTGACTGAAACTTGGCTCAGAAACAACTTTCTCGACTCATTTCAATTTGGTGCTTGACACTCCCAGCCAGCGACAAAGAGAGGAGCTGGGCTGTTCTCTGATTAACAGCTGTTGAGCAACAGCCAAATGCCGACCCCTTAACTCTTGCGCCGTTGCATTTGTTTGACGTTTGGCTCTTAATGATGAGCTGAAAGAAAATAAAGTATATTTTGTCCTTTGTCTAACTCCAACCAAGCCTTTAACCTATATCATTTGAAAAAATGCAGAAGCACTCAGAGCCGCTGATCTGAGGATGGCTCAGAGTGAGGACGCCACTTTGACAGGAGCGTTAACCTGGTATGTTTTTGACAGCAGGAGAAGCCAGAAAATCCCATCGCACACTCGGAGAACAAGTCCACACACAGCTGGGATGAGCTTTGACTGCAGGGGCGAGAGGCTTGAACATTAAAAGAAGTGACAAGCTGGATTTGATGACGTCTTTTCAGGGTTTACTCTAAAGTCTAAATTCTCACAGTTTAAATCTGGCCAGTGAGGCCAAATTACTTATAGAATAAGAACTGGAAAGTACAAGTTGCAATTTTTGCTGTTTAGCTAACATCACTAAAGAGTGCATGCTGAAGCTTTTCTTTTATTTCCTTCTGTTTTGGCTCCAAAGAGCCAAATTCTACATAATTTACTATTTCGGCTCACACTAACTTTGTTCTCTTTTCCATCAAGCTTCCCTTTTTATGCTGTCATTGATTTCATTTGTATATTGCATTGGGTAACACTAATTTCCAGACAACTGTGCTCATGATTTCTGAAAAAGAAGTGATACATTTCCAAGAAAGTACTCTGATGGACGCTGACATGAATTCATCCATTATTTCTACAACTGTAAATTACACATCAGTGTCAGGGCTGCAGCCAAGGGACCTCATTCAAGGACTGAACATGCACACACAGGAATAAATGTGTTGCTGAAAGACATCAAATAATTTGGTTTGTTATTTGTACGAGACGGGGCTGGTCTCGGAGCTCTAGGTTTGTTTTTGTTTTTTCTTTTAATCTGATCAAAGCGGTTTAGGTCTTCTCTGAACCCACGTGTGTTCACATCTAACATGCTGAGTAGCCACTTTTTAAATTCTTGTGTAACATTTCTACGATCAGACTTGTTTTGTTTTGGTTATTTATCACAATATTAGCTAGAATTCAGGAAGACGAATTTGATATGAGAACAGGATGATGGGAAATTTGGTTATTTGTTTTCCACGCCTTTAGAAGTTTGATTTTTATCAGGTTTTATTGTGCTGATTTGTTTTATCTGGACATGCTGTAAATCACTTTGTGATCTTTATAAATAAAGCTTATTATTGTATTCTTCCAGAACCTGTTGGACCTGTAAACGTTTTAAAGACAGCACGATGGCACGCGTCATCTCAGGTGAGCTGCTGCTTCCAAGAATTTATGGAAAAGTCAACAGTAAATTTACTTTCTCCACAAACAGCAGGTGCTGCTGGCCTTAGGTGGTCTTTCATGTTTCTCACCATAAAAGTGCTGCAGGGAACAGACCTGCATCTGCACATCAAGTTTACGAGAAACCTTTTGATAACATCCAGGCTGTTTCTAAAGAGTTTCAGTTTTTCAGTGCAGTCGCCTGACAGCTAGAAGCCCCTCGGTCAGCATTTCCATCTCTGTGTGAAGTTCGTATTCCTCCCTGAGCCTGTGATGTCAGAGTGAGTGTGTCTGACTTTGCGTCAGCCCCATGGTGGACAGGTGCAGCCCACATCTCATCCTATTACAGCTGGATTAGCTTTCAGCCCCCCTGCAACTCTAAGTTAGGATCGTTAGCTTTTCCACTTCATGCAGGACTGTATTGGATTCTATCCTATGTCCCACATTTCATTTGGCTCTAATTTACAAAAGTTAACAGCTCAAAAAGAAAAAACCTGAAGACGGCTAACTGACACAACACCTGAGAGAAGAGAAGTGGTACTCAGATAAAACACATTTGTCCTATGGTCAAAGCCAAACCATCATAGTCCCACTCAATGTCGGATATGCTGGGATCTCTCCATCCTCCCCCAAATGGAACAAGCAGTTAAGAACAAAGATGGATGGAAGCGTAGGTTGGCATCTGTAGGGGGGCAGCTCAAAACGTCAAGGGCATTTAGCATGTTTTTGATAACATCTTACACAGATGGAGGTCATGAAAACTTTACACAGCTCAGCTTTGAACCCAGGAACTCCTTACTGTGAAGTAACAGAGCAAACCGTCGATGTGCACGAAAGAGATGATGAATCATGTGGACCCTGAGCAGACTCTCAGAGGAAGCTTTCCAGCATCTCATCAAGTCCTGCGCGCAGAGAGGGTGACTCAGGATTAGTCTGCTGTTCTCTTTTTAAGTGCTTATATACTTGAAAACCAAGACTTCATTCAAGACTGGTGTATCAGATGACTTCAGAGGCAGTCAGTAGACTTTTGATCTGTGCACAGGCAGGTAACGGTGAACTGAGACCACAAAGCAGACCCGTTGCTGTTCCACTGAACGCTGCACTTTGGACTTTTTGGAGCTTTCAAATCTCAGCAAGTATTAACATGCTGTACTCTGTATTGGGGACAGCTAATGTTTTGAGAGTTGCTTTTGTTTGCTTTTGGTATTAAAACCTTCAGAGTTCAATTGCTGTGGGCCAAATTAATCAGGGACTAAGCAAAGTACTGTGACAGGCTGAGAGGACATTCAGGATTAGGAGGATTGAGCAAACTGCTCTTCATGAGCTGCATTCTTCTCAAACATGACTACACCTCAGCCAAAATGTAAATAAATCTTTCCAGTGTTCCTTATGTCTTCCCTGGACATAGGGCAAAGGTCCCTGTGGACCTTTAAGCACAAAAGGTTAGTTCAGAGACACTGATGTGAAATATTCTTACCTTGTTCACACACAAAACTGTAGATTAAGCGAGATTAATTAAAGGTACACACTGAGTATGATTTTTAATCGAAAATGTATTTGTTGGTTGTATGTGTCCAGCGTTAGCAGTCAGTCCAAGCTCATTTCTCTGTTTGAGTAAATTCATTTACCTTAGTGTGTGCATCACTGTGACAGCTGTGATGTATTTGATGTGTTCTGAAAAAGTCTGAAAAATCAGTGTCAAACAAAAGCTGAAGCCAGAAGTAGTCCAGTGCTAAAGCTGGAATAATCAAGGTGGTGAAGGCTGCCTGCCCCCTGGGACTGTGGCTCAGATCAACAAAAGAAGGTTTGACATCAAAAAGAGAATTAGAGACCAACGAAAAAGAAGGAAGGAGGTTGGAGGACAAAAAGCACCTAATGTGTCAGCATGAGTTGAGAAACTCCCCACGAGAACAGAAAAAAACACCCAGATGTGGGATGTTTCTCTGAAACCAGAGGGGAAGCGATAAAATCCAACAAGAATTGATTGTTCTCTGAATATTAATTTTATATGACAAACATTTAAATGTGAGCTATGATCACTGTGGTAAATGCATGAAACCTTTCTTCATTGCTGTTTACTTAAACTCACAAGCATTTTTTATTGTTGCTTTGAAAAACTGTAACATAAATGTTACCATTTTGTAAAATATCCAAACATGAATCATTCTGGGTACAAATATGGAAGCTGCTAAGGTAGCTCTAACTTTGGTTGCAGCGTACTGCAACAGATTGAGGTAAGGAAAAGCAGTCGTACACACTGTTTGAGAGCGAGGCCCATTGTCTCAGCACTAATAACCCTGTTCCTGCTTCTTTTCTCCTTCTCCTCTGTGACTTTGGCGTGAGCAGCATCGGGTTCAGGTCAACAGTTCACAGCAAGTCTTGTCACCTGTCTGACACGATTACCCGCCGCTGCGAACATGCCTGCTGAGCTGCACGGTCACACTGCAGCTCTAACCCCCTTCCCTTAATCTCAGTGCTGTTTGACACGTATCACACCCCGGAGGGGCCGAGGAGCCTTTCTCCACGTGTTGCAGATCAGCTTTTCCACTCACACCGTGACCGCCGGTTTCAACTGGATGTCCTGCAACCTGCAAGATTAAAGACAGGAGAGGCACTGCAGGAACTTGACCGACAGATAAGAGGATGTCGGGTCACCTTGGTGAAGCTGCAGTTTGTTCCTCCTATCTGTTTAGTTCTATTTACTTTGTGTTGTGTAAGGCACCATCAACAGTTAAAATTGTCACAAGAAGCTTTGCAAAAACTGGAGCCTGGACATGCTAGGGCGAGCACAAACTCTTGGGTAGGACCCAGCTCCTAATTAGGGGCAGTGCTGGAACCAATCCGATGGTCTGCTGATGGACGCTTTTTTATGGGCTTCCAGTAACATTTTAAAGCTATCTATTAAAAGACTTTATTTTCCAGGTGCTGGTCACTGTTTATAAATGTAAATTAAAAGCTAAATTGATGTCAGAACTGAAACCCAAAGAGTGATATGTACTGTACTTTACCAAAGGAAAACACCAAACAAACAAAAAAACTTGACGATCTTTGAAAAATCTCACGGGATGTTTGACAGTGATCAGTTGTTAAGTCAGACTAAACTTCAGTTTGGAGGATAACACGTTCTTGCAGGGGTCGAGCCACTACTTAAACTGATCGCACTACCTCACTGCAGCTTTAAAGGATCAGTCTGGTGTCTTTCTGGCCACGAAGCCTCATGTTCAGGCTCAAAACAACAGTGTGGTGGTATATCTACCACCACACTGCAACAGAGCTCTACTAGAGAAGACGATCTACTGAATTAGAAATGTAATCTCTAAAGCACTGACAGCTGCCCAGACACCACAGTGACTTATTGCTGATGAATATCCACTGTGTGGGTAGTGGTGAGCATTAAAGAACTAAACTTAACAATTTTCTCTGTGATTATGTTTCTTAATGCTTGCAACTAACTTATATATTAGATGGAAACAGACATGTCACAGATTTTAGTCCAAGTTTTAGGTGAGACAGGCATCCTGAGCACGTCCCAAGCAGGAGGCCACAAGACAGAATAAACTGAGAGGCTATAAAATATATTATAAAGGTTATCCTGAACTGGGAACCAAGCAAGGTTACTCTAGTAGAGGCCAAGAAAAAAATTAGCAGAATCTGTGACTTTTAACTTTGTGTCTTTTTCTCTCCCCCGTTTGTACTGATTCTTCTCTGCATTCACAGCTGCATGTTCCTGATCTGGCGAATTGATCCATGATGTGGGTCGATATCTGCTGAGCAGCAGTTGTGAGTAGGAATCTAAACAGTTTTCAAGATAAATAGTGAAAACAGTGAAGGTATCCTGCTGTAGGCAGATGTACTGGAGTGAAGCTGCATCAGAGTGAAGCACACAAGTGACCGGTCAGCACAGTCTTTCTTTTATCACATTAAGGTGGCTAACTTGTCCTTTATGTTGGCTAAGGATGCACATTTGAGAGGATCATCAGCTCTTTTACTGCCTTTTTGGCAGAGTTGGCAAAAAGTACAGACATTCTACAGGGAGTGCAGAATTATTAGGCGAGTTGTATTTTTGAGGAATAATTTTATTATTGAACAACAACCATGTTCTCAATGAACCCAAAAAACTCATTAATATCAAAGCTGAATGTTTTTGGAAGTAGTTTTTAGTTTGTTTTTAGTTTTAGCTATTTTAGGGGGATATCTGTGTGTGCAGGTGACTATTACTGTGCATAATTATTAGGCAACTTAACAAAAAACAAATATATACCCATTTCAATCATTTATTTTTACCAGTGAAACCAATATAACATCTCCACATTCACAAATATACATTTCTGACATTCAAAAACAAAACAAAAACAAATCAGCGACCAATATAGCCACCTTTCTTTGCAAGGACACTCAAAAGCCTGCCATCCATGGATTCTGTCAGTGTTTTGATCTGTTCACCATCAACATTGCGTGCAGCAGCAACCACAGCCTCCCAGACACTGTTCAGGGAGGTGTACTGTTTTCCCTCCTTGTAAATCTCACATTTGATGATGGACCACAGGTTCTCAATGGGGTTCAGATCAGGTGAACAAGGAGGCCATGTCATTAGTTTTTCTTCTTTTATACCCTTTCTTGCCAGCCACGCTGTGGAGTACTTGGACGCGTGTGATGGAGCATTGTCCTGCATGAAAATCATGTTTTTCTTGAAGGATGCAGACTTCTTCCTGTACCACTGCTTGAAGAAGGTGTCTTCCAGAAACTGGCAGTAGGACTGGGAGTTGAGCTTGACTCCATCCTCAACCCGAAAAGGCCCCACAAGCTCATCTTTGATGATACCAGCCCAAACCAGTACTCCACCTCCACCTTGCTGGCGTCTGAGTGGGACTGGAGCTCTCTGCCCTTTACCAATCCAGCCACGGGCCCATCCATCTGGCCCATCAAGACTCACTCTCATTTCATCAGTCCATAAAACCTTAGAAAAACCAGTCTTGAGATATTTCTTGGCCCAGTCTTGACGTTTCAGCTCGTGTGTCTTGTTCAGTGGTGGTCGTCTTTCAGCCTTTCTTACCTTGGCCATGTCTCTGAGTATTGCACACCTTGTGCTTTTGGGCACTCCAGTGATGTTGCAGCTCTGAAATATGGCCAAACTGGTGGCAAGTGGCATCTTGGCAGCTGCACGCTTGACTTTTCTCAGTTCATGGGCAGTTATTTGGCGCCTTGGTTTTTCCACACGCTTCTTGCGACCCTGTTGACTATTTTGAATGAAACGCTTGATTGTTCGATGATCACGCTTCAGAAGCTTTGCAGTTTTGAGACTGCTGCATCCCTCTGCAAGATAGCTCACTATTTTTGACTTTTCTGAGCCTGTCAAGTCCTTCTTTTGACCCATTTTGCCAAAGGAAAGGACGTTGCCTAATAATTATGCACACCTGATATAGGGTGTTGATGTCATTAGACCACACCCCTTCTCATTACAGAGATGCACATCACCTAATATGCTTAATTGGTAGTAGGCTTTCGAGCCTATACAGCTTGGAGTAAGACAGCATGCATGAAGAGGATGATGTGGACTAAATACTCATTTGCCTAATAATTCTGCACTCCCTGTATACTCAAGTAGAAGTACAAATTCTACTGTTCAAAACTACTCCAGTAAAAGTTGAAGTACTGATTCAACGTCTTTACTCAAGTAAAAGTAAAAAAGTACAGGCCCTGAAATGTACTCAAAGTAAGAAAGTAAATAGTAGCTGTTTGGAGGACGTTTCTGTTTTTGTGCAAAGCTAACTGAACCTTGGGCTGTGTTAACACAATGATAAAATATTATCAGTAGACAGGAATAAAAACGTTAGTCTAACTTTTTTACATTTTTATTATACTCAGCTAGAATGTGAAGAAAAATTACATCCAGGGGTTAAAGTGGATTCAGCAGGTGGGGAAAACTAACCTGGTTATAACAGTTCAGTGTGGGGAAAAGAATCACACGTCATAATTAATAAATGAACAGCACTGGCAGACATGTATTTCTGTTTAGAATGAAATCAGTTTAAAAGTACAGATGAAAAGTACAGATGTTTGTTTAAAAATGTAGGGAGTAAAAGTAAAAAGTAGTCAGAAAAAAACTTACTCAAGTAAAGTACAGATACCTGAAAATTGTACTTAACTACAGTAAAGAAGTGTTTGTTACTTCCCACCTCAGGTCCAGCTCACGTCTGGAATCACACATCAGGACAAGACAAGGTTTTATATTCAAACTGACAATATAACCTTCACAAGCCGTAGCAAACCCCAGTGCGTTACAAATTTGGAAATATAAAGTGCAATTACAATCAGTGTCACAGGTTACATAGTCGGTAAATGCGCAGATGCACATAATCTAAGCTAAAGTCTCGGCCCTCAGTGTGTACTCGGCCCAGATGTCACTGAGATCCAAAATCTCTCCTAGGAGTAATTTTTTATGACCGACCTCCAGTAAAACATTCCTTCCAGAGGCCACTATCATCTATCATGTCACGTGTGATCTTGAAGTCACTTTTATCTGATGTCCTCAGGGGCCCGTCAGCTCTGTTCAGGGACGGCAAGTAAATTGGTAACTGAAGGTGGAACAGCCAGAACTCCCATGATGTTCCACTTTAACGAAGAGTCAGCATCCAGGTGACATTAGAAAAAACCCCACTTTCACTCTTTCCTGAAATATTCTCCAGTTCTTATTGTTTGGTTTGGTTTTTATTATTTTAATATTGTAATTATAGCATTCACTGTTATAAACAGATAATATTTAAAGCTGGGCTGATATTTGCTGGTCATTACTCTCTTAAAAACCTAAATATCTTTGGGATTAATGAGAATAACAGTTGTTTCCCTGTGTGTGACTGACATGCTTGACAAAAGGGAATCCCCATTTTCTTTTTTTCTCTGTCAGAACACTTTGTCTTCACGTGCTGTTCTCTTCTCGCTCAGCTGAGTCCTGATAACCTCTCCATCATCAGAGCACTCTCAATTGTTTATTGTTCCCAAATGAATCAGATTCATTCAGCTTTAGTTCCGCTGCATGTTGTTCTTCAGCAGTGGCTCCAAACCCCCACTGACTGTGCTGTTCCTACAAAAACACAACGCCTCCAAGCCACGAATCCTGCAAATCATAATCTTTCCCTGAAAAGTATTCGTATAATCTGGACATTCTGAACCAACCTCTTTCTTGAGACATCAACACTGATTCAAAGGGCTTTTGGGTCAGGGGAAGGTTACTGTGCACAAAGCAAGGCACTAATATTACCAAGGCTTGTTGGTTGAATTCACACTGAGTCAAAATCTTTTTAAGTCGTCCTCTCAAATGCTTCATGTTGAGCTCAAACTCTACCCATAGATCATGTCATGTTAAATCATATATGGTGTGCTGTAAAACCCAACACACACGAGGTTTTAAACCCCAAATACAATGAAAGCCTGTCGCTGCAATGAGGAGTTGAGTAACTGTAATGTTAAATTCTCAGCGCTGCACCACTGAGCTTCCAGCTGTCCAAAACAGAACCGAAAGAGGCAAACATCATAGTGAAAAGAGAGTTCACCCTCTGTCAATTACTAGAAAATAATCTAGTCCTTATTAGAGTTTGTGAAACTAATGATAACCCATGATCAAAATTTTTGCACTGTAACCGACTTCAGTAGCAATAACTCTCAAGTAATGCTTTTCTCTGTGACTTTATCTGTCTCCTCTTGTTGTGGAGGAATTTTAGTCCACTCTTCTTTACAGCAGGCTTGGGTTCATTGAGGTTTGCAGGGATAGCTCAGTAGGTAAAGTGGTCGCCCCATGATCGGAAGGTCGGCGGTTCGAATCCACTTAACGGCTACCCTGAGGTACCCCTGAGCAAGGTACCGTCCCTACACACTGCTCCCCGGGCGCCTGCTTAGTGGGCTGCCCACTGCTTCACTGAGTGAATGGGTCAAATGCAGAGAAAAACAAGTAATTTCCCCATGGGGATCAATAAAGTATCCATTATTATTATTATTATTATTTTGTTTATGCACAACTCTCTGAAGGTCCTGGCAAAGCATTTCAATCAAGTTGCAGTCTGGACTTTGACTGGGTAATTGCTAGGGGTGCAACAATACTTGTATCGATATTGAACCGTTCGATACAGTGCTTTCGGTTCGGTGCGCATATGTATCGAACAATACAACATTTTTAATTTATTTTATTAACTTTTCTTCTGACGATGCTGTCTGTGTTGAGAGCTCAGTGGACCTGCGTTCGACTACTCCGCCTAGGCTGCACTGTCGAGCGCAGATCCACTGAGCGCAACGCAAGCTAGCGAGACAGAAGCTAAGCTCGTTGCAACATGGCAAATTGAACCTCCCCAACCCTCATTCAGATCTGGCGTTTGGAACTATTTTGGTCTTCATGTGACGTATGACCCTGAAGGTAAGCGCGTCATGGACTAAAGTAAAACAGTATGTCGGATGTGCCACGCAATGCTCAATTACATGGGTGGGAACTAGTGCATTAGCGCCGTTAGCTTGTTAACGTGTTGACGCCGTCCAGCCCCACGCACGGGACGATCCGCAGTAGCTCATTAACGGAGATTTGCCGTTTAATGGCGTTAAAGTCATTTTAATGAGATTAACGCTGACAGCACTAGTGGGAACACAACGAATATGACTGCACATTTACTCCAACATCATCCTAGTGCAAAGACAAGTGGAAGCAGACAAAAACAACAAGCACGCATGCTACAAACTTTACCCGAGTCATTTAGACAGCTGTTAGCACATGATTCTCCTTATGGGGACCTGATATGTTTAATATGCTGCTGAGAATATAGCCCAGAAGAAGCGTATAGAATAGCTTTTATTTTGGAAAGAGACATTTCTCTGTAATAAACTCTCTTTTCCAAAGATGAGCGATTTCTCGATCAGATAGATTTATTTTTTTATTACTTTGTTGTTTCAGCAACATTAAATTTTAAAACTGTACTTTTGAGTTAAAATATATATTTATAATTTTAATAAATGACAAATTAAAAAGGCATGAACAATTTTTTTTGTATCGAAAAAATATCGAACCGTGACACCAAAGTATCGAACCGAACCGAACCGTGAATTTTGTGTATCGTTGCACCCCTAGTAATTGCAGCACATTGATTCTCTTCTTTTTCTGCCATTCCGTTGGAGATTTTATGCTGTGCCTGGGGTCATTGCCCTATGGCATGACCCAGTTTGGTCCCAGCTTTAGCTGTCGGACAGCTGAAGTTCAAGGTGGACTCAGTGACTTTGAGGTGGCCAGGTCCTTAGTTACATCCTGGTATATAAAACCTTACAATAAAAACGAGGGTGTACTTTCTTTTTCCCACAATTGTATAATATATACCAGTGTCCACGGTGAGAGTGTTTATACACCTTAAAGTTGATATTTTCATACTTTTTCTGTGAAGTTTGTTTTTTAAAGTCATTATGCAGTATGATGTAAAATCATATTGTACATCTGTACAATCACTCCACCAAGAAAAACCAAAAACCAGTTCAAAGAAACCACGTAAAGCCCCAAACTGTCATAACATTCACGTTGATGATGAGTGTATGTGAACTTCTGACTGCAACTGTATATCTAGCCCTTCAGTCGATCCATCCACTGAAGTGCCATCATAAAGGGTCTCAGTGGAAACGTGGCTGTCAAGAAAACATCCTTAAGAACGGGAAGACAAACTGAGGACAGAGCTTTGGGAACGTTTTTGGATTTATTGCTGAAACTCCCAACTGTGTCCAAATTTCAACCACCTAGCTGTTGATCTGAAGTGAAATGGAAGAATTAGGAGGTGATCTCATTATTCCATCCACTTTGTACAATGTACCAGCACCTCTGGCAGCAAAACAACCCCAGAGCATGACTCTACCACCATCATGCTTGACAACTGATACGATATCTTTACTCCTCCAAACAAACCTCTTATCATTGTGGCCAGACAGCTCAGTCTTTGTCTCACATGACAATCAAACTTGTCTCAAGAAAGCATTTGACTTGTCCATGTGGACAGCTGCAAATTTCAGTCATGCTTGAAAGTGTTGACTTTTAAACAGGGGGTTTCTTCCTTGGCTGGCACCTTCTCAGTCCATGGAGATATAAAACTAGCGGGTTCACGTTCATAGCAGACTTGAGCCTTGGTGGTTCCTGAGTTGTTCTCGAACATGCTAACAAATTGTCTTACATCTAATGGTGACAGTTTGACCTTGGCGAACTAGTGACACATCAAAATAATTTGTACTTATGTGTAATTGTTGGAACTGGTAATCTTGGTATTTTCAGTTGCTTATTAACGAGAAGTTAATAAACACTGGACTTGTCAAGTTAATAGACAATGTGGAATATTTAGCACCATTAACTAAAAGATTAAGTAAATGTACAAATTTATTGTACATATTTATGGAAATACAACAGTTCAAAGAACACATTAAAATCTTTAAAAATATTGACATTCATGGTCATGATGAATGAATGTAAACGTCTGACCACAATTAAACTTTGTTTTTATCCTGTTATTTTATTCTGCTTTCTTATTTTCATCCATATATTTTACAATATTAAAAAAGCTCCTTATTTCTGTTTTTAACTCTCGAATTTCCTGCAAAAATCAATCAAGTTAAGTCAGAAAGCTTGCGAGCTAACTGCTAACATTTTTAAAAACCCAAAACATATTCGGCTATCTCTCTATTTGCCTTTGTGCAAGTTTGTTGCAAGCCTCACCTTCAGCCACCTATTGCTTGTTGCCTTTGACACAGTTGGAGACAGTCAAGCATGACAAGTTTGATTATCTTTGAGTTAATTTTAGTTGAGTTTTATTTGTTTGAGGACACTTTGGTTTGTTTTTATTTTAAACACACACAGATTCCTTTGTAGATTATGCAGGAGTCAAAGCTGCGCTGTTGTGCACCGTTTCATTGCTTTGAAATACCACACGCCCCCATTAGACCAACTTCAGTGCTGGTCAGGCACACCTAGCTGAGAGACTGAAGTCTAGAGACAGCTAAAGTGAAGCAGCTGGTACAATATGTTCACACTCCCAAACAAATAATTTAAAACAACAACAAAAAAGCAAATCATGGAGTCATATTCATTTGAAAAAAATCTGATGAATTGGGTGGTTTTATTCCATAATTCTGTCAGTGAGCTGCTCCCTGTTCTGCTAAGATCCCCCTCTGCAGCTTTAGTTTCAGGGATAATGGTACAATTCATAATTTCACCTGAGACGTACCTGCTGTGTCTTATTGTTGTATCATTGTAGGAAGATCATCCATGGGGCTTGTTGCTGCTGCACGAGAGACAAATTCATGTGAACTTTTAAGTAATTTGGAGTGTTTTTAGCTTTGTGCTCTATCAAACAGATATATCTCAGTGTTTAACTATTGAAAGCTGCACTACATCCACTAGTTGGCCTGTAACTACCACTTGTGTGTTTCTGTTTTGTGTTGTTAGCACTTGATAAGTGTGTTGAAATGACCGGCACCTGCCTTCATCACTTTGGTGACGATGATGTCAAAGCCATGAAGCTCTTTAGGTACCGCATGATGTGAATACACAGCCCCACAGAGTGAGGCTGGGTCTGGGTCCAGACATTTAAACATTCATCAAATGGAAATAATCTCCTGATCAGTTGCTTCATATTCATAGGGTTCCCATCCAGTTTTGGTTCTTTGTTTCCTTTGAGATTCCCAGTTGAAGGTTAACCTAAAGTTCGCCTGAGCAGCATGGGGCTACAAAAATTGTTCTTGGAGTGTAATTAGATAAAAATCTTCTCTTATGCAATAAAGTTCTGTCTGTCCCACAGTGCACTTGTTCCACAGTAGACTTCCAGAAAAAACGGCTTTCCTCCGCCTGGTCGAGCTGGGTCTGATTGTAGCTTGTTGTGCCAAACATGCCTCGAACTCTCTGTGAATAAAAGAAACCCAGTACAGCCTGCCATTTTCTGGCCAAGACCAGGCTGCCAAAAACAAAAAACTTCAGGTCTTCAGCCGGTCAGCAGTTCCTAGAATCCAATTTAATTTTGGACAACTGCCTAAATACAGGCCTAGGCGCGGCTGGCTGTTATGGTGTACGTCGATCGGAGAGTTTCAGAGCTCCAGACTCTTCCAGAAGATTAGATCTTGATTAAACAGGGTGATAAAACAAATGCTTGGGAGATTAGAGGAACGATCTAATGCTGAAATGGGACCCTGAGACCAAAGAGAGATGCTGGACATCATAAAGCATTTTACTCACTGGCTCAAATTGAAGATGATATTTATTTCTTCACCACACACTGTTTTACTGATACCAGCATCTTAAATAACAACACATCCCAAAGAATCTAAAGACCAAGAATTACTCTTAACCATTACAGAAGTTGCCCAAACAGATATTTTAAAAAAGACACACAATCCAAGACAGAATACTTTTGTAAACCTCTTCAAGAGCTTTTCATGCCTCACTTGAACCAAGCAGTTTTTAATGGCTAAACATAACCAAGTGGGACATTTGTAATTAGTAACATATTTAAAAAAAAAAGAGAAGGATTTATGAAAAAACTGCAATGTGACTTGAACTTGGGGCACTGGTATTAAAGGTCAGGTGACTTATCCTCCAACAACCTTCCAACTGTGCTCCAACCTGCAAATGCAGAATTTAACTAACTCTTACCTAACCTCACTATTTTCAGTCTGTTTCAAGACAGTATTTTCAACACTTTGTCAAAGCATTGCTGAATCCTTGTCAAGCCAAAAGCTGGAAATGGCTCCTTTATGGCTTGTATGAAAAAATACAAGTACATAAGTATATAATTCACAGGCATTGGTGGGAGTTTTCTGCTTTCAAATTAAAAGTATTTAAATTACTCAGTTTGTAATGTATCGGTGTTAGCTTCTCTGTATTTTCTTTCATTTTATGACAGATAATGATTTTCTGTAAAGAACAGCTGCAAAAACGAAGCAGAAGAATTACAGCTGTCACAGGCAATGAGCTTGGAAGGAGAGGACGTGATCCAGAGATTATTAATGATTATATGCAGGAGTCAAACTATTTCCTTCATTTTGCTCTAAAACAGATGTTAGAAACGAGGGTCATCTTACAATCAGGTCACTGTGTGGTTTGTTGCTGTGATTTTACAGGGAAAAGTGAGCAAACGAGGAAGCTCTGGTGTTACTCAAACTACCATCTTTCTTAACCACAGTTATGACTCAGTGTATGAACCACATAAATCCCTGTTTGTGGACTCCTAAATGAGACGCTGGGAGACTTTGAGAAATGCTTTAATTGTTTCTGGCAGTTTTCTTCTTCACTAACGCTCGGTCCGTTTTTCCATTTTTTCTGTTCCCAGCTGCTTTTCTGTACTTTCCTGCGTCTTTGTCCCAGTCCCACAAGTCTGCGATGCTGCAACCAGATCAGCAGCTCCTATTGTCACCATTATCGATGGCACCACCTCGTGTGAGCACAGAGGAACTTTTCTGTCTTTTCACTGATAACAGGCTCGCTGGATGAGGTCTCAAAGAGCTGCAATCGGAGCAACCACTCTCAGCCTTTGATCGGCATGTGAGCATTCCCCTAGCTGTTTTTGTTTTTACATAACACACAAGCCAATTAAATTCAGTTTACACAATCAGATCATGACTTGGGATTTAACCTCCCAAATCCTCATGTATTTTCATGTGCATGCATACAGCGTCACACGATTCTGCTTTTTTCTATAAATTATGCACAAAATATTATGCTTAGAGCTTCAACTTTTATTCTGGAAGCACAAAAAAATAAAAATGAAAAGAGAAAGAAATAAAAGGTCTCCCAAAGTTTTTGTGAAACATTGTTCACCCGACATCTGGACCACTCAGAGGCAATCAAGGGGTTTCCCATAGGGCTGAGTTGCCAAACCTTCTGGTGCCTTTGAAGTCTTTGGCACAAGTTTGCATCATGTTGGGATCTTGTGTAACATGATTAATTGAAAGATTCTGGTAAAAACCTGCTCTGATCCATCTCACTTAGGATAGTGTAGCTCTCATATCTACACAGCAAAATCTCCAGTGTTAAATTAACACTAGAGAGTGTCTATATGGGTCCACACAACACTGTTGAGTGTTAAATTAACACTTTTGACAGTGTTATATGTTTAAAAGTAACCTAGTCAGTTTTGAAGATTAACAAAGACTAACACTGAGCAGTGCTGATTTTCTAACACTGGAATATTTCCAACATTTTGAGTTATTTTCCAGTGTTAGAATACCAGCACTGCTCAGTGTTAGCCATTGTTAATCTTCAAAACTAACTAGGTTACTTTTAAACATATAACACTGTCAAAAGTGTTAATTTAACACTCAGAGGTGTGGACCCATATAGACACTCTCTAGTGTTAATTTAACACTGGAGATTTTGCTGTGTAGAAATATGTTTGTCATGGTATATCAGACAAACTGTTTAACACTTTGCTGGTCGCCTCCCCCAATAAAAAAGCTTACTTGTGCAATACAGTGCTCATCTTTGAACCAGAATCAGAAAAATTAGCAAAAGCAGTTTCTTCTCAAAGGATATCCTACCAAAGATCAAGAACATGTTGTTCTCCTACACCCCCCCCCCCCCCCCCCCCAAAAGCCTCAAGACACGCAAAACTGGATAAACTACGAGTGTAAACACCTTTCTTTGTCTCCAGTTTGTTTCTTCCTGATATAATTTGTCTCTTCCCACAGACAGTTTTTTTTCGTCTTCAAATATTTTTATTGTGAAGCACAAATAACAATCACAAATTGTCCCATAGACTGACATTGCTTCCTTTTTACAGTTTTGTCATCAAGAAAAGGGGAAAAACAAAGCGAACAACAAAAAAAAAAACCCAACCCAAAAACAAAAACAGGAAAAAACAAAACGCACCAAAAAGGGCGGTCAAAAAAACAACCAAACAAACAACCAACCAACCAACCAACCAACCAACCAACCAACCAACCAAACAAACAAACAAACCCCTCCTCCCTACACCCTTTCCTTATCCCAGAGTGCTATCAGCTTATTTTAAGCAATGATGAAGTCCACATAATAGCTCTCATTTGTTCATAGTTTCCAGGTGCTCAATGAGCGGCCTCCAAATCTGATCGAAGTCCTCCAGTTTGTCATTTATAATGTGGCGGATCCTCTCCAGATGATCTGTCAGTACTGAAATCCAGACTTTAAAGGAGGGCACTTCTTTTCCCTTCCATAGGAGGAGAGTCAGTCTCTTTGCACACATCAGGCCATAGGACCAGAGATGGGCAGTAACGCGTTACTTGTAACGCGTTACTGTAATCTGATTACTTTTTTCAAGTAACGAGTAAAGTAAGGGATTACTATTGCAAAATCAGTAATTAGATTACCGTTACTTTCCCGTAGGAACGCTGCGTTACTGCGTTACTAAAACCGTGATTTTTTTTGCGAGAATGTCTCATGACAGTGACGTAAGCAAGTGCGACGTTGGTGACAGCAGCTGTGTGCAGATCAACAATGGATAATATATCGAGTGCGGGAGAGAGTACGAGCGTGCAGCGTTTAAAGTGTGGAAGTACTGACCTTACTTTGAGTTTGATTCCATAAAAAGTGACAAAAACATTAGCGTCCATCGTGCGTGGGAAGAAAACTTCTTTTTACAGCGAAAAAAACCCCTAAACTTCCGAGCAAGCACCGAGTAGCTACGACGTGATGGGAAACTCACAGAGACACTCGCGCGGATTCTTCAACTGACCGCAGCACACCTGCACCAGGGTAACCCTCCGCCTACCCTGCTCCTGCTTTACAGGTGAAAATAGAGCAAAAGGACCGCTGAGTCTTTGACTTTATTTATTTTCTGCTGTGTTTTACTTGCATCTGTTTGAAAGAGTGAGTGAAAACACAAAAAATATTTTATTTTATGTGCTGGAATGTGTAGAAAATAGGTTTAAATGTTAAACTAATTTATTCAAGTCAGAGAATGTTGCATATAATTAAATGTTTTGCTTGATGCATAAAGTTAAAAGATTAAAACTGATAAAACAAGTTAAAAAAAGAGACTTTTCCATTTGATTACATTTTGTATGATGGATTATGTAGAAAAAGTAGAATTGGGCTGAAAGATCTATCACTTTATCACCTCTTCAGGTTGTAAATCGTGTTTTTAAAAAGTAACTAAGTAACTAAGTAACTAAGTAATTAATTACTTTTGAAAATAAGTAATCAGTAAAGTAACGGGATTACTTTTTTGGGGGAGTAATCAGTAATTAGTTACTGATTACTTTTTTCAAGTAACTTGACCAACACTGCATAGGACAGGAGGGGAATCTGTGTGCTCTTAAGTTTTTTAGATTGTCCCGATAGTCCAATAAAAATCAAAATGGGGTCGGGGTCTAACTGCACATCAAAAAGTTTGGAAAAAAAAAGAAAAAACTGAAGCCCAAAAACTTTGTAATTTGGTACACATTACAAAACTGTGAAGCAGATCAGCTTCTGCACATTGACATTTATCACAGATGGGTGACGTTTCAGGAAATATCCGATGTAATCTGGTCTTCGAGTAGTGCAATCTGTGCAAAATTTTAAACTGAATGAATCTATGTCGGGCGTTGATAGAGCAGGAATTAACATAACGTAGCCCTTTAGTCCAGATATCATTATGAATGTCTGACCCTAATTCCTTTTCCCAAGCTGATTTTATTTTACCTGTATCCTTCTGCCGGAGTGACTGTAATATCTCATATATAAAAGCAACTGCATGCTTTTCTGTTATACAATCCACCAGGCATTGGTCAAGCTTACCTGGAGTTGCAAACTCAAATTGTTGTAGTTGGGACCTTATTTGAAGGTATCTAAAAATATCACAGGCTAATAAATTGTACTTCTCCTTAAGCTGTTGAAATGAAGCAAAAGAGCCCTGAAAATATAGGTGTCCCACATTTCGCAACCCCATTTCCTTCCAGCGATCAAATGTCCCATCTAAAACGGAGGGTTTAAATGCAGGATTAGCTGTAATAGGTGTCAAAAGCGAGAAGGCTCTGAGTCTATACTCTTTCACGATCTGTCTCCAGATTTGAATTGTATTGTGAATAACTGGATTACAGTTGTAGTACGTCTTTTTAAAACGAACAGGAGACAATGCAATTGCACCAAGAGAATAAGGCATACAGTCCTCTTGCTCCATGTCCAACCAACTTCCCATTATAACTGTATCATCTAGCCAATAAGCTATGTATTGCATATTAGCTGCAAAGTAGTTATTTTTAAAGTCTGGTAAAGCTAGGCCACCATGTATTTTCTCTTTACAAAGGTGGGCCTTTTTTTATCCTGTGGCTCTTATAATTCCAGATAAAAGGGATAAGGACTGAATCCAAGTTTTGAAAAAATGTAGCTTTTAGATACACAGGGATATTTTGAAACAGATATAGGAGTTGGGGGAGACAAATCATTTTGATCGCATTCACCCTACCTATCATGGAAAGTGGGAGTGATTTCCAAAATTCAACCTCATGTTAAATGTATCCAGAATTCTCACAAAATTGGCTTCATATAATGACTTGTATGACTTAGTAACTTCAATTCCAAGATATGAAAATTTTTCTGATGTTTTTCTAAAGGGAAAACAATTTAGTAAATCAAGATTACTACATTTAATTGTTATCAGTTCGCTCTATCCCCAATTTAATTTGTAACCTGAAATAAATCTGTTGTTACTATCACCTTAGAGATTGAGTCTAATGGTCTGGTTACAAACAGCAGAATATCATCGGCATACAGTGAGATCTTATTGGAGGTATATCCTGTATTATAGCCATTATTTCTTTATGTTTCCGAATTGTTTCCGCCAATGGCTCTAATGCGAGGGCAAACAATAAAGGGCTCAGCGCACATCCTTGTCTTGTGCCACGAAATAGCTTAATTGGTTCGGAAAGGGTATTGTTTGTGAGTATTCTGGCACACGGATTACTATATAACAATTGAATCCAGGAAACAAATTTAGGTCCAACTCCGAACTTACTTAATACTGCATATAGATATGACCATTCGACACAGTCAAAGGCCTTTTCTGCATCAAGGCTCAATATCACTAGGTCTTTATCTGGATCCCTAGAGGAATAAATAATGTCAAAAAGACGTCTCAGGTAATGAGATGCATGTCTTGCTGGGATAAACCCTGTTTGATCTGGGTGAACCAGTTTACCTATGTGAGAACTAAGTCTCCTGGCTAAAGACTTGGTCAGTATTTTCTGATCTGTGTTCAATAAAGAGATTGGTCGGTAAGAACTGACCAATTCTGGATCCTTTCCTTTCTTTGGAATGAGAGTCACAGTTGCTTCATTCAGGGTCTGTGGGAGTGCACCATCTTCCAAGGCCATATTAAACATATTCAGCAAATATGGGGTTAGTAAACTGCTAAACTTTTTATAAAACTCATTTCATAGACCATCAGGTCCTGGGCTCTTCCAGTTTTTCAGGGAGCGTATGGTATTAATCAATTCTGGACATGTTAAGTCTGCATCTGGAGATGTCCTGTCCTTTTGTGCCAATGTAGGCAAGTTACATTTGCTTAGAAAATCCTGCATAATTTCAGGAGGTGCATTACACTGAGATGTATATAACTGTTCATAAAACTGTCTAAAAGCAGTATTAATATCCTTATAAGAATTAGTCAACAACCCTGAGTCTGACCTGATTGCATGAATGGCCCTATCACTTTCCCTCTTCCTTAGATGCCTGGCCAGTAATTTATGTGGCTTATCACCAAATTCAAAATAGGCCTGCTTAACATACATGAAGGCCCTGGAAATTTTATCTGAGAGCAAGTTGTTGAGTTTATACTTCAGAGCTGATATTTTACTGTGTAGCTGTACAGATGGTTGTCTGGCATTCTCAGAGTCCAATTTTTGTATTTGAACCTCCAACTGAATGCGTTCCATGTTATTACGTTTTTTTTCAGGCGACTGAAAAGAAATGACACAGCCTCTAACATATGCTTTAAACGTCTCCCACAATAAAAGAGGTGATACATCATCTTCATTCATTCATCTCAAAAAACAACTTGATCTGTTCTTCCAAATAATTGCAGAATGTTTTCCTCGTAAGAAGTTGAGGGTCTAATTGCCAGTGTTTATAATTACCACCTGATTCCAGTAAATTTAGTGAAATAGACACTGGGCTATGATCTGATATACGGATATTATGATATTTACTACTTTGGACTCCATGTAACAGTTTACTATCTAATAGAAAGTAGTCTATACGGGAGTACGTATTATGAAAGGAATATTCCCTTCCGGTTGCATTCAACGTTCTCCAAACATCCACAAGACTCACATTATCAATAAACGATTTCAGAAACCTAGAAGCATTCGATGGTGCAATTCTCTGAGTTGACGACCTGTCCAGATAGGTATCTAAAACTAAATTAAAGTCTCCCCCAAGTATCAAGTTTATAAGTTGAAATATCCAGGATCAAGCTAAACGTTTTTCTAAAGAACTCTGGGTCATCCCTGTTCGGGCCATAGACATTCAGCAATGTGATTGATATAGACTGAATTTCTCCTACCACCATGATATATCTCCCCTCCTTATCTGCCAGGGTAGATTTATGTATGAATGGCACATTTTTACGAATAATTATTGCTGTACCCCTTGCCTTTGCGGAAAACCTTGAGTGATAAACCTGCCCTATCCACTTAGCTGTAATCCTGAAATGTCCATCGTTTTCAAGATGCGTCTCTTGCAAGAAAATAACATCTGATCTCAATGACTTTAGGTATGCCAACACCTTACCACGTTTTATTGGTTCACTGATGCCATTCACATTCCAAGTGCAAAAGGTTTCAAGCCCTCTCCTGTTCACCCCATCATTTCCATCACCATCTATTGAGGCCATACTGTTAGTGATTTATGTGTATTGTCCCATATTGACTAGAACATTTTCTACCATAGCACCTTCCCACCCAACAACCCCACCCATGAAAATACAAAGTAAACACAGCAGAAATAATAAAAAAGAAAAACAAACAAACAAACAAAACCACACACACACCTAGGTCATAGCAGGGAGGGGAACCTGCCATCCTCCCAACGAGACCATGCGTACTTCCAACCATCCTCTGTCGCAACCTCCGACATAACAAGTGCTCTGTGTAGCTCCATAAAGACATTAAGCATAGACCAGATATCACAAAAAAAAGGATCAGATGGTACATTATTGTCACTATTAAACAAAACAATACAGTTATTCAAAAACAAGTTAAAGGGTGTCTAACTACCAGCCCTTAAAACCAAGTGTGAACCCGCAACATGTAACATCATTAACAAGTATAACGTTACTAACATATACCTTTAACTGCAAGCTGCCCGGATTATTGACTCTTAGGTACACAGAGAAAAAAAAACCCTGTCAGTAGTAAAGTGCTAGATGTCACCTGTGTAGAGGTTATTCGCGTTCTGGGTGGTGTATTGTGGCATTATCTGCCCTTATCTCACGTGGGACAGGATCCAGTGATCTTCCGTTATCCACGTCGCCGATGAGGCGTTCTGCATGCTGTCGTGCTTTTTCCGGATCAGTAAAAACCTTCTCAACACCATCGTGAGACACTTGTAGTTTGGCTGGGTAAAGAAGTCCGTATTTGACCCCCGGTTTGTCGCGTAGCATCCTCCTCACAGCGGTGAACGTAGCTCGGCGCTTTGCCACCTCAGGCGGCAGGTCCCAGGAAATCTGAATCCGCCGGCCACAAAATGTTATATCCCGGGTGCCCATGACTTTCTTCATGATGTCCTCATAGGTGTGGCAGTAGTGAACTCTTACAATAAGATGTCGGGGTGGTTCGTTATCTCCGGGCTTCTTTCTCAAAGCTCTGTGGGGTCTGTCAATCACAGGTGTCTCGTCCAGACCAAGCACTTCTTTTAACAGCCTCCCTGCAAACTCCCTGGCATTCTGCCCGTCCTCTTTGCCTTCTTTCACCCCTACCACTCTTAGGTTCTGACGCTTCGAGCGTCCCTCGAGGTCGAGGCATTTTTCAGAAAGCGATGTCACTTGCCCACGAAGCGTCTCAACTTTGTTCTCCCGTATTGCATCGGATGAGCCGCTAGCCGTGTCGGCTAGCTCTTGCAGCGTATGACCATGTGACTCTATCTTGTTCCTTAACGTTGTTATGGCTTTGTCATTCTCGGCTTTCAAGCTGGCTATCTCCCCTCTGCTGTGACTTCTGAGATCTTATTTTCAATTTTGTCACAAATTTCAGACTTAACACCTGCCAGTTCGGAGCGGAGTGCCGCAATAGCCCCCAACACTGTATTGCTTGTGCTCGTGACGGTTCCGCTGGCGTCTTTACTGTGGCCGGAGGCTTCACTCGGGCCTTCCCTGTCCGGTGTGTCCAACTTTGGCGAAACTTTTTTGGGCATTTTCAACTGGCCTGTAGACACCCAGCCACTTTATCAGACAGTAGTTTAAGTTTCGGTTACTGCGTATAATTATGGTCTATTTGGAGTTTTAAGATCGAAATTAAGCGGAGCTATTGCCGTGTCTACCTCACTCACTCATCGCCAAACCGGAAGTCTGATCCCCCACAGACAGCTAAACAGTGATGTCTGCCTCCAGTCAGAGAACCTCTGACTCACTTCAAGTGGAGACCTCTGAACTTCCATAACAGTGTAAGTGCTGCAGTTTCTTTTTTTTATATCACAAATAGTTTTCAATCGATCGATCAAACAGGTTTTTCCTGATACTGTCTTGAACATCAGCCCCTCTGAGTATGTTCAAGTCAGAATCAATCAAAATTATTGAACCAGTCTCCCCAGCTTTGGACAGAATATAATTTGCATATTTGGTGGTTGTGACAGATGCCCACAGTCACCTACACCTACAAACCTTGCAACAGCTGCAGAAATCCTTAAACTTGGTCATTTTTACTTGAGGCTGCACAAACTAACTGATCAGTAAAAAACAGATGAAGTTTCAATTTCTACTGACCTTTTAGATAACCCAATGGCATCTTGCAGTGGAAGCTATGCAAAATGTAAATAAGGACAGAATGTACTGACTTGAAAATGTCATAAATCAATATTTTTTTCTTCACAATAGAGCATAGAAAACATCAGTGCATGGCTCAGGAACACTTCCCGTCCATCGTGCCATTCTCAAATCCCAGTTAAAGCTTTATCGTGTGAAGAAGAAGCCATTTGTGAAGACCTCATTTAAAATGAACTGAAGCAAAGTGAAAAACTGTTCTAAAATCAGACCATTTAAAGATCCTGTCAGAAAACATCCTCCAGACTAAAGAGGTGTGGAACCATGTGGTGCTCAGTCCTTAAACCTGCGTCTCTGATGGTAAGGGGATGCCTCAGTGCCTATGAAAGGTATATATGCTGAAAGGTATATATGTTTCAGAGCAACATAAGCTTCCATCCAAATGACATATTTTTCAGTGAAGGCCTTTCCGTATTTCACCAAGACAATGCTAAACTGCATGGCTTCTGAGCTTGCCTGCCTGCTGTCCAGAACTTTCAGACATTTAGCACACCAAGAAACCAAAAGAGGACTCAGGACTGTTGAGCAGCCAGAATCCTCTATCAGACAAAAATGAGACAAACTTCCTCGCCCAAATGACAGGGAGCTAGTCTCCTCATTTCCCAGATGTTTATTGACAGTTTTTAGAAGAAGATGGGATGCTAAAAGTGGAGACGTGTCCCTGTCCCAACAGGATATGCTGCTGCAATCAAAATGAAAATGAGCAAATATATTTTGTTTTTAAATGGTACATTTTCTCAGTTTACCATTTGATATGTTGCTCATGTTCTACTCTGGCTGAAATATGGGTTCATGAGATGTGCAAATCATTGCATTCGGTACTTATTTACATTTTTCACAGCATCCCAACTTTTTTCCAGTTGCGATTTTGTTTTATAGCACTTTGAGTTCTGATATGGGTTTAATTGCTCAAGTAACTTTCATTTCTTTCAAAATGTGTCAGGTTGTTCACTGTGATTCCCCAAAGGTTAGACTCTCAATGAGGAGTTCTACTGCAATGCTCAGAGGCTGTACTGTAGGTGAGGGACCTACAGTACATATTGCAGCTATTAAAAACATTATGGCTTTGGAAACATGGTCATGTGACCACCTGCAGAGCGTTAGGATGAAGCGGTGGGAGTTGGCCGGCCTCTGCTCTGGCCTACTTAGCAGCTAACAGTGAACAAAGGAGCTTCAGATTGAGGTCAGTGTGTCGCAGATCTCCTCAGGTGGCCCACACCAGCTGGTCGCCTTGGAAACCAACCGGTTCTATGGTGGAAAACCAAGACCTGAGGGCACTTCTTAGAGCAGCTAAGAAGCACCAACAGGACTGGCTGCTAAGTGATCACTGTACTATCTGAAAGGATAGGGAATAAACCTTGTGCACAAAGCTTCTCTAAAAACCTCTTGAGGTTTATTCCCAGTGAGACTGTCATCACCAACACCTAGTTTTTCCCAAGCAAACCAAATTTGTGTGCAGGTTTCACAGAAGACTCATATCTAGTTGCAAACAAGAAATGACTCTCATTTCCACCACCTGTTGCAAATGTTCCAAGCACACAGCAGCTGAATAAAATATGTGTTTGTGTAATGTTCCTCAATGTAAAATTGTAAAGACTTTCAATATCACATCATCTACGGGACATAATATCATCTACAGATTTAGAGAATCTGGAGGAATCTCTGTGCACAAACAGCTGAAAATAAACAGTGCCCTAAAAACAAGCCATGATCCTGTCAGGGAGATCACTGCACGAGCTCAGGAACATTTACACAAAATTCACTGTGCCATCCACAAATGCAGGTTAAGGCTCTGTCATGCAAACAAGAAACCACGTGGGAACATGATGTTCTTCTGTCTTCTCTAAACCTCATTTAAAATTGACTGAACAAGTGGTAAACTTAGTTCCGTGATTGGATGAATCAGAATTTGGAAGTCGATTTGTAAGATATGTACTAATGAGGCTTTTAATCAGCACTCACTTCAAAATCCTGCGTCTCTGATGGTATGGGCATGCGTTAATCACTGTGGGATTTTCAGCCTGCACATCTGGAAAGGCACCATCAATGCTGAAAGGTATAGACAGGTTTTAGAGGAACATGCACGCTCATCCCAATCAAGTCTTTTTCTGTGAATGTCTTACACATTTCATCAAGAAAATGCTAAACTGCACAATGCATCTATTACAACAATGTGACATCATGAGACCACCTACAGAGCACTGAGCAGTGAGAGCTGCTCTGGCCTACTTAGCAGCTTGTGGTGAACACAGGAGCTTCAGATTGAGGTCAGTGTGTCATAGATCTCCTCAGGTGGCCCACACCAGCTGATCACCCTGGACACCAGTGGGTTTTATGGTGGAAAACCAAGACCTGAGGGCAGTTCTTAGAGCAGCTAAGAAGCACGAACAGGACCGGCTGCTAAGTGATCACTGTACTATCTGAGAGGATAGGGAATAAACCTTGTGCAAGAAGCTTTTCTTAAACCAGGTTTATTCCCAGTCAGACGCTCTTTGGTGACTGCATGTAACCAAAAAATAATTTAAAAAAGAAAGTAAAAACCAAATGAAATTTGTGTGTAGGACTCACAGAAGACTCATATCAGGTGAAAATGTGACAGACATTTAAGAGGTCTTTAAAGCCTGGCTAAATTGTTTTGTTTCTTGGGTTTTTTGTGGGGCTACAGAGACATTTGGAGATTTAAATACTCAAATTTCCAGCAAGTTTTCAAACCCCTGTCAAACTGTTCCGATTACTTTGTGTAACATGGGTTGTACTCAGTGTTTGAGAGGAGTAGTAGTAACACTTAACAGGACAGTCAGAAAAACTCACGACCACACTGATACTGGGAATTCCACAGTGCTTGTCCTTTAATGCACACTCTCTTCGTCAGCCTTACAAGGCCTGGTTGAACGGCTGCTGCTTATCATACATGAAGCAAAGTGTTTCTACAACCTGTAACGTTGCAAAAAGTCAAAGAGTTGAAAGATATAAAGTCCTTCCGAGTACATACACTTCTGCACAACCACGTTGCTCTAATACACCACACAGAGGGCACACTAACCCTTACCTTACATTGTCTTAAAGAGACACCACACCATTGTGACTGCTACATTTGTGACTTGCAGTGCTTCTGTATTTCACCACAAGGATGGCCAGAGTACACGCTGGATCATTTTTACTTTCTGATGCTGAAGCAAGAAAAGTTGTGGACAAGACCTGTGTGTATGTGTTGTGGTAAATACCACCTGTATTTTGATTAGGTAATTTTAACCCTGGGTGCATAGACAACAGCATCTTTCTTTAAAAAAAAAAAAAAAAGAACAAGTTGTGTCTCGTGGCCCTGTATTTGCTTGTCATGTGGTTGAAACATGAGATTATTAAATGAATGCTGATATTTTCTATCTCACAGTGGAAAACATGTTTCTGGCTCATCACAGACACAAAGCGACATTCATTTTTCCCAGGAAAACAAACTCGTGTACCAGGAAGCTAGGACAAAAATGTTGTCTGCTCCTTTTCAGTACATTGAAGCAATATGCTGAAGTCGAGCCAATTGATCTGTTTCATAACCTTCCGGGCCATGAAGGAGCATCACATACAGAACATCTGGGTTTAGAAAGAAGAAAGAGACCGATTCTGAATTGTTGGACGAAGGTCTGCATAAATATGCATGTTAATGAGGATGCAATAGTTTCCCGGACATTGTTACAAACCAAAGTTCAGTTTGATGATAGAATTCAGACATCTTTACCTCCGTTAAGGAGGCTGTGATTGTGGTAGTGTTTGTGTGTTTTCATCAGTCTGTCACAGTGATAGGCAGTTATGTGCAATGCGCTACTGTAATCCAATTACTTTTTCAAGTAACAAGTAAGGGATTACTTTTGCAAACAAAGTAATTAGATTACTGTTACTTTCCCTTAAGCACGTTGCATTACTGCGTTACCATGAGTTTGTTTGCCAGTGTTTCTCATGACAATGACGTAAGCGCGTGCGACGTTCATGGCAGCAACCGACGTGTGTAGATCAACAATGGATAATATATAGAGTGTGGGGGAGAGTACGACCGTGCAGCGTTTAAAGTGTGGAAGTACTGACCTTACTTTGAGTTTGATTCCGTAAAAAGTGACAAAAACCTTAGCGTCTGTGTAGCACTTATGTGGAGTTATATACAGTACCAGTAGATAATTACCAAGGTAATGAGTAATTTGGGCTAGTATCAGAAGATTAAGAACGACTCTTAGAGCTCTGGTACATGAATGGCAAAGAACCCAGACAAACACAGCTGTGTGGCTTAAAAGCCTTTTAAAATAATTTTGTAACCACACAGTATTACAACAGGTTTTAACAGAACTTCCAGTGTAAAAATTTCCCCCAAAGTAGCAAAAAATAAAAAAAATAAAAAAAATAAAACTAAAATCGTGCACAAGTAAAAGAATTAGTCCTTTTAAGCCCAAATGGTACTGGTGGGGCCCATGACAAACGGGTGTATTGCAATAGAGTTCGTCCGATGAGGAGTGTGTGTGTGATTGTCTGTCCTACTGTACTACTTGTACAGTAGAGGATTGTAGTCCATCAATGTGCGAATGAATGTGCGTGTGTATGTATATCGTCTCCAAGGATCTTGCCATCCAGTGAACACTGGAACACTCTGGGTTCTGGAATCGCTGACCTGGTCTTTGCATTCGTCCCGTATAAAAACCTGACCTATAAACAATGGTCAAATATATGTCACGTCCACTTTAAGAATAACTCTCACAAATTAAACTAAAGTAGTGTCACACTGCAGTAACTACAATTCAAATCAGCTATCGTCAATTCAGTCATCATCAGTTCAGTCATGTTGTACAACGTTAAAATATCAAGGGTCAAAGTTCACAGTATTCAAAATTTCACAGTATCAAGATTCAATACTTGTTTGTAACCTGCAGTAAGATTAAAGATGATCTACAAGGCTTCAAACATTCAGGAATTATAGTCACCATATAATTCACTTTCATTGTAAACATTAATTAAATGGTAAATGGTAAATGGCCTGTATTTATATAGCGCTTTTCTAGTCCCCAAGGACCCCAAAGCGCTTTACATATCCAGTCATCCACCCATTCACACACACATTCATACATCCATCAAAATAAACTCACTGTACATATATATCTAATCACAAATAAATAAGTATATTACCCCTTTTAAGAAATGGAATAATATGCAAATGCTTATCAGAAATTGAACAAAGTGCAAGTAATTTCAATAACATGTAAGCACAAGGACTCAGGCTACGAATAGGAGTATTAAAATAGACGTGCTTAATCCCGCTTGTACCATAAGCCTACTAGCACAAGTGGAAATACACTAAAAATTACCTCCAGGTATTCAATACTGAGCATTGTAAAATAACTGATTGGCATCAAAACTAAGCAGAAAGCAGCATAAAGTCTGCTTACAATTATCTCTCATAAACTTATTTTCAGCTGCTTTAAACATTTGCAGCTTTTCACATGTTAATGACTTAGTTAATGATCTAACTAGCATAACAGTGCGTTCCAGAGACACCCAACAACTGTACCCACACTCCGCACATCACGTGCCTGATTAGCCACATTTAGCTTACCGCCATCGAGTGGATGCTCAGTGTTTCCGTAAAGCCACCGCTCAGTAAATCTTCCGGTTTCGCTCTGTCCTCTACGACAACAAGTGCAAAACCATACTTTGTGAACAATATCAGTTTAGATGGTATTTTTTAACTCATTAGGGGTTAATTTCGCCAGCATACCGATAACAAAGTTTTAGTCCGCCTGCTCTGTTCGGCTGTAGAAGAAAGAGACTGAAAACTTGGGAGCTGATACTAAGGCGGGACAAGAGCTGCCTAGAGCTTCACCGATTGGCTGACACACGAGGAGTGGAGTAAGACAATAGGCTCTCATCAGAACTCATCAACCCTTGGAGAAACTTAACCCTTGTTTAACCAGAACAAATATATAAATCTCTGTCCCCTTTTTTTGTTTAAATAAATATATTGATCTCGTTTCACTTACATCAAACTAGGACAGTAAGAACAAAAACAATGAACATAAAATGTTTTACTTTTTCTTCTCTTTTGTTTGAAATGATTTTAGGAACTGGGTTACATCTGCTGTACAGTCTGCATGGGAAGAAAACTTATTTTTACAGAGAACCCCCCCCCCCCACTGAGCACACTGCCATGGGAATGTGAAAATCACAGAGAAACCCCCAGATCCCCCCACTGACATGACCGCTGTGGCACCGGGCAAATCACCACCTGCTCCACTCCTGCTAAACAGGTGAAAATAGATGTAGAAGCAACAGGACTCTGTGCCACTTAATCTTTGATTTTATTTATTTTCTGCTGTGTTTTACTTGCATCTATTTGAAAGAGTTAGTGTAAGCACAAACAATTATTTTATTTTATATGCTGATAGGCTGTGTGGCAGGCAGGCAGGCAGGAGTGGTGGACCCAAAATTCAGGACTCTTGGAGATGGGACTTAAACTCAAATAGCAGATTTTATTGCTGGAAAAAACTCCAGATAAATTACCAAAATTACTCACCAAAACAAAACCAAAAATATGAACATAGGTATCACAGACTGAATTGGAATAGCGAAACTAAACAGGACCAGGAGACCAACATACAGCATGTAGAGGACACAACACAACAGAGAACAAAGGAAAACACAGGGCTTATATACACAGGGGAGTAATCAGGGAATGGGAAACAGGAAGGAGACACAGCTGGGTGAAATTAGGGCTAACACGATAGGGGGGAAGTAAAACTGAACACACTGACATCAGACACGAACCTTCAAAGTAAAACAGCAAACAAGAAACAAAAACAAAGACGCACACTTGATATTGAACTAAACCTACAATAATAATAATCAAAACAGCACCACTAAAGAATCAGAACATAAATCCTAACACAGAAAAAACACCAAGACATGAGAAACAGAAAAAGCTGGGTCAAAATGACCAGAACTGTGACAATAGGTTTAAATGTTAAACAAATTTCTTCAAGTCAAAGACTGTTGCATATAATTTAATTTTTGCTTAAAAAATAAAACAATTTTTAAAAAGAGACGTTTTCATTTGATTACATTTTATATGATGGATTATGTAGAAAAAGCAGAATTGGGCTGAAAGGTCTGTTGCTTTATTACCTATTCAGGGTGTGTATCATGTTTTTAAAAAGTAACTAAGGAACTAATTACTTTTGAAAATATGTAATCAGTAAAGTAACGATATTACGTTTTGGGAGAAGTAATCAGTAATTAGTTACTTTTTAAATATTTACTTTTTTCAAGTCAAGTTACTTTTTTCAAGTAACTTGACAAACACTGGTCTGCAAACACGATAAACTGAAAAGTTCTGAATGGATTCTGATAAAAGTGTGTAGGGGTGTAAAATGAGGTCGTGTTAACAGTCCATTAAAATCTGGCTTAGATCCATCGAGGTCAACTTCACAATTTATTGTCCAAAACTGACAAAAAGCCTGGAAAAATGGAAACTATGATTCTGACAAATGTGGTGTGTATTGTCAACATAGTGGAAGTTTTGTATATAGACTTAAAATATCATGTCACATTTGACCATCTTCAAAATCAATAGATTGATCAGAAGCTCAACGTGATAATATTGAGCATTCTAAATATCACTCTGACCTCTTCTACAAGGTCAAATAAGGTCAAACTTTCATACAAAATGTCTTTTATCTTTAAAACTTTACTGCCTCTATTTGTATTGGCAACATTAGGATATGATATTGGTATATGAAAGTTTTAAATATCAAATTGTAGTTTGTGCCCAAATATCAGGTCTCATTTGACCTCTGACCCCACTTTTATGTTTTGTCTCTGCTTTTCTTTCAAACTGCCTCAAAAGGATTCTTGTTTTCTTATGAAATTTTTATCGATTAAGAAGATTTAAAATGTATATTACTGCAGGAATTTGCTGTTGGAATCTTGGACTGCATAAACATGCATATCAATCAGATAAATCTTAATCAGGTGGTCCAGATTGTCTCGGTGTTAATATTGCCGATGTCATGGGCATGAATTCTTGCGTTTATTGTTTGCTCAATGTCTTTTTTTTGGGGGGGGGGGGGGGGTGAAATATGAGAGAACATTATGTCCTTTAACATTTAATAGGTCGGCAGCCTTATGAAATTTCCCCTTGTGGGACTAATAAAGGTATATCAAATCAAATCAAATTTAACATAATGCTGTTTATCTCTTTGATGCTGTTTATCTTTTTGATGTTAACATTATGCTGTTTATCTCTTTGATGTTCTGTTTCTACATTTTTCTCCACGTGTCTGAGCCATAAACCGTATGCAAAAGGTGGATCTAGCCTGCGTGGCATCTCCGGCTGTTTCTTTTTGGTCACCATCATGCTGGTTTGCTCAGCTAGGTGCAACCAAATTTATACCAGAGATGGCAGTGCTAACAATCTCGGTTAGCAAACCTCATCCATAAACTTTATGGGCACAATGCACAGTGTGACAGGCTAACACAATACTAGAATTTCACCAAAATGGAAGCTCAGATTTTTTGGGATAGGTTTTACTACAGAACACATTATTAATCAGATGATTCCATTAAAAATGATTTACGCCAAAGCCTCTAATTTGGTGTAAATCATAATGACTTTATGTTACACACTTACAATTAAAGAGGATTATTATAATTCGTCTTTTTGGAAAGAGCACAGCCTCCCTGTAGTTTCTGATCCATTTACAGTCCGATGGTGAGCTTTAGTAGCTCAGAAATGTATTATATAACACACAGGCTCATTGGAATTTAGACAAGTTAATATATCCAAAGGTCACAGTGTCCTTCAGGTGACTGCTGGCTTCGTATGGGGAACTTGAACAAAACTAAATTGAAAGCAAATCTAGACTGTCATGGCTGGGACAGCAGTCGTGCGGTGGAGTTAAATGAGGACCCAAGATGCAGGAAACGGCTAGATGCAGGTGAGCGTTTATTTACAAAGGGTGAAATATAAACAGAAACAAGGGTGGCGAGGACTGCACAAAGACACGAACCTAAACTGGGAAAAACTAATAAACCTGGAACATGCAACATGGAGAGGAACACGAGATGAGAACAGAGAGACACTGTGAAATACCAACTAAAAAAGAGTAATGCAGACGACGCGACAAGGAACATAGGCAGACACGCACTGTAACTACACACAAGGTTTTACTGTTTTACAACACAAAACTCGGGGACACGAACAGAGAACAGAGGAAAGACACAGGTAGGGATGATAAAACACTAAACACCAAAGCCAACCCTAAAAACAAAATCAGAATTAACACAAAACGCTGGGTCGAAGTAACCCAGAACCATGACATAAGATAAGATATTGTTTTGTCACAGCAGGAACTGGACAGTGCAAAAGTTATGAAGCAAAAATTAGAATACAATAAGAATAAATACAGTACACAACTGTACAGAATAGAATAAAATAAAATACCATATACAGTAGAATAAAATAGATTAAAATATACAATAAGATAAAAATAGAATACAAATGCTATATACAACTGAGTAAAAATACAACAATGCCAGAAAGATTATTGCACATGTGTGGATGTGTTTGATCAGTTAAAGTCTTTGTTGTGGAGTCTGACAGCAGTGGGGAGGAAAGACCTGCGAAATCTCTCCGTCCCACACCGTGGGTGCCGCAGTCTCCCACTGAAGGAGCTGCTCAGTGCTGTCACAGTCTGCTGCATGGGGTGGGAGACGTTGTCCAACAGGGATGACAGCTTAGCCGCCATTCTCCTGTCCCTCACCACCTCCACTGCGTCCAGAGGACATCCTAGAACAGAGCTGGCCCATCTGATCAGCCTGTTCAGTCTCTTCCTGTCCCCAGCAGAGATGCTGCCCCCCAGCAGACCACACCATAATAGATGGGCCCTCCACTCCAAACAACCTGAGTCTCCGCAGCAGGTACAGCCTGCTCTGCCCTTTCCTGTCTGAGTTATGAGTCCAGTCCAGTCTGTTGTTCAGATGAACACCAAGACATAGACTGTAATTCATTATGTTTATAACCTCTAATCACACCAGCAGTTCAGCTATTCACTGTAATGACACCCCAAAGGCATAGCTGCAGGTTGTAAAGAAATATTTAACGAGAAAATCCAGCCAATCAAAGGGAGGAAAAGAAGCTACAGGGACGCCAAGGTTAAAACTTTTACAATTAACAAATGTGAGTGACCTTTTATTTCTTTATATTACGATTCCAAGGATCCAGACGGTCTTTGTACGTGACCAGGATCATATTTCTTTTTGTTTGTTAATCCACTTAACACTGATCTCATTCAAGCATAAAAGGCTAAACTGGTTCATAAAGGGATGAACCAACACATATCAGATAACAGCCATGTTAAACTGTATCTTTAATCAGTTTATTAGTAGCAGTCTATCACAAAAACACATCATTTGTTCACTGGAATGCCAAAGATTCCAGTTTGACAGATGTAAAAGAGTATTTTTGCACCAACAAGGTGAGCTTTTAGCCAAAAACTTGGCATGCACTGGACATCAAACTGTAGAATCAGACCAAAAAAAACTGTCTACAGCAGATGAACTGTATTTAAATGGCATGTCCCTAAGAAATACAACCTGATGCAGGAGATACATCTGGATCTTTAGCTGATCCATCTATTGTTCGAATCCTTATGAGAAGTGGTCTCAGTAGAAGGGTGGCTGACAAGAAGCTATTCTTGTGAAATGCAAAACAGGGAGAAAAGGCAGTTGTATACCAAATTACGCTGTGCTAGAAGAATCAGTGGTCACAGGGTTTATGGAGTTATGAATCCAAATTTGAAATTGGAAGATACAGAGGACGTCAGATGAGTGGTAGAAAAGTGAGTGTCTGAAACGGTACAACATTTCAAACAGTGGTACTGAAAGTGCCGACAAAATTGGTGGAAGTAATGTTCTTAAATTGTACAGTAAAGTACAATTAAAGTACACAAGAGACTTTAAAGGAATTTAAAGGAATGAGGCGTGTCTATCGATTTTTCCACAGTACTGTACTATAACTGATAGCAACAGAATGTTATCTTCCTATATCATGCATAATGAAATTTGCTGGCTATAAAAGAGTTTTGTTATGAAATTAAAGTAATGTAATGCTTTTATAGGTGCATTGACACTGCGGATGGACGCTTTTTGCAGTGCTGATAGGTGGTTGCTGTGCAATATGATAATCTCATAAATACCCTATATTGATAAGAATCTTCAACATCCTAAAATGTACGTGTGTGTTGGTTTCGGTTGTATATTCCTGTTACTGTTTCTGTTGATTAATTTATTAAGAAGACAAAAGTGACAAGATGGACATGGACATAAGCAACATTTCCAGAACCTCCAGAGTTCAGACTTTACAGAAAAGGGTGAAAAGGAAACCCGACTGAAGTCTTGCTTTGTGTTAATATGAGCTGACAGTTTGATGTAGATAAGGTTATAAAAGCACGGCATCTTAATTTTATGACATTAACATCTATTTTATATCCACCAAACTTTCATTGTGCTGAATAAAATCATAGACCAAAGGACACTGTAGAGTGGGCATGCAATAGTAATATAAATGTGATGAATGAGCCAGTGGAAGAAAAAATGATGAAAAGGTAGAGGACCCATGATTAAGCCATGAGGAACCCCACATTTATCACATATCAAGGTCAAGGTCAAGGTAACTCTATTTATACCCATAGGCAAGGTAAATTTACTTTGGGTATAAATAAAGTTACCTTGACCTTGACCTTGATATATGATAAATGTGGGGTTCCTCATGGCTTAATCATGGGTCCTCCTACCTTTTCTTTTTATATTGTATCACGGTTAAGTTTACATACAAATACATACACAACAATAAGTGATATTGATTTATTAACAGCAATTGCTGAATATTAGTACATTGATCGGCCAGATAAAAAGGAGGTGGAACTCATTGCCCAGTCACCTGACTGAGTCGCAGACACACCGGCTCCAAGCTCCCTCATTACCGAAAGTTCACAAATATAATTTGACTCACACTCACTTTCGCAGACCGTTTGTGGAATCAGAAACAGATTTAATTCCAGTGTTTGTTGAGACTAAAACTTAGGATGCATCAGTCAAATTGGATCGCTGCAATTAATCTTGAACAGTTAAGATACTTGGGAGCCTGTAATATTATCTTTTGCTAATATTTCAAGACCTGTGAATAAAACACTGAAGCCTGAAATGGAAAGGCAGCTCAGTCCTTTTCCCATGAAGAAGAGGATGAGGAAGACTCGGGTTAGATGATCGCTGCTGGACTCCTGCTTGGCTGCGAACACTCTGACCTGTTTTCTTCATCGGGATTCAGAAATACCTCAGCTGAACATGTGAACGGAGATGATCGGGACAGTCGGCCCTCAGCTACAATGCAAAATCCCTATCCCACTGCGCTAGAAGAAGAATGCTCTCTTTGTGGAGCTGGAGGGGCTTCAGCAGGATATGTCTGTGGCAGAACTCTCATTAGAGGATCGCGTGACATGAGTACTTACATCATGGACACATACTGATTCAGATGCTGTCAAAACACTCCATGTTCACAGTAAACAGGAACAGTAACAATACAATTCTGCATACGCCTCATTTAACAATTAGTGCTTCACCAGTAAACAACATACTGCCGTGTGAACTTTCATTTTTTTCATGTGAGCTCATGTTAATCTGAGTGTGGACATGACTGACATGATAGATGTCAGCTGGTCAGCAGTCGCAACCTTAGCTCCCATCAAGAGTGTGACCTTCTTCTGACCCATGTTTGTTTATATTGGACTACATGCTGAAATGTCTCTGATTGCAACCTCAGGTCTACTGCCTCTCAGAAATAAATGATGTGTTCACACAAAAACAATTCATAGGCCTTTCCCCACACATAAATTGTTGCTTATTATGGAAGTATGTGTGTTGTGACTGTGTGGACACATTTTAACAAGTGTAAACCAAATCAAGCCTGATTTAGTGAAGACAAACAGGGACGGGAAGACAGGAAGAGTCTGCATTTCTTTTAAATGCATCTCCAAATGCACAATTTACCATTTACAACTTTCATTGGAAGGTTTTTGTATTTTTCTTCATCATTTCATCTTTTACTTTTATTTTTGATAATTGCGGGTCCTATCATACACATCGCAGCAGCAATGTTTTTTTTCTTTCCTTGAGTAAACTGATGCCATTTTGATGCCTTTTTTAGTAATACAGAAAAGGAATTTGTTTTTTTAATAATGATTTCCCTTTATTAAAGGTTGATGTCTACCTATCATTGAATATTTCTTCCCATACCTGTTCTTCCAATACCTGGAAGAAGAATTCATTTTGTGTTATGTTATTTATGTTATTTAGGCTTAAGATTTTAGTGGAAATGAGGCTTATGCGCACGAGTACAATTAAACATCGAGATTCATAAATGAGAAATAAATCTGACAAAAAAAGCATGTCTATGCTTCTTTGTCTTTGTGTGTTCACACAGGCCTTCTGCATGGAGATGACACCTCCCCGGAGGCCCTTGGTTGACCACGATATTTGCTTTTCAGTCTCATCATGTGCCTTTTGCTGCCTGATGGGCTCTCTTGGCATTCCTCTCTGTCCCTCAGCGCTAGTAACTGTCTCTGTGGGAGCTTAAATCACAATACAGTAAAATTATGTTTCATCTTTCGTGGAAAAATTATATAACAGAAAAACTAAGTATCACATAGTTCCAAAGTTTTTTACTTCATGCAAACTCCTGTAATAGTGACTACAGGATCTAGAGAAAGATAATGGTGGATTACATTCTGGTAACTGTAATTGGATCTGTGAAAGGTCACTGACACTGACTGAACTTGTTTGCTATTTTCTGATTGGTTTGTTTGGTTAAAGTTCATGTGATGAGGACTCGGCCAGCACCTCTACAGTAACACATCACGCCTCGGTTGGCTACATTTTTATTTGCTGTTGCCAGCAATAATATCACTTGCCAGCATTATCTCACACAGACACTTAATGGTTAACAGATCAAGCAGGTTGTTAGAATGCACTTTCTTTTGTTTATACAGCCATGTTTAATGTTGCACGATCATTTTTACTTTACAAATGTTCAAAACTTCAGAAGGTAGTCCTCTTTAGAGTGTAACCTGAAGTCTTTCATTAATCTCTGAGGCAACCCCCCCCCCCCCCCCCCCCCCCCCCCCCCCCCCCCCTCCAGCTCTTCCTCCGCCTCCGTCGGCTGCTCCCGCTGCTTTATGGCTCCTTGATCAACTCATCAGGGGTTAATGAATTAACGAGGGTTAAGTGAGGGCTTTTTTATGTCGTTGTGTTGTTTGAGGAATAACACTGTGACTTTTCTGACCTGCTGTCACCTAGCTAATACATCTGAAATCGTAACGAGCAAACCTGTCAGACAGATCTGAGGGACAAATCATTTTGAAGTGACAGGGGCTGCAAAAATCTGGCTTCCTTATTGCTCAACAGTTAATCTGTATAGTCACGAGCCTGCTGGCAGCAGCTGAGCCTCAAAGCTCCTGATCCCAAATCCACTGGTGTCCATGACCGAGACACTAATACCTGTCACAAACCAAAATCTGTTCCTGGACCGCGCTGTTATTTACTCTTCTTCTTCTTCTGCAGTTGCTTTTGTCATTCTTGCATGGAAAGGTAAGTTTGTTGTATAGGTTAATCTGCTCACTTTAGCTTGTACATTCACACGCACACACAAAAAGTTTTTTCCATGACATAATCATTATTATAAGCAACTTATTATGAACACATTTTCATAAGCAATGAACACAAATACATAAGAAAAACATAATCAAAGAAACATGTTTGAAAAAGGTGATGAAGCTGCCAATACTGTGTCCAAATGGACCTCCGGAGCAGGCAGGAACGTGAGATGGAGAGAAGCTATTGCACAAGCAGTCTTCAACAGATTTCCAGATTACAATCAGAAATGTTCAGCATCTCCTTATGCAGTGAGACTGTCTGATCTCGGAAGTGAACCTATAGACTGATGGGTTTAGATTTTATTATTGTCATTTGTATTAGGAAATATTTAACCGTATATGCTTAGAGGTGTATAATCGATTGTGTAGTGATAGGATGTGTGATCTTTAGCAGTCTGCAAAGGCTTGGTGTGCATTCCAGAGTGTTCTGGCATTCACACCTACGTCCTGGGAGTATGGGAGAGGTCGTACCTTGTCTTATTGTTTTATGGTAGGATAAACGTAGCTATGTCAGTTTTAGTCTAAGTGCCTTTTGTTTAGATGAACTGCTGAGCTTCCAGACCAGCAGGTTTAGGGAAGTCTTTATGGGGTCACACTCTGGACCCCCCCCCCACACACACACACAGTATTCTTTGTTCACTTGTATACCTATGTAAGATGTTATATATTAATGACCCTATGCATATTCATGTAGCCACAATATAAGGAGTGCTATGGGGAACCTGGCTGAGAGTCTCTGACGGAGGTCAAGTGGGTGGAACGACACTTGGCTCCAGGTAGGCCTCCTTCATGCATGAGTGACCCAAAGAACTTTGGTGACTTGTGTCTTGCTTTTTACTGTGTAGCAAATTGTCCTTAACGTTCCAGCGAATAGGTTTACGTTACAAACCTATCATAGACAAAGTTCACACTTATGAGGTAAAAGAAAATAAAAATGTAGCCATCTTGGAATGGAATGTGTGTGCGCGAGCTTTAGGCTATACACTGAGGAATAAAATTCTTCAACTTGAAGGATCGTACACCTGCTGTGTCCCTCAGAGATCAGTTTCTGTCACATCATTAAGCATATGACCAACTTCTTACTCATTATCTGACCATGAGTCTTGCTCATAGTTTTACTGGATTATGAATTTAGAGTGATTTTCGTGGTGTGTGTGTTGAATTTGCATGATACAGCCTTGAATTGGAGGTGGCCGTCTGCATCTGAGGTACTACAGATTGTTTGTTTCAAGTTTATATATGAGATCAGACAGAGGAACGAAAAGCCATAAACAGCTTCATCAGTAATTCCTCTACTGTCACATCCACTCACTTTAACTTACTATAACCAGATGATAACACATTTTCTCTTCTCAAAATCAAAGGCAATGACAAGTTTGTTGCACAAAAGTTGCATGAATAGTCAAGACAAAAATATTTTTTTGGTATATATAAAAGTATAAAAAACACATCTGTTAAAGCAACAAGCTACTGAACTCAATGTGAAAAAAAAATCAAATAAGAGCAGTGGTTGTGTTCTCAGAAGTGTTACTTCTTTGTCTGGAAAAAAAAACAACTTTTAAAGATTTTTATTAGGTTAATAAAAAATTGAAAACTCAACAGTCATGATTAGAGAGATAACAAACAGTGTCATCCGTATATAAGCAGACAACATCCATGACTGTATTAAAAAGCATTTATGTTATTATAAATATTATTTTTAATTTCTCTAAAAGAGTCATTCTTGTTTAAAGGAATTATAGATTAGAATTTTAGATGTTCAGTTATAATTTCTGCAAATTTGATTCATTGCAAATGTAATCAATCAAATTTTTATGTCCTTTTTTCATCATAACATCCTCCAGCTTTTTCTATTTGGAGTGTTTACAATAAAACAACAAAAACAAACAAACAAAAAACAAACTGCCAGTTTCTGTCAAGCTTAACATCCCAAATATACTGAATAAATAACAACAACAACAACAACAACAATAATAATAATAATAATAATAATAATAGATTGCATTTTTATAGCAATCCATTTATAAATGACATGTTCTCTTTATTTGTTAGATCACAGATGTCCGGAGAACTGTTTGATAACTTGAATGTGGTTTCTCTGCCAGCATGTCAGTTTCAGATTCTAATAAAATCATTTCATTCACTGACATCAGAGGAAACGCTGCATTTATTCAGTATTTAGTACATAACGTCCTCAGAGCAGAAACATGGAGCAAGTGCAGCAGGTGGTCAGTCATTTAAAACATGTGCTCATAAATGAAATGTTCCTCAAATAGCAACCATAAAGTATGTTAAAACATCTGTTATTTATAATCTAGTGGGAACACTTTATTCCATCATGCTCAACGCGTCCATGTTTTAAATACCTGTGATACTGCTGCAAAGGCCATTACGCCATGGATCCAGCTTCACCTGAGGTTTTTATCTTGCTGTGGTCACATCACATCACCAGTGTTTTACTGCCTCAACCAGAGGAACGTTGCCTTTAAATTCCATCATCAAAGTAGTGGTGCTGATTGGTTTGTTTATCAACTTTCAGGAATCAGGTTTGGATAATCTGTACTGTGAGACCAAGGGCCTGTTCTTCGTACCGCGCTAAGTAAGTTAGCTGGATTAGATTGTTGACGATTTCGCGTGATCTTTGATCGTTCGGTTCCCCGAAGCTCATCCGGGACTTGCTGTCATAGCAACAGAGCCGTAAGCGTAAACCTGCTCGGGAGCAGGCTTACTTTATGTAAACAGGATTAGATCGCGGCCACGCAGGTATGTCCGCTTCATTTATACGAAAGCAACAGCGATATTTTACCACTGTTTCACCATAAATAAATAACATCAATGTAACTAAAGATAATGCAGCACTTGATCCTTTTATTGATGTCACACAGATACATACAGGTCATTTCCTAAAAAAGGGAAATGAACTATTAACATTCTATTACATGTATGTGATTATTACAGATGTAATTCATATTTCAGAGTAGTAATTGTAAATTACTTCGTGTAATCAAGATGAGAGACCACGGCTATAAAAGCGAAGGTGGATTTGGGAAGCCTGTCGCAGCCATGTCCTGTCCGTATACGCGACCAACCCATTGCGGAAGGTGCAAGATTGATAAGGAGAGTCCTCAGAATTCAGCGTATATTGCGGGATAGACAGGATCCTTTAGCTCAGCGCGACAGTGTGCTCATAGAGAGATATCGATATTCCCGTGAGGGTATTATTTACTTAACCAACTTGTTGACGAGGGGGTGCAGGACCACCACCTGTCTTTTTTTCCTCTGCCCTTTTCTTGGTTGCTGTTATGAACAAACTAACAGAGTATTACAGGCCAGTATTACCTTGCCAAGAGACGCAAAGCAATCTAAGAGATAAATATTACCATTCTGTAGAATACTCCTGTATTCCACTTTTACTTGTTCCCATGTTCTTGTGGGTCCTGTTGTGGCTCTAATGTGAAAGGGGATATAATATAACATATTATAATATAATATAATGTAATATAATATTGGATAATATAGTGTGATATGATAAATCTACCCTACCGCCTACTGGTGTTGGCCAGAGGGGCCGATGGCGCGATATGGCAGCCTGGCTACAACCGTAGCTGCCTCCACCAGTGTGTGAATGTGGGAGTGAATGAATAGTGGTATCGTACAGCGCTTTGGGTGTCTTGGAAAGCGCTATATAAACCCACTCCATTATTATTATTATTATTAAATTACCTACGAGTTTGATTTGTCAGCAACTTTCTGCCAGCCCTCTCTCCTTGCTTTTGCAGCCTTTGCAGTGTTCTCTTGCGTTTTAATTAAACTCTGAAACTCCTGAAATCCCTCACTCATGAGTTCTTGCTCTGCTGCCGGAAAATACCGAGCACGCCCCTTCGACATTTTCGCCGACCAATCAGCGGGTTGCCGATCAATGTTTCTACTATCGATGCGTAGCCCCTTTTACGACACCCAGTGATGTCACATTCCTGCGTCCAGCTGTACTAATCGTCAACAGCAGGTGTGTTCGGGGAACCGGATTAGCGAGCTCACGGTTAGCGCGATGGTTTGGTCTTGGATGTGTCATTTGATCTTGGATGTAGTAAGCGACGTACGAAGAACAGGCCCCAAGTGTTCTCAAACACTGAGAGATTAAAGGCCGGGACATCACGGCTATATAAAGAGCCGGCCGTTCTGGCATGTTGTTGTTGTTGTTGTCTTGGACCGAGGTGTAAATACTACTTCTCGTGGTTTCTGTTCCAAACGTAATGTTCCTGATGGAGTGGGTGAGCTGATAAGCAGATTTGCAGTAATAGCTTGCTGCAGAGAAATGGAGGTGGAGTTTAAAGATAGCAGACAGCTTTAGCAGGATTGAACGCGACTTTTCTAAAAGACACGTTGACCTAAACTTTCCATTAAGATCGGATGAACCCACTGTGGAAAACAGAGCTCAGGCCACCGTGTACATCGTTATGTTAACTGGAAACGTGGCTTGGAGCTGCACATGTCAACGTGCTGCTTTTTTTCATCCTGTTATGCAGCGTGGATTATTACAAATCACACTTGATATGCTACAGCAGCAAATAGCAGGTTGAGATGCTACAGCCTGCATGTGAAAGTGAAGACAAAACCCCAATCCCAGTTCCCACCTTGGACATATCCCTCATGCTGCTGGGCAGGATAGCGCTCTGTTTCTTTTGGAGATTGAACTTTAGGTGTGACCTAATGCTAAAAATGACCATGCTTCATTCAGAAGCCTGGAAAAATGCAGGGGCTGTGCCACACAGAAAATTGGGATTGGGCATAAATCTGATAGAAACTTGTTAACACTAGAATATGCGCTTGTTTTGGAACCAGTAAGACAACGGAAATGCGTGAAAGCTGTCAGCAGAGCAGCACCCTGTAAGCAGGGGTAAAAGTCTTCTAATGTCACCTACAGGCACTGACGTTCCCTCCAACACCCAATTTTAGCCTGGATTTGTTCACCTTTGGTCAAACTGATTAAAGGCAGTGGAATTATCTGTAAGCAGCTCCAGTCAGAGATATGTGCATTTATTTGTATCATTTGGCACCATAAGGAAACCTACACGCAGCAGAATTCTCCAGCATTTCCTCTGTCTTATAAGCAGATTTGTGGAGGTTTATGCACTTCCTGTTTTGGTTTGCCCTGATGGCAGCTCTTCACTGTTACAGCAAAGATCCTGTAACCTTACCAAGTTTAGCATCTTAAAAAAAGTCTCAAAAGCAGACGCTGGAACAGGGAAGCCGGGGCGCTGTCCTGTATTTTGGCCAGTACTTTAAAGCAGACCCTACTTTTCCAAAATGCATTCCCAGGAAATAAATAAATAAATAAATATAACAGTGTGGTATTCCGGGTATTATAGCCTGAAGCTCGCACACACACACATACACTCACACACACATACACTCACACACACACACATACACTCACACACACTGGTCGTAAACTGATTAAATCAGTGGGAACATGCTGCTTTTCTCTCCTTAATTACTCAATTCTCTTAATGTGACCGATGTGTTTAGGCTGCCAGGAAAGACCAGATTAGCTAGTGTGTGTGTGTGTGTGTGTATTTGCATGTGTGTGTGTTTCTCTGTGTGTGTGGGTACATCTGTGTGTACTTGTATTACTGCTGTTTTAGTGACTAAAGCGGTTCATTGTGGCGGGCTCACCTCCTTTTAGTGGACAAAAAGAAAGTCTCCGAGTTCTGAGGTGAATGCTGAGTTTAACACAAGCGTAAGATTAGGATAATGTTAGGTTAGGGGTACAGTAATGTCAGGGTAAGGTTAGGGTAAGCAGTGGTTATGGTTTTGCTGAGTCTCCTGGAAATGCATGTAGGTTATTGAAGTGCACTCTGAAGAGATGAGAGACTTTCATGACTGTGGGCATGAAACAAGAACACTGTGTCCTCCTGAACCAACCAATCAGAGCACATCCCATGTAGTTGAATGGGAGGTGTGGAGGAGGGGATTCTGACCCCATGTGAGTCAAAACCCCCTCCTCCTACTCCTCCGCCACCACCACCTCCTCCGCAGGACTCTTACATCACGTGTCTGCGGCAGTATGTCATGAAGATCATGTTATCTTTTCTCTTTTGGTCAGACTTACTCAACCTCTAAAGTTCTCTGTGAGCCACAATCGGACTCATCGGTGAGAGGAATATCTGGATGTCTCTATCACCACAAACTTAAGTACTCCTTAGTTTTTACTCTGACTGAACCAGAAAAGATATTTTATCTCTAACAGCCTCACAGGAGTTTTGAATCCTGAGGTCTTCTGATTCAATGTCCATCAAGTAAAATACTAATGTCAGGCACTCTGTTATCGCATGTTTTTTATGTGTTTAAAGTGTTAAAATTTGTTATTTGTTTCTCATTTGTTGTCAGATTTGCATTCTGTAATATAGAAAACTGATCTAAAGATCTAAACTCTCTTTTTTACCCCCTTTTCTCACCTCTGTCTGCAGCAGCTGTCCAGTCCTGCCCTCTAACCCTGCCAATCCTTTTTCAAGACTGGCAAAGCTGGATGCCTCCTTCCTCCAGTGAAGTTCCTTGGATTTAGAATGGATGGGGTTTTGATATTTATGAGCTGAGTTAGGACATCCAACCCACATTCCTACAGGCTGCAGTCTGACAAAGTGTTTTATTTTCCCTGATATATGCTGCTGTCCAGGTGATGTAAATCCTGTCATCAGATGGTGCACGCTGACGTCCAGTCACCCTCCAGTTTGGTTCTAATGCTGAAAGCGGCATCAATTATGAATATATCGGATATGACTGCCTTTGACTCCAATTCTAAAATCCTGTGTAACTCTCCGGGAAAACAAAAAATCTATAATTTTTTCTGTTTCTTAAAATCTGTGTGCTGGGTGTCATTTTGGAAATCTGTGCTTCATGTCATGACAACTTTTCTGTAAGATGGCAAGACTTCAGTTTGAGGTAGCCAGATATAATTCCAAACTCTGAAAATCAGCATGGCTGTAAATGTAAAAACATCAATGATATCAGTGGGTCACACCTCACTGCCTCCTCTGTGCTTTGTATTAGTATGTGTTTTTTCAAACACGTTTCAAGTTTTTTCAAAAAGGTCTCAAAGACTTTAGAGTCAAACCTGTTACAGATCGTCAACTTTTCTTTATTATCAGGTGTGTTTCCAGAATCACTAAAAACTGCTGTAATCAAACCTATACTGAAAAAGGACAATCTTGACAAGACACAAATGAACAACTACAGGCCGATCTCAAATCTCCCATTTTTAAGTAAGATCATTGAAAAAGCAGTTTCTCAACAGCTCAGTTACTTCTTAAAACAGAATAACTGCTACGATGCCTTCCAGTCAGGTTTTAGACAGAACCACAGCACTGAAACCGCTCTGACCAAAGTGTTTAATGACATATGTCTGAATACAGACAGTGGAAAAATGTCAGTCCTAGTTTTACTGGATCTCAGTGCAGCATTTGATACAGTTGACCACAACATATTACTCAAACGACTGGAGAACTGGACAGGTCTTTCAGGAACTGTACTAAACTGGTTCAAAACATACTTAGAAAACAGGAAATACTTTGTATCAAAAGGTAACTTCACATCTGAGCAGACAAGTATCACATGTGGAGTTCCCCAAGGTTTCATCTTGGGACCCCTTCTGTTTAACATTTACATGCTCCCACTGGCACAGATTATAAAGAACAACAAAATAAACTATCACAGCTATGCAGATGACACACAACTATATATCACAATATCACCAGGAGACCGAGGCCCTGTACAGGCTCTTGGTAAATGCATTGAGGAAATCAATGACTGGTTGTGCCACAATTTTCTCCAGCTAAAGAAAAACAAAACTGAGGTAATAGTCTTTGGCGCCAAAGAAAAACGATTACAGGTCACCAGAGAACTTCAATCTATACATCTAAAAACCACAAACCAGGCGAGAAATTTGGGTGTAGTGATGGATGCAGACCTAAACTTAGAAAAACACATTAAGACAATAACAAAGTCAGCTTACTATCACCTCAAGAATATTTCAAGGATGAAAGATCTGATGTCTCAACAGGACCTGGAAAAACTAGTCCATGCATTCATCTTTAGTAGGCTTGATTACTGTAACAGCATCTTTACAGGTCTACCTAAAAAATCAGTCAGACAACTACAGCTCATTCAGAACTCTGCTGCTCGAGTCCTCACTAAGACCAAAAAAGTGGACCACATCAGTCCAGCTCTGAGGTCCTTACACTGGCTGGCTGTCCGTCAGAGGATAGACTTTAAAGTTCTGATGCTGGCCTATAAAGCTCTGAATGGTTTAGGACCAAAATACATCAGTGACCTCCTGACCCAGTATGAACCTTCCAGATCCCTCAGGTCATCTGGATCCGGTCTTTTATCAGTTCCCAGAGTCAGAACCAGACACGGAGAAGCTGCATTCAGCTTTTATGCTCCTTATATCTGGAACAAACTCCCAGAAAGCCTCAGATCAGCTGAAACACTCAGTTTATTTAAATCCAGGTTGAAGACTCACCTGTTCTCAGCTGCATTTGAATAAAGCACCAAATCCACACTTTAAGCTTAAATTTCAAAACTTACATTTAACTACTGATTTTATCTGTTTTGATTTTATATACTGTTGTTTGTTTGTTTGTTTGTTTGTTTGTTAATTAGTTAGTTAGTTTGTTTGCTTGTTTTAATCAATTTTAAATCATGCTTTTTATTTATTTTTGTTTCTAATGTCTCTGTAAAGCACTTTGAATCACCTTGTTGTTGAATTGTGCTATACAAATAAACTTGCCTTGCCTTAGTACGTGTGCCATTTTAATAACTCAGTGTATCAGATGAGGTGTGTGACTTCTTGAACAGGCTTATAATCTTAGAGTCTTGTGACCTGATAGTAAAAGTAATTAAAAGGGAAGTGAAAGCTGTGATAAAAAGTACCGGGAATGCCAAGAGGGTAGATGGCTGTGGGAAAGGGAAGTAACTAAATGGAAATAACAGTTTTATATCATATGTTGCTTTATCTGACAAACCTGACACTCAACAATCCAGAGACAAACAGAGGAACTTCAACAGGCCCCTTTATGTCACATTAGGATGTCAGTCTTTGAGTTTACAATCATCAAAGTAAGTATGGAAACAGATTTGGGTGCATGGTATTGTATTGATTTTATTTTCCCATAGACTAACACAGGAACCATCACCTGTTGGTTTGACGACTTTCACTGTGAAGCCTTAATTGCCTTAACCTTTAAACCACATGTCACAAATTAGAGATAGATACGATTTAAAAACACAAAACATTGCACTCTCATATAGTTCTGGCTCAATCACATGCTGCTTTGCTCTAGTTCTGACCATATGACACCATAACGCTCTCAGCCGTGGCCTCACGTGAGACTAACACATGTCGGAGCTTTTTCCTCTTTATCACCGGCCAATCTAAAAACTCCAGCGACAGCTACTTTTGAGATTTAGGAGCGATTTGTCATCCAGCCTTGATTTTCTTTCTGACAGAACAGGACGTTCATTCCAGCGTTCAGCAGGGGTTAGGACATTTGGGGAATGGTGAAATAAATGAAATAGTTACAGCAGAAATGATCAGTCACACACAGTCTTCGGTTTGGACCCAGGAGGCCACCTTACTGCTAATTCGTGTTATCCACTTTATTGAGTCATTGACCAACTAGGAAACACTACTTAGTCTCCTAACATAACACAACATAACTCTCGTGTTCATCCCTCTACCTAACCATAACCCTGTGCTATCAGAAAATAGTCCTCCAAGGTCAGTGTTATCAGGGCGGTTTAGCTGGTGCATGTCAAAAAATATTTTTACCGAAGAAATTTTTTTAGGGTTTGGCTTATTTGTCATAAATATAGTCATAGATCTCACAGAGTAAAGATTGCTAGGACCATTAGGGATGACTCGGTGATGCTATAATGTGCTTCTGTGAGTGCAATGCATACTTGAATGCTCACACTGCATAAATTGAATCACATTTACAGAAAAAAATAGCTGAAGACAAATAAAAAATAAATAGAAATTATCATATTTTTCCTGGGTTTGTTGCTCATTCTGAAGAAGTTACAGGTGTATCTATTTTCCTTTCATATTTCAGCTATGTACAGAAAAAGGCGTAACCCAATGCAAGATGCTGGAGCCAGGAATAAAACTCAGATATGTCTTTAATTCAAGGAAATCTGAAGAATTTCCAAACCAACAAGCAAAACAGGGAATACCGAACCAGAGAGCTCAAGGTAGACTTGGAAATGGGAATGCAGAGGCTGGGAATACGCAACAGCAGACAGACATCTCCTACACCGAACAGACAAAAGGACTTTACACACCGGATGTGCAATTTGCTGCAATAATTTATTTTCAGATCACATTTTTGCATGCGAATAAACAAATCTGACCACTCAGACCACTGCAGCTGGCAAAGAGTGCACTTGTAGCTCAAAAACCTGCACTGACATGGAAATATAAAGTAATCCTATTTTACCTCAGGCACACAGTAAGACACTGCTTCAGGTCAATCAGCTGTCAGAAATGATTTGTTCAAACTGCCTGAAAAATCGTGATACAGCTTCAACTGGATCACACCATGAAATTTACCCTGCTGCTGCCTTCTTCTGATAATTTGGCATTGTTTTTATATCTGGTGTGCAATTAAAAAAACACCTGATAACAAGGTGAGAAGTAACAGGTGTGATGCACGATTAGGCAAAACGGAATAACAACATGAATAACACAGAGAACAACAGTTAACAAAATAAAACAAGGCACAACTGAACGGGGAACGAGGGAGAAAAAATGCAAAGATAAGACTGGAGGAAGAGAATGGGAACACTTGATAAACCTAAGGATCTCTGGACATGAAATCAAATAACACCATTCAGAACTCAAACAAGGCGTCATGCAAAAAAAAAGCAATACATGTAAGCACTAATAAATAACAGAAAGCTAAACTAAAGCAAAACGTTCTCTGGCTCCAAAACCAGACGATCATGACATTTTTAAGTTTTAATACTCTGAGTGATAGATCGATGTTCAGCCAGAACTCACCAGGAAATAGCTGTGAACAAGATTACATGATATTTATTAGGTTAGTTCTCCATCATTAACACCGAGTTTCTCTGCATGTTTTATTGTCTGAGCTGTTGTCGGATGAGCCTGGAAAACGCTTCTGGCTCCTCCTCCCTGAAACATAGACTGTCAGGTTTCGGTTATTTGGAGGTCAACTGAATTATTGGCATTTTATTTGGATGCAAGATAACCAACGAGTAAAAAAGAGGAATGCATGCCTTTGTCTTTAAATAAAGCTAGAGCTTGACAAACTACAATTTAGAGATACATGATTCTACAGGACTTGTTTTAATTAGCTTCCTTTGGTCTGGGCTGTGGCTGGGACATTTTCATTGTGACTCACTGACATTTATTGCAGTCATAAATAAAGTTTTTTAACTGCATAGGAAATTAAAAGCAACAGAGAATTGTGCGCCTGTTGTTCTCCGAAGGTCTCGGGTTAAATAATGCATGTAATGGTTCTTTTTAATATTAAACTCTAGATGCAGCTTGGCTTTCATTATGACTGAGCCATGTGGGCCATAAAGTCAGTTTTACAGGGAAGTAAACTGTCTCCGTTTTCTAGGAACAAACAGATGAAGCACTTCTCCCCAATGTGAAGTTGGCCTTTCTTTTTTCACCATCATTCATGCCAAAACCTCCCGAGACCCAGGAATTGTTAATCAAATATACATGCAAGTGCTGCTGTTTGGCACCCAATACAAGATAGATGCATTTTGTTGGATTGTTTGATTTTTATAATCGTTTTGCACAGACCACTAACCCAAAGGGATAGCAGTGAGCAGTTAATGTTGTAAAGTGAATGAGTTGACCACAAACAGATGTGAAAGGACTACAGAGACACTCGAAACAGCTGTACAAAGAAACAAGGCAACCAAAAACTCTTGCAGACTTTGAACACTTTGTAGAGGATCGTGCTTCTTTGTGGGAGGAGCCATATGAAGAACCAGGATCACTACACATCACTGAGCCTTCCAGCAAAGGAACGAAACCCCTCAGCTGTCTGCGGCGTTTTCACATGGAGCAACCACGTGTCATAAAAAATGGAAGGAGCTTGGAAGAGTGACAGACTGCACTTCCTGTTACAGACATTTAAGATTGGCTCATAAAATGCATTAATCTCCATGGTCTCCTATGTTAAAATACCCTGTTTCAACTCTGAATTTAGCATGTTTACAACCTGGTACCAAACAGCTTTTTGGGTTTCTGTGGATAGTTTTCCTTACTTCATCACAGCTGTATAGGTGGTCAGGGTGAATGGCTTCTTCTTCTTAAATATCCCCTGTAATTTTTTTTATTACTCCTTAAAATTGGATCCATGGCCTCTTTGATTGAAAGATTGGCTTCCCGTTAAGTATCGCATTCAATTCAGAATTCTGCTGCTCACCTTCCGAATCATTAACAATATAGCGCCAAGCTCCCTCATTGAGCTACTTAGATTATACACCCCTACTAGAGCATTAAAATCATCTTCCCAGTCACTCTTGGTACTGCTGAGATCCTGGCTGATTGAGGCTCTCTTTATTACAACAGTTTACCTCTAATTGGGGTCTTTCCCTACCAAATTATATAATGTACTACTGGTCTTCGCATATTCATAAGCTGACCTACTGGCTAAATTCACCTATCCTGATTTGGTGTAAACTTGAAATTCAATCAATTTCTCCATATTTTTCACCTGCCTCCCTTATCTACTCATCACTGCCTATTGACTATGTGCACGTTAGCATATGCTACTTCCGGTGCGGAAACTCCTGTGGGGAGCTTTGTTTCCGGTGTCCTATTCGCGCCTGGTTTACGGTCCAAAACAAGTTAAGCAAATAATGAATCAAGTGGCGATTTACATTTCTATAGATGTCTCGGGCATTTACCCAATATATCTGTAAATGATGTTCATCGACTTGTCGATATTTTTTCCCTGCGCCTCAGAGCAAAAGAGAAAAGGGATTCAAATGTTATATTTCTCAGCTGTCCCTCGTTTATCGCGGGTGTTATGTTCTAAAAATAACCAGCGACAGGTGAAATCAAATAGTCAATTTCATTTTTTGACGGTGCAAAACGTCTCGTCGACATCGTCGACATACAGTACTGCACTTCAGAGTCACACTGCCAGTGTTGCCAACTCCTCAGTAAGGAAAATCGCTATTGGCTGTCCTAAAAGTCGCTAATTGATGTCATCGCCTAATTTGCTTAATTGGTCATGCTAATGTAATTGTAACCTAGGTTGTTGGAGAGAGAAATAATCAATCAATCAATCAATCAATCAATCAATCAATCAATCAATCAATCAATCAATCAATCAATCAATCAAGGCTTTATTCGCCACGTGCAGGTTGCCCTGCAGTGAAATAGTAATTTGCACCAGAGGTACACTTCAACTGTGAGAGACAGAATGTGAAAAAAAAATCCATGAATCCACATGGTAGGATTTGTAAAGAATTTATTCGTAAATCAGGGTGGAAAATAAGTATTTGGTCACCTCAAACATGGAAAATCTCTGGCTCTCACAGACCTGTAACGTCTTCTGTAAGAAGCTTTTCTGTCCCCCACTCGTTACCTGTATGAATGGCACCTGTTTGAACTCATCATCTGTATAAAAGACACCTGTCCACAGCCTCAAACAGTCAGACTCCAAACTCCGCCATGGCCAAGACCAAAGAGCTTTCGAAGGACACCAGGAAAAGTATTGTAGACCTGCACCAGACTGGGAAGAGTGAATCTACAATAGGCAAGCAGCTTGGTGTGAAAAAATCAACTGTGGGAGCAATCATCAGAAAATGGAAGACATACAAGACCACTGATAATCTCCCTCAATCTGGGGCTCCACGCAAGATCTCATCCCGTGGGGTCAAAATGATCATGAGAACGGTGAGCAAAGATCCCAGAACCACACGGGGGGACCTGGTGAATGACCTGCAGAGAGCTGGGACCAAAGTAACAAAGGTCACCATCAGTAACACACTACAACGGCAGGGAATCAAATCCCGCAGTGCCAGACGTGTTCCGCTGCTGAAGCCAGTGCATGTCCAGGCCCGTCTGAAGTTTGCCAGAGAGCACATGGATGATACAGCAGAGGATTGGGAGAATGTCATGTGGTCAGATGAAACCAAAGTAGAACTTTTTGGTATAAACTCAACTCGTCGTGTTTGGAGGAAGAAGAATACGGAGTTGCATCCCAAGAACACCATACCTACTGTGAAGCATGGGGGTGGAAACATCATGCTATGGGGCTGTTTTTCTGCCAAGGGGACAGGACGACTGATCTGTGTTAAGGACAGAATGAATGGGGCCATGTATCGTGAGATTTTGAGCCAAAACCTCCTTCCATCAGTGAGAACGTTGAAGATGAAACGAGGCTGGGTCTTCCAACATGACAATGATCTAAAACACACCGCCCGGGCAACAAAGGAGTGGCTCCGTAAGAAGCATTTGAAAGTCCTGGAGTGGCCTAGCCAGTCTCCAGACCTCAACCCCATAGAAAATCTGTGGCGGGAGTTGAAAGTCCGTGTTGCTCGGCGACAGCCCCAAAACATCACTGCTCTCGAGAAGATCTGCATGGAGGAATGGGCCAAAATACCAGCTACTGTGTGTGCAAACCTGGTAAAGACCTATAGTAAACGTTTGACCTCTGTTATTGCCAACAAAGGTTATGTTACAAAGTATTGAGTTGTATTTTTGTTATTGACCAAATACTTATTTTCCACCCTGATTTACGAATAAATTCTTTACAAATCCTACCATGTGGATTCATGGATTTTTTTTTTCACATTCTGTCTCTCACAGTTGAAGTGTACCTCTGGTGAAAATTATGGAGGAACTTGCACAATTGGTGGCTGACTAAATACTTTTTTGCCCCACTGTGTGTGTGTGTCCATAGTTCAGCTGAGACAGTGTCCTTTGCCCTGCCAGGCTAAGTAAACAGTCTTCCAGCCAACCCAGGTGCCCTTGCATGGAATGGGAAGGAACAGACTGAACACAGTCGTTATCAGGGTGTTTTTATTCGGCTCCAGCCTTGCGACCGCAGCTGGCGCCGAAAGGGTATCCGCATGAAGTGATGGTGCTTTTTACTTTAGTGCGAACAACTCATATGAATTTCAAAGCAGTTCTAACAGTCCAACACTCTCAATCTCCCGTTGGAGAGCCGTGAGCTTCGCCATGATGTTATCAAACTTGCGCTCTGTGATGTTGTCATTCTTGTGCTCAAAGAGCCGATTCTGAGAACTCACGACCACAGTGAGCCTCCCCAAGATGTCATCCAATTTGCGCTCAGAGATGTTATTCCGAGCGAACCCTTCCAAGATGTAATCCAGTCTGCACTCAGATCTTATTCTGAGTATTCACGGCAGCCATAAGCCTCTCCAAGATCTTATCCGTGCTGCACTCAATGAGCCCATTTTGAGAAACTCACGCCTCTTCCCATCGTTTCAATCCCAGCGGGCAGCCTTGTGGGGGTTTGAACAGCCGGTTCCGCTTTCTTAATTCTTCGATAAGTCAGGGCCAAGCCAGCTCCGATCAGCAAGGACCCTGTTATCATGGTTCCGAATAGGTCGATATCTTTAGCACTCAGGCTCACCCAAGCCCAAACTTCTCGTTGAGAAAGGGGTGTCAATTGCATTTAGGGACCAGTTGATTAAATCCATAATTCCTCTTTTAGGTTTTAGAGAACAGACTGTGAGAGAATGTTCCAGGGAAAAGTAATACAAAAAAACACGAGACTAGACAAGGACATAAGAGGCTACACAGGGAAGCTAAGGGAGAGGAGGAGAGGAGAAAAGTGCGACCGCCTTCATCAAGAGCAAGAGCAGAATATTGTGGAAGAGACGTAAAGTCAGTATAAAACGTCCTAAATGCATTTAGAATATATTTAGAATTACGAATGAAATTCCTTTTTAGCAATTATTGTTTTTTAATGTCACAATTCCAACCCTGCTCCTTTATCCGGGCTTGGATCAGCAAAAGTGACCCGAAATTGGCACTCTGGTGGAGTTACTTTGTGTGTGTGAGTGTGTGTGTGTTTATATAAATTGTTTTAAACCTTGTGATCCACAAAACAACATAACAGTAAAAGAAGAACTGATTGCGTTACAGTCAGTGTGGGAGCAGCGGCTTCGCTCATGCGTGATTCATTTGCAGTTCGGACGCATAGTTGAACATCTCCTGCCCTGTTAGCAGCTGGGGGAGGACTATCCTCTGCCTGTGAGTGCTTTGGCACGGGCGAGGTGCCCACCGCAGCACCGCTGCTTGTTAACAGTAAGAGCGATACGCGCTTTCACGTCAAAAGGCACACTGATGCATTGCCTGTGGGAATGCTCAGAAATCCAAAAGTTTTGGAAAGAAGTTTTAGATGTAATTGCGCATATTACAAGTGTCAAGCTGAATCTATGTCCTAAACTATGCATCCTAGGAATTTTCCCCGCTGAAATCCAGCTGAGCAAAGTTAACCAAAAAACCACAATCTTCTATATAGCATAGCCAAATCATGGAGATCCATTAGTAGACCACACTTGAGAACTTGGTTGTCGACACTGTCAAAATCCCTCGCTTTGGAGAAACTTACGTCTATGATAAAGGGTAAACATGCTTCCTTTAAAAAAAAAAATGTGGGGAAATTTTTTGTTATTTTTGGAAAGTGAGGAGATGATCGATAGTGAACAGAAGTGACTATATCCATTTAACCTGTATGGGAAAAGTAGTGTTGTAGCTGTTAAAGAGAACATGGGGGGCCTGCAAGTGCTGGACTGTTCAATAGAAGGACAGGAGAAGAGATGTGAAATTAAATGGACTGGAACTGAAGAGGACACAGCTTATCGTTGCAACCGTTCGGTCGGATGATTTTACTTATCTAAAAGTCCGTCTTAATTTTTTTTTCTCCCATGTCCCCTGCGGGGCTCCGTATGAATTTGATGTGGCATGAAAGAGGCATAAAAACCATGAGAGCCCTTTACAGAGATGATGTCTTTCTTAGTTTCTCAGAGCTATACTCAAAATTTAGCCTACCTTTCTTCTCACTTGTTTCTCTGTTTGCAAATTAGACACTGTGTCTCATCACTGTTTCCAAATTTCCCAATTCTCCTTGCTGACACAACGGTTGTTGGGCCTAATCAAAAATCAAATTTTGGAGTGATTTCTTTTCTGTACTTTCAGGAGGTTTTGGAATTCAGATCCGAGAAGACCCTCTAATTGCCATATTTGGAGTTCCAGGGACCCGTCTTAATATAACTCCCCAGGTATCGGTGCGTTGGTGGTTCTTTGTATCTGGGGGTGGGCGTCCGGGTACACACCGGCTCACTCCTTGGCGGCCGCTTATTGGGGCTCGCTCGGGCCACTTTGGAGGTGGGGTGCCCCCGGCCTCTCGGCCTGGGGCTCGGTCACTCAGGCACAGCTGGCTGCCGGCGGAGCTCACGGGCGCGTCACTGCAACTCCCCCTGGCTTCTGCTCCGCGGCTGCTGAATGAGCCCTCATCTGGGACTCTCCTTAGCTCTTACTGGGACAGTGGCGCGGCTGCCCCTCTGTGGGTCTTCCTTGGTCTCTTGTGTTCTGGGGGCCTCTGGATGTCTGGAGTTTTGATCTCCTCCATACCTGCTTGATACCATAGAGGACAGGGCTGTGGCTCCCCACACTCTCTAGCAGATCATTACATGGAGAAACCTTTGGAATGCAAGCATGCTGATCCACACAGGTATGCACACAGGTGTACACATGGGTATTCACAGATGCGGACTACAGCTTTCTTGGCTGCTGCCTCAAAGCACACTGTGCGCTGTCTATCTTGCGTGCTGCACAATATCGTTTATTATTTAGTAACTATTGATATCTATGACTAGCTAGTTTATTGTGATGGTGCTTTTTTTTTATTATTATGTTGCTCTTTGTTGTTTGCTGTCTCCCCTGTTTTTTTTGTTTTTCTTTCTCTCCATACAGGTGACCCAGGAGTTTTTTTTTTTTTTTTTTTTTTTTTTTTAGAGAAGGAAGAAAAAAAAAAAGCGAAAAAAAAAAAAATATATATAACTCCCCAGCAAACTGAGATCTTGGCTTTTTGTTCTCTTCTTGCTAGACGCTGTATTTTACTTCTGCATTGCAATTGTTTTTTTTATTTTTTTTTTTTTTTTGCCTGTCCCGTTTGGCTCTTTTGCCATCAGAATTGTTGTCTAAAGGCAAAGAAAGATGCCCAACGGATTTACTTTACCAAATTGACCATCCCAGCCTTGCCATAATGGTCCATTTGATTCACCTTTTATTGTTTATTTTATTTTCACTTACTGAATACGGGACAGACTTGACTGGGGGAAAGAAGGGGAGAAAGAAAGAGGGAAAGAGAAACAGCTGAGAAGAGGGACGGGGGAGAAGGGCAAAAGACAAAAACCAACAGAATGAGCAGAGAAAAAAAATAAGAAAAAAAATGCATATATCAATCACCTGGATCACCTGCTGAGAAAGAAAAAAGAAAACAAGCAGAAGAGAACAAGAGTAATAGAATAAACAACATCACAATGATATATGGGAATATGACAGTAAATACTAAATATTAAACATTATTGTGCAGCACATAAGATCAACAGAACACAGTGTGCTTTGAGGTAGGAGCCAAAAAGGGTGTAGTTTGTGGGTGTGATCACCTGTGTGTACACCTGTGAGCATGGACGCGCTTGTTTTTTGTTTTTTAAAAGGTTCCTTCATGTAATGATCTGCTAGAGGGTGTGGGGGGGCCACAGCCCCGTCCTCCAGGGCATGAAGCAGGTATGGAGGAGATCAAAACTCCAGACATCCAGAGGCCCCCAGAACACAAGAGACCAAGGAAGACCAACAGAGGGGCAGCCGCGCCACTGTCCCAGAAAGAGCTGAGGAGAGTCCCAGATGAGGGCTCACTCAGCAGCCGCGGAGCAGAAGTCAGGGGGAGTTGCAGTGACGCGCCCGTGAGCTCCGCCGGCAGCCAGCCGTGCCTGAGTGACCGAGCCCCAGGCCGAGAGGCCGGGGGCACCCCACCTCCGAAGTGGCCCGAGCGAGCCCCAGGCTCCAGGCCCCGATAAGCAATTGCATTGCAATTGTTTAATACTGTCCGGACATTCTTGAGGGTGGAGAAGATCTCACTCACAGTGAAAGTTAGTTCTGCAAAATTTATCCACAAGTGGAGACCCTTTGTGGAATATCTCAAATCTTTTCCTTAGTATTTAGAACAATTCAACTTACCCACCTGCGACTAGATTGAAAAGAATATGAAATTTACTCTTTTGTAAGGTAGGCATAGGATTTAAGCCCCCCCCTTCTATTCTTTTATTTTATTTTTTATTTTTTAATTTATTTATTAATTTTAATTTTATTTTGTTTTTTATTCATTTTTATTTATTTATTTAACATTTTTTCTAGTTTACTCACGTTTTCTTCTTCTTTTTTTCCTCAATTTTCTGTTCTTATGTTGGTATGATGTTTTTTGTATTTTAATTTGTTTTTTGTTTAACAAGAAAAAGTTAAAATGATTGGGAAAGAAATGTTTGAGAAAATATGTAAGATGCATACAATACAATGTATATAAGTTTGTATAATCTCTTGATAAGCAAATAAAAAAAAAAAGAAATCTCAGGGATTACGTGTGTAGTTAAACTTCTTTTCATTCACAGAAAAAGCCATTTGACTCGGTCCGCCCACTTAAGATCAAAGCTGTGTGTGGCTCATGATGTGAAATGAGTTTGATCTCCCTGGTCTACAGAAACTGCTTACCTCTGCATTGTTTGAACTTCGTGGTTTGGGTGCTGACTTCACCAGACTCTGCTAAACAAATAAATATAATCTTCAAAGCTTTTTTTGTAGTTGCTGTGTCAGTTTATCTATGTGGTTACGCCCAGTTTGCAAACAGAGGACCAGAACAAGCTGAATGATATAGATTATCTGCCGGTTTGTTAGCTGAGGGGGGGTGTAGAGGCAGTTTCAGCTCATTAAGGAAAATGTTTCGGAGAACATGAGAATAAAGCAGATCGCAGGTTAAATATTGGAGGAAGAGCCTGGGTGTTTATTCCTGGTAGGTGTTTGAGATCTCATTGTCTGCTGTTTAGTACGTTTTACAGGAGATTTCCATCTCATGCATCCGTTCTCTGACTTGTATCCCCATGTGATGTCTGTGTTGTGTGTGTACGGTCGGGCGGGTTCATTCCACTGCAGGACAACCTGCCACTGCATGTAGCGAATAAAATTTGAACTTGAACTCATTCTTTACAGTTACTTTTGCCTGCAGGTTATTTTAACGTGTGTTTACACCACCTCTGGTCCTGCCTCATTCCCTTTAGTGTGTTTAGGTGTTCGTTCTCTTGGCAGCGCTCCATTATTTACGGCAGCCGAAAATGTGACACAGATTTCCAGGACACGGTGTTCTGGGAGAATTGAACCCCTATGCTTGTGCGCCTGCGTGGGTGAAGCGCCAACCCAAACAAATGCGTGGAAGGGAGGATTACTGGGACTGGACACCTGTTGTTGGACAAGTTCAGACACAGTGTCAGAAAAGCAGTGCCGAAAAATTACAGACGGTGAGATGCTACATCTGCAGAGAATGCTTTAAGAAAGTGTAACTCCGGAGAGGGCAGTTAGTGTGAAAACTGACGTTGCAGATAATTAAACACAGATATCAGAGCTCAGCCTGCAGCATCAGCCTTGTTGCACTTTGTCATTAGTCTTTGTAGAGTAAAGCCTTCTTTAGGGCACGTTTTACTGAGCTGCTGTGATCTATCAGGAAGTGTCATACCTTTCCAGCTCAGCATATCATTGCATGTGTCGTGAAATAAAAATAAACTGAAGCTGACACATAACTGCACGCAGCGCAAAGAAACAGTGCAGAATTTCTTTTGAACTGTGCTTTAATTAGAGGACAGGACACACCTGATGTGAGGGGCCCACATTTACTCTGTTAGATATTTATACCTGTAGTATCCAGTTCGCTAATAATGGTTAACCACTCCACCTATCAGGACAGTCAGTAACACACCACTCATTAATTATCATGAGTTATTAATAATTTCTGTCTCCCTCCCCTCACCCCCAACAACCCCCTGGTTCTGCCAGGACTTTCTTCCTGTTAGAAGAAAGTTTTTCCCTCCCACTGTTACCAACCGCTTGCTCAAAGGTTGTTGGGATTTTCTCTGTATTTTTAGGGTCTTTACCAGTGTTGGGTAAGTTACTTTAAAAAAGTAATTAATTACTAATTACTTAGTCAATATTGTATTTAAAATACTTATCTAATTACTGTGTCAGAAAAGTAACTTAATTACTAAATAAGTAATTTAACTAAATACTTCTTAAAATCCCTATAAACCTTGAGTGGGCAAACAATAGAAATTAAACTCTTTAGATAATAATTTTTTTTTTTTTAAAGACAGAGACTCTACAGTACGCAGCAGTAGCATCTCTTCCACAACGTAGCTTGCAATCGTTTTTTTAAGCTCACCTTCAGACGCTTTCTGTGCTGCTGAAGTAAAATCAGGCTTTGCCTGCTTAGCAGGAGTTGCCGCGGTGTTATCCATGGATGATGAACAAGGCCGAGTCCGACATCTTCTGCTTTAGAATACGACTGTGCAGCAAACTGGTGCAAAATGACGCACAGCTGCACTACAGCGATGTTAAAGTGTTTACTTCTACGTTTAGAAGATAAATTATTGAAATTAAATAATGATATTCAGCGAGTTTAATTGTAAGTCACTGTAATTAAAATACCTAAAAATGAACAGTAATTAGTTACTCTACTTTTTCAGTGGAAAAGTAATTTAAAAGTAACAGTCTTTATCTTAAAATATAAATGCCTTGAAGTGACTGTTGTTGTGACTTGGACTTTCCCAGTTGTTCTCACAACCCCCCTGTGCGTTCACTTTGTTTGCACCTTTGGGATCAGTAACAGGAGTTTGCATGTTCTCCCCGTGTTTGCGTGGGTTCTCTCCGGGTACTCCGGCTTCCTCCCACCATCCAAAGACATGCAGCTTGTGGGGATAGGTTAATTGGATAATCCAAATTGCCACTAGGTGTGAATGTGCGAGTGAATGTGAGTGTGAATGGTTGTCTGTCCCTGTGTGTTAGCCCTGCGACAGACTGGCGACCTGTCCAGGGTGTACCCCGCCTCTCGCCCTATGACAGCTGGGATAGGCTCCAGCGCCCCCCGCGACCCTGAAAAGGATAAGCGGAAGCGAATGGATGGATGGATGGATGGATCAGTAACACTGAGTGCCCACTAGTGATGGGATTTCCGGCTCTGTCCGGCTCTCTGATGTATCTGGATTTTCCTATAAAGCTCTTTGCACCTGTTTATTTTCGTTCTTTTAAATGTTAGTAAAAGTAGCAGTAGTTAAATGCATAAATGTTTTAGTCTCTTATGTTGTGCTTATCTGAATGCATCCTATACAGAAAACATGCATTTCCCATCAGGTCATGGCCACAATCCCAGTACATCCGTATGATAACCAGAGCTTGCTGTAGCATTCCTAACTTACCCACTTAACTCAGACACCCTCCACAGCTGCGAAGCTGACTCCTCAGAGTTATAGTAAACCAGAGTAGGTGGGTGTGGAGGCGCAGAGTTGGAAGTGGGCTAAAGGTGACGAGGTTTTTCCAGTCAGGACATCTCAGCTCTGATCTCCCTGACTGACGATCGCAGACATGTCAAAACATGTCATTTTAGTCCAAGACATTTAATGTTCTTCGTTTTTCTTCCACCTTATTTATTCCTGCCCTTTATGTTGCACTATTGAACGATTTAATTATTTATAATTTTATAATTATTATATAATTATAATTAATTATGTAAAGTTCATTATTTTGGAGCTAATATCCGGAGGGGAAAAAACTGACTTTATCTGCCCAGTTCCCAAAAATGACTGGCTCTGTTTTTTTCAGACACATGATTCTGAGGCAAGCTGGGCAGAAACAGCCTAAAAGAAACAAAAATAATGAAAATACCATAAACTTTATAAGGAAAAACACCCCCAAACCTTAAGGTATCCTACTGATTTCTATACTGTTTCATTTCCTGGTTTTTTTTTTAAATGTCTCCTAATAAAAGAGTAAATATTCCTACTGTCCCACTGAGTGGAAAATGGCTGCTGATGGCTTGTTATTGCTGGAGCTTTCAGACTTTTTCTCAATTTCTTTCGCCAGCTGAGTGTGTGGACTGTCCAGGGACCTTCATGTGCGGCTCATTTATCCATGGCAGCTCATTTCCTGAGTTTACATTCAAGACACAGAGGCAGTGTCGGTCTCAGCTGGAGAGGCCCCCCGACAGCAACTAGATTAATGACAAGGTTCGATTGCAGACTGATGTTTATACTGAGAGCTCAATTTACAAAGTATGCTTCCCAATGAGTTTGAGTGTTTTTAATTTGTGCATAAAAAAGAAAAAATGCTATTACAGCATTTCTCAGTTTTTAATGCAGAAAGTGACCAATGAGAAGAAAGCATGCTTTTGTTGCAGCCTATAGATAATCTTAACCTTTGAATTTAGGTATTTTCAGTCCTGTTGGTGCAGGTGCATAAAATCAAGCAGCTAGCCACGGAGTCTGCTTTTACAAACATTTGTGAAAGAATGGGTTGTTCTAATGAGCTCGTTGAATTTGACTGAAATGTAAAATCGAATTTTTTGTTTCCTAGATCATCCACAATCAGCTGTCATTGGTATTATTGCAAAGTGGAAGCGTTTAGGAACCACGGCAAACTCAAACCATGCAAAGTTACAGAGTGGGGTTGCCGAGTTTGTAAAAGTCGCCAACGCTCTGCTGACTCAATAACTGCAGAGATCCAAACCTCCCCTGGCATTACAACAACTGTGGCTGAGCAGCTTCAGTGGGTGTGGAGAGTAGGTGGCCCAGTACTTTTGTCCATAATGTGTAAGTTTTCTGACTATTCTAGGTCATTGTGTGGAGAAAAACTACAGGTCAAAACTCACTATCATCCATTTCATAGGGCTCTAGTCCAGGCTGCAGGAGAATAATAATCTCAGTACAGATGCTCACACCTCCCTCCACCTATTCACTACCTACAACACTTCTCATGCGTTCCCAAACCACGCCCTGGTTCTGCCTGTGGTCTTTTCCCAGTTGGGCATGCCCAAAGCACCTCACCAAAGAGGGATCAGGGAGGCAAACCATCCCCAGAGCAGCAGCTCGTATGGGACCAACTTGTGAGTACCCACCACCTTCATGAGCAGCTGCAGGGGTTTGATGCTTTGTGGATTGCAGACTGGGTGCCAATCAATTCCCTGTTTTGTATTTTCACTGTTAAGCAAAAGTTTTATAGCATGATTCAAACATTTACTTTGTTCTCCATGATAATTATGTTATGTATGATTTTAAAAGTTTGGCAAGTCATTTACAAAACATTTCTGACCATCTTTGTATTAACGTTCAGTATATATTCAGTAGAATATAGTGGTACACAAGTAAACTGTGTGCACAGAGTGTTACATGGACATTCTAATGGAAGTATCGAAAAAAAGAGTGTTCTGCTTATCACCACAGTCTGAACACAAATGGGACGGGAAGCAAAATGTTTTGTTTAGCTGAGAAATTTCAGATTTTTATTCACCAAGGAAAAAAAAAGTTTAATAATGTAAATTTAAATGTTAGAGTAAAAACAGCCACACATGCAGAGTTTTAGTTTCAAGATCCATAGAATTTAAAAAGTGTAAAATTGTATCAAACTCATTCTCGTTATTTACTGGAGACACTTAAATGTTCATATATCAGCTTTTTACCTGTAAATGTGACTTTCATGTTTTCAAGCTTCAGTTCAAGGACCTTCGCTGATTTTGTTGAATAACATCATTAAAAATTCACGCTAAATGTTCCGAGCTGCGTATGATAGATCACGAGTTATCACGAGGACTCGCACTATAGACCTCTTATGCGGTGTAATCCTGATCATAATGTGCTAATTGTTCTCAAATGTTCAGCTGAAGGAGGAGGAGGAGGAGGAGGAAGTGAGCAGGACTCTGGAACTGACCCAAAAACACATCACAATGCAGTTTAAACACATTACTAAAACATTTAGGGGAAAATAATCTTTAAGCCTTTTATGGTCAGCCTGCAGGAGGTTTACCTCAGATGACTTTCAGATGAAGCAAAAGAAAGAACAATGAATCCCCACAAAAGAGAAAAGTTATTTGTCTCTGGACTTATCCTGCCTCGTCTTCTTATAAATAAAGGTTTATATTTACAAAAACACACACTGCATACGGTAAGGCACGCCTCTGTCAGTGTGCCCCAGGGCAGCTGTGGCTTCCGACCGGTGGCACTGACGTCACATCTTATGAAGACTCTAGAGCGGCTCTTCCTCAACCTCCTCCGACCACAGGTACAACATGCCCAGGACCCACTACAGTTTGCATACAAGGCGGGTGTCGGAGTGGAGGATGCCATCCTGTACCTCCTACACAGAGCCCACTCACACCTGGATGGGGGAAAAGGCACGGTCAGGATCCTGTTTCTTGACTTTTCCAGTGCCTTTAATACCATCCGGCCCTGTATGCTTCAAGAAAAACTGAACAGGATGGAGGTGGACCCCTGCCTGGTGGCTTGGATCTCCGACTACCTCACTGACAGACCACAGTACGTCAGGCTGAAGGACATCACGTCTGACACAGTGGTCAGCAGCACAGGAGCACCACAGGGAACTGTGCTGTCCCCTCTTCTCTTCACCCTGTACACCTCTGACTTCTGCTACAACTCTGAACTATGCCATATTCAGAAGTTTGCAGATGACACGGCCATCATGGGGTGTATCTGGGATGATCAGGAAGAGGAGTACAGAAGTCTGGTGAGGAACTTTGTCGCATGGAGTCACACAAACCACCTGCAACTCAACACCTCAAAGACTAAGGAACTGGTTGTGGACTTCGGGAGGTCTAGAGCAGGTCCACTGCCGGTTCAGATAGAGGGGGAGGAGGTGGAGGTGGTCAACAAGTACAAGTACCTCGGGCTGTGGGTGGACAATAAACTGGACTGGTCATGCAACACAGAGCACCTGTATAAAAAAGCCCAAAGCCGACTGTATTTCCTCAGGAGGCTGAGGTCTTTTAACATCTGCAGGAAGCTCCTGAGGATGTTTTACCAGTCGGTGGTTGCTGGAGTACTTTTCTATGCTGTGGTGTGCTGGGGGAGCAGCACAGCAAAGAGGGACTCATCCAGGCTGGAGAAACTGATCAGGAGGGCTAGCTCTGTGGTCGGCATGAAGCTGGACACTCTGGTGACAGTGGCAGAGAAAAGGACATTAAAGAAACTGATGGACATTATGGACAATGCTGGGCATCCTCTGCACACGGCCATAAACAATCAGAAGAGTCTGTTCAGTGACAGGTTGCTTCTCCCCAAGACAAGAACTAACAGACTTAAAAACTCCTTTGTCCCACACGCCATCAGACTGTTTAACTCCTCTCTGGAGGGGAGAGGGAGGGGAAACAGGAGGACAAAGGAGGGGGGAACAACTAAGCTGTAGTGCCCCCTTCACCTCACTGTGCAATACCTTTTGTGCAATACTTTTGTAAATAGTCAGTGCAATAGACTCAATACTTGAAATGTGCAATTCACTTGTATTTTTATTTTTATTCCTATTTATTCTATTTATCCCCTTTGTATATCTTATTTATATTGTCTCTGTATTTATATATATATATATGTGTGTGTGTGTGTGTGTGTGTGTGTGTATTATATATATATATATATATATATATATATATATATATATATATATATAATATTCTGTAACTCTGTAACTTCTGTCGGTGCTGTGCTTTTTTGGAAATTGAATTTCCCAGAGGAACCCACCCGAGGGATTAATAAAGTTCTATCTAATCTAATCTAATGTAGCTTGCTATCGCCAGTGTGTGAATGTGTGTGTGTGAATGGGTGAATGACTGAATGTAGTGTGAAGCACTTTGGGGTCCTTAATGACTAGAAAAGCGCTATACAAATGCAGGCCATTTACCATTTATACATCTACATATATCTTGTTGCAATCATGTGTCCTGGTTAAAGATGTTTTAATTCACTTTTGTCTAAGCAGCATTTTTTTCACTGGTGAAGTTCTGTTTTCTTGTAAGTTTAAAGCTTATAATTGCTACTAAAATCGCCTGTTTTACAGGATAACAGGGGCCTGCACAAAAGGACAGCATAAGAAATTAGGATTTTTTTCATCTGTTAGTCATTCCAAGTTACTTTAATGGAGTTCAAGAATAGAAGCTGGAAATGAACATAATAATCCCTCTTTAAAAGGGTCCCTCCAGACAGAAAAGTCTGCTGTTTTTCTCAGAGGATTTGCTGGTTGTTCTTTGATAAAGCCTTTGCTTAAACATTGCACAACAAAAAATGCTGTAATGTGCTGGAAAAAATTAGGGATCTATTTCTGGATTTTAGGATCAGATGCTATCTTTTGTACATTTAACAACATACCATTGCTAACACAGACTGTTTTTAATGCAAAGCTATTTTCATCACGAACCCTGTTTTGTTTGTCTAGGTGTGTATTATCTAAATCGTTCTGCTTCAGTTCTTGAGGTCTGTGGGGTTCTTGTCTTTAATGCTGGCATGTGGTTTCGTGTTAGAGGAGGTTGAGTCAGTTCACATAGGACCTTAACATAAATCGTCAATCTGCCAGAAAAGTCTGAGTCAGGGTTAAAGATACCTCGGTCTGATTAGCACGGAAACAGCTAAAAAAACAGAGATATGATGATGGGATTCTGTCATGATAGTCACGTGAACTTTGGCCTATAATTTTGCATTTTAGTGTCATCTTATCTTGCTCATCAAAGATTCACTACTTTGAAAAGAAAATAAAGGAATGAGAGGACTGTGCAGTGGAAACTTGTCAGCCTGTCTGAAATTTTGGCTGCAGGAATGTTTTTTTTTTTTTCTAGAAGTACTTTGTAAACCTCGATGAACCATTTAGACACAGCAATGAATGAACCTGTGTTAATAAAGAACGCATGATGATTTCTAACAAAACTCGTCACTGGTGTAGAACAGCTTGTCTAACTGCAGCAGGGAATAATGTTTTCATCGGGGGCTGTTGTTACCTCAGGGTCAAAGGCCGTTTCATAAACAAAAGAAGACCAAGCTTGCCCTGAAAACCAAAACAACAGCAGAGATAAGAAGACAGGTTTCTATTTTCAGCTGCACTCCAGATAATTCACCAAGATTCCCGGCAGCACATCAGATCAATCCACGGCTCACAGGGAAGATGAGTGGCAGGAGTACAGGCGGATCTCTCTGCTCATGAGGGTAAAAGAAAAACATTTAAATTGGGTTGATTGAAATCTTCAGAGTGCATTCAGAGTTACTCACTCTACTGAGATGCTTGAGTAAATAGATGAGATTTCAAACATGTCAGGAAATTCCAGGAAGGTAATGGGTAGTAGACTTCAAGGCTAGGAACCTCACTGTCACTTCGAATCTTGGTCAGCCTGGGTAGGTAGTAGCTGGAAATTTCTACATTAGAGCCGTTATGGAGGCAGCATATTTACGAATCCTAGGTTGGGTACCTGACTGGGTGCAGATTAAAAAATCCCCGAGAGATAATTGGAAACAACCTTCCCTTGTGAGCACTCCTGTGTTGGAGTACAATAATTTCTGTTTATCGGTTGTCATGGTACATCTTAACTGACTGCAAAACAAGCTGTACAAGTTTTTATCACGGACTGAGGCTAAATGTGGATAAGAGACTGTTTCATAACCAAAAAGAAGCCAAAACTTGTCCTGAAAATGCACGAGGCATATAAGATGTGAAGATAAGTTTCTATTTTCATCTGCACTGCAGATAAAAGTCCCAGGTGCATATCTGTGGACAGGTGATTGACAGGAGAACAGACAGATTTTTCTGTTACGGAAGATAAAGAAAAAACATCTGTACTTCGGTTGGTTCAGAGATTTTTCAAATCGGCTGTGACTTTTGATGCTTACATAAATAAATAAATAAATAAATAAATAAATAGAGACTGAGGTTGGGAACTTCCAGTTATGTAGGAATTATTGTGTCTGTCTCTGATTACGTAAGATCTTGACCTTACTCTGCATGTGTCCTAAAATGACCTGGTGCCTTTTACTTTAAAAGTTGTTCAAAATAATTTAAACAGCTGCAGTTACCTGGTTCCTCTTGGTTTGGAACCAGGTAAAGGTACTATGTTGATGATTTGGAAGACACCACTACTGGAAGTCCCAAATAAGCAGCATGTGTCAGATTTCTATAGTGGAACACCTTTGTTGTGTAAGAAATTGGGAATCCTCAGGTAGATAGTAGGTGGAGGACTTGTAGGTTAATAACTTCTAGGTTGGGTACCAGGCCGGGGACCACATGTAGGTAGTAGATTTGACATTTTTAGGTTGGGTAACAGTGGGGAACCTCTCATAGGTAGTATGTTTGAGACTTATAGATTGAGTACCAGGTTAGGGACCGGGAGATACCTAAGTTAAGCTGGAAGTTTCTTAATTGGTGTCTTGCAGGACAGAGACCACCAGGTATATTGTAAATTGAGCACATATAGGTACCAGATTTGATTTTGATTTTACCAGTCAAGTGGAAGCCTGTTGTTTTCTGTTTATGGTTTTAGACAAATGTTATGCCAACGCTGATTATACGAATTAACGTTTTGGTCATCTGTACGCAGTATGTTATCATAAATTCTGCTACAGTGACGTCAAGCGGGGATCACTGAACCACAAGTGGGAACCAGTTAGACAGTCCTTGTAAAACCATGCATCTTTGTTAAGGCAACATTGTGAATCTGGTGCTTGCAACATTGTTTTCTAACCTCCCACCCAGCATGTGTTTTTGGAAAGGACTGCAGTTCATTGTTGTTCAGTTCACTTTTAACACAGTGGACTGTTTTATGCATGTTATGTGATTCTATGTCAGAACTGACCAAATATCAACCTAAACTTGCTGTTTTTATCTGTTGCAAGAAAGATTTCTATCAGCAGTTGGGTCAGCAAGGTCCCTGGAGACAAGCCTATTCCTGTAAAGAAACTCAAAGAGCAATGGGTTTAAAACACATCTGAACAACCTGATTATGTATCACTCAGGAAGTGTGAAAACAGCTTCATGTAATTTGTTCTCCAACCACATCTGAAGGATACATTTTAAAGATTTTCAGAGCAGCCACACAAAAAAACAGCAATTGAGAGAGAGGTGGAGAATCATATTAATGTGGTTTACAGCACACATTTTCAGACTGTGTCTCAGTTCATCTTAGTTCTTCACAAGAAAAATGACTGGAATAGTTGTGGTAAGTATGAAAAAAGAGAAGTTAACTCACTGTGTGAGGTGACTGTGATTGATGTGTATATCTTTGGGAACAGTGTCAGATGCATTATGATCTGATCCACTTTTAAAAGTTCAGCAATATGATCATTTTTTAATACACAACAGAGAAAAGAGCTCTTTTTGATGACATCAGGCTTCATATAGATGTGTGTGAGACATGAGATATACAGCATATTGTCTACTAATCAGCATGTTGCCGGTTCAAACCCCAGCTGCTCCAATCTTCATGTAACCTTGGGCATAATACTGAACCCCAAGTTACCCTTGCAATCGTTGGAGTGTGAGTGTGTGCATGAATTTGTAATGCTAAAAAAGTGCTGGTATGAATGTGCTTGTAATTAGACGAATGAGGTGTAAAATAAAAAGGTTCAGTTAGAGTACAAAAGCACTACATAAGCACCAGAGCATGAAATCCTGGCAGCTGCACAACCTGGAGCAACTTAGGCCACAGAGACCTAGACCCCCCAAAGAAAAATGTGCATTCCCCAACCAGTTGGCTAAAGGTTGCTGGTTGTTGCTGGGTGTGGATGCAAATGCAGCAAAAACATCATTGTAACTGCTTTGGTTACTCACAGATTGCAGCAGTCAACTATAGTTTGCGTGGAAGATGCTATTTTAACACTTATTAACAAGCTACCAAGCGCTAGTAAAACACAAAACTTGAAGTGCAGCTAATAATAGAACAAAGGAATGTTCACCTTCAGAGTAAAAGCTGTGCTTTGCTGCTAACACATTTCAAAAAATGCCATTTTTACTTTGAAGGTTGAAACCCTTTGGTAAGTCGGTAAGCTTGCACGAAACCTGGTGTAGTTGATGAGTGTTTGCAAGTCGGCATCTTCCATACAAACTACAGGCGAGCAGAGCAAGCAGCCAAAGTTGTCACGAGGAGGTTTTTGTTGAAGCACTGTTTGTCTATTTGTGACCAGCTTCACCAAGCAACAGCCAGAAACCTCCTGCAACCATTTCCCAACCAGCTGGGGAGAGCTGATATTTTCCAGGTGGCCACCAACGACACCGCAGAGTTGTATTTCTTTGATATTAATGCATGTTTTGTTGAGGTGGATGACATGGCTTTACAGTTATGAAGTGGATGAAGGAGTTGCTGTACCTTAAAAGAAGACAGACCTACTATTTCATATGTCATAACACCACTTGTCTGAGTAACTGTACAAAATCTAATTATTTTAAACTGTCTTATAGAGATGGAGAAAGTACTCAGATTTAGTAAATGTACTTATAAATTAATCTAAAATGCTCAATTACAAGGAGTCTACTTAGGTATAACTTGCAATAAGCTGCAAAAAGTTGTAGTCATTAAATTTGACTGTTTTGATCTTAAATGATTGATTCTGTATGACACAGGATTAATAGTAAAGCCTCAGTGTGTGAGTGGACACTGGGTTTGGCTTATCTGTGCACGCTCTAATTGTGTGAATGTTGCATTGTTATATTTTGTTATAAACTAGTTTCACACAAACAATAAAAGCTACTTTCCGCTGTTCCCTCGTCGCCACGCTGGGTGGCCAAACATATTTGATTTGGTAGATTTTATCTAGGATGCTTTCCCTGATGAAAACCCAAGGGACTTCCATCTCCTCGGAGGAGTGACTCAAGGATCTTTGGTTTGTTAGGCAGATGCATAAGCCACTACACTTTGGAGCCACACCAACAATAACAAGTCAATAACTAATCTGCAGCATTGTTCAGCATCAGAGATCAAAATGCTTCAGCATAAGAACATGAAACTACGTGCTGCTACAGGTGTCTAAGCAAGGCTTTGTGAATGTGATCATATCTGGACACAAACTAGGACATGCGTTGTAGCACTGAGCAGCGCATGTGAACTAATCAGGGCTCAGACTTTGGAGTGAAACTGCAGACAAAGGTGACCAGAAGTTAGCCTAATCTGCTTTCACAATGTTGTTATCCTTCTGACATACACTTCTGCCATCTGAGGTGATCTGTCCAGTACGAGGTTTTGCTTTAACCGCATTTTTCAGAACTAGAAGATGTTGCATTTAAAATGAAGTCCAATTCCAGCTTTTTTGGATTACAGTTTTATGTCAAGGACCTGGGTCTGGGGGACCCAGGGTTCATGAGCACTCTGTGGACTTGTTTATTTTGGATGGCCGTATGTGTGTATTGTGCTGCTGTCCCTTGTTTCCCTTTGTTCTGGAATGTGTGTGTCACGGCTTGCGAGGCAGGCCGTGTGGAGGTAAAGCGAGGACCCAAGGGCAGGCAGGTCGGTATAAGGAGTGAGTTTATTTAAGGTGGAGATGGCGAGGACAGGAACTAAGAAATAACTAAACTGGGAAAACCTAAATACATGAAAGTGAAACCAAAACTCACAGAGTGACATGCAAAGGAACACAGGAAGGACCACGGAGGAAACACAGGGCGAGTTGGGGAAGACATCACAGAAGAACCAGCAACCAGCAAGAGAAAACACAGGGCTTATATATTCACAGGGGCAATAAGGGAACGGGAGACAGGGGGGAAACACAGCTGGGAGAAATCAGAACTGACGAGAAAGGAAGCAAAGCAGAATACACTTACATGAGACACAGACCTTCAAAGTAAAAGAGGAAGTACACAGAGACGGCTTGGAGGGAGAACGAGAACATTTAGGAGCACATGACGGGATGAGGAAACACAGAACAGAAGAAACCGCGAAGTAACGCAGAGGAAATTAATGTATAAAGGAAAAGAAAATGGAGGATTAGGAGCGCCAGATCTTAGCGTTATTTTGATGATTCCTTTTCTAAAAAATGTATATAGCGCATTTGAGCGAAGCACCCACTGGATCCAAGGGAAGAAATCTTTGTGGAAAAAAATGAAAGGGAGAGCCCGAACGGGAGTGCCATACTTTAAACTTGTGTTTGGGGATCTTGTGGATCAGTGGAAATTGGATGGCTTAAATCTTTTACAATTAAACTCAAAACAAATATATAATAAAATCAATCTAAAAAAAATGAAGGTATGATACAATATAAGGCTGTGGAAAAAGAAGAAAATCAGAAAATAGTTAAAAACATATATGATAAAGTAATATCCGAGAACATGAGAGATACAGTGTGGCTTATCTCTGTCGGACGTCTCCCAGTAAGAGCTGTAGTTCTGTGGAGTTGCTTCGTTACTACAAAGAAATGCCCCATGGAGAATTGTGATGAAGACGAAACTCTTGATCATCTATTGATATCATGTTACAGGACGGTTGAAATAAGGAGGATAGATAAAGTAGGTTTTAATATTGAAAATAATACAAAATCAGTAAGACATGGTTTGTTTAAAGAAAAGATGAGTGAAAATAAAAGGAGATTGTTTTGGTTGGTGATGTGCATTATAAATGTACACATATGGAAAACAAGGGCTAAAGGGGTTATAGAACAAAAAATGATAAGTAGTTTCGTAGTATGTAAAAACATTGTAACTGAGCTGAGAAGAAGGAAAACGAGAGATATGAAACTAGGTAACAACTTGCCGTGGGAGCTTTTATTATTGTAAAATGTAAAACAAGATGTGAATAATTTGTGCATGGTTGTCAGGGTTCCTGGGTCGGTGACCCAGTGTTTTCAGTTCACACTCACTGTTTATCTACTGCCTGTTCCACTTCCTGTTTTATTGTGTTAGCCTTGGTCTGTGTGTATTATGTTCAATCCTCTTCCTATTATCATTAGTTCATTATGTTCAGCTGTGTACTCACCGGTCCCTCATTATCATCATTATCACCAGTCTGTGTATTTAAGCCCTCTGTTCCACCCATTCAGTGTCGGGTCATTGATGATGTTGTTTCTGTCGTGTGTTCCGTCCAGTCAGTCAGTCTACCAGTCCGCTAAGTCCAGCCAGCCAGCCATCCATCCTATCATCTGTTGTCTACATATTCAATAAACCTCGTTCTGCACCACGAGTCCTGCATGTGGGTCATCCCTTCCTCGCCTCCGCACACGAGCCCTGACAGAATGACCCGACCCGTGCCAAGAAGACACGCTTTTGACCCAGCGGACTCGGACCTCTACGAGCGGCAGGAGGTAGCGCTCTCCTTGTGGGCTGAAAAACTCAAGGAGAGACAGCGGCTCTTCGCGGAGCGAGAGCACGTCTTCGAGGGCACTCGCTTGGCTCTGGGCGGGCCTCGGAGACGCCGCGTTCCCCCACCTGCTGCCTCACCTGCACCGGAGCATCTGCCGCGGAGAGTGGACGTTTCACGCCGCGCTTCGGCCGCTCCCTCTCTCGCCACTCCGCTCCACGCTCACACATCACCTGCCTCATTCACCGGACCTTCAACCTCGCCACGGCACAGCGGCTCCGTCTTCCACCTCGGCTCAACAGAGGCTCCCGTGCCAGAGGCTCGGACGTGTACCCCGCCCGCTTCCTCCTCCCGGAGAAATCGGCGCACACGCCGCCATAAAACGGACCACTTTCAGCCACTCCCGATGGTGAGCTCCAGTGACTGTTTTTCGCACTCACCATCTGATTATTCACTCAAAACGCACAATAACCCCATCTCTGATTCGTGGGATGTTTCCCTCCTGGAAGATTCTGTGGACTGGGAAGATTTGTTCTGCTCTGCTCTCCCAAAGACTGTAAATAGTGGTGGCAGGAAAACCAGAACAATCCCCAATAAACCTGCTAACATCACACACCCAGTCATTATCTCCACTCCCGTCAGTCAGTCTACCCCCACACCAGTGCCAGCTCCCAGGAGGAGGGCAGCTGCGACCCAGTCTACCGCCACACCCGCTTCGGTTTCTCGAGTGGGGGTGACTGGTGTCCAGCCACCTCCCGTGCCTGTCCGAGCACCTAGGCTGAGGACGGCCAGGATCCAGCCTGACCCCCCTAGAGACTCAGCTGAGGCTCTCCAGCCAGTGCCCTCACGCTCTGGAGGCACGGAAGAGCTAATCAGTCCACCACTTCATCCACCTCCTGACCCAGCCTTTCACGCACTAGCTTTATCCCTGGTTAGGCTGGCTGAAGTGTCCCCTGCTCAGGCACCGGCCTTACTAGCTCAGGCTGTAGCTTTATCTCCCTCATTAGCTCAGTCTGTAGCCCAGCCATTAGCCACACCAACCTCAGCTCCGTCGTCAGCCTCACCTGCTGTTCAGCTTCCAGCCCCGTCAGTTCACTCACCTGCTCTCCAGTCCGCTCCTGTCCAGTCACCCGTAGCCCAGCCGCCTCCTGTCCAGTCACCCGTAGCCCAGCCGCCTCCTGTCCAGTCACCCGTAGCCCAGTCGCCCGTCCACCAACCTGTTCAGTACCCAGAGCCTGCTGTGAGCTACCCTGCTGCCCAGCCAGGGGTTTCCGCACCCGCTGGCCCGGCCGCTCCTCAGCCAGGGGTTTCCGCACCCGCTGGCCCGGCCGCTCCTCAGCCAGGGGTTTCCGCACCCGCTGGCCCTGTCCTGTGTGTGCCAGGGACTCCAGTGCCCACTGGTTCTGAGACCGTTTTCGCTGGAGGGCCCGAGGAGCCCGTCCGGCAACCTTCCTCGTCAGCTGGGGGTTCAGGAGAACCGCACCAGCCTCATGCCTCGTCAGCTGGAGGGCCCGATCACCTTCGCCTGACTGGCCGCCGCTGCCTTCCGCGCGGCCGGCCCCCTGAACTGCTCCGTCTCCTTCGCCGCCGCCGCTGCCTTCCGCACGACCGGCCTCCGGACCGCCTTCGCCTGAGTGGCCGCCGTTGCCTTCCGCACTGCCGGCCTCCCGAACTGTGTCCACGTCACCGCCGTTGCCTTCCGCACGGTCGGTCCGCCGGAACAGTCTCGCCTCGGGCCACGTGGCCGCCCACCCGAACTGTCTCTGTGTGGCCTCCATCCTGGGCCCCCTCCGCCCGCCCTGTTCTGGTTCTTTTTCGTTTGGCCGTCGGGTGCCGGCCTTTGGAGGGGGGGGTCCTGTCAGGGTTCCTGGGTCGGTGACCCAGTGTTTTCAGTTCACACTCACTGTTTATCTACTGCCTGTTCCACTTCCTGTTTTATTGTGTTAGCCTTGGTCTGTGTGTATTATGTTCAATCCTCTTCCCATTATCATTAGTTCATTATGTTCAGCTGTGTACTCACCGGTCCCTCATTATCATCATTATCACCAGTCTGTGTATTTAAGCCCTCTGTTCTACCCATTCAGTGTCGGGTCATTGATGATGTTGTTTCTGTCGTGTGTTCCGTCCAGTCAGTCGGTCTACCAGTCCGCTAAGTCCAGCCAGCCATCCATCCATCCTATCATCTGTTGTCTACATATTCAATAAACCTCGTTCTGCACCACGAGTCCTGCATGTGGGTCATCCCTTCCTCGCCTCCGCACACGAGCCCTGACAATGGTGCTTGTATTATGTGTATTTGTAATTGTGTATTTTGATATTTAAATAAAGTAATTTTTTCAAAAAAAAAAAAAAAGAAACACAGAACACAAGGAGTGGGAACAAAAACAATACTCACATCACGATGTCCACTTTGACACACAGAGGGAGACACAGGGGCTACACTTTAAATAAAGGCAATGCTTTTCCCCACATACCTTGACAGTTAAAAGCTGTTTTAAGCAAGCAAAGATTCAATAAAGAGGTTAACATTAACCAAGCCATACCCCTAACCCTGAATGGATTAGGGGTATGGTCAGTCTGAGCCACAGTGTAAGAGAGGACTTTAAGCATAAACATGAGAACCACAAACTGAGTGCTGAAGTGGAAAAAACTGAGTGAATCCCATTGGCCAGTAACATACTTGTCCTCATATCCAAAGTTCAGCCACACTACTGCTGCGAACACTCAGTTAAACTGTAGGGGTCCAGTGTTTTTGCAGCAAAATTCAGTCAGTTTAATATTTCACAACAGCTTCATGGAAAGGAGAACAGCTGAAGCTCTGGAGAACAGTTTAATAGACATTAAGTAGACTTAACAGCTTCCAGCTGCTGGTCTCTGATCAGACACTTTGACGACAGCCACTGCATTTTTGAGAATCATCTCCAGTACACATATTAAAGGGACATAATTTGTGCCATAGACAACAGGATGTCCTAAGCCTGGACCTGCAGCATGTGATTAGATTCAAACAGTTGAGAGGATTTGTTTTCCATATGGGTGCAGCATGGAAAACTGTTGCAAATGAGGCTTCGTTAGACTTGAGCAAATCTCCGTTTTGTATACAGTTAGGTCCCTAAATATTTGGACAGAGAGTGACAACATTTTTCTAATTAAATTCTGTACATTACCACAATGGATTTTAAAAGTGGGCTGAGCAAAAAGATTGCATACAAATGTGGGAAACTAAACAGTTTTTTTGTTTTGTCTTGTTTTTTGGCTCATTGTCCATCTGTATTACAAAATGCCGTCCAGTCAATTTGACTGCATTTAGCTGGATTTGAGCAGACAGTGAGTCTCTGAACACCTCAGCTGACTCTGTCCTGTGCCAATAAACACTAGTGTCCTGGTGCCACTGGCAGCTATGCACGCCCAAGCCATCACACTGTCTCCGCCGTGTTTTAGAGATGATGCGGCGTGCTTGGATCATGAGCTGTTCCACGCCTTCTCCATACTTTTTTTTGCTGTGGTTCTGGTAGAGGTTGATCTTGGTTTCATCTGTCCAAAGAATCGATATCGCTACCTCCAGGAGAGTGTTCTTCACTTGGTTGGCTGTTGTCAAGGGGTTTCTCTTCACCATGCAAATGTCATCATCATCCACCACCAGTGTTGGGGATGTTGCTGTCATTCGGTATTGCTGCGTCTATCACGCAGTGTTGGGGAATAATGGAATACATGTACCGCCGTTACGTATTTAAAATACAAAACATGAGTAACTGTATTCCGTTACAGTTACTGTTTAAAAATGTGGTATTCAGAATACAGTTACTTTGTTGAAATAAAGGGATTACATGGTGGTGTTCTCCTGTTTCATAAGGCTATGCCCTCTCCACGCCGGTGGAAACCCAAACAAAACACGCATTAAAAGCCTCTAATGCCTGTGTCTCAATCTCGCGGCACGTCACCTCTACTTGCATCGAGCATAATGACGTGAAGAAATATTTTTTTAAATTATTCACAAAATGATTTAATATGAAGGCAACAGGCTGAGTGTTACAGGCATAGCCCTAAAGAATGTAGCCTCATGGGCAGTGTAGCCCAGCTGTAAGTAAGCTGTTAAGACTCGACTGTACACCGTGTTCGTGTTTTCTTCCGAAACAATACGTTTGGTTGGAGCAGCCTTTCAACGCCTCTCTCTGTCTCTCACTAGCAAACTTGACCCAGATAACAAAGTAAAGCTAGTTTTCAGCTACGAGCCCGACACGAACCCGACGTATTAGCCAGAGGTCCCTTTACTACGGTTCGGAGCCGCGGACCTGTTTTATTTACGCGCGGAATAGTTTTCTATACGAGATCACTGCAAAAAGTGCAGCCTTACCTAATGTCCACCTACTGTTACTCATTTATATTAAGATTTAAACATCTAGTTGGTGTTGGTATGGCGAGTAACCTTCAGTAAAAGTAATAAATCACACAGCAATAGTACATTCATGTAGCTGTAAAAAGCATGACAACATATTAAGTAATCCAAAGTATTCAGAATACGTTACTTTCATTGAGTAACGTAACGGAATACGTTACAAAATACATTGTGGGGCATGTAATCTGTAATCTGTAGTGGGATACATTTTAAAAGTAACCTTCCCAACACTGTCCCCCACTGTTGTCTTCCGTGGACGGCTAGGTCTTTTTGCATTGCTGAGTTCACCTGTTTTTTCTTTTTCTTTTTCAGGATGTACCAAACTGTAGCTTTTTCCACTCGTAATAATCGTAGCAATTCCTCAAATGTCTATCCATCCATCCATTCGCTTCCGCTAATCCTTTTCAGGACCGCTGGAGCCTATCCCAGCTGTGATAGGGCGAGAGGTGGGGTACACCCTGGACAGGTCGCCAGTCTGTCGCAGGACTAACACACAGAGACAGACAACCATTCGCACTCGTATTCACTCCTGCATTCACACCTATGGGCAATTTGGATTGATCAATTAACCTATCCCCACTAACTGCATGTCTTTGGACTGTGGGAGGAAGCCAGAGAGCCCGGGGAGAACCCACGCAAACACGGGGAGAACATGCAAACTCCACACAGAAAGACCCCTGCCAGATGGTGGAACTGGACTCAGGACCTTCTTGCTGTGCAGCAACAGTGCTAACCACCGTGCCACCGTGCTGCTTTTTCTCAAATGTTTTTTTTCCGCAGCTTAAGAATAGTTTGTTTTACCTGCATGGAGAGCTCCCTTGATGGCATGTTGTCTCTTCACAGAAAAAACTTCCAAATGCAAGCACCACACCTCAAATCGGCAACTGTAAGCCTTTTTCTGCTTGATTGATAATGACATAGCGAAGGAATTGCCCACACCTGCCCCAGAAACACCCTTTGAGTCAATTGTCCAATTACTTTTGGTCCTTATAGAATGAATGTGGCACATGTTAAGGACCCTTCATCCAATTTGAAAGTTGATACCCTCAAATGAAAGCTGAGAGTCTACATATTATGTCTATGTCTGTTATATAACTATAATTGGAATATGTTTCAGTAAAAAAAAAAAAAACTGTTGATTTGGTAGATTTGCTCCAAATGCATATTTGCCCCTAGCTTGGGGGGTTACTGCACCGAGCGCTCCAATTACCACTAAGATCACTGTTACCTTCACCCTCCACTCCCTCCACGTGATAGATGCAGCGATACCAAGTGACAGCAACATCAGGAAGAAGGAACACAAGAAGCTGGAGAAGTACCAAGGGCTCATAGGAGAGCTCGAGAAGATGTGGAGGGTAAAGGCAACAGTGGTCCCAGTGGTAATCGGAGTGCCGGGTGCCGTGACTTACAAGCTAGGCAAGTGGCTCCAGGATGTCCCAGGAACTACATCGGAGATCACAGGACCCTCAAGCTCCCAGGCCTCTGGTAGCTCTCGCCGGCAGGGGCGAGAGGGGATTTATATATATATATATATATATATATATATATATATATATATATATATATATATATATATATATCCATTACACAAAGATTCTGAGAAGTCCCCTTTAACCTGCTCCACAATGGGAGAAATATGGGCTTGTTAGCAGTTATGAAACAACCATCATATCATTGCACAATCCTGCTCTCATTACGTCTTCTGCCATCTGAGGTTACAGCTTTCTGCTGTTTGTTCAGAGAGATTCTTGAGTTTCACGCTGCATTAAGTCTGCACCAAGCAATCAGACCTGCAGAGGAGTGAGAGCCAAGCAGCCAGCCAGAGGACACGCATCTGTTAACACTCAGCACCGTGTGTGTGCACATGTTTTACTCCTGTTGTGGAAATCTGAATGTGATCACACCTTCACATTGTGCTGAGTCACCGCTCCATGGGGGACAAGAGACACAAACTTCCCATGATGTGAATCATAGGTGTCAAACTCTGGCCCAAGGGCCAAATTTGGCCTGCAGTGTAATTACATTTGGCCCGCGAAGCCATTACTATTAGAGCTGGCCTACTGGTATTATACAGCTAATATATATCGTTTAGTATTAAGCCTTGCTTGTTCCATATTCAGTTTTTCAGCAAAATTTGTTTGAGTCAATAAGAAAAGATTGTTTCTTATATCTGGAGGAAGATTTTTTTCAATAATTATTAATGTTAGCCCGTTAGTTCCAGTTTTGAATTTTGGCCCACTGTGTATTTGAGTTTGACACCCCTGATGGAAATCATTAACATTTTTATTTCAGTCTGAGGACCATGTAATGTAGTGCAGAAAGGTGAAAAAGTATCTGTGTGTGTGTGTGTGGCCACTCAGATTCATGTGGCCTGTAAGTTTACATGTAGTTTTCTTGCTTGTTACAGTTTTTTTCAGTCGCTAACAAGCGTTTGTCCAAACAGTTGTCACATTTGCAAAACTCTAAACACAATTAGCACAGCATCGGTCTGTTGTGGCCATACCATTCACACATTTCATGTCGTGTTCACCCAATATGCAGTCAGTGAACACATTTCCACAATGCTTACATTTTCTTAACAGACAAGCTATACCTCCCAACAAAATTATGGACTGTTTTTGTAGTATCTACGAATGTTAACACACAACATCCCACAATAGCAAAAACAATATTCCAAACCTTAGATACAGTATAAAAGCCTCTGCTTCTGCAATGATATCAGTACAAAAACAATATCAATATCAAAAATATATCTCAGCTGATAATAAACAAACAACTGAATAATTGAGACACAGCTTATTTATGTTGGGTAAATTGGGCCAACCACAGCTTCTTCCATTCTGGCTTAGACTCAGTGGGGTTTATAAGGCAAGACCTTGAGGAGTGATGTTTTTGGAAACAAACAAAAGACAAACACTGTAATGTCTGGTCGAGGAAGAGTAAGAGCAAGGGGCCCAGGGAGAAGAGCAGGCCCAAGGAGAGGGCAAGGTAGAGGTGTAAGAATGCGTGGTGGTGGCATTCCAAGGGCTGCAAGAACAGTAGTCAGTGATGAAATTCGTGCCACTATCGTTGACCATGTAATCAACCATGGTCTTTCACTAAGAGAGGCTGGTGAAAGAGTGCAGCCCAATTTGAGGCGGTCAACGGTTGCCTCCATTATACGCATCTTTCAACAAACCAACAGGTAAGTATTGCATTTTACATGGATTGTTCCTATTCTCACTTGACATGTCAATATGGTCATACAGTAATGCATATGTTGAATTTTTTGTCTTTCTAAAGAATGCAACGTCTTCCACCCTCTGGGGGAAGAGGAAAGCTCCTCAGTAATGATCAGGAGCTTGCCATTGTAGAAATGGTTACTGCAAATAATGCAATAAAACTGCGTGAAATTCAAACTAGAATTGTGGCGGACCATGAGATATTTGACAATATCGATAGAATCAGCCTCACAACCATTACGCGGACATTGTCCAAACACAGAGTGCGGATGAAGCAGCTCTACACTGTTCCCTTTGAGAGGAACAGTGAGAGGGTCAAGGAGCTACGACGACAATATGTCCAGGTATAGTGTATATTCAATCCAATGTCCAGTTCTATAAGCTTTGCACTTTGCAAGTAGGTAACCTACACAATACTAGGTTACAGTACAGTATGGTATACAGTACTAACACGACTTACATAAACTTTGTTTCAGAGAGTTATGGAATTGGAGGCCAACCAGGCCCCTCATGAATTCATATACATCGATGAGGCAGGATTCAATCTGGCCAAAAGGCGTCGACGTGGACGAAATGTAATTGGAAAAAGGGCCACAGTTGATGTGCCAGGACAGAGAGGGGCAAACATTACCATGTGTGCAGCAATTGCAAATGCAGGATTACTCCTTCACAAATGTCAGGTTGGACCCTATAATACAGAGCGCTTGCTTGCCTTTCTCAATGATCTCCACCAGCGCCTGGTTCCAGAGCAGGGTCAGGAGGGTGAAAACATGAGGACCTTTGTAATTACCTGGGACAATGTGGCTTTCCATCACTTGCAAGCAATAACAACATGGTTTGAAGTCCACCCAAGACTGGTAAGTCTCTTCCTTCCACCCTATTCACCTTTCCTCAACCCCATAGAGGAGTTCTTTTCTGCATGGAGGTGGAAGGTTTATGACCATCAGCCACATGACCAGATGTCCCTCCTTGAAGCCATGGATGCCGGCTCCAGGGACATCACAGTTGACGATTGCCAAGGGTGGATCCGACATACCAGGCGGTTTTATCCCAGGTGTATCGACTTGGATAACATCAGATGTGATGTTGATGAAAACATGTGGCCTAACCCTGAAGATCGCAGAGATTAGATGCAAATTTTTTGCCTTTTTTTAGCCCCCCCCCCTTTTTTTATCTTGGCTTTTTGCTGTTGTTTTTTTGTTCAGAATGCTCTTGTGTGTTTCATGGATGTTTTGTTCACTGTAAGCAATACTGTAAAACTTTCTCTGTCCTATCATACTGTGTTTCTACTGTACCTCCTGTAGTAAACAGTAAAGAAACAAAAACTTGTTTGCTTTTTACTGGAATGCTTTTGAATGTGAACATTACTGTACATGTGGACATACAGTTACCAACCAAGACATTTCTGGTGTCAAAATGGTGGATTGCATGTTTCGCATGCAAATACCTGTAAAACTGAAACATAAAAGTCTATGCAGTTTTTGTAATGTCAATAATAGCCAGTATTTTGAAACCTGGTGTACTTTGATTGACTGCATGTACCTTGTGGAGTGAAAACAAGTGTTATTCTTTGACAGACTAATTTCATTTTGAGTCAGATTTATAGTGTTTTTGTACAGTTAGTGTGTGCAGAGAAAGATGTGTTCTATTTTGAAATGAAGAGTTAGTATATATTTAACAAAATGTATTTTTGAGAAGGAAATTATCCATTTGGCCAATTGTGTTTTTGTAGGTGTGAGTCTGTGTTAAGAGTTTAGAAAAAGTATCTGAAGTATGGGTAGGCGCTTTTTAGCGATTGAAAAAAACTGTAACTTCACTTCTTGAAAAATCTCATTATCAACAACAACTGCCTGTGCAGCTGTGATCTTGTATGCATTGCACATTTACTTCAGGATTCCTTAACTGAATGTGTTTCACATGCAGTTTTGGCTCCAACACATTTGAAGGCAGATAACTGTATATAAGCCAACGTGTTGCATGGTCAACATTTCTTTGAGTTTAATCACCACTTTGTCAATGCTGGATTTTCTCTATTAAAATAAGTATCTTTGTAAAGAAATAAAAGGCCATTGATTTGGTAACATGCATTAATATCTATTGCCAGCAACAGTGGGAAGACGAAGCTGGATATTGAAGGGGTGATGCTGAATGCTGTCAGTGTGCGTGCTAGAAACCTTGGATATCAGAGAAAAGGGAATGATTTTTAATGGAAAGTGGATAGAGTGGTAGAGAGCGTAGCCGCTGGGGAGTGACAGGCTGTTGAAGTTTAGTTGAAGAAGAGAGTTGGTGATCAGTGAGATGGAGTATGGCTTCATGCTTCAGTACTACAGATGTGTTGTTTGCTTTGAGTGTGTTAATGTAAAGGACGAAGGAGCTTCACTGTGTCTTTGTGGATGTAAAGAAAGCATATGATGAGCTGCTGAGAGAGGAACGGTGGTTCTGCATTCACAATAATTGATGGTACATGACATTTGGAGAAAAGAGGAAAATCATGTCACCAAGTGTTCAGCACAACAGTCCCAACAATACTGAGTGCTGAATGTGGCAACCAACTGCTGGGAAAATTGCAGGGACAGAGGGAGGAAAGGATTCCAGTAAATATAACAAGTCTGGAGGCAGATATCCCACACTCAGTCCAGAAATCAAAACAGTAAAAGGATTCAATCATTTAAAAAAAGCCAAGCTTTTACCACAGCTCAAGGATCCAAACCAGATCTCAGAACCAAATCGACTCAAATGTGTAAGGTGGCCATCCCTCACATGAAATTAAAGGAATGTACATTTAAAAATGTACTTCCTAAGTTATATATATAAGGACACTAGGAAAAAGAGGAAAAAGACAAAGGTATCAGATAAAAAGAAAAATGCACAAAAAGGTAAAATCTGTAAGAAATAAAGAAAAATGTGACTGCTAATTTCTTCAGTTTCTTCAAACCTCCCGCAGAGCTTTACTTTACCAATAGGAACACAGCGGATCTGGTTCTGGTTCTGGAGTATTCCTTTTTAAAGATTCTTCCAGGAAACTTTGTTAACAGAGTTTGATTCAGTCGTAATACTGTCAGAAATTTATGGCCTTTTGGCTGCAAACATGAGACATGAACAGCTGAGGACAATTATGGGGTTTAATTTAATGTTTCTGATTTCGGAAAACAGCTGCTAAAGCTGTTAGAGGAATTAAGTAAAGAGTTTTCTTTTATCTTTTTATCCCACTGGAACACACTGCATGTTAAGCCAAACAGTATGGTGCACAACTGCTTTTGTGAAACCTGCATGGTGTAGACCTCTGGTTCCTAACACTCTGAAAAGATGACAGGACAGCAAAAAACAAATCCAATCAGGTTCATGAAACCTCCTTTAATCTTAGCCAGGACTGGATTATGAAGCGCAGTAGGTATCTGCCTGAGGGGCCGGGCCTGGACTCCAGCTATGCACAAAGCTTTTGTCGTCATCATTATTTTTCTGTTTTTCTCTCCAAAAGTTGTAAAGCTTATGTAACACCAGCAGAAACTGATATGAGCCAGAGAACAGGCGAATCTTGGGCATTAATATTAGCAGGGCCACAACTGGAGCTCAGCCTGAGTGAGACACTGATTGGAAATGTGCCACAAAACCAAAACTAGGAGCTAAAAGAAGTTAAAAAGCAGCAGCAGCGTTGGATAAAAAATATCTCAGACCTATGTTAGAAGTATTTTGTAATGCGTGTAATTTCAGATGAAAACATGAGGGCGAACATGTTGCTGTGCTTACTCCAGTCTGACCTCCAGCAGACAGCCTTGGGTACTAGCAGACAGGGAGGAGGTGTGGTTATGTGATGCCCTCCAGATTTTGCCCCAGAGAGTTCTGGGAAGCGGGAATCCACAGGCCCCCTGGAAGGTCCCCTCTTTGTCCCAGCATTCGTTATCACGCAGCGGAGACCTCTGCCCCAGATATTTGTCCCATCACTCTGACCAGAACAAGAAATCCACCTCCTCACAGGAGTAAACAGTAACCAATGACTGGTTGATATTCACTATTAGTTCACCAGTTGGTGGCTCATTGAACATCTGGAACTAGCAGTGTATTCTTTCACATGGTCAATTGCTAAATTACACTTCTTGGGTTTTTAGACGTTCATCTCTTTTATCAGTTTATACTTGAAATCTTTCAGTTTTGATGGAGCCACTGATTAATCAGGAATGTTGGATTACATTTCCCACCAGCTCTTTGATCCTGTAATTGTAGTCTGCAGAGTTCACCAGAGCTGGTCTGAACTGGACCGACCTCCTTCCTGAGGAAACCACAACATTGCTGTTTGTTTGAGTCCCTCAGGTCTCACATTTTCCTTCCTCCATGCTCACTGGATGTCTGAGAGCAGACAAGGTATCAGGTTTAATAAAGTCAGTAAGACTCTGCCATAATGAATCAGTATCGCACAGCACAAAAATACCCAAATGCTGTTTGGGTAGTTAAGTGTAAGGAGCAGCAGCTTTGGTGGCTTCTGCTATAGTTTCAAAAGACCCAGCAAAAATACTTTTGTTAGGAAATTGTCAGAGTAATATCATAAGGGGGAAAAAGGCAACTGAGTGATGGATCCTACCAAAAAACGTAATATCATATACAACACTGTGTGGGGCTTCCTTCTCAGAATGGTACAAACTAAGGTAACTAGAACAAAAAGAGAAGTGTGTTAGAGACCCAGTTTTACACTTAAGCACATTTATGTAGCCCGGCAAAATAGTTGCTACATAGGACACAATAGCAGGGGTTCTTGCAGCGATTTAATGGCTTAGAGATAAGATTCAAACCGGAAAGAAACACAAAATACCCAATGAAAAAATTTGCACAAAAACATATGGCAGTGGCTCTGGCTACATACAAACAAACAAAAGAACAAATTATCGCCAAGCCGAAACCACCAAATCATTGCAAAATGCCTACAAGCACTTACACTTCAAGGCAGTTTCTCTAACTTTATGGGCTCAAAATGTGGTCATAAATATTTTGTACTTGTAAATCAGGATTTGTATGTGTAAAAAAAAATTGTGTGTGCGTAAAAATGATTTGTATGTGTAAAAAAGATTTGTGCGTGCGTAAAAAAGATTTGTATGTGTAAAAGAAATTGTGTGTGCGTAAAAAAGATTTGTATGTGTAAAAGAAATTGTGTGTGCGTAAAAAAGATTTGTATGTGTAAAAAAGATTTGTATGTGTAAAAGAAATTGTGTGTGCGTAAAAAAGATTTGTATGTGTAAAAAATATTTGTGCGTGCGTAAAAAAGATTTGTATGTGTAAAAAAGATTTGTGCGTGCGTAAAAAAGATTTGTATGTGTAAAAGAAATTGTGCGTGCGTAAAAAAGATTTGTATGTGTAAAAGAAATTGTGTGTGCGTAAAAAAGATTTGTATGTGTAAAAAAGATTTGTGCGTGCGTAAAAAAGATTTGTATGTGTAAAAAAGATTTGTGCGTGCGTAAAAAAGATTTGTGTGTGGACTTAGCCAAAAAAAACCCTGCAAGTTACAAGTACGGATTTTGACCCTATTTTTCTTCCTTTCATCTGATTGGTCAATGTCATGTCAATCACAAATGTAACAATCCAATCAGAGAACAGATGGGTTTGGCTGTCGGAGGGGCGCTTTTTTGAACTGCAGGTCCTTGAAGGGTAGCAGCTAGGTCCCCTAACTTTCAGTAGTTGTTGAAAGGAAAAATGTGGTACATCAGTGGTTAGAAATACCATTATTACTTTAGGATTAGTTTAACACAACGTCAGGGCTGACCCAGGACCATTGCTGTGAGTCACAGTGCGCAGCATAAAAGTCCTTTCACATCGGACGCAGGATGTGCTGCTAATGCTAATTGCTAACTAAAAGCAAAGGATCCAGAATTTGTTGCTGGCTGCTGGGCTCTGTGGGTTTTTGCAGCAGCTCTACCTGTACTAGATGCACCTGCTCCTTGTCTTTTCTATCTCTGACTTTATGTCCTCTACAAGAGTTTCTGTTTTTTTTGCTAGTTCTTCAAATGTTCAATAAAAACATGTATGCTAATTCATAACGAAGAAAGCTTTGTAATGAAGACTGTCATTTCCAAAACACTGCCCGCCCCCACCCCGCGGTCCGCAGCGCTGTTGAAAAGGCTGTGGAAGTCCCTGTATTAAACACGTAGACCTGTGACACAAAAATCACCAAACTCGGACGACCACAGACTGTTTTCCTTCGTGGTGATGAAGGAAAATGCTGGGTTGGCATGTAAAAGGGCATTTATTCCCTTCAAAGACCTGCAGTTCAAAAAAGCCAAACCCATCTGTTCTCTGATTGGATTGTTACATTTGTGATTGACATGACATTGACCAATCAGATGAAAGGAAGAAAAATAGGGTCAAAATTCGTACTTGTAACTTGCAGGGTTTTTTTTGGCTAAGTCCACACACAAATCTTTTTTACGCACACACAATTTTTTTGTACACATACAAATCCTGATTTACAAATACAAAACCGATTTACAAGTACAAAATATTTATGACCACATTTTGAGCCCATACAACTTCACATTTAGACACACTGGAACTGCAGACTCTGCATCTTGCTACACACGTAAAGACTCGTGTTGCAGATACCGATTGCTAACAACGGCTACAACATATACACAGTCTTGTTAAAATATTGCCTTATAACTTTTTTAAATCAGAGCTGGCAAAAGTACAAAGATTCTGTACTTAAATAGAAGTAACATACTACTGTTCCAAACTACTCCAGTAAAAGTACAGGCCCTGAAATGTACTCAAAGTAAGAAAGTAAATAGTAGCTGTTTGGAGGACGTTTCTATTTTTGTGCAAAGTTAACTGAACCTTGGGCTGTGTTAACATAATGATAAAATATTATCAGTAGACAGGAATAAAAACGTTAGTCTAAGTAAAATTTAAAAAAAAATCTAATTACACTCAGCTTGAATCTACAGAAAAAGAAGGAAAATAAAAAATATTTTCCATTGTCTCCATTGTAGAGGGTAACTTTTCCTCTAAACAGGAAAACGTGTACAGTCAGGTGTTAAAGTGGATTCAGCAGGTGGGGGAACACTAAACTGGTTGTAATGGCTCAGTGTGGGGAACAGAATCAAACTCACAATCATTTCTATTGACAGCTCGATGAGATTTTCTTAGTGTACAGGCTGTGATCAGCTGGCCTGCTGCTCTTTGTGGATGTGCACAACTGAATTCAACCAGATGTGAGCAGATGTTTGATGAGTTGTCCTGGCTGATTTCCATCCCCTACACTGACAGTGCAACGTTTATGCTGTCTGTTTTCTAGATGGTATGAAGTTGGTATGAATGTGGAATTCAGTCAGTGGATCTAAGCATCATTCACACCGTTCCTTTACTTTAAATCCAGACAGACCCAATATCTGATTTTAAAACATGCAGACTTACATGTAAACTTTAAATGAGCAGTTCCTTCCCTTTAAAGCTAAGCTCTCTTCTTCCTCTCTTGTCTTTCTCCATCTCTGAGTGAAGTTAGCTCTCTCTCTTTTCCCTTCCTGTGAAATACAGCAGCTGGACCTTTAGCTAGCAACACACTGGGAGACAAACTGCACACAGTTTGTGTGTTTGCTGATGTTTGTTGAGCTGATAGTAACGCTGCATTTGAAATTACCTGAGACTTAAAAAATAAAGTCACTCCCTTCATGTTTGCTCCTCTTCTGTAGAGCTAGCTTGATGCTGAAGTACCAGGAACTTACAGACACCTGCAGCTGTTCTGGTGTTGTTACAACCCCCCCACATAAAAACTAAAAATCACCGTCCCACTTTTAACCCCTGACTTTGTCACATGATCTCTTTTTATGCAACATCCTCTGGCGATTAATAAACAAATTGTGTGTTTCTGTTTTTCTGTTTAGAATCAATCATTTTGAAGTTTGAAGGCTCACACTGATGAAACAATAACTGACCAAAATGTGTTAAAGCAAAAGTAACGAGCATGTTTTGAACATGTAAGAAGTAGAAATTGAGTTTGGCTTCCCTTCCTAACTGTATGTGTTATTTCTAATGTTTTTTCCAAAAGTTACCTTGTGGTTATCAGCTCATTTGGTTATGAATCAAAACCAGCCCTCCTCCTCGTGGCTCTTTCATGCTCATTAACTTGGTTGTTTTACTTTGGGATAAAAATAAACCAGTGCTGTTGCTAAGAAATGCTATGCCAGATTTTCAAAATAAAAGTTATTTGCTTCTTTGACATTTTTACAGAAGCTCTGTGTGTTTTTTTAATTGTTTATTTTATTTTATTTTATTTTAGAAGTAACACATAAGCTCTGTGTTACTTTGAATCCCAGTGACACAGATTTCTCTCTTTCATGTCACACTGTTTCCCACTGGACTGAGAAATGGACAAGAGACAAAAAAACAAAGCATGCAACTCTTGGCAGTACGAACTGAAAGGTCAAAGGTCAAGAACTTCAGAAATCAGAGCTGATTCAGAAAGAACGTGTTGCACAGCCACAGTTTCAGCTGAGTGTAACCAGAACCGGCGCTGAGAACTCAGCATGAGGACACAGGCTGCTTCCAAAACACCTGCTGCTTTTCTTCTGCACTACAGTGTCCTTTTTCTACATTTAGATGTCAGGAAAAACACGCTGACGTGCTCGTCCGCACGCCTATGTTTGCCTGACTGAGCAGCTTTAAGAAGAAAACAATAAACGGGACAAGAAGACGTCAGTGAAGCAAGAGCTTCTTTATTTCTGTTCAACCTGCTACAATCATCACTCGATGATAATCCAATAATAAATAATGGTTTCGGTGGTTAATGTGTCAGCAGGGTGAACATGTCCTGTACATGTCCTCTGAATCATCTCTTTTACAGTTAATGTTTGTGAGGACAGCAGCAGGTGATGTAATGAGTTCAATAAGAGCACATGAGCTCACGCTGTCCTATATTCACCCTGAGCCAAGAGTATAGTGCCAGCACATGAAGAAAAAGAAATGACTCTGACTCTTTGTTAGAGATGAACTGAGCGACCCTCATGGACAGCTCATTAAACTGTCACATCTCATTAATACGCCGATAAGTCTTCAGTTTCAGTCAGTCCCATACTTGCGACCGTCTCAGAGTGATTTCTTTTTATAAGAACAATTAACTCCTCCTGTCTGCTTCCACACTCTCACAGGGGCCGCGGCATTTTTAGCATAACTTAGAACAAAGACTGGAAGCAGGAGGAGACTGTAGGACAGCCACAAGTAGGGATACAGTCAAGAAGTCAGGGGTCATCCTTTATTCTGCAAAGAACACGCACTGATTGGAAGATGACCCAATTTTCCAACATATGTTTAACACAAAAAGCTTTTTTGAGAACTGAGACCAGTTGGACATTTCATTAATCCGAGAGAAACAAGAGAGTCATCTTCACTGGATTTTTTTCTCTCTGCTAGGAGTGAAACGTGTAACACATCCATACGTGAGTTCCCCAGTATGAGTGCAACCTAACAAACCAGCTTTTCCACAGAGGCTGAGCTCACACGATCCTGACCTCAGGCTTCACTTTGTCTCTTTTACGCTCCATATTTTACCCCATGGCTCCTCTGCCTGGCTCTCAGCAACTCCTCCCTCTCTTTATAATATTTATAGATGTGCTGATTATTTAACACAGTTTGCTGCCAGTGCTGACACAGTATTTACTTCTGTTCCCCTAGATACTGTATGTGCTGCTTGCAAACCCACCTGTGCAGCAATCAAACTGGAGGTCAGACACTGCGCAGGTCACCTCGTGGCAGACTCTCAACGCCTCTAATCATTTCCCTCTTTTTGCCTTTTTCAGCTCACTGTCTGTGACAGATGTGTTTCTGCTTCATTTCTCTTTCAGTAAAGACATCAGGAGCATATGCTGATTAGCACATATGCTCATAGACATCATGATGTTAGTCAGTGGTTAGTAGACTTCTGTTGAGAGTGTTTTCACAATCACCATCTTACTAGTTTGTAACTGGATATGCTGACACTGCATGCTCACATGGTAGTTGGTAGTAGGGAAGGCCCATCTGGTATAACACCCTGCTTTATTGTCCATTTGGACTCTAACAGGGATCGTAAGTTGCAAAATAAACACCATGTTTTATTAAGGCTTAGAAGTTGCAATTAAGCCTGCAGAGCAGGAGAAGTTGATAGATAAACAAACGTGTCTCTCCAGACTTCATTCTGCAGGTTTAAGGCTTTTCTGCATTGGCTTTACTTTTCAGATCCCAGAAGCAGTGTTGGGAAGGTTACTTTTAAAATGTATTCCACTACAGATTACATGCCCCAAAATGTAGTTTGTAACGTATTCCGTTAAGTTACTCAATGAAAGTAACGTATTCTGAATACTTTGGATTACCTAATATATTATCATGCTGTTTACAACTACATGAATGTACTATTGCTGTGTGATTTATTACTATTACTGGAGGTAAAGGGACCTCTGGCTAATACGTCGGGTTCATGTCAGGCTCATAGCCGAAAACTAGCTTTACTTTGTTGTGTGGGTCAACTTTGCTAACGAGAGACAGAGAGAGGCGTTGAAAGGCTGCTCCAACGGAACTTATTGTTTCGGAAGAAAACACGAACACAGTGTACAGTCGAGTCTTAACAGCTTACTTACAGCTGGGCTCGTCAGGCACTCTTCTTGGCTGCAGTGGTTATTATTATATTTACATGCTTCCAGCTCCCGTTTCTGCTCGATGACAGCTCGTACTTTTTCACTCTCCTCGCGCTCACAGACACATAACGTGTATGGCAGTCCATTCTCCCTGCAACACGGACTACACTGAACATGATGCTACATTCTTTAGAGCCTGTAGCATTCTGCCTATTAGCTTAGCACAACAACAACAAAAAAGCGCTCTCTCACCCAGGAAACACACAGTTGCAGAGAGAGCTTTACCCTGTAACCAACCCTGTAACAGAACATAGCTGTCAAACAAAACCCAAACAGTCCTGACCCGCAACAATATGAAACAGGAAAATACTGCCGTGTAATCCCTTTATTTCAACAAAGTAACTGTATTATAAATACCACCTTTTTAAATGGTAACTGTAACGGAATACAGTTACTCATATTTTGTATTTTAAATACGTAACGGCGGTACATGTATTCCGTTACTCCCCAACACTGCCCAGAAGGGATTTAAATTCATCATGAATGTGCTTAAAGGACACCAAATTTCCTCCCCTTTTTAAGAGAAAAGGATTCAGAGTCAATTTCTCTAAATTCCAGAAATTTCTTATAAACCCTTTGCTGGTCAAAGAAAAGTTGGCCTGCTCCTCGAGTCAGAAAATTGCTGATGTAGGTTCATCCACAGCTGGAGCTCAAACAGGCCAAGAGAGGATGTAAGTCTGTGTTTTAGGAGGGGCATATTATTAGAAGGGGGGATAATAATAAATTGCTCTGTGGGGATTTGTGTTCCTTTCTTTGCACAGTGAGAATTAAACTCTGTGACTTTGCAACGCAGCCAGTTGGTATCCCACAGAGCTTTGAACAATGGGAGTTATTTCCATCACTTGGCTCAGGGCTGCTGCTGCTTCTGCTGGAGGTGGTGGGCGTGGGGGGTGCAGCAGGATCGTCCGACCACATATTTTAATCAAGAGGAACATTTGAGGTCGTCTCCCCCTCCGCGCTGATGGAAACGAGCTGGATTTCCTCCACTGCTATTCTGCCAGAGTAAACGCTTACATACACGGCGGCCAAGCTGCGTGGAAACACCGACTGTTGCTCCCAGCATCTACTGCGTTTGCACTGTCCAGTAAACTGCTGCTTCATCTCAGTGGAAACAAGCAGCTGCCAGCAGCTCAACCCACTGACCTAGCTAATTCTGGACCAGATCCACTGCAAAACATCTGAGGACACGAACCGGACTGGAACTTCCTACAAACTGAATAACGAACACCATTTAACCCTAAACTTGACCTATTTTGTTTCCCCCCTATTTTCTGTCATATACATGCTGTTACAGTGGTACTCATATTAAACATGGCCAGAGTTTCAAATCATGAGGTTAACATGCATGCAAGTAATTCCTTTAAGGATGTAAGTGATCCTTGTGATGCCAGTGAGAGTGAAGATTATGGAGATGGTAATCTTGGGCACACAGCTCTCCCTCTTATTGGCACCTTATACATAAATAAAGAGTTATCTTATCTTATCTTATCTTATCTTATCTTATCTTAACTTAAACCTCAAACGTTATTTTATAGCCACAAGCAGAAAGTCTAAGACTCATCTCAGTGAATACAAGATCTAAAGAGGATGCCACACCCATGTTTTGGTTACTAGAAGAAGTTTCTTCCTCTAAACAGTAAAAGAAACTAAAGGTCGAAAAGAAACAAAAAAGTGGAAGAAGCCTGAGCCAGCCAGGCATCGGGCCGTAGGACCCAGAACTTCCCTCTCCAAACAAATGAGGTAACTGAAGCAACAAATAAAGCAGCAGAAAACAGGCTACATCCATCTGAGGAGTAAAGAAAATGAATCCCCACAACGAAGCAGGGATCTGAGGATGCAGCTTGGTCAGTTTTCCCAGCATGCTTTGAACATGGGCGGGGGGGGTCGTTGATCACTCCACCTGGCACACCTGAGAAAAAGAGACGAGGTGAGAATAAAGTAGAAAAGAAGAAGCAAAGAGGAAGCAAACACCTTACATTATATGTGTCATTTCATTGAGATGCTCGCCAAACCATCTCCCAAGAGCTGATTGGTTCGATGGCCACTTCTTGCGCAACATACAATGGAGCTGTTCCCACATCTTAGTAGGGAGATCCAGTAACCATGGTAACCTAATTACCCGTGACCTCATTACATATAGAATACCAACTGCCTGCTGCAAAGTTGGGAGCTGTGATTTGTCTCATTGTCCTGTTGTAAGAGGAAACTGGTTCCAATAAAGTGAACTCAGATTAAGCGTATGGTGTTCCAAGACAAACAGCCTCTCTCATTCAAGGTCCCTTCATCCGGTGCAAACCTCCCACTTTACTACAACAAAAGTAACCCAACACTATCAAATTACAAGCTTTTTAAAATCAAATTCTGGCTTCAGGGCTCCTGCAGCATCTTTTCATTTGTTGAGTCTCACAAACGTACTTATTTATTTATTTTTTAACTCAGAGCCTTCAAACTTAAAGTTGTCCTTTGCTCATGCTCAGTGCGCTTTTCTTTCCAGCTCTGCTAAAAAGGTCAGCTCCAGATTTATCCAAGGGCATCTTGGTCTATGGTTTTGTCATGTTTGACAACACCAGAACAGCTGTGTTGTTTAAAGACTGCATGAAAATCATCTGCAGGTTTGTGCTGGATAAACAGGTTAGTTTGGTGTACTGTGATGGATTTAAAGTAAAGAACTGTGTGTGACTGGTGCACAGTGGCTGTAGTTTCATGCTCAGATGAAGTGTAGCAGAGATTCATATGAATTTTAGCTGATGATGCTTAGATCCACTGACTGAATTCCACATTCATACCAACTTCATACCATCTAGAAAACAGACAGCATAAACGTTGCACTGTCAGTGTAGGGGATGGAAATCAGCCAGGACAACTCATCAAACATCTGCTCACATCTGGTTGAATTCAGTTGTGCACATCCACAAAGAGCAGCAGGCCAGCTGATCACAGCCTGTACACTAAGAAAATCTCATCGAGCTGTCAATAGAAATGATTGTGAGTTTGATTCTGTTCCCCACACTGAGCCATTACAACCAGTTTAGTGTTCCCCCACCTGCTGAATCCACTTTAACACCTGACTGTACACGTTTTCCTGTTTAGAGGAAAAGTTACCCTCTACAATGGAGACAATGGAAAATATTTTTTATTTTCCTTCTTTTTCTGTAGATTCAAGCTGAGTGTAATTAGATTTTTTTTTTAAATTTTACTTAGACTAACGTTTTTATTCCTGTCTACTGATAATATTTTATCATTATGTTAACACAGCCCAAGGTTCAGTTAACTTTGCACAAAAATAGAAACGTCCTCCAAACAGCTACTATTTACTTTCTTACTTTGAGTACATTTCAGGGCCTGTACTTTTACTGGAGTAGTTTGGAACAGTAGTATTGGTAGTATTTGTATTCCTACAGTTCTGTATGACAGGGGTAGGCAACTCCAGGCCTCGAGTGCCGGTGTCCTGGAGGTTTTAGATGTGTCCATGATCCAACACAGCTGATTTAAAGGGTTAAATGACTCCTCAGCATTTCTTGAAGTTCTCCAGAGGCCTGGTAATGAACTAATCATTTGATTCAAGTGTGTTAACCCAGGGTGTGATCTAAAACCTGCAGGACACTGGCACTCAAGGCCTGGAGTTGCCTACCCCTGCTGTATGAAGTCACAGAACAGAGCCTGTGATTGTGGATGGTTGTCAGTCTCTCTGTGTTGGCCTGTGACAGACTGGTAACCAGGCTGGGGTGTATTTTGGTTCCCACCCTTCCCAACTTACCTGAAAACCTCCCTGACCCACTCTAACATGGTCTCAGTTGCAGACTTACCTGCCCTAATTTAGAGGGCGCTTACCTGAGTGAAATCTTGGCGCTGGAATGAATTGAACTTGAGCATAACCAGTTGTTGCTCCTACCTGAAACATTCATTAAAGCTCATTAAACAGTTTCTTCCAATATTATATTATTATTCTGATTGAATTGTCATTTGCTTTAGTTGTAACAAACCTTAAGAATAATTAAAACAGTTGAGGTGAAGGTGTATATACATTTCACAGCAAGAGAAATGTGGCTGTGAAAGGTGCTTTTAGATCAAGTCTAGCAGCTCAGCATAATGCCCATCACTGGGTATTTTTTGGCTACTTTGAAATATTATCTAAATTTGCTGTAATTTCAGTGATCATAAAAACAGAAAAGTTGCTGACTTTGCCCCAAGATATGATTATAAAAGCTTTTATTCACTTGACATCATGCTTCTACCCCAGCTTTGCTGTTACACAATCCTCTCATCGATTTCATTTCCTTTCAGTGCCATGCCTTTCTTTTATAATTTCTCTACTGCTACCACCGTCTGCCCTGCACTCATCCATCATTCTCCATCACTGCAAACTATACCACAATACTGCAAACTACCCAGTTTAACCTGTACTGTCTGTTCAGTATAAACTTTAAATAACATAGAATTATCATAATTAGTTTGTTTTCAAAGACGTTTCTCACTCTGAAATAACCAGATAACTTCAGCAACACATCATCTGCAGAGCCACTCACTGATTTAAAAAGTCTAACATGAGTGAGGACTTCACATATGAGCTTTAAATGTCCAGTTCATCACAAAATATTGTGTCATATTCCTCTCCTGTCCTCTCAGCCGTACGCCTCCCTCCAACTCTGAGAGGAAAGTTATCAGAGATTAAGGATTTGATTCTTCCTGTTAAATACAGCCGCTTTACATTCAGCCATCAGACAGGCTGTGATCCAGACTGCATAGAAGCAATTAGCCTTATATTATATGAGCTGTTCCAAATGTTGCAGTTAAATTTATCTGTGACTTGAAAAAACTTAACTCAGTTTCAACTTGTTCATCTACAGTAGAGTAAGTGAGATGCCAAAGTATTGTGACCACAACTTTATTGACATCTGCACAGAGGAACACATGACCTTTAACATGCCACCTGAGCTGCGAGCCTCCCGGACTTTGGGCTTGTTTTAAAAACCTTTTTGCAAGTTTTAACAACAGCGTAATATCAAAAGCTCAACTTGTGCTGAACATTTCTGCAGTGCGGCAAAAGTTTTATTTCCTTTTGGTCATAAAAAGTATAACCTAGTTTAACGCCATTGTAAGAGTGTAACATCAGTAAAACAATGATGTTAAAATAAGATAAGATCAGATATCTTGAAGGATCGTGCATTCTTCACGTTCGCTTGTGTGCATAAAGGTAGTTTCCTCTCTGGAAACTCAGAGCTGGCCACCTTCCATCAGACCTTGAATCTGTTATGTAACCTGCAGACGAGTCAAAGAGCCCCGTCATATGGCACCGCTGCAGGCCCCTGTGGGACCCACATTTGTCAGTGAGGTGCATGTTTGTCGTTTTCTGCTCACTGTGGGAGTCAGAACCAGAATAAGCAGGTTTTGTAGGAGATCCTAAAGTTTCCATGTGGAGCTTTTCCTACAGCATCCGACAGCGGCACAGCTCAGGGGTCGGCTGGACCGAAGCTACATAAACAGTTAAATAATATCAGGAGAAACTTTTCCTGCATCTTTTATCACATGTTTCAACAGAAATATGAAGCATCTGCACTTTGGATCCCAATTTCTTGATTTTCTTCTCACAACATGACGATGAATGAATCTTTTGACCTTTCAGGATGTTGGTTGAGGAACTTATTAATTTGTTAAATAAAAAGGATCTAGGGTGGCCCAGTAGATCATGATATGAGATTTTCTGGGGGGGCAAAATTTCCCAGTCTTCCCTGCGTATCCTTGCCTTTCCCTCCTCATTGTTTCAGTTTATACATCCTCAGTTCTCTTCTCACCTCCTCTCCTCATGTTTTCATCACTCCCACCAGAGAAACGAGTGGAGGAGGCATATAGAGGACTCCAGGAGAGAGGAGTTGAGGCAACCCCCACATTTAACAAAATGATACATCCTTGCTTTGGACATGCCAACAAAACAACTACAGCCAGCCTATTTCATATCTAATGTCAGGATCAGCTGCACGCATGCTGCATAAAGAACACCCTTCTCCTTTGGAACTTGGAGAAATTTTGCAGAGTTCTCTGGAAAGAAAGTCAAATGAGAAAATTGGATGGAAAAAGCCACATTCCAGATGTACCCACTCACGTTGGCTACTGTAAACAATATGCCAGCAAATGAAATATTACCAGAGTCCACAAGAGCCATGAAAAAACAGTGTAGGAGGCTGAAGGTACGTAAGGCAGCTTTAATCGGATTAACTGTACTTTTTCATGTGCATTGTTCCAGTATAGTATCTGGGTTAGGTCATGTCTACAGGATGCCAGATATCACGGCTGAGCTCCTCGGGGTTACTTCATTCATAAAGTTACATTACTCCCTTTTGAGGATTACATTTGAATTACTCATATAGAGATAATAAATACATTGGGTAATTTTTAAATGTCCATTTATGTCAGTTGTATTGTATTCTTTTGAATATTCACAGTAAACTTGTATATGTGCATGTCACAAGCTGTTCAACAAACTTCACGCTTTTTTCTTTCTGCTCAAAGAGTGAAGAATGCAAAAGAAAAGGACAGAATTTGCATAAAACAGCTACATTCCAGATGTGTCTGTTCAAGTCGACTATTGTAAATGTGCTACGCTCCATGCCAACAAGTGAAATATTACCAGAGTTCACAAGAGCCATGAAAAAACTGTGTAGGAGGTTGAAGGTATGTAAGGCAGCTTCAATTGGATTAGCTGTACTTTTTTTGTACTTTTGTATGTAGTGAATCCGTGTTGTAATCTTTTTTAAATTAATTGCTTTGATCTTAAAGTAACAATTTAGTGTTGCATCAAAAATATAAATGTGAATGTATGAGATTAAAGACCTTACATCTTTCTTTTTATATGCTGTATATGCTGTATATGCTGTATTTGCACATAAAAAATAAAAATATATAAACACTTTTTAGCTTGCAATACTTCTCAGCATTTATCTGATCAGCTTATAATGAGAAACTTTTCAAAAAACGACCAAAAACTGAGACTGATTTAGTTTATACTAAAAAAAAACAGCACCCTTTTACCAACCACTGACAAAACTGAGGTTACAGCAAAGGGTTTTTGAGACGAATGAAAAAATAAACAAAACTAAGTGAAACATCAAATATAACACGGGTGGTAAAATGACAAAAATAAAGTATTAATAATTAATAATTGATAATCATATTAAAAATCGAAAACTTTAACGAGATAACAGTGGATAATAATAATAATGCTAATAATAATGCTAATAATAACGAAAATTGTAAACGCCTGAAGAGAATGGTTCTAGTTCACATATACAAATATCAACATAAATAAATACATAGCGGCGTTCTGTTGGTCGTGGATGTGCCGCCCTCTGCTGGATCCACGTCACTAACACAACTATCAGTTCCCGGAGCTCGGTTTTTACATTCATATAGTAGGCGGGGTCAGCTCCAGTTACCAATAGGTGTGGACCTACGGCGTTACCAGGGAAACGGTTTACGAGGCTGGAAGACGCTAGGAGACTGTGGAAGGCAGCAGCAGATAGGCTAACGGGTATCATGCTAGCAGGCTAATGGGATCCACAGCGATCTTAAATTTTTAAAACAGTCGTTCACCTTAAATATTAAACGTTACGCTCTGCGGTTGATTTGCGGTTACCCTCCCCCCTCCGTCTGCCGGAGTGAGAGCAAGCATGGCAGCAGCGGTGTCCCGCTAGTCGCGTCTCGTTAGCAGCTTAGCACGCTATCTGGCGAGCTAATCAGAATTGTATACCAATCACAGTTTCTCCCTGAGCACCGGTCTCGGCGAGGCCGCTCGACAGTGGATGAGCTCGGGTCCAGGGATAAAACGAGGACTGCGGCTGCCGACCAGGATGGATGTGAGTTAACAGCTGGAGTACTGGGACGGTGTGGCCCAGATCTGTGGATCTCTGGTTTACCCAAGAGCAGCCCCCTTCCCCTGGGACAAGGGGGACGGCAAAGCTTCACGCCGCTGCTCAGGCCCGGGCTCCGGGATGAGATGAGGCTCGGGTACCGGTTAACCAGGTGGGCTGCCCTCTCGTAGAGCAGGAGGTCCGGTGGTGAGATGAAGCCAAAAAAAATTGTCGATAAATTATGTGATGCTGTTGTGAGGACTTCATTTTTTTTTTTTTTTTTGCACCATTCACTCGGTTACTTAATGAATGAACTGCTCCTCAGCTGCAGCATGTAGAAGGCAGTGTTGTCTGGTTCCAGCTGCTCAGCAGGAACGTTTGAAAAAAAAAAATCATGCATGTAGAATCAAACACATAAACAATTTCCCCCTGATTACACTTTGATAAATTCAGGTATAAGCCAGTAAAATAACAGTCTGTGAAACCATCATTACTCAGATGATGGATTAGTTGAACAGAGACAGGAAAAACAGGAGCTGGAAAACTTACAGCTGAGGTGATTGGATTACGAAAATTATCTGCATCTTTTCTGATATTCAATTAAAGACCTCTGCTGTTTAATAATCTGTTTACTATCTCAGCCTGCTTGGACAAATCCAAGCTGTATGCAGACTTTTGTCAAAGACAAACTGATAAAGAAATTAACCAGCAGATGAACTGATCATGACAATAATCAGAAAATGGACCCTGGATAAAAAAAACAACTCATAACTCAAATACCGGTAAAAAATGTAACTTATTTGATGATATGAATAATTTAGGGAAAGGGTATAATTGTTTTATTAAGACTTCAGAGACTCCACCTCACCCCAGATGTTCAGATTACAGAAAGGTGGAAGCTGAGGGTTTGTGGAAAACTGATTGTGGCTAATTGGGCTGATGGTCTCAGATCACTGCTGTTTGCAGCTGTGTGTTGTACAGTGGGACACACGGTTGTGATGCTGCAGAGCTGTTGTTGGTCTGTGTGTTGTTGTTTGAATCAGAGCCTCTGTTCTCTCTCTCTGTTTCCTTTGCAGCTCAAACTCATTGATCATGAAGCGGCTCTTTATGCAGCTTCAGCCTGCGGTTACTCTCTCGCTCATGTGATGGAGACCACGCTCTGTGCCTGACAACAAACGGCAGCTCTTTGATGCTGGATGCGCGTTCGGGATGGATGTGTGCTGTAGGAACCCGAACCGGACGGCGCCGGTCGGTGAGGACGGCCCACGGCGAGCTGACGTGCTGCTCTGCTCTCGGACCAACGGTTGGAGCTGGCCTCCGCACCCCTTCCAGCTGCTCGCCTGGCTGCTCTACATCTACTTTGCCGTCACCGGGTTCGGCATATTCGTCCCCCTGCTGCCTGCACATTGGATCCCTGCGGGCTACATCGTATCCTTCCACTGCGTGGACAGACCACCACCGCACCACTGGTAGCGAGGTGTACAGATAAACACATGTGAACTTTCTACACCAGTAGCATTTTTTTCTATGGAAAAAAAAAGGGAGGTTTTCCTCAAAATATAGTAAAACGTCTTTCCTTAAAATATAGTGTTAGTTTAGTCAAAGAATAGAGCAAATTGTCTTTCAAAAGCTGACGATGCTTTTCCTCAAATTATTACAGCTTTTATCTAAATATTTCGCGTTTTTGTCTTCTAAAAATTCCAGTTTTTATTATTTTAACTGGATCGTAATTCAGGTGAGTTCTCAAATTTGTGTCCCAGATACTTTGGTTGTACAGTCGACAATCTATAATTTATTCATTCTGTCTGCTGGTTTATTTAGCACAGCCAGTGTAAAGTCTGGCAGTGTTAGGGAGCTGTTTTTGGTAGTGTCTGATGCCTATGAAAATATGAAAAATGACCCCTATTCAAAATGTAATTTCCATATTGTCTGATAGCATTGAGTTATTGTTACTGAGGGGACAGACAGTGATTTCAGGTCTTTTCTTTAGGTGAGGTGTTACAGTGTTGCTCCGGCGTATCTGTGTTTGATTCCTGATCTCTGTGTCAGTGTACGGGCATCATGTTTGTGTGTCACCTGTTTGTCCACGTCATGGCCGTGTCCATCGATCCAGCCGACTACAATGTCAGAGCGAAGAGCGTCCGAGGCCCGGTCCCCGTGTTCGACCGCTCCAAACACGCGCACGTCATCGAGAACTGCCACTGCTACCTGTGCCAGGTCGAAGTGTGAGTAACAAACAGAGGCTTTTCAACGCATGTATGCTGCATCATGTTATCGTTCCCGAAACTGCCGGATACCTTCATCCCAATGATAAAAACTCTCAAGTGCTCTCTAAGCTTGTATTTTAACATTTAGCTGTTTTATGGTCATTGCTGAGTTTTGTTGATGAGTCAGCAGCAGCGGTGATAAATCTGAAAGCTCACAGCCTCTTCAGATGGGATGCTGTCGGGTTAGTTCGATGCACTAATCTCAGGGTGAGTCTCAGCGTGCTGTGGAATATTTTTTTTAAAAATAGGGATGTGTACAGATCATCTTTAAATTTTGTAATTACACTTGCTGTTGAGCAATTTACCTTTTAGAGCAATACACATTATTTTCTTCTTGTTTATTGAAATGTAAAACAAGTGATTTTCACTTTTTATATAAAATGTGTTGTTTGTATGATTCTAATGTATTAATGATAGTGATTATATTGTTTCTGAAGTGGACGCTAGGGTTTGGTAAGGATATAGCTTCCAAATTCTGTCATGTTTTTTTAAGGGAATTTGCAAAAATTATATTCATGATATAAATTATATTTATGAGGATACAGACAAAAAAAATTAAATGATCTGTAATCACTTGCAGGCAGTTGCATTTTTTATGCTGGCAAAATGAAAAATATTTTTCAGTGAGTTACTGTGACCACCTAATGCAATGGGTGAATCTATTGCTACAAGGTGCAGCAGCAGCATTATAGTGCAGTAGTTTTAAAAGAGATGGTCGCTGAGTCATTTGTTTACTTTTGGGTCACACGTCACCAGCTGTTGGCTGGTTCAATTTGGAGGTATATCTCTGGTGAAACATATTTGCCACAGTTGTCCATCTCCAGCAGGAGCAGTTTTCTTGCTTATTTTTCTAGTAGTACTGTGCTTTGTTGGAGGTTGAGGTGAGCACTGAATTGTAAGTGGATGCTGACACGTGGCTCTCGCTCTCAGAGATCCCTGGGCTCATCTCGTTGTGCACTAGGAAAAATAAACACATGATCTTGCTATGATATCATGATATGACACTTTTATCTAACTTCAAAATTTAAACCGATGTTATTAGGGGTGATTCAGTATGGCACACCCTATTGGACCCAGACAGCTGCAGACGGATACTCATTTGTGTTGTAAGTCTTCCAAGAGATGCAGGCACAGTTGTTGCATTTTAGCCTAAAAGGCCTTTATACCCCTTCGTGTGCAGCAATATGGCCCAGGCAGCTATTTCAGTTGATGCCTTGGTGTTGGCTGATACCTTTAGATGAAATCAGGTTTTGTCTAAGGTCTCCAAAAAAACAAAACAAACAAAAGGAACCCCATCTGTTTTATATTTTTTGTCATTAACCCTGAATGATCTGGTTAATCAAAACTACCACACTGTGGATTGCTGCCAGCAGATGGTGCTAACACTGGCTGAAACTCTTTCTGATCAAGTTTCCCCATTGGCTGTTAGTAGCTGAGATTTTGTAGCTCAAATTGTCCTTTTGCTTCCTATCAAGCTAACATTGCAAATAGGTCACGGAGGTATGTTTACTTGAGCTGCTGTTGGAGTTTTTATTGGCATGTCCCTGCTGGGTGTCTCTCACAGGAGGACAGTCTCTGCAGGTTGCACAAACACACACATGCAGACACAAACTGCTTGTCAGCTGTTAGCAGCTTTGGTGTTGTTGGTAGCAACATGAACATGAACTGAAGTTTGCTTCATCTTCTGAGCTGCTTGTCACATGGTCTGGATTTGCACTGTCCAATCAGACTCCGGTGTTTTTAAGTATTTTTTTAAGCATGTTTGTTTATCAGGGGTCTCTCTGCATGCACAGAAAAGATTTGTTCCATAACTAAAGTGAAGGTGTCATGGATTTATTTAATTTACAGCCACATACTTTGCATTTATTTATTAATGCCACAAAGTGTTACTGATCTGAAGTCGAGGTCACAAAGCTTCAGCTGAAAGAACTGAAAATGTGTCATGTTAAATTTAATTTTAAACCCATGATGGTTCCTTCCCTCCAGTCCACCGCTCCTTGTAACCTTTTTAAAGCATGCTCTGCAGTCATGAACCCTTTGAGATGTTACCTAACATATTGCAAGTGTCCATCTCCGTTAGATCAGAGCTCATATGGTCTTTAACCTGCCAGGCTGCTTGCATAAAGTCAGTGTGATGTTCAGGACATTTTATGTCCTGAACATCACAAAAATCGATTTTCTGATGAAAATCGATTTTAGCTTAAATAAAGCGATATCGATTCATTAAAATCCTGAATCTATTTTTAAAAATGTAGGTTAAACCTCACAAAACTATTTCAGCAACCACCAAACAGCTAAAACAGTAAATGAGAGCAGGTAAACGGATTCTGCAAAAAGACGTAAACACAAAGCGTGGACCTGATGCATCAGAATCAGTGAGCTGTGGGCTTTCTCACCAGACGGCACGTACGCGGTCGGACACATCGTCGGGGCTGAAAACTGTCACCTCACACATTCTGATGCTGCAGGTTTCATCTCTCTCCAACCAAAACTGACTGAACCAGCAGCAAAAGAAGATCCAAACTAAGCTTCACATTACGCTTCAGATAAGCATCGTCATGAATTCTGTCTTACTTTTGCGGTTTTGCTTCCACCACAATAAATTCACACTTCCTGCACAGCTCTTTCTCTCTCTCTCAGTGTACTTTAAGAACAGTTTCCCATCTAAAAATCACAATTTTCTGCATTATTCGCTTGCTTATTACCCACCAGTTTACCATTGTGCACAGCGCTGTCGGCCGCTGTTTTTTTTTTTAAAAAGACCTCTGAAAGAAAAACTCATTTCTGCTGTTCAATTCCGAAGAAATGTAAACTTTTCAAAATGTTCTACTGCAGAATATTTTTAAGGTTATCTGCTATAAAAAGCCAGGCCAGGAAAATCTCCTTCATGTTTTTTGTTTTATCCTCAGTTACTTTGACACAAAGACATCTGCTGTGATGCTCACACCTCTGATGAAGTCTCAGAAGTGTCAGTACTGATAAATAATCAGAATTATAATATTTCTGACTGTTTGAGGCAAAATTTCCCTGATTTGAATCGAAATCGTGGATCAAATCGAACCTTGTCAATCAGAATCGAATCGATTCTAGAAATTGATACCGGGCCCTATTGTGCACACTTAAATCTAACAATATTTCTTAGAATTTGAATCTACACAAAGACTCTGAAAGGGTCTTTGTGTAGATTCACTGTAAAAACATTTGATTTTTTTTCAGACTGTTGATCTAAAGAAACAGTTCAGGCAGTCTGGTGACTCTCCAGACTCTGCGTGTTTAGATGTAAGAAATGCCGAGAGGAATTAGCTGTTTCACAGTATGCTCACACAAATGAGGTGCACATGTTTCGGTTTAGCGTGAGCTGATTGTCATCTTTGATATGAATCAGAACTGACCTTCAGAGAAACAACAGTTTGGGACTTGCTTCCAGTTGTCTGTACATCTGCACTGCAGACAAGAGCTCTTCACCACTGAATTCTGCTGATTTTAAGTCTCCATTTAAATATTTTACTGGCTTCATTAATTGCAGTGTTGCATAGTCCTCAGCAGCTGAATGCAGCTCAGTTCCTGAGTAAATAATAGAGCTGCTCATTGAAGCCAGGAGGTGATGAGCTGAGCTGAACTGCAGTGACAACCTCTGAGGAAAAAAAAATATGGGTCAGTGGGCTGGTCTCAGGAGGCCTCAGAGAACTGGGTCACAGGGGCTCTTACAGACCGTAAACCCCCTCTCAAACCTGGATCTGATCTGACATTGCTTTGCGCAGCACTCCCATTTCAGAATAAACATTGGGACCGGATATGAATACCCACAATCCTCTGGATCTGCTGCAGAGAAGGAGCTACACATTGACTCAGAATCTGAAAACTAATTTTAAAGGTGGTTTATTATGCTTGTTGTGCTGCTCCATGAGTAGCTTTGCATGACTCCCAGTTAAAAATGATGTTATTTATCTTTGCAGTTCATCCCCTGTCTGAAACGAGCTTTTTGAGCTTTTTTTTTCGAGCTCTTTTCAGTTTTCTATTTTTCTTCTGATTGGTTGCCCCTCAGAAGTTTGTGCAGCTGGTGGGCGGGGCTTCTCACACAAGTAGAAAAAAGACTTTTATCTCATGTGCACTGACCTCATTATTCCTCAGTTTTATTTGCATATACGGCCTATTTACAACGCCAGGATGTGAACTCTGGGATTGGCTGTTTAAATAACAGTTATGTACCATTTTGTGTATTAAGAACCTGAATTGTGTTGGAAGTAAAAAGTTCTCATTCACACATTAAACATCCACACACATTAAAACAAACTTGACTGGTACTGTTTTACCAAAGCAGTAAAGTCATCAAACGTGAATGTGTTTCAGTTAGATTTGTATCACAATGCGTGCTGTACATTCTGTATAGTAGTGCTAGTACTAGGCTGCACTTCGTTGTAAACACAGATATATGTATGTGGTTGTTTCAGGGGACCGAAGTCGAAACATTGTAGCGCCTGTAACAAGTGTGTGGCGAACTTCGACCATCACTGCCGGTGGCTCAACAACTGTGTGGGCAGCAGGAACTATAAGTGAGTACTGGTTAATTTTCTGTGGAGTCAAACAATGAAGGATGCTGTCACCTGACACTGGTTCACTCCCAGTAAGACAGCTGTCTCTGACAGGGAAGTGAGGCTGATATACAGCTCTGTGCAAAGCACTGAATCTCCTTTAAGAAAAGGAGATTCTGTTGCACCTGTACGTGCACATCTGAGTCTTTCCAACATTAAAAGTCTTTAAAACAGGAAAGTCACGACCGCAACACAGACAAACTAACAGAACGAGGCAGCTGCCATATGATGGGAGTGATGAATCAGAGGAGGATGCGTCGTGTCTGATGTGACTCAGTGAGGAGTCGGTGTCTGTCATTGTTTTTATAATTCTGTGCTTCTGCCTGTAATGATGAAAGTGTCATTAACTGAAAACCGAGTTAGAAGCATTTCCAAAAGTCTCTTCTAAAATATTGGAGCAACATAGACATGGGCTGCAAAGATAGCAAATGTTATGTATTTTAAATATTTTAATCAATGTTTTTGAAATATATATTTTGTACATTCATGCCCATTAGGCGTGTGTGCTGAGCAGTGCTGTGTGTCCTGCAGGTTGTTCCTCCACAGTGTGATCTCAGCTCTTTTGGGAGTTTGTCTCATTCTTGTTGTTGCCTCCTACGTCTTCATCGAGTTCTTTCTGGACCCCACTAAACTCCGCACCGACAAACACTTTCTGGGTAAGATTTGACCTCTGACCTTGTAAAAAAGCTGTGAGTCTGTAGTGTTTATTAAAAATTTTAAAAGAAATCTCAGTTAGGGTGTTCAGAAATCAAGAAGTGGAAGCTGAGGATCACAATGGGAAAGAAAGGTGATTAAAGTGACTGAATGCAGCATGGTTGTTTGTGTCAGGTGGGCTGGTCTGAGTAGTTTGTTTCCTACACAAACCATCTGTGGGTTTACAGAGATGGGTTGAGAAAGAGAGAAGAGAAGAGAAAGTATTCAGTGAGCAGCAGCTCTCAAGGGGAAAATACCAGAGGTGAGAGGAGAATGGCCTGGCTGCTTTAAGCGGATAGGAGGGTCACAGTAACGCAGAAAATCACTTGTGACAACCAAGGTATGCAAAAGAACATGTCTGAATGCACAACATGGGCTACAGCAGCAGAATGCCACACTGGGTGCCACTGTTCATGAGAGAACAGGAAACTGAGGCTCCTGCAGGCTGAACAGAATTAGACCAGAGAAGATTGGAAAACTTTTGCCTGGTCTGATGAGTCTCAGATGGTAGCATCAGAATGTGGAGTGAAAAGCACGGCGTCATCCTGCCTCATATCAACGTTTCGGGAAGTTGGTGGTATTATGGTGTGGGGGATATTATCTTGGCACACTTTGGGCCCCTTAGTACCAGCTCAGGATCAGTTAAACCCCACAGCCTACCTGAGTGTTGTTGCTGACCATGCCCATTCCTTTGTCAAGAAGCACAGGTGAGTGATACTCTGAATTTAGCAGCTTCACAGTGAATGGAGTAACCTGCAAACTGAACTGTGTGCAGTCTCAGCTGCAGGATGAGAAAGCATGCCCCCTCCTCTCAGTGTTATCTGCAGGCGGAGAGTCCACATCCACAGCAGAGGGAGGAAGATCAGGAGAGTGAGATGACTGATGTCTTTGTCCTTCAGTCTCGTGTTTTCATGTGAGGAAGATTATTTAGTTTGTCGACAGCTTATAGTTGTTTCAGTGAGTTTAGGGTGATTTTTGCTGTTCAAAAGGTCACTGTTGTCTCTCTATAAATGACTTTTTATTATGTTTCATCGTGAACCTGAAATTTTGTTAAACTAAAAAAGGAGGAATATTAGAAAGATCATTCTGACGCCCCCAGCCAGCTCACAGATACAACGACAACAACTTTTAAAGCTAAACAAACTCAAAGTTATACCTGATGTGCTTGGATTTTCCTGATATATTGGGGTTTGGTTATTCAGCCATTAAATGAAGAAATGCTGTTTTCACAGTTGGCTCTTCTTGTGTCCCGCAGTGAGGAATGAGACAGGTGTGTGGTTCGTCTTCCTGCCCGTCGCGCCTCTCCGGTCAGCTGCACCGGTGATTCCCGTCCTGGCTGCCATCACAATCGCTCTGGGTCTTCTGTCCTGCGTGTTGCTCTGCCACTTGCTTTGTTTCCACATCTACCTGAGTAAGAAATAACACACCTGCCTGTCTGTCCACGTGTCAAATCTTTGACAAGAGGAAGCTTTTCTTTATTTTCTGCCCAGCAGTTAATGTTGTAATGTCTGATGTTCATAATAAATATTTTCAAAATTCAAAACGTATGTAAAAATGATCCCAGTGAAGCTCAGCCTCAGACATATTCTATAACATACCGATTTTAGTACATCACAGATTTAAGTTTCTGTGGTGATCTGCTGCAGGTACAGCATGCTTATGAAATGCAGGCAGTGCAGTTCACAGGCAACACGTCACGTTAGTCTGTAGAATGGCTTCTGTATTTATGACAGTGGGGCAAAAAAAAAGGTCCCTTCAAAACAGCATTTTCTTTCAAAGTAACTAATAGGTTTTCCTGTTTCAGAATCCATTTGTTGTCTTTAGGTTTTATAAAGAGATAACAATCCACAAAACTGTGAGTTTGCATCAGTTTTACTACTATTTTTATTTTGTAAACAATCAGATATTTACGTGAGCATTTTATAAAGGTTTTGAGGGGTAGCACTGGGGGGCCATCAGCATTTGTATTGCTTTAATAATTCCTTTTCTTCAGATTAGACCTGATGTGCTGCTCAGTGGGAATTGAGCATAAAATCCACAGTCTGCCTTCTTTGTAAAGATTTATTGCAGAGTTCATTTATTTAAAAGCAATATGAGGCTTCAGCAGTCTGAGTCAGACACATCACTCGTCTGCAGCTCGATAAAACCAAGAGAGAAAATTCAGTTAAAAAAAATTCTCTTTAATAACTTCACTCACATTCAGGTGATGCTGCCAGCATATCATACGTTTGGATATTTATTTGTTTATTTAGCAGCATGAAGGAGCTATAAAGAGCTTTTCCTTCCTCGTGCTGTCTACGCTCTCACAGAGGTTATTAAATCTTTGTTTCTGACCTCATGGTAATGCTGCAAGACCCCGTCAGTGTTTCAGAACAAATCCTGTGGGTGTGTGTTTTGTGTTATGTGTGTGTTTTTAACTGGTCCTCTGAGGACATTTAGTCCACTTCCTCTTTCTCTTCACAAAGACGGACCTTTAAAGGCCATGTCGGGGTTCAAGGGTCTGGGGAAATGTATGTTTACGTATGTGTGTTTCAGTGTGGAACAGGCTCAGTACGTACGAGTACATAGTGAGGCAGCGCCACCGTGTGGACAACAGAGACTTGAGGAAACCGGGATCTGTGAAAGAGACGGCAGCTCCTTCAGTCCTCAAGGTGACTGACTGGCAGGCGAATAAGCTCTGTTAATAAAGGGAGAAAGAGTCTGGTTTGGGTGGGGTTGAGTTCAGGCTCTGAGTCTTTGTCCTCTGCTGTCCCCTCATCAGGATGTGAACTACTCAGGGACTCTGGGTTACACCAACCCTCAGCTGGACGTGCAGGAACCTACTGCTGTGGCCGTGCGAGGAGAGGCAGAGTAAGTCTCTCAGCTCCTCCTGTTCTGGTTCAGATGGCCGGGTCCTACTTAAAGCCGGCGCGTGTGATTGGCTGAGATGAACTGACCGGGTCCCGACACGTCTCAGTAAACAGCTGGCAACAGTTATTTCACCACACGAGGAGGCCGGACCTCGTCGCCATGGACACGGTTTTCTTTGCAGAAAACAAAGTGCAACATGAAATTCTTTGGCTTCAACTTTCAGGAAGCAAACAAAGTGTGGATTGTGTGTGTGTGTGAGCTAAAGGGAGGAGGCTTTTTGTGTGTGTGCGTGTGTGTGTGACAGAAAGGCTTGATAAATAATCCCACTCACTTTAACACTTGCTCTGAATCCTGTCTATCTGAGACGTAGGAAACCTTTTTTATAGTGGAGCAGGAACAGTCAGAGAACAACGTGGAGGGCACAAAATAAAACACTGACAAACAGGGAAACTAGTTTAGATACTTAATCACACGTAGAATCTGTCGTTGTCCAGTTAAATTGTTCTAGTTCCAGTGTGTCGGGTCATTACAGAAGCACAGCGTTAGTATGATCTGTGAGCGACCGACAGGTAGATTATTTACCTGCACTGACAGGGTTCATTGGTCGACGGTGAGACGCTGGAGTGCTGACCCTGAGCCACATGCCTCTCCACAACAGCTGTAATAACCTTTTTCTTTTTTCTGAGCACGTGTCTTCTTTACCTGAGGTTTCTCCCAGTGAAGGAGACGAGTGTGCTACTTTTTATTGACATTATTACCTCTTTTACACCAACACGGTGCCAATGCAGATCTAGCTCCGTGTTATTGGTTCCAACTTTGTGCTCCACAGCTTTGTTGTACCAAGCTGGTGTCAGCTTTTTAACATCAGCACCAGGCCTTTATTTATTTATTTGGTGGAAATCTGAGGAACTGGCTCTAGATCGGGCACCAGCACTGTGCTGGTGGAGAAGGAGGTCTCTGTATTAAGGGGTGATCTCTAGTGTTCACAGAACTTTGTGTATGTGTTTCTATTCTATAGTCATTAAAGGTAAAGTGAAATATTTAAGTCCTTTTGCTGTTGATGATTATGGCTTATAGCTCATCAAATCCAGTGTCTCAAATTATTAGAATATTTCCTACGATTTGCACAGTATCCAGGTACTTTTTTTTTAGATGCACTAGTACAGCCTGTAGTACGCAATCAGATAATCATGCATTGTGTGTGTGTGTTTGTGTGTACCAGGTTCCTTGCTAATGGTAGAGTGAGGACTATGTCCAGTCCTGTCATGGAGGAAGAAGCTCCGCCCACTGTCTCTTCAGAGATGAAAGCCATAGCGGCACACACACATCGACACACACAGGTAAAAGCCCACAAACCACACACCCGATAACAGGTTCAGTGTGATGTTGCACAGACTGTGGAGGTCTGACGGATCAGGAGAAACTTTGGATAAATTTGTGTATATTTGAAGCGAATATGAGAAAACAGCAGTGAGGGAGACCGCACTTAAAAACCTGCTTTGTATTTTTATTCTTCTGCAGAAGAAAAAGAAGAAGAAGGTACGTAAAGTCCCAGCAGAGGTGACCAGAGAGCGCTGCCCAGCCACAGCCCCGCCTCCCGGTATGGCCTCACCTGTCTGTACATATGAAGGCACTTTTGAACACACCGTGTTCTCTAACCTGAACCTAAAGGCTGTCAAAGTTCCGCTGCTCTGTAGCAAGCGTCTGCTCTGCTTTCCACTTAAACGACCTCCTCTTTGAAATTTACTGGTGTTAACCTTGCGGTCCTGTGGTGCGTTCACACACAGAAGTGAAAGTCTGACAGCAGAAGCTGCGATGTTAGAAAACGGGCTGACACAAATGTCATGACACAAAGCCTTGGGCAAATAAAGGTGCTTCATTTGACCTTACAGCAGAGGGCAGTTTCAGTCAGTTCAGTTAGCATAGCACACGATTAATCAGCAAAAATAAATATTTTCCTAATGTTGTTTTTGGAAACTAAAATAAGAGAAAATTGTTTACAATTACAGATCCGAAATCTTACATTAAAGAACAAATCCATTCACAGAATTTGTTTGGAGAGGTCAAACTTATTGGCACCAGCTGATTAAACAAAGTGAAAACAAGTGAAGGCTTAAAAAAAAGAATAGAAAAGAAAGTTACTGAAAAGCTGTTGGGATGAAAGAGCTAAACTAATCAAAAGACAGAGTTTGCAACATTTTGAGTTTGGTCATATCCAGGCTGCTTAATTTAATTAGATTTTCCTCTGAAACTGTTCAAAAACAGGAACACTCAAAGCTTCTGTCCGTCTGCCCGTCCCGTGTTCACACAGCAGATCCTGTCACCTTAAGTCAGGGAGGAAGAGCAGCTCGACAACGTAAAAAAGCAAAACAAACTGTTAGATTTGAGGTGGGAGCACTGATTGACCTAAACCTGAACCCTTCCACCTGTTTTGTTTCTCCCTTACTTCCACATGTGCAGCTGTGCACACTGATGTTTCAGCTGCACATGTGACCTGCCTCGGGTCACTGAGTGCAGACAGTCTTCAGGTAGCTCCCGTCTAAACTTTGAACTCCTTTAACAAAACATGTACCTGTTCTCAGGATCCCAGCTGTCATTTATTAATTTTAGAGTCACACCAACAAAGGTTTTACTCTTCTCATAGATGTTCACAAGCATCTTGTTCAGACCTGTAGTGATGTTGGAGCAAGTCCAAACGTGGTGTAGATTTGTGGTGCTGCTGTTTTAGTTATTTCACTTCTCACATTTGCTGGAAAAACCTGGAAAAATTGGGGGGGGGAATAGATAACCATAAACAGATGCTATCTGTAGGACAGCTAAAATGTTGCTCGCTGTATTAAATCAGAATAACAGACAGAAGTACCCTATGTTTGTTTTCTCTCCTTATTTTGGATGATGAATCATTGTAGCTGCTTCCCAAACATGCATTCATTCCAAGAGCAGCAAGACTCCTAATGACTCGTAATAGGGTGATCATTTTAATTTAATGTATTAAAGAGAATGGTTGGGTGGGATGAATGGGCACATATGCTAAAAATATAGCTCGATTGGCAAGCTATTGGTGGCAATTCTGACCATCGTTAATAGCCGAGATCTTCTTCCATTCACACAGCCTTAACCTCGAGGGTCCCCAACTCTCCAATCAGGAAAACATTCAGGTGTTTTCCTTCAGGTTAGAATCAGAGTCTCAAGTGGCATTCAGTCAGGACATGCAATGACTCTGAGCTGTGGGATTTGAGCGACTGATATCAGGTAGCGTGGGAATGTGTATTTTTCTGTTCCTGGATCACAGAGCTGCTCCTGCACAGAATAAAGCCTTTACAAATATGAAACAATTGCATCGATGTCTGGCAGAAAGCCTGAAATATGTCCTTAAATGTTCTAAAAAAATGATGACATTAATAATTTCCTCTTTCTTTCCTAAGAAAGTAAATTGTTTCTGACTCTGTCTCTTTCTCTCTAGCAGAGCCCAGCAATGTGTCCACTGTGTCCTTGGGTCAGCGGCTTCCTTTCCCAGCATTCCCCCTGAGGGCCACGCTGCCCCCCCTGGCCCCCACTTCAGGCCCCGTCCAGGCTGCCGCCCCTCCCGCCGAGTACCACTCAGATTCTGCTGAGTCTCTGGAGGAGATCCCGGTGGCGTTGGCCAAACTGGGCTCTTCGGCCTCTGCTGCTACAGCAGACGCGTCTTCACACAGGCCTGTCCCGGCATTCCCTCTGCCCTCACCACAGCCCAGGACTAAAAGGAAGGGCGCCTCCTCCCGCGCTAAGAACGCGGCAGAGCTGAGGTTCGAGATGGCCACCACGCACCCTCCCTCAGTGTTCGTTAGCCGGGCCAGCGGAGAGGCCACTGAGCCCCTAGAGGAAGTCCTCAGCCTGGGCAGGAGGAAGACTGGACTGAGGCCCAGACCCGGGTCCAGACCAGCGTCCCGGGCATCACTGGGCTCAGGCCCTCCCTCTTGGATGGAGCAGTAATAAAGCAGACTGCTACTCTTTATCTTTTTACAATCACTTACTGGCACAACTATTTTACTTTTATTCTGAAGGGTTTATATTGCTCTATTTATTGATTTACTTTAATTTTGAAAGCCAAAGCCTGACTTCCTGTTTAGGTCTCGGTAAATGAAGTGTTTGTGGATGTTTGTGTGTCTGTTCCTGTGGAGACTTTATGGACACCTCCCAATTGTTTTTCACTGTTTCCTGTCAATCGGTCCTCTGCTACTTAACCTGGTCTCCATGGTAACTGTGGGCCACAGAGACACCAGGTGCTTAAGAGTTTAAATTTGAACCCCAAAAAGGCCAATAATGAGTCAATGAAGTCATCAGTAACTAATCCGATAAGTACCACTAAGCTAGAAAATGAAGCTCAAAGCTTCAGCAATTACATCTTATCTTATTTATCTTATGTGAAATCTGTAATTTGGATTTTCTGACACTCGTCACTTTTCAGCCAATCACAAATGCTTTAAATGTCTGCCGGGTGTAGCTTACACCCGCTGCTACACTGCAAACTGCGACACCAGGTTGAATCCTATTAAAGGAGCACTTCAGCATTTAGTTCATTCCAGATATCGAACATCTGAATTGGTGATCTTTAGTTTTCTTAACTGGAAGCTAACAGGCTGTTGCTGCGTAGGTAGTGTGCAGCGTGGGCGTGGGATCAGAGAAAATGTCACCACGTAGCTCTTTCAGCCGTCACGTGTGAATGAAGCAGCATAAAGACATGAAAGCTTAGAACGGCTCTTTCTTAACAGGAATTAAGTTTTTCAGTAAATGTTGAACCGCTCCTTTAAATGTTTCATTTTTTCAGACTCCTCCTGAAGTCTGTGTGCAGCTGGACATGCTGAGGATGCTTCACCTGTCAGCTGATTTAACAATAAAGAATGAAAGCTGGTGCATTTGTTACACGTTTATATCCAGATGCTGGTCCGGAGATTTAATTCTTCTTCGTTTGCTGCACTTTCAGCTGTGCCTGCTTGTTCATTCCTGAAGAGTCATGGCAGCAACTGGGTTTTCAGATCAGAGCCACAGTAATTAGTTGATTAAGAAGCCTAAAATCAATCAATTCATAAAAATCTTCTGTAGCCTTATCAACACACATGACTACGATAAAGCATTAAGCTACAAATTTTGGTTTTGTATATGTAAATGAGTAATCCATCCACATAAAAAGAAGAAATTAAATGCAAATGAAGATTTAAGCTTGTATCCTGCTAGTGAAGCACTCAGAGTATAGAAACATGTATATAAAAGATGGGCACACACCATGACGTCACTCTGTTCTGTGAACCTTTTTCTCACTGTTTTAAGCTTTGATTTGAGCATTTTTGTGATTGCTGTCTTTTTTATTTGGAGTCACAAGTGACCAAAATTATTAAATAAATTTGAAATAACATGTAATTTCAAACTTACTGCTGTGTTTCCATCCTTTCTCTTAGCTACTAATCCAGTTCAGGGTTGTGGGCATGCTGGAGCCTGTGCCAGCAGCTATGGGGTAAGAAGCAGGGGTAGAGCCTAGATTGGTCTTATCAAAGGTGTTTTATTAGAAATAAGTTAATGTAAATCATTCCCTTTATTTGCAATAAAAGGTCACAAGAAATGACTAAAGAAACAGCCCAGGGAAGTAGTGCAGAGGAAGACGGAGAAAGCGATGGTGTGAAAACATCAAGAAGTGAACATGGAAAACTTTTCCAGATAGTGGATTGGTATCCTGCTCGTGTGCTCAGTGCTTCTATAACTCCACGGGGAATTAAGGGATCAAGACATGACAGGATGGGAATTTAAATGACCTCGTGTAGCCCAGTTGCAGATCCTTCACAACCTTCCAGGCAACTCTGGCCCACAATTTGGAAATCATTAATTTAGGCAAAAGAAATGCTGCTTTTCTTTCTCATACAGTTTGTGGATTAAATATTTTCTGGGTTTGGACTGTCGGTTGTACAAAAAAGCCCATTTATAATGAATCAGAGCTCTGGGGAGCTGTGCTGAACATTTGTGCCGTTTTCTGATGTTTAATAGTTCGAATGATTCATTGTTAGGAAAGTAATTGTAAGTTGCACTGTTTTGTTTTTCACTCTAATGGTCCCATTATGAGTCCCGAGGGTCAGCCTTCATGCTGCAGCTGTTTGTGTTTCCAAAATCAGAGCTGCTCAGCAAGAGGCAAAAGAGCTGAAGGTCACAGGAACACATACACACAGTGGTTACACACATTACAGGGATGATTTAGACGTTAACTTAATGAATCATATTTATCACCACGTATCTGCCAAAGCTTTTATTTTGACAGGCTGATAATGTGTGCGTGTGTGTTGTTGCATGTCATCATCCCTTCACGATGTGAGGAGGAGTTGCCTGGGCAACCGGTCAAGACAACATCATAACAACGTCAATCAAAGAGGAGTGGCAATGAGAAGTATGTGACACACACACACACACACACTCATTGCTGGGTGTTCCTGTGGTGACACCCGAGAGCGGTCACTGAACACACACACACACTGATGTTTGTGAGTCTCTGTCAGCAGCCGCATTAACACGCTGCCGCCTCAAACGTCAAATATTGTCATGTTTTTGCAGTCAGCTGTCCTCCAGTTATTCCTCCACCTGCTCCCTTTAGGAGCTGCAACACTACCAGAAAAAACAGCAGCTTTTTTTACAGTACGCGTGGAAATCAAAGAATGACACGACTCTGCCCGTGAAAAGCAAAAACCTTATCTGATTTTAGTTTGCCTGATCTCCCTCTAAGGTCATCCTCTCACACATCTCTGGACAGCTTCCAGCATCTGTAGTATTTTTAGATGCTTCCCTGGAAGTCCTGAGTGAAAGTGGTCAGCAGAGGTCTTCCATGGAGTGATCAAAAAATAGCAGATGTGCTGAAAGTGGTCCAGAGATGGAGCTTAAAAATGGAGATCAGGACATCTGAGTCAAAGTTAGAGACCTTTGATTGTAGCTTGTATGCTTAAGTAAATAGATAAATAAACAGATGTGATTATAGGTGTATAATTGCATATGTTTGTTATATTCATATCAGTGTGTACAAGTAAGGCGAATATTGATATTATTCATTAGAAAGGAAGGATAAGATCTATCTATCTATCTATCTATCTATCTATCTATCTATCTATCTATCTATCTATCTATCTATCTATCTATCTATCTATCTATCTATCTATCTATCCTCTGTTTTTTCATTTGAATATGTGAACAATATTCGATGCCCTCTGACTGAAAAAAATCCAAAATATTGCATTCATGAAGGAAGTCTGGTGACTTTTTTATATTTTTATATATTAATGCTGCCATGACTAAACATGCAGACAAACGAAGAGTGAATATGAACACTCCAGCATGGAGGATGCCAGAGTGCGGCTATGGCTATTTCCTGGAAGCTTTGTTCTGGCCAAAGTCTGACGTCCTCTCCAGTCATATGGCTGTGTCCTCGCAGGTTGTCCTGGAGACCCTGATCAACATGATGTAACCGAACACCAACAGCTGCTTCCTGCCGACACACCCGCTGCCATGAGCTCACTTCCTGCCGCTCAAAGACACACACTCACAGTCTCTGACCTATTGTTCTTTGCGGACTCAAAAAGTAAACAGCGTGTTTATCCTCCTAAACAGGATGAAGAAGACATCACAGCTGAGCTCACTCAGCCCATCAAAGTGGAAAACCAAAATTATTCTGACAGTGACCCGAAAACCAAATAAAGAGCGAGATGATGAAATCATTTAAATTTTCATCAGTGTCCTCAGTATCTGTCAAACAAACACATGATTGTTAAATAAACTCTTGTGGAAGAAGAATCAGGCGGTAAATTAATGAGGCAGCAGATAATCTCATCTGTTCTTCTGGAGCTGATTGATCTGCTTTCAATACGAATCATCTTCAGATCAGTCAATGAGGTTATCAGATGTTATAAGAGGCAGCAGCAAAGCAGACGAGACATACTGCAGCTCATATTTCTAAAGAGAGAAACTGATGGAACAGCTTCAGCTTTAGGCTTTGTGTTGAATATCTTTTTATAGGTGATAATTACTGTTATTTCTGTTATATCAACCGTTCTGCTTCCATCAACAGAAAGTGAGCAGAGTCCATTAGCTTCTCTCTGAGCAGCCAATGCTAAAAGTATGTGAGCCGAACAGAGAGCAGGTCAGTGTTGAGTGCAGCAGTGCACCTGTTATACTCTGACAGTTTCCCCACGCTGTGAGAGACAAACTGGGAAGCTGTGTGTGAAAAAACAGGGCAGCAGCATCTGTCCTGTGTGAGGGAACGTTCTCATTTCCACGCTGATGAAAACCACAATGATTTCATTTTATCGTGCTTTTATTAAAGCTGGATCGTGGTTTGGATATTTATCCGTAAAGAACAGAAACTCACTTAATCACGCTGTTAAATGGTCTAGCAGGCCGCTCGGTGAGCCACAGCAGAGCCCCGTGCACCAGTTACTCTGACTGGCTGCTTTGATTTAACCCTTTGTCAGTTTAACCGTCCTTCTTCTGGACGTCGTTCAGATAAACAAACAGCAGTTTTCTTCTCCTACGTACTGTGTGCATACCAAAGTTAACATAGTTAGGCATTTTCTAATTAGGTTTTATTTATTCAGTTTTGTCTCAGTTACTGGGCTTGTTTCACTTTAGTTTTTATTGCTTGAGAATGCTTTGCTTTTATTTTTATTAGTTTCAGTGTTAGTTTTAGTCTTTTATTGTATGGAGACATGTGGCACAGGCAGTATTTAGGAAAATCAGCACAGTGTGACATTAAAAACACTGAACTTTTTGAAGCAGTTGACTCTCACTCTTGTAGACATCCAAAGTCTCATTAAACATTAGGGCTGCCACAAACGATTATTTTGATAGTTGACTAGTCACCGATTATTTTTGGTCGACTAATCAGATCATCATCCATTGGACGTAAAACCTACGGCTTATTGCACCAGCAGCATCTGCATTTTTGTAATTGGGAATGATCCGCAGATCACACTTGAGTAGCTTAATAACCTCCAAAATGAGGTCAGGTCCAAGGGCTGGACTGAAAATGAACAAAAAAGCAGCCAATTTCCAAAGAAAAACTGAAAGACCTTCAAAAAGCCTGGAGAACTATTGCTCAAGACCACTTTAATAATTACAATTAAGTCTCCTTGGAAACAAAATATTAAAAAATAAAGAGTGACTCACTAATTTTGCACATGACTGTACATGCATCTTTTATATACAGTCTGTGAATGAGAGCCTCAGAAATGTAGTTTCTGTGGTATTCACAGATATTTACAGCGTTTAGGACGGTAGCCTCCTGAAACTGTTGTGGTTGTTGGTTGTTTCGTATCATTCACTCTCGTTTATTTGATCTGATGGCAACAAAGGGGACGGCCCTGCATTTTTCTTTCTGTCATCCTGGCCCTTCATGCAGCACTTCCTTTCTGAGACAAGCTGTTTGAGCTTCTGCCTCACTAAGGCCTTTCTTCTTCTTCTCTCAGCTTCCCTTTAGAGGTTGCCGCAGCAGATCACCTGCTTCTATGTCATGCTATCCCAGGATCCTCCTCTGTCACACCAACCCTCTGAATGTCCTCCTTCACTACAACCATGAACCGTCTCTGTGATCATCTTCTTTGTCTTCCTGCCTGGCAGCTCCCTCTTCAACATGCCTTCACTCTCTTCTGATTGTTCCACTTCAGGAAGCCTGATGGAGGGTTTCCTGAAGCTGGTGGTGCCTCAAGCAGAGCGCCATGTGACTAAAACTAAATAGCTAAGAATTCAGGGTGCCTTTGTTTCAGCTTCTTTTAAAATGCTGCCTGCCAAATCGCTGTCAGCCACTTTGTTTACATTTTCAGCGATCGGTCTTGAGATGTCTAACTTGGAAATTTCCAGTTCAATTTGGTTTCCACTGAACAAGAAAGATGCTGAGATTAAAGTGCTCCCGATGAAAGCGTCTCAGCTGTTCTTTGTCTTTGTCGGCCTGTTGCACCGATCAACCTGCAGTTTCATTTTGTTCTGTTATTAAGGTGACGACTGTCTGCAGCGTTATATAAGGAGAGAAATGTTTATGTGAATATGGTGCTGAGAAGAGAGACGCATTTCAACCGTTTCAAGCAGAATAAAGAGCTTTGTGTTTTCGGTATGAATGTCAAAAATGCAAATTTGCACATTTCCTTTTCCCCTGCTGAAAAGAGAAAAATATAAACCATAAAAACTTCTGGTGTCTGAGAGGTTCCTTTCTTTAAAATCAAACAAATACGATTAAAGCGCATTTTTCTGTTTTTAACAAGTTGAGCAGGACATGAAATGCACTGGAGTACCTGCAGATGTTTGCAGCAGCGTGTAGGCCTGCTGATCCCGTCTTACTGGATTCTACATGACAAACATCAAAACACTGTTGCCATGACAACAGAAACACAAACAATGATTTAATCTGTCATTGCATGTCCAGCAGGAAGTTTCAGTAAAGTTCAGTTTCCTGCCACAAGAAGAACTGTTTGTGCTGCATCTATATTTCTAAAAACGTTCTGCAGGTTTTTTCTCTGCAGACGGAGAAGGGGAAATAAAACATCACGTTTGTGCTGCACCGTGACCTTTTGACCTCTGCATTAACTTCAGCTTCTGGTTTAGTTTGAGTCATATCCTTGTATTTTTTGTTTTTGAAAGTTCTCATTGACAAGTTCAGCTTCAAGTTTTAGTCTTATCTTCTGTACAAAAGCAATAATCAGTGAATTCTGTTCTGAATAACATAAACAAAACAGTTAAAACCAGGTGTGTCAGTCTGGCCTATCAGGAGATGCAAGTTGGCCCACTGGATGAAAATTGAAGACAAGTTACTATTATTTTTTCAATAAAATAAATAAAATAATAATTCAATAAAATGCACTGTTATGTTATTTCACAGTGAAGTAAAATAATGTTTCATACTGTCCTGTTTCAAAACACAATATATGTGATGGTTTTGTGCCTTCAAAGAGTTGCTGTAGTTTCAAATGTTTGTGTAAAAAACATGGAAAAGTCACACTTATTTTCTCAAGAGATGTCACTCAGCTCATATTCTGTTTTATAAATATGCATAAGGTAATGCAAAAGTTTTCCTGGTCCAGACGTGCCTGAGATCAAATCAGGGTTTACGGTGCACCGTGGAATAAAATGAGTTAAAATAGTTTCACCCTTCTGCTTCTGCAGCTTCTGCTCTGAAACACATTATGAGTCTGCACATGTGTAGCACCAGCTGATCCCAGCGCAGCGAAATCGGTCCGTGTTTGTGTTTCACTCATTTATCAGTGTGTGAATGAGTTTGCAGTTGTGCTTACACAGAAGATGTCAGCCGAGAGCGTGTGCAGACATTCTTGCACACTCAGCTGTAAAAATGTGATCGTATGCAGACCAGACTGCCTCCAGGGCCTGAGACTTCTCAATGGATGCAGGCCTCGGTGCATTCTGGGAGTGTTTACACCTGTAGTAATGCCATGAGTTTATGACATTTCACCAAGCTATTATTTTTTCACGCCGTCTGCCTGTGGCTTTTTAGGACTCTGCACTCAGTGAGAAGCGAAGTACAGCTTCAGTAGAATCAGTAAAATCATCGTCAGCAACAATAACGTGAAGCAGTATGTTTTTTATGATTTTATCAGTCTCATAGTTGTGGAGGAGTTTTGGCCCACTCTTGTTTACTGCATTGGCTCAGATCATTGAGGTTTGTGGACATTTGTTTTTGCCCAGCTCTTTGAAGGTCCCACCGCAGCGTTTCAGTCAGACTCAGGTCTGGACTTTGACTGGATCACTGCAGCAGCTTGATTCTTTTCTTTTTCAGCTACTCTGTACGAGATTTGCTGCTGTGCTTTGGCTTAATCACCTGCTGCATGACTCAGTTTGAGTCAAGCTTTAGCCATCAGACAAATGCATTCACGGGCGAGCGACTGAAAGGCCGCACCACAGTGACTGCAAATTATCGAGGTCCTGTGGCTCAAAACAAGCCCAGTTCATCAGCCCTCCATCACCCTGATTGACAGTTGGCATGAGGTGTTTGTGCTGATGCGCTGTGTTTGGTTTTCCCACACATTGTCTGTCTGAGGTGACACTGATCCAGAAGGCTTTTGTTCAGATGCATCTTTGCATGCAGCCGTGCTGCAATCTTCTTTTAGAGAAAAGAGCCTTTCTCCTGGCAACCCCCTGAAAACAAGCCATACTTGTTCAGTCCTTTTCTAATTGCCCATTTCATGAACTTTAACATTTAATATGCTAACCGAAGCCTGGAGAGTCTGAGACAGAGCTCTTGGTTTTTTGCAATTTCTCTGAGCATTGCATGAGCTCAGGGCGAATTTCTGGGACATGGCAAGAAGATTACACGTGTTTACACACATGTAAGTCGTCCAGAACAGCAAACTGATGAAACTCCTGCTTCTATATAGGTGCTTACACTTGTTGGTGATCAGTTAATCATGTGCACTTGATCAGCAGCACCTGGCTTCCTATGGTAGAAGGAAGGGTGCACTTGCTTTTTCACATGACCGCATGTCTCCTTTTTACCTTAGAAATTCTCCAAAGCACTCTGTGTTTGCCTCTCTGTCACTGGCAGCAGTGATGCTGCCTTTCAGCCACTCGCCCGTCATTACGTGCAGCTTTGACACAGAGAGGAAGGGGCCAGACTGCAAAGAGTATTTACTCAGAAATCTGTCATCATAACTTCATTAAATCTTATTTTCAGCCAGTGTATTGAGCAGCTGCTAAAACCTGCCAAAGGCTCAACAGAGTGTTTTTCTTGTTTTATGTTTACACTTTATCCAGCCTTTAATTTCAATTAAAGCATAAAAATCTGCATGCAGCATTGTTATATGATCATTATGACCTCTGACCTTTGACCTGCAGCTGTGGGAAACTGCAGGAGCCTGCATAAGCGCCCTGCCGTAGGACCAACCCTCCCTCTCTCTCCCCCTCTTTCTCTGTTTTATTGCCCTCCCCTGATGTTGGACAGGATGTTGCCAAGGCGACGGGGTAAACAGATGATAACAAGCCCTTAGCTCTTCAGAACTCATTTGAATGCTGCCACCGCTGCTGAGGGCCAGAAGAGGGAGAGCAGAGGCAGACGGAGGGGACTGAAGACAGACAGGTAGGAAACTGCAGGAGACACATGCAATTAAAAAAAGAGAGAAATCGTGGAATTTAAGAAAAAAGTTTTAGAGAATAAGACTCAAAGATTGGGTGTGGTGCAGATGTCAGAAGTGCAAAGCAAAGAAGAAGAATGGAAAAATTAAGAAGAACAAAAAAGTAGAAGTTGATGTGTTTAATATAAACAGAAGGACAGTTTTCAGATAAATTTTTAAAATCTTCACGCAGTCAGTGCTGGAACAACTTTTTAGTTTTATTCCAGAAACTTTTTCTGCACTGATTGAAGATCAGAGTCGGTTTAATTTCAGACATGCACAGAGAGCAGAATGTTTGGAGTCTGCACAGCTGGAAGCTTCAGTGATTCATCTGCTGTGTCTTCAATAATGCTGCCACTTATCAACTTAAAATGTCTGAAAGAAATAGCCATGAAGCGTTCTCGCCAAACAAATATTCAGATCTCACAAAAAACAGCAAACAGCAGGATCCTTCACACCAGACAAGATGTTTGATTACAATTTGCTAAAAATTGCTGGCTTAAAAAGTACAAAATTAGAAAAGCGATGTGTGCATGGGATCTGCTACTGAACACAAACTTGCAGGGATTTAAAGTGCAGCCACATGCTGTCATGTTTTATGAATTTTAAAAGTGTGGACAGTCGGTAATCTGTTTATTTGTCTTTGCATAGTGACACACACACACACATGCACACACACTGACTGGCACGCCCATACACTTTACACAGTCTGTGTGGCCCCATGACTAAAACGCACTCAAACTGAAGGAGAGCTGCTGCTAGAAACAGAGCGTGTGAGCCTAGCTGAGCTTTGTTTTTAACACTGAGACAGGACTGAAGTTCCTACTATTGATTAACAATCAAGTTTTCAATATCTGTCTGTGCGTCTCAAAGCAAAAACATAAAGGAGCAGTGAAGTGTCAAAACCCAGCCTTTTTTCCTGGGTTTCACCCAGGTGCAGCTTTTCCTACCTGCCTGCTGATAATTGTGCATAGAATATTTGTTTTTTCAGGAAACCCAGGAATTACAAGTGCAAGTGATAGGCAGATGCTTTAGGCAGTAAGCTACAGTCAGGATGCTTTTGTAACAGGCTGTTGGTCACTATGGGCAGAATAAAGACGGCGAGATGTGGGCAGCCCAGTCTATCGATGGTTAAGGAAAAAAAAAAGTAATTTTCACACATAAATATTGGACAATTTCACAAGAATTAGTTCAGGAGAGTGTCTGAAGTTCCCCTTTCTCACATGGAGCACCCAACAAGTGCTAGCATGAAGCTAACAACGTTCTCACTACAAGAAGTCCTTTTGCAAATCTTACGTCACGCTGACTCTTTACCACTGTTCCACTGTTTAATGTCCCATATAACTGCGTTGAATGTTTGTGTCGGGTGGTATCGTAAAAAGTTCCCAGCTGCAGTGCATGTTTTAAATTAGCGCTGCAAATTTTGATCTGAATTTATGTTTTTGTGTTTTTCATTATTTCTGTCAACGATAATGCTCAAGAAACACAATGAGGATGAGAAAAAAACTGCTACGCTTCAAACTGTTAGTCTACCTTTGCACAGGGAGGTTTCGCTTGCTGTTTCTGCCAGATGTGATGTCACAACTGCTGGCGTACCATTTTTTTGGTGCCATTTCGGCTTGTTGTGCACCACCCAGATTTTAACTTTAACCTTACTGTTTCATCTTTGTTTTATTCCTCCAAGTAAGCAGGGAATTTTTCTGAGCAACGATACGTGTTTCTTAGGAAAAGACTACAGTGAGTTAAGTTCAAGTACGCTGACGTTAACGTTTATGTAAGCAGTGACCTTGGTTTTAACCTCGGGGCTGCAGCGATCTCCCATGTCACCTTCCTCTTATTTCTAGAATTTCTAGAATCGCATGTACCATGATACATCCGATTAATATTTGGTTATAGTCTCCTTTGTCTCTAACGCTCCTGCATTTCTCCTCAACCTCTGTGCTCCTGTTTTAACAGTTATTCATAGATTTGAATGTTTTAACATGTGATCGTTAAATGTCAGTCTCTGTTGGGATTAGTTGGCTTGGGAATGGTTTGTATCAGAGTGAATCTTTCTACCACAATAACAGCTCAAACTTGACTGAACTCAGAACAGTCTTAACTTGTTGATGAGACCAGATTAAATCCTGCTTTGATCTGTCTTCAGTTTTAACTGCCGTGATTGTGGGATTTGGGTTCAGAGATGACCGACTTTCAGTCTTGCACCTGAACACATCTGATAGATGTTAGACAGTACCTGCCTTGCTGTGAGCTAATCCAGAGTCTGACTCCTTGCAATTAAACTATCGGTTGATTTTTAAATGTGTGATTTTGTGCGATATTTTCTGTTTTCTAAAGAAGCGATACAAATCGCTGCTCATCACAAGAGGTCAGTCCCTGAAGATTGTTACAAGAGCCAATTGAATGCAGAGATGCTTCTTATGTTGAGACGTCTAAAAAGAGACTGCAGCGGAGTTGCACTGATCACTCTTCCTAAAAACAAAAAGCAGGTTTAATGAATCAGCTTCCAAATAGAAGAGATTGCTTCACATTAAAACTGCAGCTGCCTCCACTGCCTGGAATCTGACACCTACACACCAGTTTTAATGCACAGATGCACTTACACCTTTCACACACTGTGTGTGCGTGCGTGTGTGTGCGTGCGTGCGCGTGTGTGTGTGTGTGTGTGTGTGTGTGTGTGTGTGTGTGTAAGCAGGGCTCATATTAACTATCTGTACTATAACTTCAGCCGCTATGGCCTGCAGCAGCTCTGATTCAGAGTTGTGCAAGTGGAATTTTCACCAGAAGCAGCATGACAAGGAGACACAAGTGTATTTGGACAGAGATGCAGCCAGTTCTGTTTCCATGAAACCCACTGTTTGGGATTGCATCAATGTGTGTGTGTGTGTGTGTGTGTGTGTGTGTGTGTGTGTGTGTGTGTAGTCGCACAAGCCTGAGAAACCACAGTGAGGTCACGTCTCACACCCTACACACACACACACACACATATTCTGTGGGCACATGCACACTTCTGCTGGAGCTGCAAAATGATCAAAATGATCTTCATGTCCAAAACACCTACACACAGAAGCAACAACTTCTAGCTGCTACTGGCACAGCAGAAGGTTTCCCAAAGGGAAAACTAAGCATTGTTTCCAAGAACCATTCAGAAAGAGGAGCTTTGCACAGAGAGGAGGAAATATCCACTCTGCTGGTTTATTTTACAAAGTGCTGTGCACGACATATTGACCTTCAGGAAATAACAGGATAGAATCTGTAATGAAGCTGTGCCAGAAACTGCAGTTCCTCTAATGGCCACCGGAGGGTGACTTCAAAAGCGAATCAATCTCCACAGACGCTCATACATGAAAAAACATAATGGCAGCCTGATCTGGGTGTGGTTGCTCTGACTCCGCCGACACAGTCACCTGTTCTCTTGGCCCATCTGAACCACTACCGTGGCTCAGGGGGTTGGGAATCGCATCTGTAACTGGAAGGTCGCCGGTTTGATCCCTGGGCCCTCTGTCCTGGTCGTTGTGTCCTTGGGCAAGACACTTTACCCTACTTGCCTACTGGTGTTGGCCAGAGGGGCCGATGGCGCGATATGGCAGCCTCGCTTCTGTCAGTCTGCCCCAGGGCAGCTGTGGCTACAACTGTAGCTGCCTCCACCAGTGTGTGAATGTGAGAGTGAATGAATAGTGGTATTGTAAAGTGCTTTGGGTTCCTTGAAAAGCGCTATATAAATCCAATCCATTATTATTATTATTACTAAACTGGATCTGTCAACCACAACTGTGATGTTGGTAACTGTTGAAGCGTTTTAATTAGAATTATCTGACAGTGTGTGTGGCTCCAGGTGACTACAGGTGAATAAACTAAATGAACAGCTGTAATACATATGGCTTTGATTTATAAACTCAAAATGCTCTCATAAATCCTGTAGGGGGAGGAGATTACCTTCACACACGATCTCCAGTGTTGTCCTCTGCTTAATTTTATTGTAGATTACCTTTTCATCATGGCGGAGAGTGCAGACATGGAGCAGCTCCTCACAGCTTTCAGGAAGTTTGCAGTCCATGGAGACACAAAGGCAACAGGCAAGGATCTAACCGGGAAGAACTGGGCCAAACTGTGCAAAGACTGCAAGATCACTGACGGCAAGAACGTCACCGGCACTGACGTGGACATCGTCTTCTCCAAAGTCAAGTGAGTGTTCACATCAGCGCCAGTGTCAAAAGACTGCATAAAATGCAGTTCCTCTAATGTCCACTTGAGGCAGGCTCCAAAAGTGAGAGTCCCATTTTATAATCCCCAGCCTCACAGTAGAAATGAACTGGTTAACTGTCATCATTAAAATGTGCAGCCTGGAACAGAAAGCAAATTTTTCCCAGCTTTATAACCAAGTTTTTGACCATCGGCTGATGAACTAGCGTCTCATCTTAACATGGCCAAATCTACGGAAGAGGATTAGGGCCACTGGGGAAAAAATAATAATTCTGACTTTAGTCTCAGAATTCTGACTTTTTTCTCAGAATTCTGACTTTAGTCTCAGAATTCTGACTTTTTTCTCAGAATTCTGAGAAAAAAGTCAGAATTCTGATTTTTTTCTTCCAGTGGCCCTAATCCTCTTCCGCCCTAATCCTCTTTCGTACAAATCTCTCTCCAGAAACTCAAAAGGATTACAGAGGTGACTTTACACAACACCCTGCTGGTGACATGTGCCTTTTGAGTACTGGAGATATTTTACTGTGGTATTTGAAGACCTGCTGGTCCACACTGAATTTGAGGAAAATTGAGTACCATTATGCTGATGAAACAGCAGTGCTCCACTGTCAAGGTAGCTGTCACATTTTTATTGCATATGCACATTTAATGTGGATGATGGGGAGCTCAGTGTTTGGTGCAAACCTTGAAGGGCTTTGTGCTCGGACACGCTACAGATCATGGCTAATCTGGAAACGCCCTTTTAGAAGCGCCGTTCAAGCCTTGCTTGTAATGTGGGACAACAGTGCGTGCAGGGAGTGAATGTGTCCTGCTCTTTAACAAAGGTGGGGCGATTATTCGAACTTATATTTGTAAAACCACCTCCCTTAAAGTCTTTTGTTGCCATATTGTATGGAAACACGTGCATAAATCTTACCTCTGAAAGACTTTTTGCTCCGTATTTAGTTTTTAAGTCAGTGTCTCCTCCACACGCCCTGATAAAACTGCAGCACTTTAGTCTATATTCGAACACAAATGTAGCACATAATTAGTTCAGGCAGAGCGCTGAAGTCATACTCCGAAAACTGATGAGTGTCATCCATCACATGGGTGTAACATGGATGGGACTGGTGGATAAAGACAGTCGTGGAACTACATTATAAAACTTAGTAACAATAGTACATCATTGTTTTGGGGGACAAAATGTTAAGCACTGGATGAAATGATTGATGTCAAGTATTTCTTTAGAAACAATAACATACACCGGGGGACCAAGAAAATAATGGAAATGTTTAGGGACCCGTTTTGAACTATGCCAAAGATTTAGACCTGCAATAAGAAGACTTTTTGCTGTGTTCCTGGTGTAATAATGTGAATTATTGTTTGCAAGATGTTTTGTTCCACAATAGATTGTGTTGCTGCACGGACGTTTTAGAGTGTCACACAAGTAAGGATGGTTAGGCTGTATGTTGCTATTGTACATGGCAGAGGACCAATCTGAGTCGCATGACTTGTTAATAAAACTTACTACCCCGTTGGGTAGGAAATAGATATTCTGGAGTCTGTCGTGAATGAGACCAGAATATAACATGGTGGCAGCGGAGCGGACAGCGGAGCAAGCTGCACGGCCGGAGTGAACCCCTGAGAGACGCCTGTCGGAGCGGTGAGCAACTAGCGGCTAATCGAGTTAGCACCGCCGCGAGGCATGGAGGGCCTTAAATCGCCGCCGACGCTGGTATTGGACTCCAGTAACCTATCACGGACATGGAAGACCTGGAGGGACGAGTTTATGCTCTATGTGGAGCTGACCATGGACTCAGACGGCGAACAGAAAAAAGTAAGCTTGTTCAGTTATCTCGTTGGTGAGAGCGGCAGGGAGCTGCTAGACACGCTAATGGGCGACACAGCGAGAGATCGGTGGACAGTTAAGGACATTATTGAGAAGTTTGACAATCATTGCAATCCTGTAGTTAATGAAACTGTGGAGCGTTATCGGTTCTTCACGAGAAACCAAGGCACCAGTGAGACAATCGACAGCTACGTGACGGAGTTAAAGCTGCTGACAAAAACGTGCAACTTTGGCGTAATAAGGGACTCACTGATTCGTGACAGGATTGTATGTGGACTTCACAACCCGAGTCTGAGGGAGAGACTGCTGCGTGAGAAAAACATGACACTGGATGCATGCATACAGCACTGCAGAGCCGCGGAGCTGTCGCGGGAAAACAGCAAAACCATTTCGGGAGCTGCAGTGGAGGAGGTGCATGCTGTGCGTGGAGCTGTGCGCCAGAAACGGATCGGCGACGCAGTGGACTGTAAGTTTTGTGGCAGAACACATGAAAAAAAGAAAGAAAAATGTCCAGCATACAGGAAGAAATGTAAAAAGTGTGGCAGAGAAAACCACTTTGCAGTTAAATGCATGGCACGTTCAGAGCAGAAGAGAAGGACGAATGTACACAACGTGACAGCATGTGAGAGTGATGAGTATGAGGACGTTCTCTGTGTTACAGAGGCAGACACACATGCTTCAACTACAAAGAACACTGACAAAGTGAGAGGCACTCAACTCTTTGCAGGCATGCTGATGGGCAAAGAGATTGTAAATTTTCAGATTGACTGTGGTGCCAGTTGTAATGTAATGCCAATCCACATGCTAAGCCCGAACACACAGTTGGAGGACACACAGACAGTGTTGATGATGTACAACAAAAGTAAGATAAAGCCGTTGGGAAAATGCAAAGTTAAGCTACGTAACCCGAGAAATCAGAAACTGTATCGGTTGGAGTTTCAAGTGGTTGACAAAGACTGTAAAGTACCACTGCTGGGCAAGAGAGCCAGCGAAGCGATGAAACTCATAAAAGTACACTATGAAAACATCTTGAAACTGGACAGCATCGTTACTTCAGAGCACCCAACAGCCAATGAGTGGAACATGGATCAGATTAAAACAGAGTATGCCGATGTCTTCACGGGAGATGGCTGTTTGGAGGGAGAGTTAAGGCTCGAGGTGGATGAAACTGTGAAACCAGTGCAGTTACCAAAACGGCGTGTCCCTATTGCAATGATAAAGCCGTTAAAAAAGGAGCTGCAAGATCTTCAGCGCAGAGGGATCATTACACCAGTAGAATGCAGCACAGACTGGATCAGTGGGATGGTTGTGGTCCAAAAGCAGAGTGGGGACTTAAGAGTGTGCATAGATCCAAAACCCTTAAACAAAGCCCTACAACGGAGCCACTTCCCATTGCCCACCATTGAAGACATTTTGCCAGATTTGTCAAAGGCTAAAGTGTTCTCTGTCTGCGATGTGAAGAGTGGATTCTGGCACGTGAAACTGGAGGAGGAGTCGAGCTACCTGACAACGTTTTCGACTCCATTTGGACGCTACAGATGGCTGAGGATGCCAATGGGGATAAGTCCAGCTCCGGAAGTGTTCCAGAGGAAGCTCACACAAGCTTTGGATGGACTGGCAGGGATCTACATCATTGCAGATGATGTGCTGATCACGGGTCAGGGGGACACAGATGCTGAAGCAGTACGTGACCATGACGAGAAGCTGAGACAGTTTTTGACTCGTTGCAGGCAGAAAAACATTAAGTTGAACGCAGACAAGTTCAAACTTAAACAGAAGGAGACCACGTACATTGGACATCAGCTGACATGCAACGGTCTGAAAATAGACCCAGAGAAGGTTAGGGCTATAGAAAAAATGCCCAGACCTACAGACGTGAAGGCAGTACAGAGACTGTTAGGTATGGTGAACTACTTAGCAAAGTTTTGCCCACATCTGTCTGACCATTGCGACTTACTGAGACAACTGACACACAAAGACAGTGAGTGGAACTGGACGACTCGACATGAAGACGCATTCCAGAGACTGAAAGAGGCTATAGCAGAGGCTCCAGTCCTGAAATACTACTGCCCAGAGGAAGAGCTGACAGTACAATGTGACGCTTCTGACAAAGGGTTAGGTGCAGCACTCATGCAGACGGGTAAGCCTGTGGCTTTTGCGAGTAGAGCACTTACACGTACAGAGCAGGGTTATGCCCAGATCGAAAAGGAGCTTTTGGCTGTAGTTTTCAGCATGGAGAAGTTCCATCAGTACACATATGGTCGTAAAGTGGTGGTACACAGTGATCACAAACCCTTAGAGACCATTGTAAGAAAACCACTGTTGAGCGCACCCAAACGGTTGCAAAGGATGCTTATGCGCATTCAGAAATATGACATAGATGTGGTGTATGTGCCAGGCAAAGACATGTTATTAGCAGACACGTTGAGCAGGGCATATCTTCCAGAGTGCTCACCACAGGGCTCCATAGAGGAGGAAATAGAGAGCATTAACATGGTCACTCATGCACCCATCTCACCTGACAGACTAAACAGCATAAGGACTGCTACACAAGACGACAAAGCACTACAGATCCTCATAGATACAATTCACAGAGGTTGGCCGACAGACAAAAGAGACACTGACGGTGACATCAGACCATACTTCTCATTCCAGGATGAACTGAGTAGTCAGGATGGACTTGTGTTTAGAGGTGAACGTGTTGTTGTCCCGACTACCATGAGACAGGAGATCATAACTAGACTACACTCGACACACCTAGGTGTAGAAGGTTGTCTAAGGAGAGCCAGAGAGTGTGTATATTGGCCAGGCATGAACGAACAAATTAAGACTTATGTGACTAAGTGTGACATCTGCAGGTCAGTTGACTACAGACAGCAGAAAGAGACCTTGGTTCCACATGAGATCCCGACTAGACCATGGGCTAAGGTGGGCTCGGACCTGTTTATGTTTGACAACAAGGACTACCTTATCACAGTGGACTACTATTCAAACTTCTGGGAAATTGACTATCTCCCGGACACTAAGTCCACCACAGTGATTAGAAAGCTGAAGGCTCACTTTGCCAGACAGGGCATCCCGGACATTGTTGTTTCAGATAATGGACCACAGTATACGTCCGGTGAGTTTCTGAGATTTAGTCGACTGTGGGGTTTCCAGCATAAAACATCTTCGCCAGGTTACCCTCAGAGTAACGGGAAGGCAGAATCAGCAGTAAAGACAGCAAAGAGGCTGCTGCTAAAGGCAAAAATGGCAGGGCAAGACCCGTATCTTGCGATTCTGGACCATCGCAATACACCATCACAAGGCCTGGAGACCAGCCCAGCTCAGAGGCTGCTCAGCAGGAGGACACAGACGCTTTTGCCAACCAGGACGAGCCTGCTAAGGCCAAAAGTCATTCCAGCCCGGCGGGAGTTGGAGAGGAAACAGAAGCGCCAAAAACTGTGGTATGACCGATCAGCACGAGACATGGACTCTTTGAAGCTAGGGGACAGTGTCAGAGTTCAGCCTTTTGACCGCCATTCCACTTGGAGCAGGGGAGTGGTGATTGGGACTGTCGACCCGAGGTCCTATGAGGTTCAGTTGGACTCTGGAAGTGTCCTGAGGAGGAATCGGAGGCACCTGAGACATGCAGGCGTGGTGGATCAGGAAAATGCCATAACAGACACCGGGGCACTGACCAGGTCAGTGACAGCTCCCTCAGACACTCGTGAGCGGCAGATCAAGACTGACGAGGTAACAGGGGGTGTCAGGACAAGGTCAGGCCGCAAAGTGGTTCCACCACTTAGGTACAAAGACTATGTTGCATAATGAGGATTTATTGTTTATTGTTTGAGGGGAAGAGTTGTGTATTCTGTGGATATTGATGTTCACTACAGCTTACAGAAATGTACATGTTTGAATAAGTGGAATGCTTTTGTATTCTTTGAGTGTTTCATATTGTTTTCACCCTCAGTGAGAAGAAGGACAAATCAAAACAAAAGGACTTCTGTTTTTTCCAAAAAAAAAAAAAAAAAAAAAAAGAGAAGGGATGTAATAATGTGAATTATTGTTTGCAAGATGTTTTGTTCCACAATAGATTGTGTTGCTGCACGGACGTTTTAGAGTGTCACACAAGTAAGGATGGTTAGGCTGTATGTTGCTATTGTACATGGCAGAGGACCAATCTGAGTCGCATGACTTGTTAATAAAACTTACTACCCCGTTGGGTAGGAAATAGATATTCTGGAGTCTGTCGTGAATGAGACCAGAATATAACACCTGGGATGGACGTTTTTGAGGAATTGCAGTGCGGTGTATCGAAGGGGCAGCTGTTGTTTGTTTTCTGTAGTTTTGTTGCTCTACTTTTAGTTACTTGAGTTCTTGTTGAATTCCCAGTCACCACAATTACTCTGACAGTTGTGCCTGTGTTCAGCTTCCCAAACTTTTCTCGATGAAACAAAATATCTGTTTAATAATTTAAAAACAGCTAAAAGACATTTTCCAACCAAGAGAATTAATAGTACAGTTTAGACTCTGAACTCTTCCATGTCTGTGTTCCTTTTGTGTATTTCTGTACAGACAGAAGACGTCTCGGGTCATCAACTACGAGGAGTTTCAGAAAGCTCTGGAAGAGCTGGCTCCAAAGAGGTTCAAAGGTCAAAGCAAAGAGGAGGCACTGCAGTCTATCCACAAGCTGGTGGAAGGCCGAGAGCCTACCAACGTTGGTGTGACGGTGAGACAAGATGCTTGTGTGCCTGTTGTTTTAAAGCTCTAAATCCCACAATAAAGATGCTCAACAGTAAAACAGGAAATTGTGATTCTATGCTATGTATATTTTGTGAAATGCATCATTTTTCTTTTTGTGCATATGTGTAAAAACAAAAGCAATGAGTCTCCAAAAGAAAAGACTTAAAGGTAAGTGATAATGTAGTTATATGGATTAAACCACACTGTCATACTAAGCCACACCCATACTTATATATAATAGTCCCCTCCATGAATCGCCACCTTACCGTGGTGGGGGGGTTTGTGTGCCCAAGTGATCCCAGGAGCTATGTTGTCCGGGGCAGTTTGCCCCTGGTAGGGTCTCCCAAGGCAAACTGGTCCTGGGTGAGGGGCCAGACTAAGTGCGATTCAAAACGTCTATGATTGGATTCATTAAGGACTGAGGACCAGGGATACCAGGACTCCACCCTGGAGCTACACCTGGGGTAGGGCCTCATTTGAGAGGGCAGTAGATAACACAGTGTATTTAAAGTAATGATAAAAAACATCAAGGGGCGAGTGAAGTCGGAAGTTTTATGCAGATGATGCATAAAACTGCATCATCTGCATAGAAACGAATTTTTCTGATCAGTTTAGTCGATTTCCCAGCTCCACACTCTGAGCTACAGTTTGGACAGAAGAGTGTCTGTCTGTGAAAAACAGCAGCATAATCATGAAAACATGATTAGACGAGTATGATTATGTGCTGCTCATATTTTATATTTAGCTCAGCGTTTAATCACCTCAGGCTCATCTTCTCAGTTTTCAGCTGTAGAAAAACAAGTCCTGAGCTGCTCCACAAACAAGCGTCTTACTCTGCTCTAATATTTCAGAGTCATGGCTCAATCACAGCTGGTTCATCCATCAGATCACAACTGCACACATCAAAGAGCTCTTATTTTATAATGATGAGGTCCTCAGAGCCTGAGCCAGCAAGAGAGGCAGTCTGGATCCTCTCCAGATCATTAAACGCTCTTCAGTCATCAGAGCAGATACAGTCAACACTAACCTGACTGAAATGCATGCATTACAGATGACAATCCATGAGTAAAAAACACGATCAAGTTACAAGCTTTTGTGTTCATGAAGGAATCAGCGTTATATTATCTATCATATGTCTGTTATCGATTCAAAGTTTTAAAGTTTTCATGGATTAAAGCAGAACTTCATAGTAAGAAGTTCTTGGTGGCTATCTGTGGAGTTACAAATGACACTGCATGTCATTTAAACTTTACCTATCAGCAGTACAATATGGGACTGTTGGTGAAATCCATTGTTTTCCTGAGGTGAAAAAGAACTGTTTCATATCCAGATCTACCCGTTCACTCACTATTGGTTCTCACACTGATTTGATAACTACACGACTGTAAAAGGCTAAGGAGCAGGCACCTCTTGCTACTTGCTAATCAAGTGGGAATGGTGCTAAATACATGTGACTTTAAAAACTATCAGATGCTTTATTTAAATGTCCATATTCTTTAAACTTTGGTTTCTACTACCCTTCCTGTTTGCCTTGTTTTGCCTGCTCTGACATTGGGCCTTTTTTTCATTCGCTTAGTTTCCAGTTACTCTATCTTATCCTCATTTCAGCTACCTGAAGAAAACTAATGAAGAAAGCAGACATATTATTCTTGTTGTGGTTTTGCAGTGGAGTCTTCATTTGATGCCCTGGGGCAGAGAGGATTGCATAATGAAGGTGCAGTTTACAGGGACTCAGTGCAGTTAAATGCAGAGGGCTCCGTGTTATCTAAAATGCTGTGCAATGATCAGAATCATAGCTTAAAGCAAACAACAATTTTAATTCCACTTTAAACTAAACGTGAATCAGTAAGAGTTGCTTTCTAAGTGGCGTTTGCGTGTTGCACCCATGGTCGTACAGAAAACATAGAAGTTATGAAAAATAGTTGTAGCCACTGTGATATCACTTGTTGACTTCATGATTTTGCATTTTGATGATTTTTGGAATCACACGTTATCATCAGTGAGTTAAAAAGCAGACGAATAAAACACAACAAGCCAGAATATTTATTGTGTCATCTATTAAAATGCTCTAAAAGGCTCCAACACCCAAACACACGATCAATAAATAATGTTTAGTGACCTGAAGTAGTGGATGGTTTATGTTAGAGGCTGTAAACATGCTTTGTAATGTTGGATATGTTAACATGGAACTCTAGAAGGGCCAACCTCATTGTGGCCTCAAGTGGTCATTAGAGGAACAGCAGTTTGTGACGCTTCTGCATTGTCTTCATTTTTCCCCTCTTGTTAAAAAAACAGAGACGCGTCCTGAAGCAGGGAAGATATTTTTTCTTTTACTGACTTTAATCTAATTTTTCTACTTCCATCAGAAAGTGGCAAAGACAGCAGCGGTGGACCGTCTGACCGACACGTCCCGTTACACTGGATCACACAAGGAGCGCTTTGATGACAGCGGCAAGGGCAAAGGTCGCGAGGGTCGTGAGGAGATTGTGGAGAACACGGGCTACGTGGGAGCGTACAAGAATGCCGGGACGTATGACACGAAGGTGAAAGCTGAGAAATGAGTGAGCCGGAGGCCGCGCCCCCTGCTGGGAGCTGACTGGAAGCACAGCTCCCCAACAGCACTTAGTCTGGACCAAACCTTGAACTTTGACCCTTCTATGTCTGTGTGGATGCCTGTGTGTTTGCACTGGACAGAGCTTTTGTTCATTCTGATTTGCAGATAAAGATGTGGATCTGACAGAGGTGAGGTATTGGCCTCATATCAACTCATCAGCGCCCCCCTTAGGCTGAAATATTCATCACACATCTGGACTTCTTGTTCATTCTCACTCAGAGCAAGGAGGTGGGTGATGTAATCAGTACCTGCTCTGCTCAGTGATGGTAATCCAGTCTGCAGCATGTGACTCAGTGTTCAGCTCAGTAATAATGAGCTGTTTCTCTGACCTGGCTTCTCCTATTGTGCTTTCAACCCTGTCCAGAGCCTCATTCATGTGATTCAGATTCTTTCATTCTCCCTATGAAGGCACCGGTGCTGCTGCTAATCTGATTATCTCTATAGTTTTTATTTGGTTACACAGAAGCAGACTTAAAAACAGGAAACAGCTTCTGCATTTTCTGGAAGTCATTTTAAATCTAATGATACACGTTTAAGTTTGTTGACTAAATTCCATCTCTGAGGATAACTGCACACACTTTGCTTCCCTTTGAGTCAGTAGCGCCCCCATGGGGAGGCTTTTGTATTTGTCCAGCTGAATGTCCACTTCTCTTACGAGTCCACTCATGATACTATGCTATCACAATAAGTCACCTGTGATAATGATGGTATCACGATACAGCAACTCGTGATACTTGACACAATGTGCAACAATCAACGATGCAGAGAAAAATGTATTTATTCTCTGCTTTCATCTTTAATAACACAATAATTCATTTAACGCTGTCCACACTGTTCTGGTTCACTGCAGTTTAGGGAACGTCCCTGCTCCCTCTTCCATTTCCATGAGGAGTCATGAAATGCTGATTCCAGGAATCCATTTAGCACACCTGCATGTTTGAATAAAAATCTCAGTATGTGCAGCTGGTGTACCAATAGCATCACAGGAGGAAGCAATAAAATATCAGGACTGAAGAAGCTTCTTGGATGAGAAGTGAGACGTCTTCACGAAACTTAAAGGAGTCCAATCGCTTTATTCCCAACCTCCTTAGACTCTCTATATCGCATTATTGAGACTTCACTCCTCTGCTGTTAGCCTGAATAACTATAGTGACGGCTTCATTGCTCACCTCCTTCTATGAGGTTCATGTGTCTGAATGGGGCTGTAATTTGTGTGTAAAGTCGTTTAGCAAATTAAATTCTCACTGCCCATTACAAAAAAAGGTGTTGACTTATGAATACTTATAGTATATATATATATATAGTATATTCAATCTCCTGCAAAAAAGAAAGTCAAACAAACCAAAAAGCTCAATCATCTCTGGATCCACATCAGATTAAGATCAAACTGTTTCTGCAGCGCTGAGGCTTCTGAAGCCATGTTTGCATTTTTTTAAATCTTTTTTTTTGTTATATATAAGTTTTCAGCCTGATTTTTCTTCTGCAAAACAAATATTTTGCATCTTCCCCAAGAGCTTTACGTGTTAATTATTGTTGTTGATGCAGTGTAAGTAACTTTAGTGAACAAATAAAAGCTTTAAAATGGTTTTCTTGTTTCTTGTTTTTTTTGTCCCAAAAGGCATTTGCAGGTCAGTTTTATTTAAAGTGATGAGAGAAGACAGTCAGGGGGATGAGGAATAAAGATTTTTGCTGCAAGAGTTCAGCTTTTGCATTCTTTTATTTACATTTTACAAGCCGTCCAAACTTGTTTGGGAACAGGTTTTGATAATCCTAAGGCTTCCTTGTCTGCATGATACACTTAGCTGGGGCTAGAATACAAATACATTTCACGTATTTGTAGTTTATAATATACAAATAAGCCCTTCAGGTTTCTGGACAATCTGACCGTATTTGTAAAAGACAGAGGACCTTTTCAATCAGATGACAACCAAAGATCCAGATTGACAATTTATTTAGAATGAAAGCCTAAAAACATTAAATGACAAATAATAAAATCACACAGAGCAAACTAGCTGTCACGGAGTATTTTGTGTCCATAGCTGAACCTCCATGGATACGCCATGCACTGTGTATCTGAAGCATAATACCAGCAAAATCACTTCTAATGACGCCTCTGATAGAAGATGCTAATATATATGATAAGAGAGAAACACCCTCATCAATAATCCGGTGTGAGAGTGTAACATTAATCCTGAATCTCTGTAATATAAATCATGTAAAACCTTTTACTGAATCAGGTTTTATTTATGTGTGTGTTGCTGGATTATAGCCCAGAGCGACTCCTGGTTATGGTCAAGCATTCAATAACATTTTTTTCAAATTAAATTCAGTCGTCAAATAAAAAGTGATTTGAATGATAGACTGTGTATGCAAGGTGGAAGCAGCTTTAGTTATGAAAAGTAAAGCCTTAAATTTTCTTATTAATGATCAGCTGGAGGAAAATCCTCAAAAGAAGTCTGATTGCATAGAAGTGTATGAAAAAATGACAGAACTTTTTACTTGACTTATGACCTCAATAAACATTTTCCTCAGACATTTGTGATCTCAGTCACCAGTTTTGGGTCTTACTGAACAAAACGTTAAAGTTCACTTTGTAAATTATTTTTCCAGTTAGAGTGAAATAGATGATAAAGCAGGGGATGGTTTAAGGCGTGGCTACTTTGGTCCCTTTGCTTTTTGCACGCTTCATCCATGACATTTAGTTGCAAAACACCAAGATGGTTTTGCCAAAGTGACTCATAATCATAATCAAGATTCAGTGCAGAGTCACTGATGTCATACCACTTGGGACAAAATGCAGATCCTTGTTTTTCCCTTCCACTGAAATTCAACATCGCTTCACACGGGATGAATCGCACCCCAAACTCCATGCCGATGTTTCCGTAACAAAGATTCAGCAAAGACTATTTTTTATTCTGCTGCCACTGTCATGGTCCTGGGTCGGTGACCCAGTGTTTTTGGTTTTGTGCTTTTACTTTTGATAGTTTTGTATTATGACTGTTGTTTTGGGTTTCCTAGGGTTTAGTTGTGTTTCCTCTGTTTGGTGTCTTCCCTGCTTGTGTATCTCCTCAGTGTATTAGGTCTCTGTGTTTAGTCCGCGTCTCTGAGTCTGTGTCATTACGCGTATGTGTTTCCTGTTTTACTCTGAAGGGCTCTGTCTTATGTCAGTGTGTTCTGTTTACGTTCCCCCGCCTCGTCAGCTGTGATGTCTTCCAGGTGTGTTCCCCTCCTGTTTCCCATCCCTTGATTCCTGGTGTGTGTATTTATAGTGTGTGTTACCTCGTCCTCGTTCGTCTGCTTCTCGCCGTCCGGGTTCCTGTGTATTTTCCTGTGCCTCCCTGCATCTTCGTTTCTGGTTGGTTTTGTTAGTTTTGCCCAGTTTAGGTTTTCGTAGTTCCATACTCACCTTTGCCATTTCTGTTTGTATCTACTTCTGTTTAATAAACTCACTTGCACTAGAGCTGCCGCATTTTGGTCCTAAATAACTCCCACACGGCTTGCCCCGGCAACCCGTGACAGCCACTCTATTTTATAGAAGTTTTATTAAATATGTTTTAATGTTTTATTTTTAGTCCTAATTTGTTAAGCACTTGTTGACTGTGTGAAGGAAGAACACCCTTAAAACAGGAAGAGACCTTCTGCAGAACGATGCTTGCGCGAACTGCCGCAAATGGTTGGGGCGTGAGAGGACAGAGAAGAAAAACAGCGTATAGGCAAATAGTATGGGAGAAAGCAGCACTTAAGGCACATGGAGGAGAAGTTCTCAGTGCATCAGGGGAAGTCCTCCTGCAGTCTGAGCCTCTTGCAGGGTCACCTGATCCTGCCTTATGCTGCAGAAAAATGATTAATTGGAGCAACTGATATGTTCTTGTCATGAATAAATTTGTCATGTTCAAGTCAACCTGCAGATGGAGCCTTTACCTCTCATTAATGCTATCAATGCAAACAGCAGTGGGGAATCTGACCCAACTCACTCTCATTTAAAATTTCACAGCAGTGAAAGTGCTGAGGTGGAGCTGCACATCCAAATATGTTGGAGTGGTACTTCAGTTTTATGAAAGAATAAAAGACAGAACTTTATCCTGTCTGCACTGAGTTAGGCAAGGTTTAAAGTAGATTTACCTCCAATCATCATTTATTAAATCTGCATCCCTCGTAGAGCACCACCCTTGGCCGTCTGTAGCATCCACTAATCCTGATTACACATGGAGAGACAGGATGGGGTCTCCACCCACCACACCCCACCCAGAGATGAACGCATCACAGACTGAGGACGGGATTGCGACGACCACAAGAGGACACGGGAGACAGAGAAGAGACAGAGGACACGCGTACAGAAGGGGAGATGGGACGATGAAGGTGGAGGAAAGCTAAACTTTACCAACATGGACAGCAGAGGGAGGAGAGGAACTGATGGGTCTTTCAAGCGCTCATCCATAAAACGCAGCGCATCCTCTGCATCACAGAAGGTAGGATGGAAAACTCACCTGGGAAGGTGGCAATATTTACTGCGGTGGCCAGGATGAGATCGTTACTTACAGCATCAAATGGTCAAAAAGTACCTGAAATGTTACCTATAGTTCCTCTTTTTGAACTGTTAAAGAAGCTCATCCATAACTGCAATTAAAGCAGGTGGTTAAACAAGCATTAAGAGAAAAAGCTCTTTAGTAGTCACTGCAGGTAACATCAGCTGTACACATGCACAGCCTTCTATAGGATGCATGCATGCTGCAAGACTTCTGTTCTGTCACTGGACCCACCTGGCCACTATTTGGCTCCACCCCTGCACCTCAGACTTACCTTAACTCTCAGAACTTGAATATCCTGCAATCATTCCCCTTGAGATTGTTTAGCATAATGCTGCCTCTTACAGATGTTTTGAGTGTAAGTTAAAATTAGCTGGTGGGTGTGAACCAGAGTGAGCTCTTGGAGAAACGTTTCCTGGTCTCTCAGTTAAGATGTTAAGATGAACTCTGTGAAGCCTGTTTGATTTTTTTCTGGACTTTTTTTGGTGTCAGTGTTTTTCAGCAAACGTTCTGAAACTCATTTGCAGTTCTGAAAACACTCACTGAATATCTGAAGGCCTCCTCGTGCTGGTTTGGTCCTTGTTTGTGGTTTGCGGTTTTCTCTCACTGGTGCCATTGTGCTGTTTTAATCATTTTTCTTTCAGTCTTGCATTTTCTTATTTGTCGTCTTTATCTTTGTTCTGATCATCATCACCACCACCGCCTCCATCTGACTCTGAGGTTTTGTTCTGAGAAATGTTTGAAAAACTCCACAGAAAATTATCTGCAGACACTGAATCCACAGGGAGACAGCCAATCAACAACAGCATGAACACAGAAATCACTCTTTGCACTCTTTTATGACCGAGGGTTGTAACAGTGCAAGGCCCCCACCCCGGGTCAGAACAGGAAGCTGGGTTTGGAGGTCAGTTAGAGGACAGTTAAACTGGTTTAAATAAAGTGCTACTGCAACTTCACATTTAGTAGCATTAAAAAAACAAAAAGACAAATATCTGAACAAAACAAAGAAATCAGATTTTTGTTTTTAGGTTCAGGGAGGAAGCAGCAGCACCTTCTCTCAGACCATGTGACCTACTCATGCCCTTCTCCCCTCCTCTTCCTCCTCAGATCACGTGCCCCGCTCACTTCACGGTTCATTGGCTTCATGTGATTTTGCTCAATGAACACAATCATCTGTTTATTTTCCCTGGAAAACATGTGACTGTGAAATCAGACACATTAAAGTGCGAACAGCAAAGGGTCTAATTAATAAAACAGAGACGCCAACGTCGCACAGATGAGTAACACGCTCGTCTTAACACTCGAACCAGATCCTTTCTGTCAGACGCAAGCTTCACCTGTATCTCCTCAGTTAATCAGTTTCCCGTTAATTTGATGAATGAAAAAAATGGGAAAAAACGTTGCATATTGTGAAAAGTTTTTAGAAGTTATGAAGAAAAGGAACAAATTAAATTGACTGAATGTCATCGAGGGTTATACTTGTTTATAAAAACTAAGAGAGGCACTTTTCCTATAGGAAGAAAAGGATTGCACAAAGCCTTTTGTAAGATAAAGTGCCAGAAAGGCAGAAAGAACATTCATTCATAGAACAACATAATTAAATTAGAAAAAAATCCTAGAATATCCTTCTCCCAAACTGGAGCAAAGAATTTTTGATATTGATATTTATCACAGATTATACTCATATATAAAATGAGTTTGATAAAATTAATAAAATGGATTCATAATTGTATGAAAACTTTCAAAAGGCATCATCATAGTAAACCTGCATGGGACCCAATTCAGTAAATCAAATTAGTGGTAACCAGTTAAACATTTCAGCTAAAACCACCTTTATAAGCATCCAGCTCAGACTTAATAATGCCAATTTTGAGCCTTAATGCAACTGAAATACGAAGTAGGTATTATATAAAGAGAACCCAAAACTGTTTCACATCGCAGGCTGTAAACATTATTTTTTAAATTTCTGCTGTAAAGTTGGACATTTTAAAAAAACGGAAGCCCGTGGCGATCGTGGGAACTGCAGGTTTTTTGGGGTTTTTTTTTGTATTTTTGGCACAAATGCTTGATTTTTCTTTTCTTTTCTTTTTAAATTCTTCCAGCATTTTTTCATTGAGGTTTTTATTTTAGCTTTTTGATGCTACTTTTTGAGATCTTACAGAAATATTTTTGTTGCTGTTTGTGTGTCTGTCAGAAAGATTGTGTAACAACTGCCCCGATGAACCTCAGTTAAGTGTTGATGCAAGTCCAAAAGAAGAACTTTACACATTTACTTCTGGCACAGGTTTATCAGTTTCCTAAATATTGCTTTCACCGTTGAACGAATTATCATCAGTATATATTTTTAATATGTTTTCATACAATATTTATAGAAATAAATTGAAATAGGCTCCAGTTCACATGGAAACACACATGCAAACTAGAGACCACCAGGGATTGTTGTACAACCCCAACTGGTGTTGGTACTACATATGTGACATGCACTAAATCTGTTCAAAAACAAAGAATAAGTGTTTGATTTTTGCTGATTCCTCCCCATCAATGCATTGTGCTGCTGTTGTGCCGACTGAAGAGATTTGCTGTTTATTCCTACCTTGTTATTCTCTGATTGGTTCAGAGCTGCGGTCCACTTCCTGTCTCTGAATGAAATAAAATAGAGCATAATACAACAGCTCATTATGCAAACAAGTAGTTCCTCTGAACAGCATTAATCTCATTTAAACCCCTGATAATCCAAATCTCCAGGCCTCTCTCACACACCCTGTGCATTGTTGCTGAGTCCTTCCTTTTTTCTGTTTTCGTTGAGAAAACACTCCTTGATTTTATTTTATTCACTTTAAAAGTACTTTAGCAGAATATTATTGCACAGAAGAACGGAACAGATACTCCACTAAATTTTCAAGTATAAGTACTGCAATAAAATCCCTGTGAAGAGGTCCATCAGTATTATTTACAGTATCAGAAGTAAAAGTACATGTTCTGATCGATTAAACAGTCATATGAACTGAATGTGTGTTCGGTCTGTTGTGCAGGCAAACTTTGTTTTCACGAGTGTTTCCCAGAATCCAGATGCAGTTATATCAGCGGTGCTTTTCGTGCCATGATAAAATGTTAGAAAGTCTGGTTAGTCCACAGGTGAGGCCGTCCTGAATTAAAGTGGGCTCTGCATTTCTAAACTCCTGTGTGGAGGTGACCGTAGTGAAGAAAAGAGCACAGAATTCCTCTCTGAGATGCGGTGGAAAAGCAACCAAATGTAAAAACTGGAGTAAAGAAGCAAAACAATTCAAACCAAAGAAGATGGACTCAGTTTCCATGAAGACAAACCGAAATCTTGAGGGGGAGCAGGTTCAACAGGTTTCAGTTTAAAGCTGAGCACATGGAGGATCAGGGTTTGGGAGGTTTTGGGAGGTTATGTTTTTGGGGGATTTTTAAAAGCAGATTTATTGAGTCTGGTCCCAGCAGCTCATGAAAATGCTCTTGTGTTGAAGCTTGATGGGTCATGAGACTCCCAGAAGGATTACCTCGGCCTGGAGTCATGAGACCAGGTCGAACAAAGAGCCCTGCTGCCTCACATGCTTGTCACATGAACTTGCTCAGCTGCATAAAGTCAACTCCTTTCTTATCTGCTGAGCTGCACCCAGACCCAGTCCTCACAGGGTCCTCCCGGAGCTGGAAGCCAGTGGGAGCTCACAGAGCTGCTGGGTCTGCAGTTCACTTCAGGTTTAGCACTGAGTGAGATGTTTGGACGTTGGAGTAGATGTGCAGGCTGCTGCTGGTGTCCACACAGACTTCTGACTCTTCTTCGCCCGATCTGAACATGAAGCATCTGAGAGGTTTGTTGGTTTCTGAAAGATTCTGTAAGAATGATATTCATAGTGGATAGAAATAGAGCGAATGTACAACAAATCTATTTTATCTGTTCAAAGATTAATTTAAAAAAATGTCTAAAAAGTACTTTTTTAGGTTTATCCCTGTCAATGTGTTTACGACCTCGACACACTGAAAAAACTGAAGAGAAACGAACAAGAAGCAAGATTTTGTCCACCATAAAATTTGGCTATTCTTGAGGTTGACATCCTTCATTGCCACTAGATAATTTCGAGCTGCTTTCTGTGTTTGAAAAAATAAAATCAGACAGTTGTCACGAATCAGTTGCAGTCCATCGTTAGTGGTGCTGGCTTCAGTCATTGTGCAAAGGTACTGTTTATAAGGTTGGGGAAACCTGCAGTCAGCTGACACTTGGATAAGTAAGGAAACGTTTCTCCCACTGAATCATTACGTCCAAATGAACAGAACTTTTTGGGATTGGTTCCGTTCCTGGGTTTTTATTCTGCAGGCTAAAACAACTGCAGAATCCTAGCTAGAGGCAATGGCTCACCCACTTTCATTTAACCATTTCTCCCTCTAGCTGTTGTCACACAGGAAACTCTGGACAATTTGGGGAGAATCCTGATGGGAACAAAGTCAACTTTTCCCACATGGAGCTCTCTGAAAAGCATTTTTACTACTGGAAACACTCAGTTTGCTGCAGGTGTGGGCACTGCCTGGCTCAAGCATACATAAAGCAGCATACATTAGAAAGTTATTTTCTAATTTCTAATGTTGGCCTTACTGGATATCAGGCGGATTTGTACTGAGGGCTACATTTGAATTCTCACACACATCCTGATGTGAAAATCATGCCCTTTAATTGTGACTTCTTCACATCTGAAGTATTTTCTCTGACACGTCTTTGTTTCGTTTAAAGTTAAACCCAGAACAGTAACTTTGGTTTCCTTCTCTACAGAACGTTTGCTGCCTGATGAATCACTGAATTTACCTGATTCTCTTCCTCTTCTTCCTCAGCTGTCAGGAGGATGGGGAGGGAAAGATAATGATGATGATGATGGTGGAGGGTTATCGCTCACGTGAAATAGACAATGACGCTGAGGCTCATGTGCCGTTCGGACGTTAATCCTCCATCATCCAGAGTGCAGGAATTTTACAAAGTGCAGACATACAATAACAACCAGTCATTGGTGCTGTTTGGATTTAAACACACAGGAAATAGAGCTTTAAAGGGGAGTTCCGTGTGTTTTTCTGTGCAGCTCCAGGATTAGGACGGAGGGTAAGAGGATTGGGTGCATAAAGAAATGGAAAGCTCCACTCTCCCAGAAATTAGCCAGATATATTCAGACATGAGCAGTTTGGTGTTTCATTTGAGTCATTCTGCAGCTGAACACAGGAACAAGAATGAACCACAGAGAGCACCGACACGCTCAGCTGACTTCCTGTTTATAGTTTTCTATATTAGTGACTGAATAAAGTTTTTGTTTTTATTATAAAAACTTACTCTGATCCACGACTAAGTTTATCTTGTAATCTTGCTGATGTGAGACATATTTAATCCATAATATCCACCTTAGGATACACCACCAAATAGTTATTTATTATTTATTTATTATTAACAGCAGGAAAAGTGGAATAAATCATTTTCTATGATCAAACTGACAAAACAATGATTCTGTCTCTTTGCCTTTTGTTACCTTCTTTGTGCAGATGATGTGAATTTATCAGTAGAGTTGGAAAAATATAGTCCTTAAATTAAAAACATCACTGTGTTGGATGAGTGAAGTTTAATTTGATAAATTAACAATTAAAGTTCCTTTGAAGATGAAAGGAAGCAGGTGTTTCTCGGACATTCGGTTTCATGTTTTTCTTGATGACAGTTAACCTGTTACTTTGTTACTGTGAAGAAGGAGAAGCAGAGTCATCCTCATGTTTCTTCGTAATCACATATTTTCAGATCCAGAGAGCTTGGATCGACAGAACCTTCCAGAAGAGGGAATGTATCCAGATCATTCCCAGCAAAGACGCCAGCAGGTAACGACACAATCGAGTGCAGAACCTCAGAGAGAGAATTTTCTCTTCTTTTTAATTTCTCTCACCGGACAGAATGATTATGAACGAGGAGACGAGCTGCGTTCAGTCACTTTCAAGTGATCTTTATCAGCTGGTCCTCCTCATGCAGCTATAATTACAGCTTCCTCTGGGGTTTGTTGTGTTATTTCTTTTCTTTTAAATTTTTTAACCCTCATTTTCATTTTTGGAGTTTGATATTTCAGTTAGCTCTTCGTATTTTTTGTGTTTTGGTCTATTGTTCCAGCCTCTGTTTTCTTGCCTTTGTGTTTAGTTTATTTCCTTTTTCCTTTGTTTCTTTTGTGTCTTTGAGCTAATCCTTAATGATTGTCCTTATTGTCTTCACCTGTGTCCCTTTTCCCCAAGCTGTCTCCACTTCCCTGATGAACTCATCTGTATAAACAGACCAGTCTTTCACCTTAGCCTCTGTGTGTTCTTGGCTCTGAGCTTGTGCTCGTTGGTGTTCGGGTTTTTGAGTGTAATGTAAATTAAGGCTGGTTTTCTGGAATCGCTCCCGTCTGCCTGAGTGTTGTAATTGTGTCGTACTTGAGGCCATGAGTGCGGCTTTCTAACTTGTTTTTGTTACAAGCAACTCAAGTTCCAGAGGAGCCAAAAAGCTTTCCAGTGACTGGAGTCTTTCTGTCTTTATTAGCTGCTTCTCTTCTACACTGATCGCTTCATTCAGTGTAATGTGACTGGTCACTCGCTGTTGATTATGTGCTTTAGTCATATGACCTCATGTCTGTTAAATGACAAACGAGACGAGCTTGATGGTAAAAACGAGTTGACCACCGGTTTATAATGTGAGTTCTGCTGCTATGAAGAATTCTTGGAGAACCTGTACTATTAGTGTTTAACTTCAGGTTCAGAAATTTTATTTGCGGTAATGTTGCACAAAACATTCAGTTCCTGCAATTTAATGAAAGCCCGTCTGCAGAGTTGATATCCTATAAAAGCAAAAATGGTTAAAGTGGAAATGATAGTTTCTCATCTCGTCATATTATAGTAGAAACGACAGTTCCCCCTCTGCTCAGTGCAACAGTTACCTTACACAGTGAGGCGGTAAATGAACATCAGTGCCTGTAACCTGTTTGTACTGCTGTTTTTGTTCAGGTGCAGCTGTGGTCAGCTGGTGGCACAGCACACCGCCATCCCTCTGGGGGCCAAAGAGGACGGGGCCCCACTGGTCCAGCTGGAAGTCCAATCTACGGAGAGATGGAGTGCCCTCAAACACACCCAGGTCTCCCCCACTGATGCCTACGGGGTGCTGGAGTTTCAGGGAGGAGGACATGTCAACAAGGCCATGGTAGTGTGCCTGAGGAGTGACACGCCAGCTTCACTGCTTCTGTAGCGTTCTAGCACTGACACCTCTTCCTCCTCCTGCAGTACATCAGGGTCTCCTTTGACTCCAAACCAGATTCCCTGCTCCACCTGATGGTGAAGGACTGGCAGCTGGAGCTTCCCACACTACTCATCTCTGTTCATGGAGGCCTCCAGAACTTTGACCTGCCTCCCAAGCTGAAGCAGGTCTTTGGTAAAGGGCTGATCAAAGCTGCTGTCACCACTGGAGCCTGGATCTTCACTGGAGGAGTCAGTACAGGTACAGCCTTCATTCTTTATGCAAAGATGACTTGATGCCATTGCTGTTCTTTGACATCAAAAAGAGTCATTTTGTATATCATGACTTTTCTTTTTTTTTCCCCAGGAGTCATCCGCCATGTTGGCGATGCTCTGAAAGACCATTCTTCAAAGTCCAGAGGGAAAGTTTGTGCTATCGGGATTGCACCATGGGGGATTGTGGAGAACAAAGAAGACCTGATTGGGAGAGATGTAAGACAAACCAGACGGAGTCTAAGCCGACAGTGTTTGCAGATATTTATGTAGTAAAACACCTGGCAGCAGAATGTGCTGTTCCTCACTTGGGTGAAACATGGGGTTTCATGTTTTAGGTGACCCGGCCTTATCAGACAATGTCCAACCCGCTCAGCAAGCTGTCAGTCCTGAACAGCAGCCACTCCCACTTCATCCTTGCTGATAACGGGACGTGTGGAAAGTACGGCGCTGAGGTTCGCCTCCGCCGGCAGCTGGAGAAGCATATCTCTCTGCAGAAAATCAACACACGTGAGTCAAACATGTGACCTACCCAAAATGCACAATTGCTTTTAGTGTCAGTCTGAAGCTTATCAGTCCATCAATCTGTGTGACCTGTGGGTTTCCCTTTGTCATCCTATGCCTGGAGCTGTCTGTAAGGCAGGGACAGCAAAGGGGAGCTCAGCTGTCACCTCTCACTTCATGAGGCCACCATAAATGACCAGAAAATCAAGACTTTTTTTTTTTTTTTTTTTTTTTTTTTTCTATCAAACCTTAACTGTATCGAGTCAGGTAAGTCTAAGTGAGGCGGCTGTTTCACACTACTTGTGGCAGAAATGTTGTCTTTAACAAACCATTTTTAGTTTGAGCACAATGCATGGCTAGAAAGCAGTTCCAGAGTGAAAGGGGTGCTGGGTTTGGGTACGTGGTCCTGCATAAAGGTGGAAGACCATGCATGAGAGCAGTTTTCTGGTGGGTGGCTCAGCAATGCTAAAGCTGCACAGCACTCTGTGTGAATGAGTGACTCTTCAGAAAAGGAAAACCAAATTGGTGCAAGTGAAGCTAATCACTGAATGCTAAAGGTCATTATTTTGAATTGCAGATGCTGATAGAAGTTGGCCTTAGAACTTTTGTGTATGGTGGTTTCAGGTCTTGGTCAGGGGGTCCCAGTGGTCTGTCTAATCGTAGAAGGTGGTCCAAATGTTATCTCAATCACACTGGAGAGCTTGAAGGAGGAGCCCCCTGTCCCAGTGGTGGTCTGTGATGGCAGTGGTCGAGCTTCAGACATCCTTTCGTTTGCTCACAGATACTGCGAGGAAGATGGGTGAGCTGAACGAACGTAAAAGCCAGGCTTAACTAGACGATCACACCTGGTGGCAGTTATGGTATTGATACAATCACTGAGGATTGTCATCGACAGATTGAAGTTAAATAGCCAGACTACAATGTCATGTAGAAAATCACATTTGCTTCTAAAATGCACAATTACTAATAATTCAATTTATCAGATCATGTGAGACGCTCAGTTTTCCAGTTTTAATATGGGAATATCTTTATCGTTATACCCCTCTGCGTTCCTCAGTTTAATGTTAATGTGGCTACCTGGATGTTTCTCTTGCGCAGGTTGGTTAGTGAGAGTGTCAAAGACCAGCTGCTGGTCACCATCCAGAAGACCTTCAACTACAGCCGCAGCCAGGCACAGCAGATCTTCCTCATGGTGATGGAGTGCATGAAGAAGAGAGCTCTGGTAGGTTGGGGGCAAATTGAAATTAAGGTGTGTGGGGTTTTTTTTTTTTTTTTTTTTTTTTTTTTTTTTTGGGGGGGGTTCATAACTGCATTTGTCTGTCACATATGTCCTCATCAGTTCATTAATAAACCTGATCTCCATCCCCAACCCATCTCGTCTCAGTCATTTATCACAAACCAGCCCTACTGCCTTCATACACTGTGTTACTGTTGGGGACGAAATAATCCCTGCCTGGATCGGAGTGGTTCAGGAGTGCATGAATATGCTGCAGACTTACTAAAGACAACAACCGAATGTCAAACTGTGATTTGAGTTCACAATGAAACGCATTAATTTTTCTCAAAATTAAACTGTCTGCGCCAGATTTTGGTTTTTATTTTTCCTTCGTCTTGGCTATGCACCATTTTTCTTTTGTACTGTGTAGGGCAGGGTGTCCTGTAACAGTCCAACCCTGCAAAAGAATTAAAGCCATGTAGAGGCCTGATGACCGAACGCAACCAGGGGGAGCTACCTTACATGCCAGGGTGCACAAGTGTTGGTGCCAATTTGAGAACAATGGCTTAAGTCTCTGAACCAGCACTGAGCAAACACTTGATTGTAATGACATAAGCTCAGGTGTGTGTGTGTGTGTGTGTGTGGGGGGGGAACTTAAACAATTTAAACATTGTTTAAGTTCTTTTAAACCTCACATGTGTAACTGTGGTAAGTTAACCTACACTACTGGTTGGGCACCGTTTCTGCAGATTACAGATTCATGTTATACAAACCTGTTCACTGACATTTGCACAATGAAGGGTTTCCCTTTGAACTGACACTGCAGCACTTAGTGGAGATTGTTCTGTGACCCTCCACCATTTATTTAATCCCACAATCCTCTGCTTCTTCCAGAGAACAGCTGCAACAGCAGGCTGCCCATAAATGTAAAAATCTGAACATCAATTCACTTAAACTGATCTGCTGTCAGATTAAAATTGCTTTGCTGCAGGTTCACATGTTCGTCTGCAGACATGACCTGAAGTCAGAAACATGAGGAAAATAAAGCTCGTGTAAATCACACACGTGAAAATGCCTGTTCAGATTTTGACTTCCAGTGATATCATTATCCATTAATCTCTTCCAGAGAAGAACCTGCCTTTTGAATGTAAATCAATTAGTAAATAAGCACAAAGACCAAATCAACAGAATACAGATGGGATGGGGGGGAAACCAGCAGTGCAACGCATCTGAAAACCTGCCGCACATGTCCAAACAACAGATTCTCACTCCAGATTCATCCTTTACTGACACTTACTGAGGGTCCTTCATATTTTACCACACTGGGAAGCCTTCAATGTCATTTTCAGTGACACTCAATGGTCTAGCTGAGATCGCCAGATAAGGGGGTTTAAAAACCAAACGGTTTCCTCATGAGTAGGCTGGATTGATGCTGCTGGAATATATTAGAGGACGTCATCAGATGACCTATTCTTTCATTTAAGGTCTTTTTAAATAAAATAAAAAATAGATGCACAATCGGTGTTGATTAAGAGTTGAATGTGATACAGCCTGCATCTAAAAATAAATACAAATAACATTATTGGCAAATGTCACAAGACATTTGTGTTCAGGTTGCTGCATTGGACACCACCTCTGCAGGAGAGCTGCTCAGACCCTGGTCTGCTGCATAAATCAAGACCAACGTCTGTTAGATCTGGAATTCTGACAGTTTCATCACATTTACATCTAATGTCTGCATCCAACTTTTATATCTGATCAAAGGAAATAGATCCTTGGAGGCTCAGAGATAACAGGTACAGATTTACCAGATTACGTATGCCTTATTCCATCTCAATCTCATTTTTACGACCTGCTTTATCGTCTCCAATTTGCATAAAATTGTTATTGTAGATAGTTTGAAGATAAATGATGATTCCTGTGAAATTTTAGCTTCATATATTTTTAATCCTTTAAAGATCTTTTTGAATCCTTTAAATGATCAGCTGATCCACTTTTCATGAACATCTCAAAAAGGCTAAAAATGTCACTGTGTGAATGAATGAGTACTATGAAAACATTAAGGTCTCTTGTCTAATATTTGATGCTAAATAAAATGCAAAATAAAGCATGCACAATTCTTTCTGACATTAAATTAATTTATGTTGACTCAAAGAAAGAATCTTGAAAAATATTAGATAAATGAAGCTAAATTGTCACAGTAATCAGTCTATATGTGTCCAAGCTTTGCACCATAAGATTTATAAGTAAGTTGGAGCCAGCAAAGCAGAAGATGCACATTGATTTGAGACGGATGACCTATAATGGGACCGGTTCTCTGCCCTGAGCTTTGCCTCTCAGGCTCTGGGTGTCTGGTGCGGTTTGTGTCGCTCACTGTGCTGTTTCTTTGTTGATTGTGTAGATTACAGTGTTCAGGATGGGCTCAGAGGGACAGCAGGACATTGAGATGTCCATCCTCACAGCTCTGCTCAAAGGTTGGTGTGTGAAAGGGTTTTAAGAAGGAAACGCACAACAATGTTAATGCTGTTGTGTTAGGTAACATTTTAGACAGGCGACTGCCTAAGAGAAATGTTGGCCTGTGTTTCAGTTCAGGATCATTTCTCTGATAGGTCTGAGTACATCAAAGCAAATTATGCTTTTCTCCACTTAAATTGGGACATTTGGTGTAATGAGTGTCATGAAAGCCACATGTTGCTGGCAATACAGATAATTTCTTCAAGCATATGGAGTCGCAGTGATTTCACATGGTTTAATTGGTCAATGTAACAGCAACACATTCATATTTCTAATATTTATTCCAAAAACATGTCTGCGTAGGGACGGAACTGTGGGTGAGATCTTTTTTCCTGGTTTCAGGTACAAATGCATCTGCGTCTGATCAGCTGAGCTTGGCTCTGGCCTGGAACAGAGTGGACATTGCTCGCAGTCAGATCTTTGTGTATGGACTCCACTGGCCTGTGAGTTCACAGATACAACAGCTTCAGTCACTCCGTAAACTTTGTTTTTCTTTCAAGAGAAACTTTTTTCTTTGACATCAGCGTTCTGTCATCCATTTGTCTGCTTCCTCAGCCTAGGTGTCTTTTACTTATGCGTTTGTGGATTATTGATTCCCCACTTGCGTTTGCTTTCTGTTTCAGCCTGTGCGAACTTCACCTTCTGACCGTCCAAAGAGCCCGGTAGCCCAGCGACCATCAGCAGGAGGGGCTAAAGGGAAACCCCGGGGGAAGAAGGGAAAAGGAGGAAAAAGCAAACCTGAACCTCCTGAAGAGACGGACCCTCGGAAACTGGAGCTGCTCAACTGGGTAGGAGACTGGACTAAAAGTGATGTTATCATCTTGAATAGCCGCCACCAGCATCCGCTCAGTGACTGACACATCGAGGCAAATCTGTGATCCAGAAGCAGGTGGCAGGGGATGATTGTCATGATGGTGTTTTTGTGTGGGACAGGTGAACTCACTGGAACAGGCCATGATGGACGCTCTGGTGTTGGACAGGGTCGACTTCGTTAAACTTCTGATTGAGAACGGCGTCAACATCCACCACTTCCTCACCATCCCCCGTCTGGAGGAGCTGTACAACACGGTGAGAGGAGGACCTACTCCATGACACCTCCCGTGTGCAGAGTCATAGTTGATTTACAACGAAAAAAGTGCTCTTTGCAAGAATTATATGATAAATAAAAATTAAAAATGACCTTGAATGAAATCAGCATAAAAATCCATCAGCAGCAGAAAGAAATAACCCATTTTAAACCCAGTACAAAGCATCATTTTATGACGGGGTAATGAAACTGGGTAACCGATTTATGGTGGTGTTAAACTGGGTGTGATTATCCTGAATCAAGATGTTAGACGTAGCAGGGTGAGAGCCCTGATTATTTGGTGCTCACAGCAGGCTGGTAACACACACATAAACCTCAGGTTCATTCAAAATACAATAAAGAGTTATTTTATCTTATCTTCAATGGGGGCTGGAAGAGCATTGAACTGAGCTGCAGTGGAGCTTGAGCACACCCTGCTGGTAATACATGTTATGTCACCTTTCAAATGTTTTTCCCAGTCTGCCTGTTTGTTATTGATGCAGTAATGAGGGCTGGTTTGTTGAATATGAGAGTAAGATTAAACTGCACTGTTTGAATCAGCAGAAACCTTAAAAAAAGTTTTGGTTTTATATGATGCATTGAAAAATCTTAATTCTCTCAGGGACACTGCTCATATACATCAGGCAGAAAATGCTCCAATTTCTTGGTACTTCACCATTTGTTACTCTTCCCTTGTAATATAATACCTTCATGCTTGTTTGATCTCAATAAAATTTGGACATCTGTTAACAAAACAAAAGCTCTGCTCTAACCACTTTACTCTCGCTGACACGTTGCTCTGCAGCTTAATGTCCTTCTTCTGTTATATCACTGCTGCTGTCTCTAATCTAGCTCTGATCCACAGACATAAAAGCTCTTAAAACAATGGTTTAACCACATTATTGTCAGATTACAAAACAGCTCTCTGCTGCTGTCTGCGTGCATCCCGCTCATCACGTCCTCTGGTCTCTAAGTGAATCTGTTAATTTGTATAAATTGTATTAAGCAGAGAAGCCACCACTGTTTTTATTCGCATCACCTTGTTTTGTGGTTGGTTTCTGCAGAAACTGGGACCAGCCAACACTCTGCACTTTTTGGTCCGAGATGTCAAAAAGGTGAGTACCGTGCTCTGGATTCACCGAGTTCATGAAATATTTAAACTGCAGTATATGCTTTGAGCTCAGGCTGCTTGTCCCCAGAAGGTACCAGGGCAGAACCGCAGCTGCACATCATAGAAAATATGTTCACGACCTTTAAAAACGAGGTATAAGTGTCCTGTTCACTGAAGGAAATCGGCTCTTCTACACTGCATCTGCAGAAAGAAAACTAGCAAATCAAAGAAAATATGAGGAATGACTGAACAAAAGATGCATAATCCAATGACATGTGTTTCAGGGGAATCTTCCTCCAGATTACCAGATCACACTGATCGATATTGGACTGGTCCTGGAGTTCCTGATGGGTGGAGCGTACCGCTGCAAGTACACAAGGAAGAGTTTCAGGACTCTGTATAACAACCTGTATGGCCTCAAAAGAGTGAGTAAAGTTGGTGGAGCTGCGATAGAAATGACCTTGCATCTGCTGTAGCATCAATACACTAATATTTACTCACATTTTCATCTTGTGTCTTACAGCCCAAAGCGCTGAAGCTTCTTGGCATGGAGGTATGTACATGTAGATCTGAAAACTAAAGGTGATCTGCTCTGAGAGGAAGACTTGCTGACCTGCTTGGTTTCTGCAGGATGATGAACCCCGTCCAAAGGGGAAAGGAAAGAAGAACAAGAAAAAGGAGGAGGAAGTAGACATTGATGTAGATGACCCTGAAGTCAGCAGGTTCCAATACCCCTTCCATGAACTGATGGTGTGGGCGGTGTTGATGAAGCGCCAAAAGATGGCATTGTTCCTGTGGCAGCGAGGGGAGGAGGCCATGGCAAAGGCTCTAGTAGCCTGCAAGCTCTACAAGGCCATGGCTCACGAGTCTTCCCAAAGCGAGCTGGTGGATGACATCTACCAGGACCTGGAGAACAACTCCAAGTGAGTCCCACACACAATCCTGGACATCGTGTCCAGCTTCTGTTTATACTCTTAAGGCCCTTGTTATCTTTTAAACCTTCTCAGTTGTGTTTGTTAAAGCCACATGCTGGTTTTCCAGCTTTAAAGTATCCACTGTGAGGCAGCCTAAGGAGGGTGTTGGCCTTTTTCTTTGCAGGGACTTTGGTCAGCTGGCCTATGAGCTGTTGGATCAATCCTACAAACACGATGAGCAGGTGGCCATGAAGCTCCTGACCTACGAGCTAAAAAACTGGAGCAACTCCACCTGCCTGAAGCTGGCTGTAGCTGCCAAACACAGAGACTTCATTGCCCACACCTGCAGCCAGATGCTGCTGACCGACATGTGGATGGGCTGTCTGAGGATGGGCAAAAGCAACAGCCTCAAGGTACCAGCAGAATACAGCAGCAAGGTTTTCTCAGGAAAAGGGTAGAATAAAGAAACTGGATAGACAGAAAAGGTTAAGAGTTTGTTTGCTTTTCAGAACTTCACAAGTTAAAATATAATTTTTAAATTAAATGGGCCCAAGGATAGAACCCTGAGGGATCCCAGCAGTAGAGGCATCTATATGTTAACATAATTCTGTTAAGCTTGACCTTTGTCCCCTCCTCACCCTGTCTCCAGGTCATTTTAGGGATTATTTTCCCTCCTGCCATCATGCTCCTGGACTTTCGTCTTGGGGATGAAGCTCCTCATCATTCATCCAAAGGAAGCAATGATGGAAAAACTAAAGATGACAAGAAGTCAAACAAGGTATAAAACTCTCATGTCGTTAACATCGGCATAAAATCAGGCTGTTTGAGTAACTAAGACTTTGTTTCAGGATGCAGCATCTAATGTTGACGCTACTTCAAAGAAAGGAGATGAAGAAGAAAATGAGAGTGACAAGAAGCACGGGAAGAGGGTTCCTATCGGGAGGAAAATCTATGAGTTCTACAATGCCCCATTCACCAAGTTCTGGTTCAACACGGCAAGTGCACATTTCAATATTTAAAATGAGAAATATATAAAAGGGCATTTCAGATAATAAAAATAAGTATCTGGTAGATATAAAAAGACTGAACATTTATGAATATTTTCCCTGAAACTTCGTGTTTGACAGAACTGCAACAGACAATGTTTTTTTTGTTTTTTTAAAATTTATGTTTTATTAATTTTCTTATTTATACAACATGTACAACAAATTCAACTTAATCACCGTGGGGGGGAAAGCAAGGCAAAACAAAACAACAACAAAAGAGACAAACGGACCAAAACAAAACCAAACAAAACACAAAAACAAACGAAACAAACCAAGAAATACAATGACATTATACAAAATCGGGCCTCCCATTTTGTACATATTTCAACCAATATTTGTCAAATGAGTCCACCTGCCACTTTCGCCTAAAAGTTATTCTTTCCATAACAAAAATATTATATATCACATCAATCCATTCATCTATAGTAGGAGTATCCTCTTTAAGCCAAAGGCGAGTTATGGCCTTTTTGGAAGCTACCGACAGCACACTGAACAAATATTTATCCGGTTTGCATAGATTAAGACTCTCTAGGTTACCTAGGTACAATAATGCAAAATGAAATTGTATTTTCTTTTGGAAGATTGTTTCCATGACCTTATGTATTTCCTTCCAAAATGGAACCACATGGGGACATTCCCAAAAAATGCGGAAATGATTTGCTGTTGCATGTCCACAATGCTTCCAGCATGTTGTATTCTGAGAATAATTGGATTTTCGAGCTGGGGTAATAAAATAACGAATTACATTCTTCCAACTGAATTCCCTCCATGAGGGGGAGCTTGTTACTGACCACTGCTGTCTACAGATCCCATCCCATTCCTCTCCTGTTAGAGATAGGTTGCTCTCTGTTTCCCATCTTGCTTTAACATATCTTGTATCATCACCCCGTAGATTGATCAGTGAACAATATAATTTGGAAAAAATTTTGTAATAGGGTCCATCTCTATATACATTCTCGAATATATATATAATCTCTTCATTCCCAGTTGATAACTGAGGATTTTTTAACTTTTTATTCAGGAAGTCCCTCAGTTGCAAATATCTAAAAAAAATCTTGATTTTGCAACCCAAACTTTTTCTTAAGGTCCTGGAAACTCATCACTTTTCCATTTTTCAACAACGTACTGTATGTGGTGAGACCTTTATTTGCCCATGTTTTGAATGTTGAGTCGATCTTACTAGGCAAAAATTCTGGGTCATATGCAAACCACTTAAGGAATCCGGCCCTCTGGTTTAATTGATACTTTTTAAGTACTCTTTCCCATATCTTTAATGAACTTACTATCCAAGGGTTGCCCGGGTCTCCCAGGAGTCGTAACTCTGAAGGACAATGTTATGTGCTTAAATAAATTGGCACATCAAGACTCAGAGGTCTAAGAGTCTGAAACGTTCCCAATTCTAGCTGTCCATCATAAATCCAGAAGCTGAATTTTTACTTTTAGATTCTATGATCCTTGTGTTTTTTGTCCATGCCAGATCTCATACCTGGTGTATCTGATGTTGTATAACTACATAATCCTGGTGAAGATGGAGCGGTGGCCGTCTTTGCAAGAGTGGATCGTCGTCTCTTACATCGTCACTCTGGGCCTGGAGAAATTCAGACAGGTGAACGTCAAACACACCTGGCTGTTTAACCCCCGCCTGCTTCTGTGACACTCACTCAGCAGCAGATTTCAGTCCCTAACTACACAAGAACTGGCCCAGGTGGTTAAATCGATCCACATCAGGTTCTCTTCCAGTCTGTGAAGGTGTGCAAGAACAACATTATCTCTGCTGCTCCAAGTTGCAATTTATACTGGTATGCCAGTACTGTGTTATATAACACAGACACTGCTCTTGTCTGACAAGTCTATTTTTTACATTTTCAGACTGAGTGTGAGCTTGTTATGAACTCTGGATTCTGCTCTGAAGGTCATTAAAATTTTGAAGGCAAAGCAAAGTTTGTGCCTGAAAAACAAACAAACAAAACAGCCATTAACAGTTAGCATGAGCTCAGTAGGTGTGAGGACAAAATGAAATCTGATCGGGGTGCAGGGTGAGATCTGAACAGCTAATAACATAAAAAGAACGTTTTATTTTTGCCTAATTAGAATTTTACACTTTACTGAAGAAACTACATGAAAAAATGTAACCAAATGCAACTGAAATTATGCTCAATGGCGGAACCTAAAGGTTTAATCCTCTGAGCTGACAGGTTGAAAGGTGATCTCATATTAAAGGGTCTCTTCTTGAATTACACTTTTAACACAACATTTGATCCTTAATTGTTTTGTTCCATTAGAAATGCATTAGACTGAATTACATTAGCAATATTGATACTTTAGGAAACTTTTCAAATCATTACAGTTCAAGCGGGTTGTACAGTAACGTGTTTACAGTCTCTGAAAAATGAACTTCTGACCTTTTCTTCTGACCTGGATGAAAACACTTGCTTGGTCAGATCCTGATGTCCGAGCCTGGGAAGCTGAAGCAGAAGATCAACGTGTGGTTGGAGGACTACTGGAACATCACAGACCTGGTGGCTATCTCGGTCTTCATCTTTGGGTTCCTGCTGCGGCTGGAGCCTGAGCCCTACATGGGATATGGCCGCGTCATCTATTGCGTCGACATCATCTTCTGGTACATCCGAGTTCTTGACATCTTCGGAGTAAACAAATACCTGGGGCCCTATGTCATGATGATCGGCAAAATGGTAGGACCCCTGGTGTGGGTTTCTTCTTATGTTTTCATTCAGGAAACCGCACTTACAGTCAGGCCAACGCAATGTTACACAACCTTTTGTAAAGGCACCAGGAAATCATAGTCTTACATTTAAAAGGACTGTGATGTACTGGTACCTCACAGTACACAGCTACATGTACACTGTATTATCAGATTTATGTGGGGTACCAGCAGTGCACACAGGTTATTGTTTATACGTGTGGTATAATATTGATATCGTCACAGAGTCCACATTGATTGGGTTAAATGTCTCGTGTTCCCACATGTCTCCAGATGATCGACATGTTGTACTTCGTGGTTATCATGCTGGTGGTGCTGATGAGTTTTGGTGTAGCTCGGCAGGCCATCCTCCACCCAGATGAGGAGCCGACGTGGCGTTTGGCCCGCAACATCTTCTACATGCCCTACTGGATGATCTACGGAGAGGTGTTTGCCGACTCCATAGACCGTAAGACTAGAATCCATAGTAAGACAGCTGTTAGTCCCCTGTCCTCATGCTGTCCTTACCCCGTCCTCCCTCCATGCTGTAAACTATCAGTTAGTCCACACACCCTGCTGTCCTCTCCCTCCAAAAACAATTGATCTCTGTATTTACTTTCACTGTACTTATGCTTTTTATTAATCATTTGGATACTACAAACGAATTTTATTTTTTCCCCTGCAGTTGATTTGTTGTGTTCATTGTGACTGTGATTGTCATCCTCTCCTTTGTTAGACATTATCTCCTTCAGTGGTTCCAACATGAAGTCTTCTTCACTTTTTGAGGATTTTCAGCTGATTATTTTTCTTCCTTCTTTCCTTCCGCTGCTCCTGGACAGTTTACGCGATGGAAATCAACCGTAAGCATCTAAAAGCACTAACCCACTCAAACCAAACAGTCAATGTGCTCATCTGTGCATTTGAGGTCATACAAGGCTAATCTCATAGTGTTGTGAAATCTCAGTTGTATTATCTACTGACCATCATTTGTTGAATTTATGCTTTTAAACTCACTGATTTTCTTTTAACTCCCTTCGGTTCAGTCTCATTGAACCAGAAGAGGCTGAAATGAGTTTAGCAGCTGAAATAACTAAGCTACCCTCACAAAAATGTGTCATTTCATAAGTGCTGTCTATGAAACAAGGAGGTTCTGAGGGTGGGTGTTACAGACCCTATTTAAAATTTCTTTGGTAACACTCATAAAAACTCAGTTGCTCATAAATGCTGTTGCCTGATGTTGTCTTTTGCATTGTTATAGTTTACTCTTTATGTCAGATTTAATGAGTGCTGCAAGTCTATGCGTGTGTGTGTGTGTGTGTGTGTGTATTTGGGTTTCAGCTCCTTGTGGAGAAAACTTATATGATGAAGATGGGAAGAAGCTTCCTCCCTGCATCCCTGGAGCCTGGCTCACGCCCGCCATCATGGCTTGTTACCTGCTGGTAGCCAACATCCTTCTGGTCAACCTGCTCATTGCCGTCTTCAAGTCAGTACACCGAGCAGTCGTTGCAGACACGAGCTGTAACATATGTTCCGTCGTGGCTTAAAAGTCACAACATAAAGAGGAAACAACATTTAATTTTAAATCCGTTAGTAACCCGAGCTACACATGACAGCCCAGAGAGCACAAAGACAAAAACTGGCATCCCCCAAAGCCAGCCTCAGGCATGCCTTTATCCACACCTTGTAAGGTGTAGACAACTGTCAATTAAGCTTTGATACTTGCACTGCAGACAAGGAAATTAGGGGTTGCAGACACTGACTCAGACAAAACCCACTTTAAAAACACTTGTCATATTTTTCAAGTTAAATGCAGTGAAGAAGAGTTGAGTTTAGTTTCAGTGTCGAAAAAGGGGAAATGGGGGAAACAGAAAAATATGTGGACAAAATACTGAGAATGATCCGTATGTGTCCTAAAAACCATTTGGCTGCTGATTATGGCAGTGTTTACTTTGCCGTACGTACATACTTAGTATGTGACGTGAGGTTCATTATCAAGTGGTGACTGCTCAAGTACACAGCTGTTCATGTCCACAAGCATGTATAATCCCGGCCTTATACTCACTCATTTGCTCGGAGCTGGAGGATGAACACACTGTTTGTGCCCTTATAGTTCAAACTCTGTAACATTAGTGTCGCGACAGACTGTAGAGCATGCTGACATCCAAAAGAAGCCTCATGTTCACCCCATTGATGACAAATTTTTCATCACTCAGACCCAAGCAGACTTTTGCACACTTCCAATTTAACAAAGCTTTTAAATGAACTTTGACCTTTTAGCTTCTCTGCTCTGATACAAAGGGCTGTGTGATCAATAGAAACAAAGTATCCATCTGGCAGCAGGAACACGAGTTGATGTTATTGGTGCTATACTGTGTCTATATCAAGACCTTGAGAGGAAATCATTCTGTTGGAAAATTTTCTATCCAAGGAAACATCTGAGGACAAACTGCTTAGATCTGCAGTGTGTCCCCTCAATTGCTCTACAGAGGTACAGTAGAGATGCACTGAAAACAATAGCCCGGGCTGGGAATGTCACTTCCTGTGTAGATGTCACCATAATCTATTAACTGGTGGGAAGGAAAAATACCTAGAAACCATTTTCTAGTTAGCTCACGGTTCCAGTTGATAACTTCACCTTGAACTTTGAAAACCTGATTATATAATGATAAAGTGATAATTAACTCATTCACTGCCAGCCATTGGCAGTGAATGAGTTAAACCCATTGACTCATACACTGCAACTGACGGCTATAGACGTCAATGGCAGTGAATGAGTTAAGAGATTTTCTCCACTTGCTCCACAGCAACACCTTTTTTGAGGTGAAGTCCATCTCTAACCAGGTGTGGAAGTTCCAGCGATATCAGCTGATCATGACCTTCCATGACCGCCCCATCTTGCCCCCGCCGCTAATCGTCTTCCCCCACATCTACATTGTACTGAAGAGGCTGTGCTGCCACTGCAGACGGAGAGCAGAGGGTGGAGAGTACGACGACCGCGAAAGACGACTGCGTAAGACAGAGACCGCCATAATCAGAACCTGAACTTAAACTCTGGATCCTGTTCAGTTTTTTTCAGTATCTGATATCTAAAAATGTAATATGTTTAAGCACATCACTAACAGAAGCTAAAGTAGGTTAAAGGCTCAGTATGAATACAGCATAATCCTGGTATTTCTCAAGCTATCAGAACCACCTCTACCAGTCTGAGGCACACATTGCAGTCACGTGTGTTTGTGTGCCGAGTTTAAAATGCTGTGTTCCCTCAGAGCTGGTGCTGAATGCAGATGAGCTGAAGAGTCTGCATGAGTTTGAGGAACAGTGTGTGGAGGAATACTTCAGAGAGAAGGACGATGAGAAGCAGTCGTCTAACAACGAGCGAATAAGAGTCACGTCTGAAAGGTTCGTGTTCATCTCAGCGTGCAATCTGTGGAGGACCAAAACTGCCAGAATCAAAAATACATACGTTAAGAACTGAATAAAACTTAAAATGCTGTTAAATGTGAAAAAAAACAAACAAAAATGTAATGATTTACCCGGCAACTGAAACTTAAGTGAGACAGCATAACTTACAACTTGTTGCCATCACAGCCCTGAGTACTCATGTCGTGTGTTCAGGGTGGAGAACATGTTCATGCGTCTGGAGGAGGTAAATGAAAGGGAACACTCGATGAAGGCATCCCTGCAGACGGTCGACCTCCGCCTGGCTCAGCTGGAGGAGTTCTCTAACCGAATGATGAACGCTCTGGAGAAGCTGGCGGGCGTCGACCGAGCTGAGCTCGTCCGCACGCACTCCAGAGGATCGTCCGTGTGTGAGCCGGGCACTCTGCTGCGCCAAGGCAGCATCAACAGCGCTGACGGGTACAGTCTGTACAGATACCAGCTGGAGCACGACGACAGGACGTCGGTTTTCGGAGACATGGAGGGAAACGACAAGAGGGTCCAGCAGAGTCCAGAGAGGCAAGGTGGGAACAGCGAGGGAAGAACCAAAACAGGTAGGACAGGAGATGAGTCTTTATTGGACGCATTATATCAGAAGAATGAAGGTAAACAGTTATCCTCTGTTTGAACTTCTCTTTTTAGGTGAATTGAAAGAGTTCTGCTCAGCTCTGGAGGTACAAGGACTTAAGGACACTCAGTCTCTTTCAAACGTGGACATTCTGATCTCTCCCTGTGACCCAGACATCAAATCCCCCAAGATCTGCTCCATTTCACCTCAACGTGACTCGGCTGACACTAACAAAGATAAACCCATAGAGAAGGGCCGACTGGAGGCGGCTGTGTCCTTCCCTCTGGAGAGGTCAAAGGTCACACAGTATTTATCCTCTCCAACCCTCAGCAGCTCTCCATCCTCCAATAAGAAGTATGTCAGCAACATCATCTATAGCCCCGGCCAGCAGGACCAGAATTGGGCCACTGAATTGACCAGCAAGGAATCCAAAGAGGAACTAGATGAGACCAAGCTGCAAAGCCATGAACAGGAGGGTCAGAATAATAATGCAGAGGAGGAGGAGGAGCTGCTGGTAGGGGAGGACCAGATGTATCCAACGCTGCGCTCCAAGAGTCTCAATGCCAACCCAAGAAAGATGAGGAAGAAGAAGAAGGAGGACGAGGAAACACCACGTACAGCCAGCAGCGTCAAAGATCTGGTTTCAGCGTTCAGTGGGGGGCCATGAGGACACGGGGAAGGACCAGGTCCAAGAACTCTTCAGACGACTGTTTATCCTGAAGGACTGAACCCTGCTCTGAACTCACGGGAGATGAATAAAGCAAGCATGATGCTTCAGTATTCCTGAACCAATAATAACTCTGAAATAACTGCTAAACCTGAAGCTGCAGCCCCCCCTCCTGCCCAACACAAAGCTCCTGCATTTGGTTTGTTAAATTCCAGAAGAAAAAGTAAATGTAACCAGTTGCAATAAACATAGTATCCTTAACCTAACTGATCGTTTTCTCTGTCACGATCTTGACAGACAGCAGCACAAGAAAGGAAAACTGAAGAGATCGCATGCTCATTGGCTACGGGCTTGTGACCCGTCGTTAGCCAATGAACATTCCCTGAATAACACTACTTTTTTTACTCCTGTATTGATCATATTTTATAAACTACAACAATTTCCTTGAAATGAATTCAGTTTTATTCACAACAACATATATCACAAAGGCAACTCATACTTTAAGGGAAACACATTACAGTCTTACCTCAGTGAGAAGCTCAATGATGAGACGATCAGGTGCTTTCCTTTGTGTCTGCATTAAAAACATATTTGTCTTTAAACTCAGCAGCACAGCGAAATCTTCTACTTTATTAGTTTATAGCAACTGTGCAGGACTGAAGCCAAAACACAACGAAACCTGACTGATTTTTTGTTTCATACAGAAGCCACGTGTGTTCTTTCTTGCTATGCACTAAAGTGCTTCATTAAATCTGCAGTAAAATAAATATAAAACTGTCTAGAATAATAAGATTAATTAACATAAAATCTTGCTGTAGACTTGAAATTTTCACTGTTTATCGTTTGCCTTCATTATCATAAGAATCTTACCTGTTTTGTAACATTGTTTAATTTAATCCCTGACCACCTCTCACTGAGTAATGAACAATTTAAGAAAATGTTTTAGTTTGAACTTTGTGTCAAAGCATTTCTTCTATCCCAGTACGGCTCTGGACTGGAGACTGCTTCATGTTTCATGGTCACCACAGGCACTGCTGAGAGAGTGGAATGAACAGCTTTATATGGCAATTTTATCACCCTTACAAATGCTGAACATTCTTAACTTTTTTCTTCCTGTTGTCACCCACGTGACATATGCATTATGTCCTGTGGGTGGCACAGTGGTGCAGTGCTTAGCCCTGTCACCTTACAGGAAGAAGAGTTCTGGTTTGAACATCAGATCTCTGTGCCTGCACAGATTTCCTCCAGCATATTATACATATATGCATTTCAATAAGGCGAGATCACTTGTAAGAATTTGATTTATTGAGAAGGAGAAATTAATGTATCTGGTGATTTGACTCCTATGACCCATCATGGCATGAAGGAATCGCAGCAGTGATAGGATTTAGGACATGAGCCCCTGGAGTCTGGATGCTGACGGAGGTGAAGATGAGGACTGAGGTCTGACTGATTGAGGCGACTGTCTGGTGGAGATGGGAAGGAGGGTGGGTTCCACGAGTGTAAAAAGGAGAATGTGATAATAAAGGACGTATTCACACAGCGTTACACACTCAGTGTTTGTTTTTAAATTTCGATCGCTTTCTGCAGGAGCTTTCAAGCTGCCCTCCTTCAGCTTCACACCACGCGCAGTTCTCTCTTCAGTTCCTAGCAACATACGCAAGTGGGGAGACATGATCAGATGATTGGGGTCATTTTTGTGAGTCAGCCTCACCTGACACCACACCCTAAACGCACATCTCCACCCCTCCCCTGCAGATGGAGAGCACAGATTTAAACTACGTGAATTGGAGGCAGAGTGGCTCAAAGAAGGTGGGCAAGAAGACGATGATTTGACTAGATTAATGATGACGGTACTGAGGCTGACAGCATGAGAAAGAGGTAGTGATGTAAAGAACAGAACTAACACCCAGGAAAGTAGTCAGATGATTGATTACAGATCTTCCTTACTGAACTTACAGAAATGCTTTATATTAGGTTAACTGGTGATTCCACATTGGCTGGCAGGTATAGAAAGCGTATTGAATAAAGCACTATATGAATATGTCGTTATGTTTGGTCATACGTGTAGTCTAATGCAGCGGTCTCCAACCTTTTTGGCGCCACGGACCGGTTTATGCCCGACAATATTTTCACGGACCGGCCTTTAAGGTGTCGCGGATGAATACAACAAAATAAAACTAGTACCGGTACCGAAAAAAAGAAGATTTATTCATAACACACATGAAAAGACCCAGGAAAACCGAGTTAACGATAAAAACGGTAACAAACTAACGCTGAAAACCGATAAAACCCTGAAAACCAGACATTTCACACCTGAGCCTCAACTCTCGCGGCCCGGTACCAAACGACTCACGGACCGGTACCGGTCCGAGGCCCGGGGGTTGGGGACCGCTGTTGTATAGTATACACAGTATAGTATAATAGAATACAGCGATATACTTGACATCACCATGTTTAACCAAACAGTACGAGAGTACAGAATATTACAATTGCTTCCCTTTGTTATGCTTTTACGTTTTAATAAAGATGGTAGTTTTATTCACTTTTATTTGCCGGGTTTTCATTTGATGCCATATATATGTTTCTTCTTTTCTTCTTCGCTCTGCACATATACTGGCACTAAATGTCGGACAATGCCCTTCACATAGACATGAGAGTCCAACGCTTGTTGAAGTCAGTTCATACTTTATTTACACACAAAGAAACTGTGGTCAAACACCTGTGATTACACACACTATAAATATTACACAGATCATCAAATACAGACCTTGCTCACTGCCTAGTTAAGTCAAATCATTGGTAGTACGTTGCTAATGTGGAGTAATTGTCCATAAACATGTGTTATTGTCTTTCATGCACACACATTCATCACATCCAAATGGTCATTTCTGTTCTCTGTCCCCTAAAAGAAAGGAAACACAAAGTTTGACTGTGGACCAAAGCTGAACGAGCTTCATTAATTATTAATACATTTTTAATGAATCAGACCTAATTTCATAACGTGAGACACAAACAAACTCCAGATGTTATAAATGTCATTTGAATCGGGATAAATATTCAGATTTCATGTTTTCAAAGGTTCGAAAAGGTTGCCAATGAATAAAAAACACTGAATTATAAAAAACTGAAATTATAATCTGAACCAGCACAATTATTATAAATAGATAAATAATTTTACACCATTAAAACTGAAATACAGATTTAAAGGTTTTTTTTAAGTAATTAATTAATTTTTGTAAAAACAAATTGCAGAATTATTTATTATATTTTAAATATAATTACATTTTTTAACTGATCTGGTTACTTTAAACTCGCATGTCTTTCTTTTAGACTCTCGGTCAGTCCAAACAAAATGAATAAAAATATGAAAAATGTAAACGTTTATGTATATTTCGTTTGTATACCGTATGATATGATGACAGTTTACATTTTCAAACTGAAAGATTTCAGGTTGCGTTAATGGTCTGAAAAAATTCTTCTTATTTAAAAAAAAAGCAACAACAAAAAAAACCATAAAAGTATGAAAGTTTCAAAATTTTCGATAAAAAAACCAACACATCACAAAATGTTTTTTTAATATTAAGTTTAAAGCTTAAAAACAATATCTGAAATATCTTTACACAAAACTTAAAGCAGTCCAGCAGGCTCTGCAAGTTTCTGATGAGTCTCTTGTTTTCTTGTGAATAAATCCTCCAATCACGTGCCGTCTTATTTTCATGTGACCTGCCTGCAGCAGATCCACTCAGAAAAAGCTTTCCCTCATTTACTGCTAGATAAGCACCCTGAGCGTCATTTATCTTGGCCCTTCATATGTTGGTGGTGGAGTGTGTGGTGGAGAAGTTTTCCATGCGAAAACGAACCACGTTTTCTGTGGGAGGCGGCGGGTACAGGAAGTAGCAGGTAAAGACCTTGCGACAAGCTTTGCGGAAGTTCTCAGACAGGAAGGCGTACAGGATGGGGTTAACACAGGAGTTTCCATAGGACAGGCAGTGGGACACGAGGCGGAAGACATAGGTCGCCTGGGTCAGGGGGAAAGTGCCGAACTCCGCCCACATGACGATGATGTGGTGGGGCATCCAGCAGATAGTGAAGACAGTGACGACCAGGAGGACCGTCTGAGCCGTCTGCAGGGAGAGATAACATATGTGTGAATCTACAGGATGTAGTCGTACAGTATATCAGCACGCCCCTGTATACTCCGGCAGTAATCTCCTAAACGTCTAAATACTTCACCAGTGCTCCACCATCACCATCACTCAGCCAGTGACTTCTCCAACCCTCCACATAGTCCACAAACACTCCCTAATCACTTTACAAATACTCTCCGAGCTCCCCACACATACTAAACCAAAACTCCATAAACAATGTGAATTCACTTTCCAAACACTTAGAAATATGCCCGACAAATATTGACCAAACACTCCTCAAAGATTCCTCAAATCTCCATTAATATTCCTCAATATTATCCTCTAAAGTCCACCACCGCCACCACTCAAAGTAATCCTGTTATTCTTTCCTTATTTTCTGTATATACTTTTTCAGTGGCGGATGTTCATATTAAACATGGAAAAATATTTGAATGATGAGGCCAAAATATGTACAACTAATCTCCGCAAGCCAGGAGGTAAATGGACTTATATAGCATTGTTCTACTCTGAGCCAATAACAAGCCACTTCACCCATTTACACAAATATTCAGACAGCACTTTCTTATTATCACACACTCCAATGGATCCATCAGCGGTAATTTGGAGTTTGGCATTTTTCCCATTGATGCTTCAACTTGAGGACTGGAGGAGTCAGCCATCGTCAACCCGCCACTTGTAGCTCAGGCTTCAGACTGCTCTGCACACTCACTTTCAGACAGGTTTTTCTTCTATTGGATCTGCATGATGTCCTAGAGGGAGAATATTGTTAAAATGCCATCTCGGGCACATGCCTCTGACTGTGACCACGGCAGGCTGACTCACCTGTGGTTCAAAACCCTTTGTGAGGTGCAGCCAATCAGAGGAATTTTGACTTAAAGTGAATGATAAACTGCAAGAGCAGGGCAGCAAATAAAATAACAAAAGCAAATCTATCAGAGTCCATGAATAAATGAATGAATGTGCTAGAAATTAGAATAATTGGTCCCCTTTTAAATGCTCATTAACTACAGTATGTTACCATTATATCTGTGAATCACTAGAATCACATTATTTTCCATATTTTTGTCTTTATTTTAATACAGAGCTTTTCTCTCTTAGTTTATTCTTTTCAGTTCTCAGAAATCTTATTTTTGGTGCGATTATTGCAAAGCAAACAATAACCACTCCAACTGCACCTCCCTGAGCCTGTTTTTTCCTGTTAAAATTCAATTCAGTTCAATTTTATTTACACAGCACCAAATCACAACAACAGTCGCCTCAAGGCGCTTTATATTGTAAGGTAGACCCTACAATAATGCATACAGAGAAAAAAACCCAACAATCATATGACCCCCTATGAGCAAGCACTTTGGCGACAGTGGGAGGAAAAAACTCCCTTTTAACAGGAAGAAACCTCCGGCAGAACCAGGCTCAGGGAGGGGCGGGGCCATCTGCTGCGACCGGTTGGGGTGAGAGAAGGAAGACAGGATGAAAGACGTGCTGTGAAAGGGAGTTTTTCCTTCCAACTGTCACCAAGAACTTGTCTGATTGTTGGCGGTTTCTCTGTATTATCGTAGGATCTCTACGTTACAATATAAAACAGAAATTTAGGCTCCATATGACCATAACCAGCGAAAAAGTAACCCAAGATAGATCAAATATCCCTCTGCATCATCATGAGCGCATTACACTCAAACTCACCTGTCACCACTCATCCTGCTGGCTCCCCAGCTTATATTCCAGTGGTCCACGATCACTCTTTGTCAGACTGTTTTTGTGTGTTTGTCACAGTTATCTGCCTAGAGTTTTTTTCGGTACTTTTTTAGACCGCTAAGTCATCGTCAGCCCTTCTCTTATCATCCCAGTCTGTTTTGGGACTTTGAGTTTCCTCAGCTGTGATAGTTTATTTAAAATATCTTTTTGAAACATACCAAAGACCTAAATATTGTTTCATGAACTATTTCTTAATCTGTACTTTACCCGTAAGATGGTAATGGCTATTTATTTTACCTTTCATGTTTTATGTTATCTCTTGTTACTGTAGTCACTTGGAAACTAATGGAGATCAGAGTTTGTCCTTTTTTGAGAAGCAAGATTCAAACCGCGTGATGTTTCCAAGGGTCACAGGGTTAAGTGTGAATTAACTGTGTAAGGTCCACATTACAAAACCGTAAGCTATCGCAAGTCTTGGCAATCACTGGACAGTAAATGCATCTTCTAGCGACCAAAAAATCCTAAACAAAAGTTTGTTTCTTTGTTTTTTTTAAATAAAAATCTCCAAACTTGGGGCAAGGAGATGATAACTATTAATTATTAACTGTCAGAAGGCAGGTCTGGACTTCAAAGACTCGGCCAATAATGCAGACACCGATCCTGCTCCACTTCACCTGCACTCGGTAAACACATCACTTAACAGTGTGTCGCTGTTTTACTGCTGAAATACTTCACAGCAGAAACTGAACATAGGCCTGATTATAGATGGAGCTTTAACAAGCTGTTCTCAAAGAATATCTGCATTTCTTGTAAATCTTTGGCAATGAAGAACTGACTTTAAAAAAATGAAAGTAATAACAGAGAAAGTAATAACCCATCCCCAGACACTACATCCTGAAATATATATGAGTTCAGTGTTTGTCTTAACAGCTTCAAACCTATTTTTTTGTTGTCATATTTTTACCGTGACTCATTTCCAAAGTCAGCACATCACATTTCCGCCCACAACCCTGGAACCGCACATTTATCCATACTCAGTTCATGTCAATATTTAATCTAATTAAAAAGCCTCTTCTCCCACACAGGCAGCTGCCATTTCACACTTCAACTCGGCAACAAAAGCTTCTCAGCTCTCATTTATTAAGCTTTCGCTCTCCCAAAAGTCCTCACTGCTTTGTCCCAGTTATGTCTGATTTTTTTAAAATGTGTTCACACTCACTTAGTATCCCGTCTGCAAAGATTCTTTCATTATGCTCTCATGAAAATGTTCACTTCACTTGATTTCTACAAGTGTCCTGACTGTTCACAGTTTCCATGCTCTTTTCCATAAAAGGGTTGTTTTGTTCTTGTTTGCTCTCACAAAGTCTAATCCTGTTACAGACAGCACTTCATTCATCCTCCAAACTAAAGCACACCACTAATGTTTACATGGCTACACTTTCAGAAAATGTTGCAAATTTCAAGTTGCAAAAAAACAAACATTCGTTAAAGTGTCATCTTCTCTCCAGAAAAACTCCCACATGTCCTAAAATATTCTCACGTTGTAATCTCTGTCTGAGAGACCCAAAAATATTTGTTATGCTTGTTTTTAACGTCTGTCATACTGTATATATACTATTACATTTGAAGATGATCATAACAAACATGGCCAAAGTACTCCCTGAGAGCCAGAAGCTCAGGCTTCAGACTGCTTTGTTTCCACTCCCACCTGCTGTCAATGAGGGCGGATATCTCTAATATGATCATCTCAGGCACACAGCTGTTCCTTTTTTTTTGTTTGAAAGAAGCACCAGTTAAAGGGAGCTAAAGCATCTTTTTTCAGACAGAAGATGACCTGAAAGCCTGAATTAAGGCCCACTGTAACATTCAAGGATTACTTTGAACTGTAAATCAAGCAAAGCTGATGTAGCCAAGACTAAAACTGTGGAGCCTTTGCGACTTTTGTGGGTTTAAGACTAGTCTGATGCAAAAGCAGGTGAGTGTGTTAGCTGATGGACAATGATAAAATACGCAGGGCTTTATAATATATCCAAACAGAGCGGCCGACAGGTGATAGATGACAGTCTGTCCACTTCAGACGTACAAACAGACTCTGAGCGCTGAAAGCAATCCAGCTACGCTCACTTTTACATTTTCCACAACTGAGTCTCACAAAAATAAAATTTCTCTCAGGTGAAGGACGGTGCTCGGCTGAATCCTGGGTTTCAAACATCTTCAAACATCAACTAATTTTATATTTGAGCATTACAAGATGTATTCACTCGTATATTTAACTTCTCCTCCATCACCATCAGGAGGCATCTGAGCCCAACAAACCAAGCAGAGTCCTGATTTGAATATCACTGAATCAAAGCCAGCGCTAAACCTGAAAATCTCTTGAAGACATGGAGACAGAGTAACTCCATAGAGGCTGCGAGACCCTTACAAGAAGTAGGAGACAACTGATGAAGGTGTACTGTGGGGATCTGTTGTTGATTTAAAAGTTCACACAGCGAACACTGATTCGATTTAGTTTTTTCTCTCTTTACTGCACAAAGATCAATAAAACTATTCATCCTCAGGACTGTGGGCAGATGAAACTGACCAGCGACCGAGACGTCTGCGTTTCATTGTATGAGACTGAAGATAACAGCTGACTGCGTGTCTGACAGCGAGGCTGGAAATGGAAAAAAGCATGTCCTCCGAGATGATCTCAGTTCCAAAGTAATCATGCCGGGTCTTCTTGTTTTTTGAACTCTTGTGTTGAAATCATTGTTTTTTGCAGCTAAATCTGCGTCGTAAAATTTTATTGCAGTCTTACGTGAAGAGATGAGACTCAGCACTCAACCCGAACATCTGCTGAAACATTATACTGTTTATATGGAAACAATCTCTCTGTTTTCAGCTGCATTAAAGATTCCACGACCTTTCTAAAAGGTTGTACAGAGCCACATGTCCACTGCATGCTCAGCGTCTGAATATGGACACACTGGATTCTATTTTAAAGAGCTGTTGGACTAATGTGTTTTTCTTTATAACAGTAACCCTGGCAAGTTAAGAGCAACAGACTCACTAATGCCACCGACAGACAAAACTGCACTAAACAGTGCCCAGATGGAAAATCTCAGCTGATTGCTTAATATGGAGTTGAGGACTTTTCCAAGAAATATTTTGAAAAGGTTGTTTGGTGTGCTAACCACTGCAGCATGCTTGCCTCACAGCAAGAAGGCCCTGAGTTCACCATCAGGTCAGGATCTTTCTGTGTGGAGGTTGCATGTTTTCCCCGTGTTTGCGGGAGGTCTCTCTGGTACTCTGGCTTCCTCCCACAGTCCAAAGAAATGCAGTTAGTGGGGTTCACATCTAAATTGCCCATAGGTGTGAATGTGAATGCACAGACTGGTGACCTGTCCAGTGTGTACCCAAAGACAGCTGGGATAGGCTCCAGCGCCCCCGCGACCCTGAATCGGACAAGCGGAAGAGGATGGACGGATGGATTCTGTTCCACAGGTCCTCTTATTTCATAAGTTGATGCAAATATTTGTAAATTCAAACAAACTAATGTAGTCCGGATGGAAAGCACTGAAAGGTGCCAAGTTTCCAGCCCCTTATTTAATTTCAAACATAATAAATTCACAGGTGTTGTTTAGTCATACGATGCGTTGTTATATTTTATTACATGGTTTTATTGTCTTTCTTGTTTGTGTGAATTCATATGATGTTTCTGCTCTCACACTTTAATCAAGTGTGTTATCTAACCATGTCACACCAGCATAAAACCTTGCACAAATATTGTAACAGGAAAGAACTGATGAAACATTTCTTGGTTTAATTATGCCTATTTTGGGTGTTTTGCATATTTCTGACCACATATTGTATATATATATGTGTGTGTGTGTGTGTGTGTGTGTGTGTGTGTGTGTGTGTGTGTGTGTGCGTGCAGTGTTAGGGAGTAACGAAATACATGTACCGGCGTTATGTATTTAAAATACAAAATATGAGTAACTGTATTCTGTTACACTTACCATTTAAAAAGGTGGTAATCAGTTACTTTGTTGAAATAAATTTAATACACGGCGGCCATCTCCGGTTTAATGTGTTAGCTTAAGCCCTCTCTATGCCTTCTCCAATTGTGGTTTAGCTCAGTTAGATGAGCATACGGTCATATATCACATGCCTGAGAGTAGCAAGCCCGGGTTCGAGTATGACCCATGGCCCTTTTTTTTAAATGGGTCAGTTACACAATGGACCCAGAGCCAGCAGTGCACGGGCAGACCCGCAGCCCGCACAGCCGGTCCAGCTGCTGGGCCAGATGCTTGCGGAGATCATGGCGATGCATAAAGATGCAGAGAGCAGAGATTGACAAACTTCAGTACCCAGCCAAGAGCCAGACCCAGGCATTGGAGAGGATGGATGGGGCAACTGTGCACCCCCTCTCTAAGGGGTGCCTAAAAAGTAGTACTGAAAGCTATCTATATCTGAGGCCTTAGAAGCTTCTATCCCTCTGGTATACCATAGAGATAGAATCTAGGACAATAAACCAGATGTTCTCCACTGAACCATCCAAGGTAGGGGAACAGTATGAGAACAGCCCCACTACAGCTGGAGACAGAGCAATACTTTAAGAGCATCTGGGATGAGGACGCAACCCAACATGAACGAGAAATCAATTCACTGATACACACCACAAGGAGGTACAGCAATCACATCAGAATGTCATTCGGACTACAGATGTGTAGTCAGATGGTAACAGAGAGAAGGAAGGTAGCCAGAACTGAGGGGATTGCACTACCAGAAATTTACACTACACAGCAAATTCAAAAGTGTTAAATGTTTTGGTGTTAATAGTCTTCTTGCAAAAGTAGAGTTAATTTTACTCTAAGCAGAGTCACATTCTTTTAATGTAACTCTGAGGTGTAAAATGATAGTAGTTAAAATCGAGTGTTAAAAATGAGTGTTTCTCTGTCAAATCTGGAGGTGTTACAATGGAAACATTAACTCTTGACCTCTTAACTCTGAACTCCTACAGGGGCTATGACACCAACAGAGTAAATTCACAGACTCCGCCCCCAGCACGGCTCCAATCGAAGCTGAAGTGAAGCCGTTTCAGAACATTTTGCTCTACATATTTGAGTTGTTTGCCATGCTTGGTAAGTCACTTTTTCCAAAGATTGTTTCAATTATTATTATTAACTTTTACTTCTGTGGCTCTTTGGAGTTGAGACAAAGCTGTGTGAAAGGCATTAGCCATGTTGCTCGCTGATAGCATAATATTCTGTTTTAGCTAGCTGAAAGGTATTGTTTGCGGGCAAATACCACAGCCTTGAAAAAAAGCTTGCATGTGAATTTTCAGTCAAACTTTTGGTCAAATACACCTAAAACAATGTGTAGAATGTGAAATGTTGGTATAATGGTGCTACTTGAAGCCTGAAAACGATCGCCCATAAAAACAAACAAACAAACGAGCAAACAGCAGTAGCAGGCGTCCTGACTGGATTCTACGTTAGCATAGATCCCTCCAGAGTTTTGTGCACACGGTTTAGGTAAAAATGAAAAAGGTTGAGGTTTTACATTTAGTTCAGTATTACCTGTTGCCTGTGTCTTTGTCTTTTGGGAAAATACTTTACACAAGTAATGACTCAAAGAGGATTCCTTTTTTTTTTTTTACTGTGCTGCAATTGTTTACTGGATTATTTGTGCCATTAATTAGTGTCAACTAATTTTTATTCAATCTCCACACAGGATATGCTTGTGAAGATGGAATATGGGGGAGAGCAGAAGTGCGCTGAAGTTCCACAAAGTGATGAATGAAGGACATGCATATTGTATTGAAGAAATAAGTGATGAGAATGCTGTTATTTGCATTTACCATGTCAGACCTTTTGATAAACAAAATTCTAATGAAAGTGAGAACATGTACACTGTTACATCTTTCAGAAAATGTTTTGAAATTGTGGTGCACAGTTCAGAATAAATGTTTTTCAAAAACCATTGCATCTTTTTAGTAAATGTTTATTTCCAAAAGAAATGTCTAGAAGTTCAGAACAGGAAAATTCCCACTTTTTAGAATGAATTAGAAGATAACTCTTACGTAGTTAAACTAAAATACTCTTTGAGAGTTAATATATAAACTCTTAACACCAAGTGTTAAATTATCAACTCCAGACAGATTTGGTGTTTAACACTAAATTAGAGTTAACGTACCAACTCTCCAAAAAGAGTTAAATTAACACTCTCTGGTGTGGACCCATATAGACACTTTAATAGTGTTGAAATCAAATCCGACAGTGTTAATTTGGACATGCTGGATTTGCTGTGTACAGACATCGAGGGCAGCTGCAAGTGCCTGGGAATAGGAAAATGAAGACCATGAAGAGGCCACAAGGAAAGTCACACCCACCAAAATCCTGCAGAGAATAATGCAACTTCTGAGGAGTGAGCTGTAGAGGAAGAACACGACCCAGGCAATCAACACCTACGCCAGGGGTGGGCAACTCCAGGCCTTGAGGGCCGGTGTCCTTGCAGGTTTTATATGTGTCCTTGAACCAACACACCTGATTTAAATGGCTAAATTAGCTCCTCAACATGTCCTGAAGTTCTCCAGAGGCCTGGTATCGAACTAATCATGTGATTCAGGTGTGCTGACCCAAGGTGAGATCTAAAACCTGCAGGACACCGGCCCTCGAGGCCTGGAATTGCCCACCCCTGACCTACGCCCTGCAGGTGATCCTTGGGTTGTTGAGAATGACCAAGGCAAGATCCTGTGGGACTTCCAGATACAGAGGGACAAACTGGTGAGGGCTAACCAGTTGGACATAGTGGTGGACAAGCAGAGGAAGACAGGATAACAACATCAGGAAGAAGGAACGTGAAAAGTTCAAGAAGTACCAAGGACTGAGAAAGGAGCTTGAGAGATGTGGAGGGTGATGGCAAAAAATGGTCTGATCTGAGCACTCGGGGCAGTGACCCTCAAACTAGGCTGTTGACTCCAGCAGATCCCAGAAACGTCATCCAAGGAATCTGTCCAGAAGAGCGCAGTCCTGGGAACGATACAGCCCAGGACCCTCAAGGCCCGAGTCCTCTGGTTGACTTGGGTCTGGTGGATCCGAGCTTGAAGGATAAAGACCGTCCACAGGGCGAGCTGGGATATATTTATATATACAGCAGTATGTCCTCACAAAGAACTCAGCTGGCTGGTGTTTCCGTGACACTGAAACATCAATCTGACGTGAGCGCTTACATAATTGTTATCAGTGTTATGGTGTCTCTTGTTTCCACAGAGGATGGAACTGGTGTGAATGAAGGCCCAACATTTCTCTCCTCTTCAGACTTTGTGGGAATCTCCTCTATTCTTAGTCCTGTTGTCTAAATATTTACCCAGTAGCGTTTATTCCTGCTCCACTGACCCGAGAAACAGCAGATACTTTGTTGTAAATTGCCTGTAGCTAATGTCTCTCTGATCTGTTGGTACGGGAGATCTGCACACTGTCGCCTGCCAGCTAGGACCAAGTAACTCAATCTTTGAGGCTTGTCGCCCACACCTGTCATGTTGAACTTCTACTGCTCCACAGCTGTCACACTCTGGGCATACTATGACCTACATGATGGGGCAGGTGAGCTAACACAACTGAGCTGCTGGCTGAACAGGTTTGACTGTGATGGTGATGTTTAATCATATTATATTGATTTTTTCTTGTTCCCTCAGTGGCTTTAAACCTGAGGTTCCATATTATGCAGACCAAAGCATACATTTTAAATAGAATAACAAAAATCAACTTCATTAGTTTCAAATACCTCTCCACCCTTATCATGGTGTGATGGGGGTGTCCTTGCTCAATTAATCCCAAGATCAGTATTGCTGGTGACAAATGCCCCTGGCAGGGTCTCTGAAAGCAAAGTGTCGGCAATCTGAAAAAGGAGACATAGCCCCCTCATAGAGCCATGCCTGGTAAAGACGCTAACTGGCCCACCCCCAGCAAAGAGAAAAGACATTCAGAGTTCCTCAGCGTGACAGAAAACTGATGTTCAAGTACAGATGTAATCAGTTTGATATTCTAATACAAGGGAAAGAAGTCCAATTTCAAAAAGACATCTCTTTTTTTCTATAAAGAAATGCTGATTTGATTTGGGCTTAAATTCTAAGAAATAAATGTGTAAAATTACAGAAACAGTTCTATTAGCACATTACGCAGACCGTCCCGTAATCCAAAATCAGACATTTTTTAACTGGCAGAATATGTATTTTGTTTTGCTTTTTGTTACCGTGAAAATTATCCGTTTTTATGGTACATAGTGAAAAAACACAAATTTTCTGATATTTTATTGTTTATCTATTACTTATTTATTTTGGCGTAGTATGAAATGCCATGGGGGAGGTCCACCAGACCTAAAAGAAACAGGTGCTGTCTTACACCAGACTCTTTGCTCTAACAACTCAGATGCTGTTTCAATTAAGGATTACAACTTATTGTAGAGAAGATAAAAAGCTAGAGAACCCATGCAAACACGGCGGCAACATGCTCCAGAAGAGATGCTCGAGATGGGCAACGTTTCCCCACATTTCAAATGAATGCGGTTTCTTTTTACCACTAAACATTCTAGTTTGTGAATCACTTCTATATGCTAAGCACCAGAGTTATAAGCATATGCATTTCTAAAAAACAAAATATATGCAAAAACAAAAAAATATTTGCTGATAAAACAAGATGGCTGCATGTGCATTCAGGTAGGCACCACTTTTTTCTTATTAGTTTTTTTTAAAACTACCCTCTCCACGTCATCCCTGTTACAGCTTCTTTATCTCCCGAACTGAGCTGTGTTTCCTGTAAGAAAAACAGATCAACGTTCAAGCTCTGCTAACGCTCCTTTTCTTATCTCTCCTTTAAACGTAACTGTTCTCTCCATGTGGCTCACAGAGAAAGAAGACAGAGAGGACAGCGCCAAGAAGAAAAGACCACCTTCAGTGCCAGCTGCTATTGTTTTAGAGGAGCTCATAAGTTTCTTTTTCAGGCAAAACCTTTTAAGATGAGCCAGTTCTTCATAATGAACCTGTTTCCTTTTTTTTTAAATTAAAGAACCTGTTTATATTCTGGGAGAAAAAAAACATAGCCTGGCAGCCAAAAGTTTCATATAAAATAACTCATTTCTTACAGTTAATACAGCTGCCAATCATCCTGTTACAGGGAATCCTCCTCAGCATCTCTTCATCGTAACAGTAACAGTGTTCAAACAGCCCGCTGGTGCTCGTTTTCAGTTTTGACTCTCTCTTTTTCCTGTATGGTTTGATAATACTGTGCACTGGCTTGCTGCTGTACCAGTACCAGACCCATAGTCCCTACCAGTTTGGATGAAAGTTTACTTACAGGAAACAGCAAGCTGTCTTTCCAACAACTCATTAAAAATAAAAGCTGGAACACCTGCAGCCTTTTTAATTCACGAGCCATGTGTAATGCATTTACAACTGAGTGATTCTTCCACAGAAGGTAATCGTATGCTTGGTCTCCCTGCATGCAGCGCAGCACAGAAGGAAGAGGAGACCCTTACTTTTTTTTTGGAGCGCTCAGACTTCTTGGACATGTTCTTCATTTTTTTATGGAGATGAAATAAAATCTGGAGAGAAAAAGTAGAGCAGACAGATTAATTTTGAAGGAAATACTTCTTAATGATTTATCAAAAACGGATCAACTGGTCTGTAAACAGCAAATGCATCAACTTGGTCAACTTGTACTCATATCAGCAGCTGAAGGTTAAAGTTACACAGTTAGATGCCCGCTGGAGGAAGTCACAGGCCACACCAGAGGACTTTTATTGTGACAGTCGGCTGTTACATAAACACAAACTGACTCTGTGCTACTTCAGCTTGACACTTTTATCTGATAAGTGACTTTAACCGTGAAAAAAATCCAAATAAATGAACCTGGAATTTATTGTGAATTTATTTATTAATTAGTTCCCTGGTAACCGAATTACAGCCACTTTCAGGAAGCAACAGAAATGTTCATTTTAAATCTGTTTAATCTAATCAATGTGTAGTTCAAGTCAACAATCTGTAGGTATTAAAAGCACTTCGCCAATAAAATAAATACATTTTTCACATTCCAGTGGCAAGCTGGGATTGGTTCCAGCCCCCCTGTGAACCTGAAGGGGATAAGCTGATGGAAGGACGGACTTGTACTCATTTAATACTTATTATTTTGTAAGTTTTGTTTGTTTATTAAATAAGTGAGAGCAAATGGTTAACCCATCAGAACTGAATTTATATGTAAAATTAATATTTTTGTATTATTTGTTTATTAAACAGTGCAAACGTGTTCAGAGATTTTTCTTTGGCTGGATTCCAGACTTTTATTAGCAGAAAATGTGATTAATTGCGTTTTAAAGCAATTAATGAATGAATCAGAAAATATTTTACACATAAACTGATAATAACTGCTACAGGTATCGCTGAACGGTTATTTATGACTGACTTATAACAGATCAGCTTTGACGCTCACAGATCTCTGACAGTCTGATCATAAATTTAAATGCAGAGGATGGATATTAAACCGGTTATCAGGGGTCTAGGATGCTGATGTTTTTACTGCCTGGTTTAAAGAAAATGAACCATATTTGATGTTAAGTTTCATTTAAATAAAACAGTTGGGGAAACGAATATTTAACCTCTGGGAAATGTCTCGATAATCATTACGATGAAGCAAAAGCTTCTTACCTGCGTCTGGTGCGTTTATTCTGAAACTTCAGCTGGGTATTTTGTATGATGTTATCATAGTTTGGTCATATCGGTTTATCACATGTGACCCACATTAAGCTGACCTATTGAATTGGTTTTATTCTGAAGCGCCACACCGGTGCTGGTGAGTGCGCGCCTCACGCGCGTTTTTACGCACAGCTTTTATGATCTGCAGGACTTTGTGCACGGCCTTTGGACCTTCTGCTCTGTTCTTAATGCCTGTTTTACTGCAGCTGGGAGTCAAACATTACCCCGTTAAATGCCTCCTATTTTGAACTGACCTTAGTGTAACAGCAGCTGATGAGGAGCAGCGGTAGCAGGTACCCCAACACCAGGAGGGTCACTTTGTAGGCGTTTTTGGAGGCTCCGGCCCAGTCCTCCCAGCAGAAAGTTCCGTTGTGGTAGCTAATGAGGCCCTGGTGCTTGGCCACCGGCACCGAGCACACCAGAGACATCGTCCAGATGACGCACAGCCCTGCCAGTGCGTTCCTTGGGCTCCGGACGCTCAGAGATTTGTTGGAGCGCACCACGGCAATGTAGCGGTCCACGGACATGGCCACGAGCGTGAAGATGCTCACAAGCATGTTGACGGTGAAGATGTAGTGTACAAACGTACAGAGGAAGGCCCCGAACACCCACTCCGGCAGAGTGTAAATGGTGGCTTGGAAGGGCACGCAGAAGAGCAGGAAGCCGAGGTCCGCCACGCTCAGGTTCAGGATGAAGATGTTGGTCGGGCTAAGCGAGCGCCTCCCAACTCCTCCTCCACTTCCACCGCCGCCTCCCCCACCTGCGCTGTACCCCACCTTCCCTATCACTACTAGCACTAAAATGTTCCCCACCACCCCCAACACGAAAATGATCCCGAACACCACCGGCACAATCACCGACTCCGGTGTGTGTCCGTCGTCCTCTGACCGATTGAACTCGGGGAGGTCAGGCACGGAGCAGGAGTCGTTTACCGGGAGCGCCATAGTGGGGCAGCTGGAGGGTTAGAGGTGCAGAGAGGGACAGGCTGACAGAAAGACCAGCTCCATGATCCCGATCAAACACCTCCAGCAGCGGAGTCAGCTCTGAGACTCTGAGGACTCCTGGAAACACTGCAAGTTTAGGGAAACGTTGAAGGCTGTTTCCTGTCCGGGGACTTCAAAGTAAAGCCATGTTATTCAAAAGGTAGTCCTCTATTTCTTACTTTTATTCGTGCTAATAAAGAACCTAGATGTTCAGCAGTGAACAAAGCATCTTCATTTCATCTTGAGAAAGAACAAAACAAAACGTCACTGAGAACCAGAGCACATAAAACAGTATTAGAGTGAAGGCACAAAAAGCAGGTGAAATTTTACATCTTAAAGATGTCAACAGATTCCTTTAAAAGCTCAGGAGATATTTAGTTAATTGAAATTATTTATAAAACAAAAAGTTCACTTTTTAGGGAGTAATGCAAATAAAAAAATAAAAAAGCTCCAATGCAGTGTGTGTGCAAACATTTTATGAAACTCAAACAATACTTTTTAAAACAAAAACTATGGACCTGTTATTATTTACATCAGATGCATATTTTTAAAGATTTGTGTCCCAGAGATAATGCCACTTTTTAACATGTTGTGATATAGAGACTAAAGTGCATGGCATTTGTTGTTGTCACTGTATATTCTTGTATAATAGGTTTCTGGTCACTTTATATAGTTAAACGCTATGAGTGTGGAGTGTAAGAGTTCGACCTTTTGCAAAAATGAGCAGGAATGAAGCTGAACTACTAAGAGTTGGTTTGATATTTTGTGCTTTTTCCTCATTATTTTTTGTCCATTTTTGTATCAACTCATGTTTATACAATATAGATTCTGTTTATGTTCTTTGATAGGTTTAAAGTGCTTTTTTATTTATTCGTATCTGTTTTTCTCTCCTAATAACTAACAGAATATCAGTGACCTGGGTTTCGTGATGTTTCTCCTCCTCAAAACTTTCTGTGTCGCTCCCAGCTGTCTTGACCAACGAGGCTTTTATTTTGTTGAGCAATTTGTTTGCCATTTCCCGTTCAGAAGTTTCGAGGCGTGTCTCAAGTTCGATTGATTTCGATGGCACTTCGTACACGCTGAGCTTTTACTGTCTGCTATGAGTCACCACAGCGTTTCATTCACGTCAATATTTAGTTTAAAAAACGAAGATAAAGTTTCTGTGAGTCTAAAATCGGACTATATCTGATCACTTTTAAACTTTTAAACTCGGTTACACTAAAATCCTCTCGTGCTGATAAGTCTAACTGTGGATCATTGCACGCACAGATTATGTTTTATCTGGTGAGATAACATTATCACACATTACATCACACATTTTCTACGAGTGCTTCTCAACCTGCAGTCTTTACTGAACCAAGAAGCCTGAGAAAAAGTACTGTTCTGCTTCAGAGCAACACACCTGTGCTCAGGATGCTGTGGAGAACTAAGTAGGAGCCGTGGCCTGTTAATAATCCATATTTTAAACCAACCACTTTATTAAGAACACATACGCAGTCTAATGAAACCCAAAACAACAGCACAGATTCCAGTTTTGTTCTTTTATGCTCATTAAAGTTGCAGTAGGAGGTGGTTCACTGCATATTGAAAAGTGTTCCTAATATTTTTTCCTAGTATAATAAACTACACGTTTATGAATCAACATATCACTTCCTCTCGCATTGCCTCATTACTTTTGGACCTGTTTGGTTTCTGCTACCTGGTGCTCTGAATGGGTCAGTTACCATTTTATATTTACCAGCCTCGCTAGTGCTGTTTATGTTAAATGAACACAGATATTGTTGTGTAATTAAGGTTTTTTTTATGCTTTCATACTTATACTTTTATACAGCTTATAAGATTATATTTGGACAAAACTTTACTTAATTTAATGTTGTGCAACATCAGTCAGTCACTGTTACTTGAGCTGGTCAAGCATGAGGAAAGTCATGTAGTTTAAAAAAAAATTTTTTACAGAAAATGTAAAATAATTAAACAAAAAAAGTCAGATTTTTGGTTTTGGTGGAGCTTTTAAAGGAGATAAACAAAACAAAACTTACGTTGTAGTGCTAACATATAACTGAGTAATAAACTAACTGCTCAGATAAACTCACCTAACATCCAAGAGAAGAATGGGAGCTTGAATACGTGTTGATCAGATAAACTTGAGCACGTATTGGTGACACGCACTAATACATGACCTGATTACAAAAAACGAAATAAAATAACTTACTTTTCAATTATTACTTTCACTTAATGGTTATCAAACCCAAAATATCTAAATAACTAAGTCAAATGATATGAACAACATATTTAAAGTAACTAGTTTCATCATCTCTTCCACCCATGATATCGCAAAAATTGGTACAATCCATTCATAACTTCATGTATTTAACAGCCAGTACCGATCTGCTCCTTTCACTCCCTCAGCAGCTGTACCCCCCAGTGCAAAGAAAACAAGAGCAAGAAGTTAAGACAAAATAAGAAAGTAGGTTAACAGACCAGGACCTTTAATTAAAAGTGTGCACTCTAAATATAACTAAGTGTTTTCATAGGTTACGAATTATGGTTAAGGATAGGCCTGCCCAGTAAAGTCACTGTGAGCTTCAGCTGAATTCTGTGCTTCAACTATAACTTACATTAATTCATACAATTTCATAATGAAAACCTTCGACACACATACCCCAGATTAGTTCTTGCAGTGCAAGCTTAGATTAATTATTCGGTTCAGAGTAGTTTAGCATATCTTTGGCTATCGCAGTGAGCAGCATGACTCAGGAGGACATGTGGACCTGTGCAGGTCCCACTTTGGGAAGTACCCCTCATGTTTCTTTGACACTAAAAAGAGCTCATTCATAATTTGTTCAGCTAGTTTTAAAGAATAATGCTACTAAAATTGCTAATACAAATATTCTGCAGTCATAATCAACTGTTCTAATGTGTGGTGAAAATGTTTCTCCTGTTTGTTGTGACTTTGCAGCAACTGCTAAATAAACTTGAATCTGTAACATGAAATCAAAAATCACGTGTCATTTGTGTGCAGTGGAAAATTGGTTTTATTTAAATGAGCCTATCACTTATGAACTGGGCTTTAAAATTCAGCAAATCCCACTTCCTGGAGTCGCTGTTCCACTAATTAAAACTGAAAATGTGGAAGCTTTGAGAAGTTGCTGCAGAGCTGTAATGCTTTCCTGATAAAGTTGACGCATGTCACAGGTGACAGACCGGGGAGAGGCAGCGCTAGCATAACAGATTAATTTAAGCAGCAGCTCACCCAGCTGAGCCTGAAAGCGCCACCATGATTAATATTATTATTGTTCATGTAATTAAAAAGGACCAGTGTGTACACACACACACACACACAGACACACACACACACACACACACACACACACACACTTCTTTTTTTTGTATTTCCAACAAACCTGCAACCTTCAGGCAGGACCTGTTAAACATCACATCATCAGTGTAGCTCATTCAGAGTCAGGGCCATGCACTCCATCCTGCTGCTGGAAACAGAATTTTATTCATCTGTCAGAGATACATACAATTATAGGAAACATTTGTAGGAAATGGAATAACTTTAATAACAATCAAATTGTGTATTTTCAACCCAGTTAAAAAACGTATTGTCAGTAGTAATGAGTGAGCTGAAGGCCGAGAAGGCCACAGACAGACTGACAGTCACTGGGAGTCTGAGATGGGCAGATGCACTGATGCTTTTTCCACTTGATAACTATATTTTTCTCTTCGTGCAGCTGATAGCACTCTCATGGAGAGTAAATGTGATTAAAACCTGACGTAATCAACAAAGCAGAAGGTGATCAGACAACATGTTTACCAATGACAGGGTTCATTTCCTGTCTGATTTATGGCATCAGACATTTAATAACATGACTGTGAGTGAGAGGTGGTAGTGGTGTGTTTGTCTGTGTTTGTCTGTGCATTTGTGTGCACATTTATCTGCTTGTTCTTGACGTATCTTACTCTTGTTTCTCCCTTGTTACGTCAAACCTTTCTAGGATTCCTGTTTTTATTGCCTTCTGGGAATTCTAGTTTTTAGTTAATAAAAAGCTTACGTATTATTGTTCAACCAGCCTGCTGGGTCCTCTCTGCAGCTTATTATGACACTAGTGTCCTTACTTTTGAATACCCCCAAAGGAAGAAGAAGAAGAAAAAGATGCAATAACTCAGAAATTAGTTCAACTAAGCAGCCAGCTGTGAGCTCAGCTCCCTCAAAGATAACTCACACCACTGTGCAACAAACAAACCACATATGAAGAAAGTAAACATATCATAAATGCACTGATATCTTGGAGTAAGCAAAATAATTAGATGCAAACATATGAACATATTATGTGAATGAAAAAAAAATTTACCCTTGTCCTGATATCTTAGAGCTTTTGATTTTTGTAGGTTAAAAGATCTCAAAAAGAAACATCATTCCTTGATCTAAAGAAGCTCGAGAACAACTGAGAAAGAAAGTCAGTGACATCTATCAGCCTGGAAAGGGTTACGAAGCCATTTCTAAGGCTGTGAGACTCCAGTGAGCCATGGTGAAGACCCCAAAGGTTGATTCTGTTCATCTGGACGCAGCGTTTTCAGTGGCAGAAACGTTTCGTCACTCATCCAAGTGACTTCTTTGTTCTCAGCTGACCGCAGCTTTCCCCAGCCTTATAAACAGGACATTTGCACAACATCGGAAACCAGCCCACCGAATGAACAACGGGCTGTGAGGTCAGTTCCTGGATCATGTCAAGGAACTGACCTCACAGCCCGTTGTTCATTCTGAACAATCTGATCATCAAAAAGTGTTGAAAACTTGTAACAGTGATGAACTTATTCCCGAGTAGCTAGCCTCCCAAAATTACACCAAGAGCAAATCAACGACTCATTCAGGAGGTCACAAAACTCAGAACCGCATCTAAAATACTGCAGCCCTCACTTGCCTCAGTTAAGGTCAGAGGTCATGATTCAACAATAAGAAAGAGCCTGGTAAAAAAAAAGAACACTGTTCACAAAAAAGAACACAAAGGTTTGTCTCACATTTGCCAAAAAACATCTTAAAAATCTCCAAGTTTGGAAAATATTTGGACTGATGTGACAAAAGCTGAACCTTTTGAGTTCAAATCACACATAAAAACACATCCAGCATTTCATAAACATACCCATAATACCACCAGTCAAACTTGGTGGTGGTAGCATGATGGTCTGGTACTGCTTTGCTGCTTTAGGACCTGGACACTTGCTCTAGCTGATGGAATCATGAATTCTGTTCTCTCTCCTCAAAACGTCAGAGAAGGTCTGGCTCAAGTGCACTTGGGTTTTTCATCGGACCCAAAACACACCAGCACGTCCACCTGTGATTTTGGAGAGGCCTAGTCAAAGTCTGACTCCGAACCATTTTAGATGCTTTGGCCTTAAATAGGCCGTTCATACTTGAAATCCCTCCAGTGTGGCTGGATTTAAACAATTTGCAAGGAAGAGTGGGCCAAAATTCCTCACCAGCAATGTGTAAGACTCAGTGCCAGTTATCACACATGTCTGGTTGCAGTTTTTGTTGCCAACCACTTATTAGGTATAAGGGGGCAGTGACTTTCGCACAGGGCCAGCTAGGTTTGGTAAAAAAAAATCCTTAATAAATGAAATAGATTTCTTCAAACCTACATTTTGTATTTACTCAGGTTATCTTTGATTAACGTTAGAATTTGTTTGATCTGAAGCATGCAAGTATGACAAATATGTAAAACACTAATAAATCAAGAAGGAGGAAAATTCTTGTTCAAGCCGCTGTACAACAACTGAAAGGATAGGATTTCAAAAGAAACATAATGTGATTAACCAAATTTTTGCATGCATTAAGAATTAATTAATTCAAAAGAACAAATGATGGGGCCTGGAGAGACGCTGCTCCTGCAGAGCCTGCTGCCTGTGAGACAGGAAGAAAGAATTTTAAAATCTCTTTAGATACCACTGACTGTTCAGGAGCTGTTGTTGATTGGACTTTCTGAAATATAAAACAGAGCCATGCTGGTGGCTGCAGCATCAGATGAATATTAATAATATGCTGCATTTGCAAATTAAATTTGACAGATTAGGCGTCTTTTCAGGCATCGCCATTCGTCAGTGGAGACAAAAACACAGCAGCAGTCTCCTCCTTTGAAGGGGCAGCGCGAAGTAGAGCAACAGCATTTAAATGGCAGCAGGAACCAGTACCAGCCTCGGCACTGGTTCAGTCTCTGAATGCTGCATGTTCCAGGACTCCAACAAACACAATGTGTCCAAGCTTTGACTGTTTTTACTAGAATGAGGGGTACATAAAAGTAAAATCCGGCGCTTCTGTTAGTCTTTACCGTTTAAAACATGAAATCTTTTTTTTGTTTTGTTTGTTCTTTTGCTGTTCTGTTACCACACTCTGCTTTTCTGATGCTGTAAAACTTTCAGAGCTTTCATTGCTGAATTAAAACATGAAATTCTTTTTTTTTTCTGAGTGCAGGAACACCGCTGATTTGGGCCATTTCCCCTGCCAGCTTTCATTATCTTCACTCTGATGTTGTTCTCACGTCACGAAGTCAATCAGAGGAGCCGCAGCAGCTTCACGCCTGCAGCAGCAAACTGGGGAAAACACAAATCACAGGTCTTATAATGCTGAAATCAAAATGAATCATATAGGTAATGTGCTGTAGGCCCCTGCTTACAGTCAGCATCAAGAGCTGGAGACCAGTTACCATGGAAACAGAGGCTGAGTCCCTGATGACCTGCGGTCTGAACTGAATCATCTGTTTATTTGACTCCGGTTAAAACAAGCCAACAACAAATCTACAGATTGACTCTGACATTTTATTTTCATCTCTGCACAAAGAAGAGCTTAAACAAGCCCCCCCAGCCCCCGGCCACCATTTGTTATCCACTTCAAATATAATCATTATTGATCAGGCAGGATTCTCAGAAGCAGTCCGGCCATGTGTATTTCCTGGAAACATTTAATAAAGATATAGTGTGCAACATTTGAGCGTGATGTTACCTTTGGTTTTTAAGCTCTGCTCACTTTGGAGTACCTTTTCAGCTGTGAATGAGTAAATCAATAAATAATAATAACTTTCCTAATAAAACAGGCAGTGGATGCTTTCATTTTCAGGACCATCGACAGCCGAAAGCCAACACCCTGTTGCTTCACACCCCTTCAGAGAGGACTCAGAATATGAGCGATTTCTACTAGACTAGGGCTTAAAGACAGACTTTTCCATCGTTAAGAGCTCCACATATGTCAGGAGGTCAGCATGTGACTACAGTTTAACTGAAGATGGGCATACACAAAGCAGCTACACTCTTTAAATCTCTTCTACTACCTAATCAATTTTAATTTAAAAGCAGCAGCGAATAAGCAATTCTGTTTACATTATCCATGCTTCCCTTCAGCAGTATAATTAGAAGGCGCAGTTCCCTGTGGTGCTCCTGTGCTGCTGATCACGTCTGACACAGTGGTCAGCAGCACAGGAGCACCACAGGGAACTGTGCTGTCCCCTCTTCTCTTCACCCTGTACACCTCTGACTTCTGCTACAACTCTGAATTATGCCACATTCAGAAGTTTGCAGACGACACAGCCATCATGGGGTGTATCTGGGATGATCAGGAAGAGGAGTACAGAAGTCTGGTGAGGAACTTTGTCGCATGGAGTCACACAAACCACCTGCAACTCAACACCTCAAAGACTAAGGAACTGGTTGTGGACTTCGGGAGGTCCAGAGAAGGTCCACTGCCGGTTCAGATAGAGGGGGAGGAGGTGGAGGTGGTCAACAAGTACAAGTACCTCGGGCTGTGGGTGGACAATAAACTGGACTGGTCATGCAACACAGAGCACCTGTATAAAAAAGCCCAAAGCCGACTGTACTTCCTCAGGAGGCTGAGGTCTTTTAACATCTGCAGGAAGCTCCTGAGGATGTTTTACCAGTCGGTGGTTGCTGGAGTACTTTTCTATGCTGTGGTGTGCTGGGGGAGCAGCACAGCAAAGAAGGACTCATCCAGGCTGGAGAAACTGATCAGGAAGGCTAGCTCTGTGGTCGGCATGAAGCTGGACACTCTGGTGACAGTGGCAGAGAAAAGGACATTAAAGAAACTGCTGGACATTATGGACAATGCCAGACATCCTCTGCACACGGCCATAAACAATCAGAAGAGTCTGTTCAGTGACAGGTTGCTTCTCCCAAAGACAAGAACTAACAGACTTAAAAACTCCTTTGTCCCACACGCCATCAGACTGTTTAACTCCTCTCTGGAGGGGAGAGGGAGGGGAAACAGGAGGACAAAGGAGGGGGGAACAACTAAGCTGTAGTGCCTCTTCACCTCACTGTACAATACCTTTTGTGCAATACTTTTGTAAATAGTCAACAGTGCAATAGACTCAATACTTGAAATGTGCAATTCACTTGTATTTTTATTTTTATTCCTATTTATTCTATTTATCCCCTTCATATATTTTATTTATATTGTCTCTGTATTTATATATGTGTGTGTGTGTGTGTGTGTGTATATATATATATATATATATAATATTCTGTAACTCTGTAACTTCTGTCGGTGCTGTGCTTTTTTGGAAATCGAATTTCCCAGAGGAACCCACCCGAGGGATTAATAAAGTTCTATCTAATCTAATCTAATCTAATCTAATTTTCATTGCTATGCAGATGATACCCAGATTTATTATTCCATGACTCGACACATAAATTAGCTAAACTGCAGGAATGTCTTAAAGACCTAAAGACCTGGATGACCTCTGATTGTTGAGGTTATTGTACTCAGCTCTAAAAATCATAGAAACGTGCTGAAATCCCAGAAAGTTAAATCTTCATCTTCATTTGTGTCTCGACTGAAGAAGCCACTGGGAAGGGTGACAAAGCCACTACCACTGAAAATGCAAGGCCCAAATGAACAAAATCAACTTTCTGGGATACTCTGGATTAGGGGTGGGTTTTAATAATTGATTCATCGATTAAAATCGATTCAGGCTTGGATAACGTGATATCGATTCATTAAAATCCTGAATCGATTTTTTAATATAAATGTATTTTGCCTGAAATTCCAGAATCTCAGGTGAAACGTCACAAAATTTCGACAACCACCAAACATTTAAAACAGTAAATGAGAGCAGGAACACGGATTCTGCACAAAGACGTAAACACAAAGCGCCGACCCGCCGATCAGAATCAGTGAGATGTCGCCTTTCTCACCGACGGCACGGACACGGTCGGGGCTGAAAGCCGACAGCTCGCTGATTCTGATGTTTCGGCGGGTCCGCGCTTTGTGTTCACGCCGTTTTTAGTTTTATCTCTCTCCAAACAATACTGACTGAACCAGCAGCAAAAGAAGATCCAAACTACGCTTCACATAAACATCGTCATGGATTCCCTCTTACGTTTGCTGTTTTGCTTCCACCACACTTCATGCACAGCTCTCTCTCTCTTTTTTTTCCTTTTACTTACTTCCAAAAAGAAAACCTAATTTCTGCCGTTCAACAGGCTTCTGAACAAATTTAAACTTTTTAAAATTATGCAAAATGCCGTGTCTCTAATAAAACCGTTGTAACTTCCGAGGTAATGTTCATATGCTGATTAATGGTTTTCTTTCGTTTTTGATGTACTGTGGAATATTTTTATAAAATCCCAGGCCAGGAAAATCAGCTTCATGTTTTTCTGTGTTTTATCTTCAGCTACTTTGACACAAAGGCCTCTGCTGTGATGCTCACAGCTTTGATAAAGTCTCGAAAGTGTCAGCTTCCTTTTTGTAGATACAAAAATATGTAAATGTAATGATCTGAATTATAATATTTCTGACTGAGGCAAAATTTCCCAGATTCAAATCCAATTGAATCGAATCGAATTAAATCGAATCGTGGATCGAATCGATTCAGGACCTTGTGAATTGGAATCGAATCGATTCTATAAAATCAGTGACGATACCCAGCCCTACTCTGGATGGTATTGCCGTGGTCTCCCATGACACTAGTTACTAGTGCATGCATTTATTACTTCTAGGCTGGACTACTGTAGTTCATTATCATCAGCCCTAAAACTCCCTGAAAAGACTCCAGTTAATCTGAAACACTTAAGCAAGAGTTCTGACAGGGACTAGAAAGAGAGAGCAGATTCCACCCATACTGGTTTCTCTTCACTGGCTCTCAGAATCAAATTTAAAATCCTTCTCATAAAAAAAACCAAAAAAACATCTCAAATAATCAGGCCCCATCTTATCGTAATGACCTTGTAGTACCATATCACCCTATTAGAGCACTTCGCTCTCGCTCTGCAGGCCTACTTGTTGTTCCTAGAGTATTTAAAAGTAGAATGGGAGGCAGAGCCTTCAGTTTTCAGGCCCCTCTTCTGTGGAACCAGCTTCCAGTTTGGATTCAGGAGACAGACACTATCTCTACTTTCAAGATCAGGCTTCAAACTTTCCTTTTTGATAATAGTTAGGGCTGGACCAGGTGACCCTGAATAGTTATGGTGCAATTGGCTTTGGCTACTGGGGGATTCCCATGATGTTTCTTCTTCACTCACTATGTGTTTATTCACTACTTTGAATTTAATTAGTTATTATTAATCTCTGGCTCTCTTCCACAGCGTGTCTTTGTCCTGTTTCCCTTCTTTCACACCCAACCGGTCGCAGCAGATGGCCCCGCCCCTCCCCGTGCCTGGTTTTGCAGGAGATTTCTTCCTGTTAAAAGGGAGTTTTTCCTTCCCACTGTCGCCAAGTGTTTGCTCATAGGGTATCACCTGATTGTTGGGTTTTTCTCTGTATTTTAAAAAAATATAAAGTGCCTTGAGGTGACTGTAGCTGTGATTTGGTGCTATCTATATAGTTTAATTGAATCAAATTATACTATACAGTGCCTTATTCAAAGTTGAAAAACATTTAGACTGCTCTATCCATCCATTTTTCTTATACTCATTCAATTCAGGGTGGTTACAGAGGGCCTGGAGCCTGTCCCAGATGGTTTGGAGGAAGAAAATCAGAGTACACCCTGGACAGGGAGTGACATTCATGTTTTGCATTCATATTAAAGCCAATTTGAAATGACCAACTCATCTAACGATGCAAGTAGGCACAAGGCGAACGTGCCGACTCTACCCAGAAATGCTCCAACACATTCAAACCCCACACCTGTGGTTCACTTTGGTTCTAACAGAGAACAGAATAAATCTTTTAACTGTCTGCAGTAAAGTTTGGTGCCACTTTGTGTTTACTGACAAGAGTCATCGTGTCAGATCACCAGTGAGCCCAAAATTCAATTTTCTATGAACAAGACAAAGTGCTGAGTCGGTGCTTTGAACTCTCCTCATTTGCTTTTACTTCCGACGAACTGCCGATGTCATTTTTCAGCTCACTGAGCCGCCTTCTCTCAAATTAATTTCTACAAATTTCCAGAAACAACGGAAATTCTAGCTAGAATAAATGAGATTACTGAAAGAGTAATGTGGGTGTTGACAAGCAGCTGCTGACAAACTCAGAGTGTGAAATATCACGACGGTTTTAGTTTGCTGTCAGCTGTTTCACTCAGTTTTAGTGAGTTTCAGTCATCAAAACTAGAACACCAGTTTATATAATTGATCAGATAAATAATGTGGCCTGCATTAAAAACACTGCAAAACACATTTTCAGCCCACACATCATGGAGAGGTTGATTAAGGTGAAGCCCAGCAGGCGGCCTGTGTTAATGGGAACAGTTCAGAATAAGCTGACGGTGATCTGAAACGCTGATATATCCAAATAAAAAACACAGCAGAGTTTGCAAGCTACAAGTTTTGCATTCAGCCAATGAAAGATAATATATTTGTGTGCAACTTTCCCAACCTATCTGGAAAATATAACAAGCACAGAAAAAAGCTAAAGCTTACGGTTATGGTCTTACATTTATTTATCCCCCATTTCTGACCTTTAAAACTGCTGTTAACTGTTACTTGCGCTGCTTCTTTTGAGCTCAGTACACCCGTTCACCCTAAGAGAGGCACATCTGTTCTGAGTCACACTTGACAATTCTAACAATTTTAAGCCATTGTAGGAGTCTCATTATCATGTCTCATGCAGATTTTTAAAGAATGTGTTATTTATTAGAGGTTTTTTTTTTCATTCTCTTCCATTTGGGGAAAGAGTTGGCAGCAAAAGGTTGGCTGTCACTTCTCTGGTTTCTTTGCAGCCACTGAATAAAAGCCAGTCTTTAGGAAAGTGCCCTGTAAGTGGTGCTGGCTTTTGTACAATAGAATGTCTTAATATTTGGAACAAGGTGCAAAAATGCTGTGCCACAGAGGGGGTGTGTCACCATTAAATTGACCTTAATGTAACCCCTATTTCAATTTTAGAAGTTCAATAAAACTTAGTGTTTTGAACCACGCTGTAAAAGTCTCTATTCCTCCTGTAGACAAGTGAATCTATGAGAGACTGATGGCAGGCAGCTTCAAGTAGGCCCTGGAGGAACTGCAGTTACTAACATTTCTGACTTGGCTTAATTTGTCAGATCCAGAGGTTGCTGCTCAGTTTTTCCTGCAGGAGTTTAAAGGCAGGGATCCTCCAAACAGAGATTAGATAAACCAGCCCCAAGGTTTTTTTTGTCTGGCTTTCCTGAATCTATAGCTTCTGTTTTTCTCAGTCAAGAAAGCCCTGAGTTTGAACCGAGGGCACACAAGATGAGAAACTGGCAAAATAAGATCTGAAGTAACAAAACATGAAACCTACACTAAAGGAGATTTAACATGAGATACGCAGCCTAACAAAGATAACAAGACACAAAACTAAAAGACCCAAAGCAGAAAAATAATAGAAAATAAACATTACCTGAAACTCAGCACATTATCCAATAAGAAAACTCTTAACTGAGAACCCAGAAGTCATAAGCTCTAAAAAAAAAGGAATCAGGACATAAATGCCCTTAAAACGCTATTCTGACTGACATGAAATCACCTCAAAGGCCTTAAAGAGGAAAAATGGGACTTAAATTAGAGGACAACCAGACTAATCATTAACTTTTGACTTTGTTTTGTTAAAGTTTTAATTAATCTTGAAGTTCCTGAATTTGCTGCATGTGAGCTTCTTAGAAAACGTTTCAGGAGATTTAATCAGACTCTCTGTCTCTCTCTCTCTCTCTCTCTCGCTCTCTGTGTGTGTGTGTGTGTGTGTGTGTGTGTGTGTGTGTGTGTGTGTGTGTGTGTGTGTGTGTGTCTCTCTCTATGTCTCTGTGTGTGTGTGTGTGTGTGTGTGTGTGTGTGTGTGTGTGTCTCTCTCTCTATGTCTCTCTGTGTGTCTGTGTGTGTGTGTGTGTGTCTCTGTGTGTGTGTGTGTGTGTGTGTGTCTGTGTGTGTGTGTGTGTGTGTGTGTGTGTGTGTGTCTCTCTCTATGTCTCTCTGTGTGTCTGTGTGTGTGTGTGTGTCTCTTTCTTTGCTTTCATTAATTATTTTAATTAATTATACATTATAAATTATAAATTATTGTTTTTATACATTTATAAAAACAATAATTGGTTATGGGACAGGTTTTATTTGAAAAAGAAAAGATTTTAACTGCAGTGACATTTTTTCTGGAGCAACAACAAAAGGAAAAAATGTTAATGTTCGTCATTTATTACAAATTCATTAAGAAAGTTTAAAAGACTCACACGCAGCGCGCAGGATCCAACGTGGCTGAAGTCTTTGTTGACTCCGTGTTGCCCCCTGGTGTCAGAGAAGTCTTACTGCAGTTATCGTGGTGGATTTCAGGAGAAGTGATACAGCAGTCCTCGGCAAAAGTACAAAAAGTACAAAAAGCTGAGAAAAATGTTTGTCATAGAGCCTTTGAGATTAGATGAACCAATGAGTGATCTTCCTCCACCTGCCTCACTCTGACCAATCATTAACCTGGTGCATGGAAACAAGGTTTCCCAATCTTCAGGTGCTGACAATCGAGCGTTTCACAGCAACACTTTCAGGACCAGCAGAGGCTGGATCTGGATCCTGATATTCTGAGGTGAAGCACTTTAATAGCCCAGGCAGAATTAAAAAAAGAGATCCAAATAAACACTGTGGTCCAGATAAACAGAACTGAATCAAGTGAATTTTAAACCAAAGCCAGTCAGTTGAGATACTGTATGATAAGATAAGATAAGATAGAACTTTATTAATCCCTCGGGATTAATAAAGTTCTATCTTATCGTATGAAAGTGATTCACATTTTTGTGTTAGAAAAACTTGAAACAACAGAAACTTTTGGCAGTTAAAATGTTCATATTTTTAATGCTAATTTTAAATGTGTTACTTTTCTTGGTTCACATCTTATTAATAATCTCACAAAAGCAACATGTCAGAGTCACAGCTGCCCGACTGTACTGTCTAAATATGCAGCGTGCACCGTCAGCCTGGTGGAAATAGACTGTTTGCTCAACCATTAAGCAACCCAGATATTTTAATGAACTAAAGGAGGGGAGTTTATTTTATTTATGCAAAAAAAAGAGGTAAAAACCAAATTGTTCAAACACATTTACATTTATTTAAACAGTCTGTGTCAGTTACTTCTTACAAAACAAATATTATATGTATCACTAGTGAAAACATGATAAAACCTATGGCAAGTTTGAGTAAATTATTCATTACCTTTGGCTAGTATTTATAATATGAATATGTGACCAGGTAAAAGTTTGATGAACAACAATTAGTCCCACTCTTTCTGCATAGTTTGTTACTTCACACTTTATTAAACCATAACTGTGGAAATAATGACAAATTTTAAAATAGTTAAACAAATTCAAAGCAAATCAATCAACAAACAAACCCTATGATACTCCCTGTAATTTTAGCTACACTAATATAATAAAATATAATACCTGTGAAAACTGAAACTGACAGGGAGCATTTTCCCATTAAATGATCACAACAGCACATTTTAACATACAGCTGAGTCATAAATGTCCACTTGTGGTGATTTGAAGGTTAAAATAATTGAATTTATCTTGTTTAGCATCATAAAAATGATGTTTTAATCCCTGCAATTCTCCATTAAAAGGTTAAGCCTTAAGGTTAAACAAAGCATTAACAGTGTTAGTAGAATAACATAGACATGACAGGGGAAAAGAGACTAATAAATAAATACTGCACTCTTAATCAAGGTACAAAAAGGGTTTTATCATTTAATTTATACAAAAAAAAAATGTTGTGTAGTATCTGATTCACAGAAACATGAATCATTTTGTTTCCCAATAAATAAAGTGATGGGTGCCTAATAGTTTTATTAGACCACAGATATCTGGTGCTCTGTTATTCAATAGAAATTCTATTTATTTCATCTGTTACTCCAAGTGGATTTAGCAAGCACGACACACTCAAATCAAAAGCTGATTCATTCACACTGAGCTGCGTTGTTCCAGCTCTAAACTGAAGCTCCACTAATAGAAAAACAATATGTCATATCGAGACGTGTTTATTCCGAGATTACATTTATAAGCAGCGGTAGATTACCGCAGAGCGAGCACGTATGCATTTTAAACAGGAGATAAATACAGAAACATGATGGAAAACACAAAGCAAAGCAAATAAAGATAACTATATACTATGAAGACAAGTTAAAATGCAGTTAAGATACTGCTGAATATGACTCGTTTCTGTATATAATCTGGTTTTGATTAAACATATATACACTCCATATACTTGGTTTGATTGCAGTACATTGTTTGTATTTAAACAGCAGGAAATTAAACCTGTTTTCAGCCTCGTTTCTCATCGTTTTCTTGAATTTTCCATCTGCTTAATTTAACAAACTTGGGTTTTGATAAAACTACATGAGCACCTATAGATGTTCCCGAGTAAAACAGTCGTCAACATTTTGGTTTTTTACGTTTTTCAGCCAATCACAGAGCTGCTCGTCAGGGTCATGAGAATCCCACGATCGCCTGAGCTCTGATAACTTGAGGAGGAAACTGTAAGACACTTCTGATTGGCTACGGTCCAACACGCTGCAGGGATAAAACAGCAGCTTGACCCTTCATCGCCATGACCACCATGGCCTTCCTCTGGATCGTCTCCTGCCTCGCCTTTGTCAGCGCTGCCTACGGTGAGAGTGCCAGGTTCAGTTTTCTTTCAAAGTTTGAGTTTGACTCAAGTTTTCTGCACTTTTATTACTTTTTAAAAGTTAAATGTGTAACTGCTGCATGAATTAGAAGATCTGTGAAACTTATTTTTTTAATAAAAAGTTGATTATTAGTTTAGGCGGGCCACAGTAACTGCATGTGAGATGATCAGCTCTCAGTTGCAAAGATTACTGTGCAGTTAGATATTGAAGTACTTCAAACAGTCAGTGTGACTCTGCTGGTTTGTTCTCTTTGTGTCAAAACCTCAGGCTGTGGCACCCCTGCCATCCCTCCCCGGGTCACTGGCTATGCCCGCATTGTCAACGGTGAGGAGGCAGTGCCTCACTCCTGGCCCTGACAGGTGTCTCTGCAGGTGAGTCAGCTGACCTCAGCAATCGCAAGCAGCTTCTTCTCCTTCTTCTTCTTCATTATCTCAGTTTGCTCTTGTTTTCCTCACAGCAAACCAACGGCTTCCACTTCTGTGGAGGATCTCTGATCAGCGAGCAGTGGGTGGTGACTGCTGCTCACTGTAACGTCAGGTCAGCACGAGAAAACCTCAGCACATCAGCTCACACATCTGTCTGCGGCTGGTTGCTGCTTAAGATGCAACAGTTTAAAAAACGAGTCAGACAAATATCATGCATCTATTCAAACCGACAGTGCGACTTCCTTTGTGTGACTCAGTTCTGCACAAACATACAAACCCATAAAAACAGCTCGAGGTTTACAGTTGGCTTATTAAATTCCTAAAACAGCTGATTATTGTAGACTTTTTGTCTGACAGACAGACAACGTTGCTTTTGTGTTGGACTGCTATGGATAAATTCCCTTTCAACAGGTATTTGTGGTATGAGGATAGCGTGTCTGTGGACTGAATAATAACACTTTTTCATTGTGTGTTTTGACATTTAAAAGTTGCATTCCTATCCTACTGCTAGGACCTACCACAATGTGATTGTTGGAGAGCACAATAAGGGTTATGGCTCCACTGAAAACATCCAGGTGCTGAAGCCCGCCAAGGTGAGAACCAATCATCAACCAACGAGCTTTCAGAGCATGCACTTTTCCCATATCTAACCCCTCCCTCCATACTTCTCACAGGTCTTCACTCACCCCAGCTGGAACCCCCAAACCATCAACAATGATATCACCCTGATCAAGCTGGCCAGCCCTGCTCGCCTGGGCACCAACGTGTCTCCCGTCTGCCTTGCCGACACTACCGACAGCTTCGCTGCTGGCATGAAATGCGTCACTACCGGCTGGGATCTGACTCGTTACAACAGTGAGATGTCTTGCACAGGAGGAGAGGGCAGTCTGAGTTTAACCCTCAGTGCAGTTTATTGCAGTTTCTTTCTTTAGCCAACAAAAACGTTCTGCTAACAGTTAATTCTGCTCAAATTGTCAAGTTGGAAAAGTTGTGGTTCACGTATTTCTCCATCAGAAATATTATCAGACAAACTATGTGTATTATCAGTGTGACAGGCATTTATGACAAAAATGTTCCATGGTTACTGTCCCACAGCTCCCAGTACTCCCAATAACCTACAGCAGGCCGCCCTGCCTCTGCTGTCCAACGCGGAGTGCAAGAAACACTGGGGCAGCAACATCTCTGACGTCATGATCCGTGCCGGTGGAGCTGGTGCCACTTCCTGCATGGTAAGGACCCGCCCACCCACCTGGAAACCATTCCAGATTTTCTTCACACACGCTTTGTCCCGTTCTAGTGTTGGACGCTTCCACGTACCTGTTGGTCTTGTTTGTTGTTCATTACTCTCTTTCTCAGGGTGACTCTGGCGGACCTCTGGTCTGTCAAAAGGACAACGTGTGGACTCTGGTTGGTATCGTATCTTGGGGAAGCAGCCGCTGCTCCACCTCCACTCCTGCTGTCTACGCCCGAGTCACCCAGCTCCGTGGGTGGGTCGACCAGATCCTGGCTTCCAACTAAAAGCTAAACAGCTAAACCTCCTCCACCAGGGACACCCACAAACCCCATAAGACCCCAGAAGTGTGACATCAGAGTGTGGACCCAGGTCATCGATGATAATAAAAAACCTGAAAATCAGAGACTGTGTTAGACTTTGACTTCTTTCAGCAGAGCCTGAATCTACTTTGCTTACTGAGTTTGCTTTAGCATATTTCATCACTTCTTAAAAGGGCAGCACAGCATGGCGCCCTTCTCTCAGACGCCCACACCATACAGCATGTGAGCATGTCAGCTTGATTACTTTTCCACAAAATTAGCTACATCAGTCTTAAAAGCAGATTAGGGCTGTGCATGTGTGTGTTTCTTGCGTATGTTTGTGTGTCTTCTTTGTAAGTTGTTTCACTCTTTAACAAAGACATTGTACAAGAAAGTGTTTTTGTAAATGGCCTAAAAAGAAATAACATGAGAAAAACCCCACTATTAATAAACTGTAGTATGTTAAACATGTGAACAAGACTGAACATCAGCATCTTTTCATATTTACATCAATTGATTTATTTATAAGCACATTTAAAAACAACACACAAACAACAACAACAAAAAACATTACAAAGAAAAGCAACAATGCGCTCACCTTTAGTTTCCAGAGATGCACAGACTTTTCCAAAGGAATCAAAGTATTTGTTTACAGTTTCACATATTTATTACAGATTAAAATGCCTGCAAAATAAAACTTGGCGCCTGCTCCATGTCACCATTAGGTGGTGATCAGCTGACAGCACAGTCCCTTTCTCTAGCTGAGTGTCCAAGACATTTGATGGTTTGATTACAAAATCAACCTGCAGCATGAACATGGTTTTCCTTATCAATAAGAGTTATTAACACAGGAGCTGAGTAATAGAACATCACTCGGGTTCAGACTACGCTTGTCCCAAGCATGCTCCCCCGATGTCCGTAATGGAGTCTGGATGGGCACCTTCCAAGCACCAAGAAGGCCAGGTACTCTAAAGGAGACGCAAGTATACTCAGCCCTGCTTCCACCTCTTACTGAGGGTTGTAAGTCACAGCAGCTGGCCGCCCCTCCCTGAGCCTGGATCTGCCGGAGGTTTCTTCCTGTTAAAAGGGAGTTTTTCCTTCCCACCGTCGCCAAAGGTCATATAATTGTTGGGTTTTTCTCTGTAAGTATCATTGTAAGGTCTACCTGACTATATAAAACGCCTTAGACGGCTGTTGTTGTGATTTGGTGCTGTATAAATAAAATTTAAGCTCCAGAGTAAAATAGAATCCTGATTTAATTTCTAATAAACTTTGGCTCCCTTCAAACTGTCGGGAAACATACAGTTAGTCTATAATTTGTTGAACAGAGCCATAGATTTTATACTTTCGCCTAAGTAAACCAAAGAGTGGATAGATATAGACGTAGTCCCCCAGTTTAATAGCCTCACAATTAACTGAACAAACCAATAATAATAGTAATTTCATAAGAACTGTTTTTAATACTTGAATAAAAAAATCCTTTGTGATGAGTGAAGCGTAGAACCCACGGACATCACCGATGCTGCGCTTCTTCCCGTCAGCTGCTGCTTTTTTGTGAGTCTCTCTGTCTTCAGTTTTGTGTTTAATAACTGAAACGTGTAAACAGTAGTTCACACCATGTTGTTAACACAGGCGTATTTTGATTGTAGTTGTTGATAGTGTTACACCTGCCACGACAAGCGACTAAAATTTTGTTCTTGCTCTTTTTAAATTGCTTTATTTCCGTTTTCAGGAAAATGATGGCTAACATCTCATATTTACGGTTACATTAAAATTATAGTGAAAAGCTATAAAAGACAAGTTCAACACTTCAGATATTGTCTGCTTCTTTAGTCATAATGTCAGTCAGTTTTTCCATTAATTCTATACCTCTGAAAATGGGATTATTTGCTGGTTTCTTAAAACATTCATGGTAAATTTTTGTAAAACAATTAAAGCTGAAAGTCTGACTTTGATCGCATTTTAAATATTTGGTTTAGAGTCCACTGTGCCAGTTTGTTACAAAATAAACAATGGAACAAATAAACCCCCTCAAAACAACAACAATAAAAAAACATCCCAAAAAACCAAAAACCAAACTGCATCAGAAACAGTAGCAGTCACTCAGAGCTGTGAACAGGAGTCACACAGTATACTAGCATGCTTCTGCTGCCGGTCTGAGAAACTTCGACACACTACCATTTGGTTCCCAAAGCAGTAATTCTCAAGTTCATCACTTTTAATTACTCAACCACTTTTGTGTCTTCTTGCGGTAATTATGTAGATATGCTTAAGTTGCCTCTGACTCACTGTAAGTGGCCAAATAAAAAAAATTACATTTAAAAACCACAATCTGTATTTAAATGATATTGGAGTGTTTCTTATACAGCACTTTTCTACTCTGAGCACTCAAAGCACTTTATGCAACATGCGTCATTCACACATTCATACAAACACTTTTTTTCTACATAGGTGCTTTTTACATAACATTTATATGACAGATGCTTTGGAGGCGAACTCGGGGTTATCTTGCCCAATGAACACCAACACAGTTTTCTTATATATTGATTCTGTGTTTATTAAGAGACCTGGAATGTAAATGAGGACTTTGGGTGAGCTTCTGTTGTTTAAATGTGCTACAGGCTATAAAGAATAGATGTGACAATATTTTTTCATTTCAAAAACAAACAACAAACCAAAATAAGCTACAGTTTGCTACAGCGGGGTTAGGTCAGTTGGTGATTCAAATTGCCCATTGTTGTGAATGTGAGTGTGTCTGTGTTAGCCGCCTCTGCTGATTACCAGTTAGATGTTCAGTTTGTTCTTGATGACAGAAAACAAACACGAGGACCAACATTCATCTTTTCCAAACAGTTTTACTTATTTCAATAACAGATAAAAACTCCCTTTGAAGGATGTTTCAAACTGAAGTATTCACTTCACATCTATCCAGTTCAGTTATTTATACTCATCACAAGACACACACAAAAAATGGCATCTCATGAAAAGGCTAAAAGGTGTTCCACATCGATTTTTCATTGTAAAAACTAAACAGCAATTGACATCGTAAAGCTTGCAGAGCTGGAACTCATTTCATTTGTCACATAAACATGACTTTTCTTTTTTTTCTTTCATTTTTAACTCAGGCCAATAAAACTATCCAGGTTCTCAGAGCTGTTTAAATAGGTTAAACATGTTAATGATTACACAAACTCTTCAAAACCCATTAGTGCATCTTAGGGCAGATGTTTGTGTATTTGCTTGTTTTTTGTTTCTTGCTTTGTTTTTTTTTTTTGCATCATCTGATCAGATCCTAACAATACTAACTAAGAAATACTAATAATGAATAATAAGAATGTTGATGTCAGAACACATACAAAATGTTTAAGTCCACTTGCTGCTGATAAACACTCAATGTTGGGAAATGCACACCTGTTTCAGAAAAATGGAGGTCAATACCCAGATAACAGCAGGAACCAACTGGAAACATGAGAGTGGACAAAAATACTAAAGAAGTGCGGTGAAACTAAAGTAATTGTTTCAGTTTGTTTTTAATGTTAACACAACACACTTGAATTAGTTCAATCCCAAATTTTAAAAAAAAATTAAAGTTCAATAAATCAATCAACTGAGAGCTCTTACAGATGCATTTACAAATATTAACAGCAATAATCTACATGTTACATTTAAGTGAATTATATATAAAAAAAAAAACAGTTTTGTTAAACATGCAGCTTTGCTTTCAAATTTCACAAATAAATTCAATAGAAGTAAAAAGTGCAGCAGTTAGTCTTGTGAATATTAATAATTTAGCTATTAATGTATGGGTTGTGTTTATGCCCTCATTTTTTTACATTTTGTTAATTGATTTCAAACATTTGGAATTGAGTTAAAAATAAATCAAAAAATGTATTAGTTTCACAAAAATAAGAGGAGGAAGATCAAGAGTGGGAACAAAAAATATATATGAGGATTTAGATTTTCTAAATAGTTTTATTTTATTTTAACACTATTTTAAAATTTTCCTTTACTCATTTACTAACATTTGTCAGGAATCACTGACTAATGTTTGATGTAACCCATGAAAAAGTAAATGTCAGGCAACAACAGACGTTAAACAGCTAAAAACAGGAGCTACGGACTGACAGCAAAACAACTAGTAGGTCAGGGGGGAGATACTTTCATCCCCACCCAAGATTGAGCACCAAGTACGGAGAGCGGCTGAGCCAACAGATTGTGGCGAAGCTGGAAACCTGAAACCTGTAGTCGGTTACCAAAACAATGTGAGGGATGTGAATGCTGCATTACAGACAAGCAGAAGGAGAATATCAAAGTAGAAGGAAGGAAGTTAGCCAACTATACAGCAAGCCAAGCTAAAACCTCTTGGCCAGTCAATGCTCATAATGGCTGGTCTAAGAGCAGACCATAGCAACCATCACGGGGGCAGACATCAAAGAAAGGGTCTCCAGTATAAAGCACCAGGCCTGATGCACGCCAACTTGCTGAAGAAGCAGACTGCACTCCATGAGCATCTATGACGCCCATTATGGCTACCTGAAGGATCCCCAGAAAGAAGGACAGGCCCCGGCACAGGATGCACCAGCAGATAAAGGAAGTGGCTGACATCCTGAAATTCTACACAGCATGGAGGCACTAATCATGGCACGATCTCTCATAGAGGATATAAAGTCAGAGAGATGCATGTTTTGTAATGACAAGGAGCAGGCTCATCTGGTAGAGTGGCTGCAAAAAAACATGGCATGCAAGCAGAGTGCAGCAGCCAGTGCAACACAAATTTTGGGTCCTTTGCTCCAACTAGTGGTCAGCGCAGAGCATTCCATTCCATCCACTCCTATGTGAAGGGCCTTAAGGATGGCCTTGAGACCACCCAGCACGTAACAGTGGGGTGTAAGATGCTAGCAGGCAGGGCATACATGGAACGCCATAATCAACTTGCTGGCATATTATACAGGAACATGTGTGCCAAGTATGGCATGAAAGTCCAGTGGTCAAAATGGGACACACCCACTAGGGTGGTCGGGAATGACCGAGCTAAGATCTTGTGGGATTTCCAGACAGAGGCAGACAAACAGGTGATGGTTAACAAAGAAGACATAGTAGTGATGGACAAGCAGAGGAAGACAGTTGTAGTGACAGACAAAGCAATACTGAATGACAGCACCATCAGAAAGAGGTAACACGAAAAGCTGGAGAAGCACTGAAGGCTGAGAGAAGAATTCAAGAAGACCTCAAGATGGTTCACATGTAAAAGTCTTAGTCCCTCACATTGGAAAATCAAACTTTGCAGCTTGTCAGCATCACCTGCTAAAACTCCCACTGTCCACTGATAAGATGTTGCCTATAACAGCCCTGGTTCCATCCAATCACACCATATCCCTGTTGTATAAAAGCTCCTCCAATAGGTTGCCCTGACATGATCTAGCCATGGCCTTCCTGTGGATCCTCTCCTGTCTCGCCTTCATTGGCACCGCCTACGGTGAGACAAACTCTCTAATGTTACAGCTCATTGGGTGAAACATGTTGTTTAATTTTACAGTTAGTGCCAATGTGACAGTTACATTAATTTTATTTTCATTAATGGCATAATCCTGATGTTCTGATGTCACCAGGGTGCGGAGTTCCCGCCATCCGTCCTGTCATCACCGGTTACGCCCGCATTGTGAACGGTGAGGAGGCAGTGCCTCACTCCTGGCCCTGGCAGGTGTCCCTCCAGGTAAATGAAGAAACAAAGACGCTGTCACAGCTCACCACACAATCAGATGGAAATGTCTAACCGTTGATGTTCATTTTGCTGTAACAGGACTACACCGGCTTCCATTTCTGTGGTGGTTCTCTCATCAATGAGAACTGGGTGGTGACAGCTGCTCACTGCACCATCAGGTAACTTTAAGCTGGTTTTGACTGAAAACTCCAATTAAGACGTAGAGTCATGTTTGATGAGGAGAATCCTTGTTTAGAGGGCATTGCTGTGTATCTGGGGTAGAATAAAACTAAGTAAAAACAGTTTTCAGGTAATGTGGTGATCTCAGAAATGCCCACATGCTTCTGTTCTTTTCTGTGCAGGACCTCCGACCGTGTGATCCTCGGAGAGCACGACCGTTCCTCCAGTGCCGAGAACATCCAGACCCTGGCTCCCGGCAAGGTGGGTGAAACACTGCATCAGCTTTCATCGCATAGCTACATGTCAGGGTTTGTTGGCCGCTCATAACGATGTCACTTCCCAACAGGTGTTCAGGCACCCCAACTACAACAGTTACACCATCAACAACGACATCACACTCATCAAGCTGGCCACCCCTGCCCAACTGGGCACACGTGTTTCCCCAGTTTGTGTGGCCGAGACTTCCGACAACTTCCCCGGAGGCTTGAAGTGTGTGACCACTGGCTGGGGTCTGACCCGCTACAACGGTAAGAGCTCACCCACCTGTTATTCTTTGTTATTATGTCCTCGTAGACACTGATCGGTTAAACAATTATTAGATAGGGATTCATTCCAAACAATCACATATACCGTAAGTGGGTTTGGACTGTAATGAGACCACCAGGTGGAGCTTTAACAGTTGTGCTAAAACACGAGGAATGATAGAGCATGATAAAAAAGTCTCTAATGTCTGATGTGTTTGTGTGTGTGTTGCAGCTGCCAACACACCACCCCGTCTGCAGCAGGCTGCCCTGCCCCTGCTGACCAACACTAACTGCCAGTCTTACTGGGGCAGCCAAGTCACTGATCTGATGATCTGCGCTGGAGCCTCCGGAGTCTCCTCCTGCATGGTGAGTGGGACCTCCATCAATTACAATTACAATTTGAGCCCTGGTTGCTAAAGTCTGCATGCCAAATATCCTTCGGCAACATACAAAGCTGCGCTCCGATGCATCAAAAGAGCATTGACAAAAGGGCGTGGCCGAATGGGTGAATGAGGCAAGTTGTGTAAAGTGCTTTGAGTGCTCAGATAATGTAGAAAACCAGTCCATTTACCATTTAGCTTTTTATAATGTCTTATTTATTCTTATTTCTCAGGGTGACTCTGGTGGTCCTCTGGTCTGTGAGAAATCTGGAGCCTGGACTCTGGTTGGTATTGTGTCCTGGGGAAGCTCAACTTGCTCTATCTCCACTCCTGCAGTCTATGCCCGTGTCACCAAGCTGCGTGCCTGGATCGACCAGACCATCGCTGCCAACTGAGCATGTCACATATGAGAGGTTTCAGCACCAAGCTAGTCCTCAATAAAACACAGAAAATCTGAAAAACTCTGACCTACTCGTGAAGGTGTCATTTTCTCCTGTTATTCATTTTCATTTGAGACATCGAGCATTTGGTGAATGAAATGTGTTGAACTCGAGAAGAGTTTTGTCACGTTGGACTTGTCTGGTGTTCCTCAGTGCCAGAATCAGGTTGGCCTAGCCATACATAAATCCTGGAAGCAGCGAATAACAAATAGTCTGGCTCAGTTTAAAATGCACCTAAGTCATTAGTAGTGATAATTCTAACCCTTTGTGTTCAGGAGAAAAGCAAAACTTTTTTATGGTCTTTGTCCTTCTTAATTCAGTGATTCACGTATAAATACATCTTCGGGTTACACTGAGCAGATTACACACACTGTTGGGTTATTTTTCTTTTTGAGAAAAGACAAATAAACTCAAAGTATAAGTTTTCAAAATGTATTACACAGTTAGTTAATGTAATTAGTTAATTACAAGTTTCAAGTTAATTTTACAAGGTGCCACAGACCTCCTTCTGTCCAGACATAGAAAGGCCACTGCACACAAGCAGCAAGCACTTTTATTATGAGACACACAAACAGAATTCTAATATGACTGGTTAAAAAGTTGAGGCGTAGCCACTGTTTAGACTTGGCTTCTCCCTTATTTGCGACGTAGTCCAGCCCTTGGCTCATCTTACATCTCCAGGAGTGGACATCTCCCTGTGAGGAAAGGAAAGACAACTCCTCCCTACCTATTCCAACATGTCCTCATCAGTTATTTATGACAGCACATTTAATGCAACACGGAACAAAAACATCACAGATCGTATTTGCTGTGCAAGTTTCTGCCTTCGCTTCTAATCACAGCAGCTTGTTATCAGGTGCCTCTTGGTGGGCACACGGGGCCAACTCGGCGGTGGTAGCAGGTTTTTATTATATAAACTGTTATATAAAAACCAGCGTTATCAGGAAATGTTCAGACAAGAGAGGGTTTTCAGGAAACACCACTAAATGTTCAGTTTCTATACTATATGTTAGAAGAAGATGTTAAAATCACCCACATTGCTTATTGTATCTGAGCTGAGCACTAAATCAGATGAAAAGTCTGAGAAGTCAGACAGAAACTCTGAGTAAGGCCGAGGTGGACGATAGATAATCACAGACTGGTTTCTGAGTTTTCCAGCTGGGGTGGACAGGGCTGAGCATCAGACTTTCAAATGAATTGAATGTCTGTCTTGGTCTTTGGTTGATTAATAAGCTGGTCAGGAATATTGCTGCCACCTCTGTGCTTTGAGGTTTATGACAGTTAGTATGACTCGTGGGGGGTTTATTCATTTAAACTAACATAATCATCCTGCTGTAACCAGGTTTCTGTAAGGCAGAGTTCATCGATTTGTTGATCAATTATTAAGTGGCTCATCACTGATTGAAGAAAATAAGAACAACCCCAGGTTTCTCTTCAGCACTGTAGCCAGGCTGACAAACAGTCAGAGCTCTGTTGAGCCAACCATCCCTTTAACGTTAACTAGTAATGACTTCATGAACTTCTTCACAAATAAAATTTTAGTCATTAGAGAAAAAATTACCAATAACCATCCCACAGATGTCATATTATCTACAGCTACTCTTAGTACCATTGATATTCATTTAGACTCTTTTTCTCCAATTGATCTTTCTGAGTTAACTTCAATAATTACTTCCTCCAAACCATCAACGTGTCTTTTAGACCCCATTCCTACAAAACTGCTCAAAGAAGTCCTGCCATTAATTAATTCTTCGATCTTAAATATGATCAACCTATCTCTAATAATCGGCTATGTACCACAGGCCTTCAAGCTGGCTGTAGTTAAACCTTTACTCAAAAAGCATCTCTAGACCCAGCAGTCTTAGCTAATTATAGGCCAATCTCCAACCTTCCTTTATATCAAACATCCTTGAAAGAGTAGTTGTCAAACAGCTAACAGATCATCTGCAGAGGTTTATTTGAAGAGTTTCAGTCAGGTTTCAGAGCTCAGCACAGCACAGAAACAGCTTTAGTGAAGGTTACAAATGATCTTCTTATGGCCTCTGACAGTGGACTCATCTCTGTGCTTGTCCTGCTAGACCTCAGTGCAGCGTTCGATACTGTCGACCATAATATCCTATTAGAGCGATTAGAACATGCTGTAGGTATTACAGGTACTGCACTGCAGTGGTTTGTATCATATCTATCTAATAGACTCCAGTTTGTGCATGTAAATGGAGAGTCCTCTTCACACACTGAGGTTAATTATGGAGTTCCACAGGGTTCAGTGCTAGGACCAATTCTGTTTACATTATACATGCTTCCCTTAGGCAGCATCATTAGAAGACATAGCATACATTTACACTGCTATGCAGATGACACCCAGCTCTATCTGTCCATGAAGCCAGATGACACACACCAATTAGTTAAACTGCAGGAATGTCTTAAAGACATAAAGATCTGGATGGCCGCTAACTTTCTGCTTCTTAATTCAGATCAAACTGAGGTTATTGTACTCGGCCCTGAAAAGCTTAGAAATATGGTATCTAACCAGATTCTTACTCTGGATGGCATTACCTTGGCCTCCAGTAACGCTGTGAGGAACCTTGGAGTCATTTTTGACCAGGACATGTCCTTCAACGCACATATTAAACAAGTATGTAAGACTTGCATATGAGAGCAGGAAGGTGGGAATGGATGTTTGTATCTGTGTGTGCCTGTTTGTTTGTGTCTATATGTCAGGTTGGGTATCAGACGCCACCTCTCTGGGGACATCTCAGGCCCTCCATGGAGGCCTATCTCCCCCCACCACTCCCCCTGCCAGTGGCAGACGCCCTCAGACATCAGTGCATTGGTGGTTCTTTGTGTCCGGGGATGGGCGTCCAGGTACGCACCAGCTCACTCCCGGTGGCTGCTTGTCTTCCTTGGTCTCCTTTGCTCTTTGGGCCTCTGGATATCTGGAGCCTGGATCTCCTCCATACCTGCTTCATGCCCTGGAGGACGGGGCTGTGGCCCCCCACACCCTCTAGCAGATCATTACATGAAGGAACCTTTTAAATACAAGCACGCTCATGCTCACAGGTGTACACACGGGTGCTCACACACAAACTACACCCTTTTTGGCTCCTACCTCAAAGCACACTGTGCACTGTCGATCTTATGTGCTGCACAATAATGTCTAATATTTAGTATTTACTGTTATATTCCCATATATCATCATGATGTTGTTTATTGTATTGCTCTCTTTTTCTTTGCTTGTTTTCTCTTTTTTCTTTCTCAACAGGTGATCCAGGTGATTGATATCTGTATTTTTTGTCTGTTTGTTTTGTTGGTTTTTGCCCTTTATCACCATTCCTCTTCCCTGCTCTTTTTCTTTCCCTCTTTCTTTCTCCCTTTTCTTTTCCCCAGTCAAGTCTGTCCCGTGTTCAGTAAATGAAAATAAAATAAACAATTAAAAAAAAGAAGACTGCTTTCTTCCATTTGTGCAACATCTCTAAAGTTAGAAATATCCTGTCTCAGAGTGATGCTGAAAAACTAGTTCATGCATTTATTACTTCCAGGCTGGACGACTGTAATTCATTATTATCAGGAAGTCCTAAAAGCTCAATGAAAAGCCTTCAGCTAATCCAAAATGCTGCAGCAAGAGTCCTGACAGGGACTAGAAAGAGAGAGCAGATTTCTCCTGTTTTGGCTTCCTGTTAAATCCAGAATTCAAAATCCTGCTCCTCACATACAAGGTCTTAAATAATCAGGCCCCATCTTATCGTAATGACCTTGTAGTACCATATCACCCTATTAGAGCACTTCGCTCTCACACTGCAGGCCTACTTGTTGTTCCTAGAGTATTTAAAAGTAGAATGGGAGGGAGAGCCTTCAGTTTTCAGGCCCCTTCAGGCTGCAATAGACGTAGGCTGCCGGGGATTCCCATGATGCATTGAGTTTTTCCTTTCCAGTCACCTTTCTCACTCACTATGTGTTAACAGACCTCTCTGCATTGAATCATATCTGTTATTAACCTCTGTCTCTCTTCCACAGCATGTCTTTATCCCGTCTTCCTTCTCTCGCCCCAGCCAATCGCAGCAGATGGCCCCGCCCCTCCCTGAGCCTGGTTCTCCTTGAGGTTTCTTCCTGTTAAAAGGGAGTTTTTCTTTCCCACTGTCACCAAAGTGCTTGCTCATAGGGGGTCATATGATTGTTGGGTTTTTCTCTGTATATTATTGTAGGGTCTGCTTTACAATATAAAGCAATTTGAGGCGACTGTTGTTGTGATTTAGTGCTGTATAAATAAAATTGAATTGAACTGAAAAACTGAAAAAGTCATGTACTACCAGAGACTTGGAAGAGAGAGACCTAATGTTTTATATTCCACATCTCACTGTTTTACTCTGTGGTGCAGATGTGGATACTGTATTAGTCTTTCTTTGTAATTTTTCATGTTTATCTTGCAAATTTCGAGTTTGCTTTTTGGTGTTTGGGAGCTGACACAGTTTCTAAGGGGATGGGATTTTAGGGGGATAACAGGAGGAGAAAGGCTGCAGAGAACATGTAAGACTGTAACTCTGCTTCCTGGTCCCAACTCTGAATAGTCACATTTTGGGGGATTTAATAACTTTGGCCAGATTTTTATAAATGAGAGCTGCTCCATCCAAAGTGTGATGGATGCTGTCTTTCCTAACAAGACCAGGTTTCCTCCAGAAAGTTTTGCAATTATCTATAAAGCCCACATCGTTTTATGGACACCACTAAGCCAGCAATTTAAGGAGAACATGCGGCTAAACATGTCGCTCCAGGTCTGATTGGGGATGGAACAAGAGAAAACTAAAGAGTCCAACATTGTTTTTTCAAAACATTGACAGGACCTTTGTCAAGCGGTAAGTTTCCATGAACCAGCGAGGAGGCGAGCGGCAGCAGACCGAAGGACCAACAGCAGAGCAGCACAGTGCCAAACATCCTGCTGCTGGCAGACAAAAGAAGAAGAAAAACCTGCACCACAACTCCCACAATCCTCAGTTTCTCCAACAAGAGTCTCTGAAAGGAGGAAACAGACACAGCCTTCAGTTTACCTGAAAGAGGGGGAACGCCAAAACTTCCAAGTCACATTTTTTATTCATTCTCTGCATTCAAAAACCTTCATTAGTTGATACAAAGACAACTAACATGTGTGAAATTTTCTACCAAACAAGATTTGGATTTGGAGCTTGTTGGAATAAGTTTGATAACAGATATGATCTGATCCCACGTGAAATAAACTAACCTGCTGGTTTGTGAATTTCTCTTTATTTTCAGCACATAAGTTTGAGTATGTTAGTTATAAATTTCAGCACCAGGTGTTTTTTTTCTCCCTCAGATAAGAACCAACAGATTATTATTCTTATGTATAACTGAAGTGGGTAACATCTGTTGAAATTTCCACTCTAAATAAAGAAGGATTATTTCAAAGTCTAAACCTTGGAGAAAAAAACAAATTAAATATTGTTCAGTAAAATATTTAAATACATCTCCCTTTCTTTCTTAGCAATAACACACAGTAGATGTTTTCATTAAGCACACTGTCAGTTACATCATATATATATATATATATATATATATATAAAATAAAAGATTAGTCAATGGTGATGTAAATCTTTATTTTTAGCCTCAGTCAAGGAGTTCTTTCACTCCTTTACAGTGAATCAGCTGCACGTGTAAATGTCATGGTCCCTCACATTGGAAAATCAAACTTAGCTCTTTGTCAGCATCACCTGTTAAAACTCCCACTGTCCAGATAAGATGTAACCACCCTGGTTCCATCCAATCACATCACACTGCTGCTGTATAAAAGCTCCTCCAATAGGTTGCCCTGACATGATCTAGCCATGGCCTTCCTGTGGATCCTCTCCTGCCTCGCCTTCATTGGCACCGCCTACGGTGAGACAAACTCTTTAAGGTTATAGCTCATTGGGTGAAGCATGTTGTAAATTGTCTTTTTTCGAAGCAGTGACGGATATATTGTAATTTATTCTCCTTTTTTTCCATTTTAATGACTCGTTTATTGACTTACGTTAAGAATTACATGCGAAGAAAGAAAAAGTAGAAGACGGTATAAAAAAAATGTTCAAGAATGGGGAAATCAAAGCGTTATATCAGTTTAATCACATAATGCAACATGATATGAAAATACAATAAAACTTTAACTGTGGAAAAGTAGCTCTCAGATTGTGGATTAAACAATCTGGTCCAGCTGAGAGATCTGTGTGGCGTATATGTGTCATTATGTTTTAAGCAGATCAGCATTAGAGAGAAACATGTTGTTTAATTTTACAGTTAGTGCCAATGTGACAGTTACATTAATTTTATTTTCATTAATGGCATAATCCTGATGTTCTGATGTCACCAGGGTGCGGAGTTCCCGCCATCCGTCCTGTCATCACCGGTTACGCCCGCATTGTGAACGGTGAGGAGGCAGTGCCTCACTCCTGGCCCTGGCAGGTGTCCCTCCAGGTAAATGAAGAAACAAAGACGCTGTCACAGCTCACCACACAATCAGATGGAAATGTCTAACCGTTGATGTTCATTTTGCTGTAACAGGACTACACCGGCTTCCATTTCTGTGGTGGTTCTCTCATCAATGAGAACTGGGTGGTGACAGCTGCTCACTGCACCATCAGGTAACTTTAAGCTGGTTTTGACTGAAAACTCCAATTAAGACGTAGAGTCATGTTTGATGAGGAGAATCCTTGTTTAGAGGGCATTGCTGTGTATCTGGGGTAGAATAAAACTAAGTAAAAACAGTTTTCAGGTAATGTGGTGATCTCAGAAATGCCCACATGCTTCTGTTCTTTTCTGTGCAGGACCTCCGACCGTGTGATCCTCGGAGAGCACGACCGTTCCTCCAGTGCCGAGAACATCCAGACCCTGGCTCCCGGCAAGGTGGGTGAAACACTGCATCAGCTTTCATCGCATAGCTACATGTCAGGGTTTGTTGGCCGCTCATAACGATGTCACTTCCCAACAGGTGTTCAGGCACCCCAACTACAACAGTTACACCATCAACAACGACATCACACTCATCAAGCTGGCCACCCCTGCCCAACTGGGCACACGTGTTTCCCCAGTTTGTGTGGCCGAGACTTCCGACAACTTCCCCGGAGGCTTGAAGTGTGTGACCACTGGCTGGGGTCTGACCCGCTACAACGGTAAGAGCTCACCCACCTGTTATTCTTTGTTATTATGTCCTCGTAGACACTGATCGGTTAAACAATTATTAGATAGGGATTCATTCCAAACAATCACATATACCGTAAGTGGGTTTGGACTGTAATGAGACCACCAGGTGGAGCTTTAACAGTTGTGCTAAAACACGAGGAATGATAGAGCATGATAAAAAAGTCTCTAATGTCTGATGTGTTTGTGTGTGTGTTGCAGCTGCCAACACACCACCCCGTCTGCAGCAGGCTGCCCTGCCCCTGCTGACCAACACTAACTGCCAGTCTTACTGGGGCAGCAAAATCACTGATCTGATGATCTGCGCTGGAGCCTCCGGAGCCTCCTCCTGCATGGTGAGTGGGACCTCCATCAATTACAGAAGCACTGATCCTGAGCTTCTTATATTGTGTTAAAAATCCATGTGTTATTTCTCAGGGTGACTCTGGTGGTCCTCTGGTCTGTGAGAAATCTGGAGCCTGGACTCTGGTTGGTATTGTGTCCTGGGGAAGCTCAACTTGCTCTACCTCCACTCCTGGAGTCTATGCCCGTGTCACCAAGCTGCGTGCCTGGATCGACCAGACCATCGCTGCCAACTGAGCATGTCACATATGAGAGGTTTCAGCACCAAGCTAGTCCTCAATAAAACACAGAAACAATGAAAATGACCTGCTCGAGAACGTGTCTTTTTCTCCTTAATATTCATCTTCATGTTTTTATTATGTGACCAGACAAATTATCACAACTATTAAAGAAACATTATTAATGTATTCATTGACAAAAATGGACAAATGACCCAACATAAACTCTTCTGTAGAAATTCATTTTAAGACATCGAGCATTCGGTGAATGAAGTGTGGTGAACTCCAGAAGAGTTTTATTACGTTGGACTTGCCTGGTGTTTAGCAGCACCAGGATCAGGTTGGCCTAGCTATACATAAATACTAGAAGCAGTGAATAAAAACTATTTTTTATGGTAAAAAACCAAATATTTTATGCTCCTTAATTGATAAAGAAACACACGTTAATATGAATGAGATATAGTTAAGAGTTATGATTGTGGGCATCACTTTTTGACTTCCTTACAAGATTAAAGCACAATCCACACATAGATTTCTTTGTCTTTCTTCATTCAGTAATTCATATGCATCTACACACACACACATATATAATATATATATCTATATATATACATACATAGATAGATATATAGAGATGTGTTTTCACATCTTCAGGTTACACTGATATGATTACACACACTGTCCTCATCAGTTATTTATTACAGCACATTTAATGCGACACAAAACAAAAAGATCACAGATCATATTTGCTGTATGAGTCTCTGCCTTCGCTCCTCATCACAGCAGCTTGTTATCAGGTGCGTCTTGGGGGGCACACGTGGCCAACTCGGCGGCAGTAGCAGATGGCGTTGAAGAAGCGGCAGTAGCAGGTGTCACAGGGATCACAACAGGGAAGCGGGTAGCCCAAACAGGACTGCTGGTGAGGGATGCAGCGACGAGGTGAACGCATGGCCCGACCCTGCAGCTGTAAGGCTGCAGACGTGTCCTGCAAACATAAACGCAGCAAGCAGATGAATTCACTTTGTTAAGGTAAACCTGTTAACAGGGAGTCACGAGGTAAAGAGTAAACTGCTGGTTTAAATGCTGCACCTCATCATAGGAGCCTGTATCCATCAAAAAATGATCTTCTACAGAGTCCACAGGGAGGAGGGCAGGCTCGTGCATGCGGTCAGGTACTTGACTTCTTTCTGCAAATCAGAAAACACAGCAGAATGTATTTTGCATTTTTTTTGCTTACCGTAATCCATTGTGTTTAATCTGCTGAATGTGAAAAATCAATTTCAAAATACTTCAAAATAACTGCAGTCAAATGTAAAAGATTGGGCTTACTAGATGTGATGTAAAAAAAAAAAAATAGTGACAAAACAGAAAACTATATGTTCAGAGGTCTACTTTTTCTATCTATAAATATTCATGCTTCCACTGTTAAACGGATTAATCCTGCCAACCGTGGTGTGTTGGAGAGACAGTGGTTGGAGCTCTCTGAATGAAGAGATGTTACTGACCGATTTCAGATAGGAAGGAGGTTTCAGTGCGACGTCCAGCGACAGGACCTTCATCGAGCGGTAAGTTTCCATGAACCAGCGAGGAGGCGAGCGGCAGCAGACCGAAGGACCAACAGCAGAGCAGCACAGTGCCAAACATCCTGCTGCTGGCAGACAAAAGAAGAAGAAAAACCTGCACCACAACTCCCACAATCCTCAGTTTCTCCAACAAGAGTCTCTGAAGGAGGAAAACAGACACAGACATTCAAAAACCTTCATTAGTTGATACAAAGACAACTAACATGTGTGAAATTTTCTACCAAACAAGTTTTGGATTTGGAGCTTGTTGGAGTAAGTTTGATAACAGATATGATCTGATCCCACGTGAAATAAACTAACCTGCTGGTTTGTGAATTTCTCTTTATTTTCAGCACATAAGTTTGAGTATGTTAGTTATAAATTTCAGCACCAAGTGTTTCTTTTTTCAGATTAGAACCAGCAGAGTATTATTCTTATGCATAACCAAATCTGTTGAAATTTCCACACTGAGCAGATTGCAAACCTTGGAGGAAAACAAATTAAATATTGTTCCGTAAAATATTAAATTACATCTCCCTTTCTTCCTTAGCAATAACCCACAGCACTGGTTTTAATCACTTTCCTGTATGATGAAAACAAGTCATGCATAAAGCAAGGAGAGATTCTCATTAAGCACGTTGTCATTTACATCCACAGTGAAGCTCGTCAGCAGCTAAAAACAAAATCATTCCTGCTGGGTTTCATTAGTGGTGCAAAGGACATTTAGTACTAGGCTGCATAGTTCCACTTTGTTTTATTAAAATAATTTTACACTGCTGAATTTGACTTTTTATTAAACTTATTTTTTAAATTATCAAAAACACAACTGTAATAATAAAAAGATAACTGTGGATGTTTATTTCTACAACAAAATTGTATCCCTGGAAAAATCTCTTTTACAGCATAATATTCCTGTTATTGTCACTAATACACCAGAAGGCTTAAATAAAACTTCAGTTTTAATCATAAATAAAATCTTATTTACTTCCTACATAAACTGAATCAGAAGAGAACCAGACGGAGATGTGACTCACCTGTTGCTGTGACTCTTCACTGTGACTCTCTGAGATGACGAGGGGCAATTTAAAGACCCCTGGACAGGAAGAAGGTCACATGACCCACAGGTTTGGTATGGAATGGCACCCGCTGTGCATGTGCATCATCCCGCGACCTTGCAGAGATACATCAAATGGAGCATGATGGAAGCTCTAAGGCTAATTTAAACTATACGTGAGACTGTATAGCAGGGGGTTGGGGCATCTATTAGTATGGTGATTATGTCGTAAAGGTAACTTCTGTCCATTTTCATCTATATACGACAAAAACAAATGAGGAATATATCAAAAACTGGACAGACAGTTGAGTGTCTAATAGAAAACACAATATTCTTCTATGTGGAAACTATTTATTTTATCTTTTTCTTTATTTTCTAGTACAAAATCAGAGCAAATATCACCTCAGGGTACTTAGTCTTGTAAGATAGAAAGACTGGCAGCGGGTGTTTTACAGAGGGAAACCCAGATACTGCCTGGGTAAAGGTAAAAACTCCCTTTTAATAAGAAGAAATCTTTAATAAAACCAGTTGTGGGGAATGTGAAAAAGACAAGGAGACAACAGAAAGGCAAAACAAACAAAAAAGCAGAGGCTAGTAACCGCAGATACGACAGATAAGCCCTGGAGCCAGAGATATCTGCAGCAAGGAAAAGGGAGAGCGAGGTCAGAGAGAGCAACACATGAACACAGAATCACTGTGTTACTGAAACACAGTAATCCTGCAGAAGCAGCAGCAGATGTGACACTTCAGGTCTGCAGAACCAGTTTTAGAAGCGTGTGTTCAGGAAACCTTCTTCTCCCAGTTGGAGTAGATTTGTGCTCCACCTCGACTCTGAGAAGACCTAAGGTCCTCAGCGTTGGGCAGATGACCCAGTACGGATCTCCCTGCTCAAACTCTTCCCTGGTGTGATTTTTTTGGTTCTTTTTTGTCGTTATTTTTGAGATATTTGGTACCTTTGTTTGCAGAATAGATGACAGAGGAGGATATAAAGGCAGGCTAGGTTCTTGTCCAGCCTGAAATGTTTTCACATAGTGGTTTAACTGAATTTGGTCTTCTTTTTTCTTACCAGCCCAGAGTGGTAAATGAACTGATCTAGGAAACAGGACCGATTGATTCGATAAGCCTGCGTGAGTTCAAATAAAAATAAAAAAAATTAACTATGTGGATAAAAAAAGTAAATTGTAAATTTATTCAATGTGCCTTTATTTTGTTCCTTAATCAGTAAAAGTAGTCGTGTTTGCCTCTGTGCTGTCAGTTATGATCTGAGTGCTCATTAGAGCTCGGTACACTCAGTAATAATCCTCTCAGGGTGCTTTAATGGAGAACATTAGATCAGCTGCTTCCTTCATGTTTCTTCTATTATTGTCAATCTGCTGCTTTGGTTAGACTTCCTCCTCCTCATCCTCTGTCTGCCAACATGCTGCCAATTCTCTGAATAGTGACACACTGTTGACATCATCGCCGCACTCAGTACAAATGAGATCGGACACAGCTGCAGTTGCACATAGCATCTGCGCTCAGAATCAACTGATTACAGCCCATCAGCAGGAAATGGACTTAATAAACATGTTTGTCTTCACATGCTTCCTGTTTCAGCCTGAACTCTTACCACAGTCATGTGTGGGTTCTGTTTCTTTCATGTGATCATAATACAACTACATACAATTTAAACAATTTTAATATTTGCATAATCTGATTATGTTAACACTGTGACAGTGTTGCATAACTACTTGCACTTCTAAATAGGTGCAAGTAATAAAGCGAGTGTCCATAGCACTCGCTTTATTCTATTATTTTTTATGCTTAGAGTTTTTTTATGTTTTTTTTAGTTAGTTGTTTATTTAGTTGTGTTAAAGGGAACTCGCAAAGTAAGAATTTCATTGCAGCTTAACATTTGTGTTTTACGGTGTATGTGACAATAAACTTCTTGAATCTTGAATATATACAGGTGGTCAATGACATGTATCCATGTATAAAAGTGACTGTAATTTGTTATGATTCGATGTTGTCAGTGTTTTGTTTTAGGCGTGACTGTTATGTGTTTCCTGTTTTACTTTGAAGGTCTGTCTTATCTCAGTGTGTTCAGGTTACGCTTCCTTGTCTCGTCAGTTCTGATTTGCCCCAGCTGTGTTTCCCTCCTGTTGTCCATTCCCTGATTGCTCCCTCTATGTATTTAAGCCCTGTGTTTCAGTTTGTCATGTTTGTGATCTCCCCCTGTGTTGTAAATAGTTTGCTGTATATAGATGTAAATAGTTGTCGATACTGTTTTAACTCGGTAGCTGTAGGGGTGAGAAGCCATTTTTCTTTGGCAATCTTTTCTCCTGTTTTTGGTTAGGGAGGCAGGTAAGATACCTGTGATTTTTGTTTGGGGTTTTCTGTGAAGGTAAGCCAGCTGCATTTCATTTCTAGAGTTTCTGTTTGTTGTTTTGGCTATGCTCACCCTGATGCCTGCTACCTTTTGGGACTCAATAAACTGACTGGCTGTTGTGAAATCCGTGGTAGCTGTTTTTTGTTGGTTCGTCCTCCTTGAGAGCAGGGAGTGTGGGGGCATTTTTCCTTATTTTTATTTTCCTTATGTCGCACGCCGGTTCCCTGGGCTGGGGTGTAACAAATTACTAAACATTTCATGAAATAGATTCTTGAATTAAAACTGAACTTCAATCATGTCTTGGTTTATTTAAAATTTGCTGTGGCAAAATAGAGGCCAAGTTAAATTTTATTTACATAGTGCCAAATCACAACAAAGTTGCCTCAATAATACAGAGAAAACGCCAACAATCAGATGACCTGTTATCAGCAAGCACTTTGGCGACAGTGGGGAAAAAACTCCCTTTTAACGGGAAGAAACCTCTGGCAAAACCAGACTCAGGGAGGCTGGGGGTGAGGGGAAGGAGACGGGACAAAAACACACTGTGGAAAAGAGCCGGAGATTAATAATAACCAATGATTAAATGCAGAGAGGTGTATAAACCCATATAGAGTGAAGAAGAAACACTCAGTAGCAGTCTACACCTATTGCAGTTGTCCCGAACTCGAAGATATTGAGGAGGAAAACAAAACAACACTGGTCCCGAAGAGTGTGGTCAAACAATGATTTTATTGAACACAGGGAGATGGATATTGCACACAATCAGCATAGATCTCCACCCAAAAATACACAAGCAATTGCTTTTATAATGTCAGGGTTTGACACCCCTTCTCGCGTTTTTGCATCTTAAGAACATTATTTGCATTTTTTACAGACAACGATCAATTTTAAGAGATAAATGCAGACACCGAAGTTCCCCTCCCTAGCATCTTCGTCCAAATATGGCGATGAATCCAGGCCCTGAAGGTCCCCAGGGACTTGTCTTCTTTTTGACACATCTTCTGTCACCTGTTACTAAGCGAACTGAAGAAGCTTCTCGGATGAGAGGTGAAACGTCTTCAAGCAACTTAAAGAAGTCCAGACGCTTTTCTTTGCAAGCTCCTTTGACTCAAACGCCACAGGTTGCTGAATAGTTTCAGGCCTTTGCTCAGGCCTGTTTCTAGATTATATGTACTATATGTTTTGTAAGCGTGTATGCAGTTTTAACCTTCTATAGCTCCAAGTCACTTACACAATAGATCGCCCGGACATCGCGCCGAACGAGGTTTATGACCTTTCCTTAATTGACTGAGCTTTAACTCTTTAATAACCACAAAATGTGCGTATACAATTATTATGGCTGCCCCTGTAATAAAAGGTTAATGTAAAGCCAGCAGGTTTAATAACCATCTTAATGCAATGTCAATGCTGTAGATTATATTGTTAATGCAATATTAATGCTGCAGGATATATTGTAGCTGTAAAATAATTTCTTTAATTCCACACAGTAAAACTAAGTAAGGTCTCAGGGTCGCCGGATCCAACCCTAACTATATCAAAAAAAGAAAATTCACAACTGTGAACAGATGTAGAAAATAAACCACATCTGGCAAGTTTAAGCGACTAAGGCTGAAAGAACTGCAGACAGCTCAAAGTGCGCGGTTCCAAAGATAACATTTTAATGCTTCAATTGAAAAGACTACCAGTAAAAGACTATGCAGCATACCTTGATAGATATATGACCTGGTGGTAAATACGCTAAAGGGTTACCTAGGCAACCAGAGCCATGGATGTCTGCTAGTGTCCAACTGTCAGCAACAAACTGATGTGTGGAGAGCAAATTGCTTGCTGTGGTGCAGCCTAAATCCAGCCACATCATAGACTGTATATAAAGGATAGACACAGCTTCAGCTTCAGCCTGCACTCTTTCCAATGGCCAGCAGGGAGTGGCTTCAAAAAGAAGTCAAACTGCAAAGAAGATATGATCCAGTCACGCTTGATTTGTGACTTCACTAAACACTTTTTTGATGAAATGATAGTCTCAGTTGCTACTTTTGCTCACTTACTGAACGTAATCTGATGCTTACTTTAGAATAATGGTGTTTAAAAAGTAATAAGGTGAAGCACATTATGCCACTAATGGACAAGTTGCTACATATATTTTATGGGCATGTGGTGTCCCATTTCAAAATCCCAACAGGGTAACCGTGAAAATGCTCAGCCCGAGATTTCACTTTAACTTGATCACGTCCAACTTTTATATACAGTCTATGCACCAAAAGCATTTTAGAAATAAGCTTCCAGACCAAGCATTCAAATCAACTTTAGCATCGCAGGCAGGAGGGCCGAGCTGTTTTCTGTTTTGTCTGATTAGGTCAATTCACTTTTGACCTCACAGTATCCATCTCCCTCTATCATCAAGGCACAGCGTTGGTTATTTCGGGGCTATAAATCTATACATATTTGCAAATCATTCAGTTAAAAAAAATAATCAAAAATATTATTGTTTTTATTGTAACATAATTAGGTGGATATTTATAGTTTCTTTTAAACATCAGTCTGAGTCCCAGAGCCTGAACCTGTTAACTGTTTATTCTGCAGATGCACTTAAGTTTCATTTTATTGTTTGTGGTTTGGACACTTTCGGTTCACCGCTGTCAGAAAATCAGTGATCCGTATCACTATATTCTCTCCACCGATCTTATCAACTGTGCAGCGCTGTGCACAATGACAGCAGTGGCTCTGTGCTGCTAACACACTGTTGGGGTGTCTTGCTTTAAAAATATTATTCTTGTTCAAGAAAGTTTTTATGAGCATTGCATTACTACAGTCACTGTAATTGGGGACCCGAGTGCTGATATTACACACAGTGCGTCCTCGGAGACTTGAAACACAAAGAATCTTTTCTTTCACAAACCAGGTCGAGGAGAAATCACACACACCCCTCCAGCTCTGACTCACTCTCACCTGACTGATTGATCGATGCTCTCCTTCTCACACACGCACTGGTTTCTCACACAGACGGAGCTAATCGACCAGGCAGAGCAGTCGAGCTCGGAAGCTGTCAGACTTGAATATCTGTCATCAGCTGATCCGGAAATCAGGGGAAAGCTGACGGTGACCCTGTATTTGGGTCCATCCCGGAGCTTTCGGTCATGGTTTTCGAGTCTCTGGTCAGCGACCTGCTCAATAGGTTCATCGGAGACTACGTGGAGAATCTCGACAAGTCTCAGCTCAAGATCGGGATCTGGGGAGGTGGGTTCTGCAGCTAGCTAGGAACTGTCTCTGTTGTACACGCATCCGAGCCAGACTCCGTTCGAAAATTTCTAAATTTAGTGCTTGCGTCTTTTTGCACAACTTGACAAGTATAATTAAAGTGTCTGAACACATACTGTAAAGCGATAGAGTTTATTGATAATATCGGCATCAATTTAAGCTGTAATTTAGTATGTGTTCTGGTTAAATTTTAACTTTCGTTAAAGCTTCGTCTGGTGTTTGGGCTACACCTCCACTTAATATACAGCGAGGTAGAAGGGGAAGCTACTGAGTGCTGTGGTTGAATATTATTTTTTGCTGACTGGGGATGCTTTAAGTTTGTTAAATGTTCGCCGAACTAAAGAGTGACTCACAGCGAGAGAATAAACACGGACATGTGAGTGTTTTCACGTCCAGCTTTCACAGCGACTCGTTGTTATTGAATTACCGGATATTACAACGAGGTCAGGCGCTGGAGGGGGACTGAACTTTGCAGCCCACATTCGGGTCCAGTAACTGCAAGCAGACGGACCCTCAGCCCGCTGCACATGTCCTGGTGTTTGGGCCTCATCCAGATACCAGATCAGTCAGCGTGAAGTGGCGCTGAAGTTAAAGTGACACACAGAAGGTGCATTCAGTTAATTCAGTTAACCTGCAGCTTATCAGACACACACACACACTGCAGCACGTCTGCGGTTAAGCCATTATCATCAGCATGGTTATTTTTGTCACTGCTACACAGACTGATTAAATGCTTTCACTTAAACATATTAAAATGATGTTACAGCAAAGCCACGGCTGGAAATTTAATTGAATAGTCTTTCATGAGGAAGTTAACTGGGACTCATTAACCTTTTAATGTCTGTTACTTGTGCAATATAACAAGCAAACATCCTCAAGTTAGTTAGCCTTTGTGTACATGTTCAAACCAGTTTCAGTAAAAACTCCAGGACATTACATGTCAGTAATATGTGAACATGGCAGAAGTGTAACATGTGGGCAATGTGCTGCCGCCTGTCTGGCTACATTCCTGCTTCCTAATGTTTCCTCATATCTGTAAACATGCTGCTGGCACACATGAGAAGGAAGCTTCTCTCCACTAATCAAATACTGGCTTAGCTGCTTATGGAAAATCACCTGAAGGATTTCACATCCAGGTGGATCCTGGGCAGGTTTATCGATAAAACTGCTGTAGCAAAATCAGGCTGATACACCCGAGTATTTGTATCAGAATGAGTTTAAAGTTTTACCTTAATTTTGCCAAATGAAGCATTTAAAGGGATACGTGTGAAACATATGATTCTTTTTGTAAACACACAATCAGATATGCTGACTCTGATTCTTCTTCTGATTTCTTACAGGAAATGTTGTCCTTGAGAACCTGCGAGTTAAAGAAAATGCTCTGGTAAGTCCCAAACCTCACACACTGACACGTGCAGCCTGTGGTTTAGTGTGATGATTTTATAGAGTGGCCTGAGCTTTTAATGTAAAGGAGTCTGTTTTTGGCCTTTGTACTCTGCTTGGTTGTCACATGGTGTTGTGATGGTGTGATAACTGTGGCCTCCTCATGGTTACAGAAGATTGCTAGCTTGTTAAATCATATGTGTTGTAAACACAGGCTAACCACATAATCTGTAGGCTGCAAAATTCTCACTTCCTGTTTGCTCTGAGATGCTTTAGTAGTTTGGAGTGTGTTTTGAGTGAGAATACTCAAAATGGCAGAGTTTAAGCCTGGACACCTGGCTCGTCATCCCTTTCCACAGGCCATGGTGCTAATAGTGTGTGCATTTGTGTTTCAGAGTGAGTTTGATGTTCCCTTCAAAGTGAAGGCCGGACAGATCGGTGAGTTCTGATGGTTGTTATTCACCTCATGCCATCTTTTTTGAAGCTCTTTGTGTGCTTTATTGCTTCACATCACAAGTCAGCCATCCCCATAGACCAAATATGTATCTACCCCCGCACACGCACACACACCCTCAAAACCTCGACATTAGCATTTTGACACAGCAATGCTTCTTTTTTTTTTTGGCAGTAGCCTCAAGTGATCATATGTAAACATAATGGTAGGGTGGTAAATTCTTAGTTAATGCTACCAAACCTGTTTAGCAAGCTGCTGAAGGTTTAAGAGAGCAATTAAAAATCTAAGCTTACTCAGCTCCTTCCTGTTTAATCTGATGATGATCAGCTGGAAGTGATATCCCTACGTGCACGAGTGCAGATAGCCAGCATAAACACAAACACACCAAAAGCTGGACCAATCACCAGCATCTAGAAGACTTCTGTAAGGGTTGGGATGTTGAACATTTTCCTTTTGATAATCAGAAAGAATCTGTGTTTGTGTTTCAGGGAAGCTGACTTTGAAAATCCCCTGGAAGAACCTCTACAATGATGCTGTGGTTGCCACATTGGAGGGTCTTTACCTTCTGGTTGTCCCTGGAGCCAGTAAGTTATGCTGAATTTGCAGATAAGCATCTTTCCAGGCAAGTGTCACATGAAGTAGAAGAAGAAACAGGAAGTTGAACTCAGAAGGTGGACGATACATTTTCTTTTGAGCTGGTAATCAGTTGTATACAGCTTATGATAACTCCTATACACACACACACACACACACACACACACACACACACACACACACACACACACACACAGGAGAGAGGGGTTTTTTTTCAGGCTTTTCTAACAGATGGCATCATGGAGGCGTGGCTAGTTTACTAACAGTGTGTTGCTTTTGATAAAGGAGTGTTTTCTCAGCTTTTATGTGTGTGTTCCAGCTGGATCTCAGCTGAAAACGAGTCCGTATAACGGTAAGCTACCAGTTCAGAGGTGGAGGTTCGGGTTTAGGTCCGATCCGTTCTCTGGGCTTCCTGTCAGGGCTGCACGATGTCAAAAAACAAATAAGTGTATGATAACAGCGGTTTAACTTGTAATCCGTTTTTAAATTCCTTCAAAGTAAAAGCCTCTATGCTGTTAGATTAGTGGAGAGCTTTTACTGTGAAACTGCTACAGCTTTGTGTTGAATTTGGATTTAAGGTGTGTAGAAAAACCTTTCAGGTAAAAACAAAAAACAGCAATTTCCAGTAAACTTATCGTGCAGCTCTGATTAACCGTCTCGGTGGTTTTGTGTAGAGGTATCTGGTTTCCCGTCTGGGGTTCTTCCTTAATCTTGATGTAGGGATTTCTGAAAACTAATCCTGGGATGTTTCAAAGGGATATATGGGGATCTGGAAAAGGTTTGTGTCCAGTAGGAAGAAAAACTCCCTTTTAACCAGGCTCAGGGAGGGGCGGGGCCATCTGCTGCAACTGGTTGGGGTGAGAGAAAGAAGTCATATTACAAGTGTAATATGTTTTGTTTCTTTTCTATAAGCGGCTCTTACTTAAAGACTGATTGTAACAGTTTTTTCATGTGATCCTGTTTTGACTTCAAGTAACCCAAAGGAGCAGTTTTGCTGTCAGTCTGTATCTCTGTGTGCAAGAAAAACAGAACCAGAGATGATATGCAAAGACAATGTTTGCGCAACAAAGCGAGATACACAGCAGCATGCCAGTAAATGCTTTATAAAGATGACAACACCTTGAACACATTTGTAAGATACACAGTAACTCCTGACATGCTGAATGTAAACTGAACTTTAGTTTGTTTGTGGTGAAACTCCACAGGGAGCTCCAACTACACGGAGAGGTCCCGTGAGGGACGGCACGGACAAACTGGCTCTTTATCCAGTAGGAGGAGACAGTTCAGAGCAGGCACCAGGTCGACGCTGGTGGAGGTTAAAACTAACTCTGGCTTTGTTTTGGTTGTTTTTCTCAGCATTAAAGTATGATGCAGCGAAGGAGGAGCGTTACCAGCAGGAGGCCAAGCAGAGGGAACTGCAACGCATCGAGGATGCGCTGCAGATGGCCGCACGCAGGGGTGAGTCAGTCTGACCTCAGTGACACCTGTGGATACCTGTGGATTTTTCTGTTTCCTGCTTCATTTGCCATCTTTGCTCTGCTAAATTTTCCTGTGGTTTTAACTTTCGCTTCCTCCAGTTCACATTTTTCCCACCACACAAACAGGCACAGTTTTAGTTCCTCCACTTGGTGTTTCTGCGAAAAAACCAGAGTCTCAGTTTAGTCCTAGATATTTTTTCAGGGTATTTTTAAAAAAACATTTTGCAGCACTGAACTCAGATTTTTTTTTTTTTGCAGGTTTGCAAACTAAACAGCTTAAGCTACCAAATAATTCTCATCCCGTATGTGCAGATTCTACCCAGATGTGTGTGTTAAGTGTCAGAGCTTCACCATTAGGTTTCCACTGTGAGGTTTCAGGTCAGAAGTGTCCAAACCAGACCGCCGCAGTGTGTGAATCATGTCCTGCACAGGTGAATGGATGAATGTATTAACATCCTGTTTGTCCCGTTCATGCTGCGTTGGCTGTCAGCATCTCAAACCGGAGATCTGCTGTTCAGTCTGGAGAGCGTGGTTTACAAGGAGCCAGTCAAGGGTAAAGCGCACAGTGCGGCACACACAATGAAACATAAAAGTTAACGCACACAGACACACAGGTCGGCGTCACACACGTGTGTAGGTGCATGCTGGCATCAGAAGGTAAGGCTGCATTTCACAGCTCTTCAGTCCAATAAAAGTCCAGTTAAAAAAAAAAAAGCTTCAGATGTTCAGGGATTTGAATTTGAATCATTCTTTGTTTGTTTTTTTTGGCCATATTGCTCCATTAATTAGCCGTTTGCCTTTAGTTAATAAACACACATTATCTCAGAGCTCACTCTGATTATGTCAAGAAATGTAAGAGGTGCTAGTTTGTATCTCTGCCCCCCATCTGTGCTCTCGGGCTCGCACATGTTCAGCAGTTTGGTTTTAGTGTTGAATGTGTGAGTCTTCTGCTGCTGCTTCCTGCAGTCTGTGTGCTTTTGGGCTTTTCTCACACTAACTGCCGTCTCTTCCTTTAACGCTGCCAAAGTCCCAAAAGGACGTAAAAAACACAAAAAGCACAAAAAAGCCTTGAAGAAGCTGAAACGACATGACCACAAAGAAGGTGAGTTTCACATTTTCACTGAGTTTGTGCTTTAAAACAGGCGCGTGGTCCTTTTGTTTGGATCAACCATTCAGAACGATGTTACTCAGCTGGGAGATTCTGTTGTTCTGGAAAGATGGTCTCATAAGTTGTAACAGAGAGTGATTATCCTTTGACTTATACCATTAATGAAGCAGACTTTTATCATTCAAGGACCCGGGAGCATTTTTATAAAGTGGTTCATGTAGAGTATCGGGCTTACGAGAGACAGTGTTCATGTCAGGTTAATAATATACATATAAGATCTTAAATAATACAGTGCCAATACAGAATTACCTTCCCGTTTAAATAAGGTTTCTGAAGCCACTTCTCTTACACACTGGGAGTCTCTCTTCTGACAGGAGTTAGGCAGACTGCCGTGCAGCATCCCTTTTTAGGCTGTTAGGTTGTTAAGTGATGAGCTGGACATGAATAGAGCGCACTGTGGAGGACCTAATTCCTAATTTGTGAATACTTGACTCTTCCTGTGACTTCTCTGCTCCTTCTTTCTCTCTGATCTTTGAGCTTTTGCTAGCTGCTCTGTTAAACTGCACTGCTGTCTCCTCTACCTTACCTCACAGGTGTGTCTGAGTCACTACAGTCCTGTTTTTAAGCTGAATGAACTCAGTACTGCAAACAGTTCTTCATAGTAGTTCAGTGAAATTATTTATTTTTGTTTAGACATTTTTCCTGTAAGGCCCCAATCACACATGCCTAGAGACCCACCCGGAAACCACTGGTTGCTAGGAGAAAATGTGTAATGCTAGCCACATAGTGAGTGAAAAACCTCATCTTTGTAGTGGCTCCATGAGGTCACCAACAGCTCGCTAGGCCTGTGTGACAGGGTCTCTTTGCAGTCTAGTCCATTTGGATATTTCGATGGTTATGCAGTGTGTTTTCACATTTAAATTCTGGTAAAGGTGTTCAGTGTTATTTAATATGCCAGGTGGTACCACCAGCCTCCACCCACCTGGTCACTATGATCAACACAAAGCCTGTTGGTCCTCAAAATATTACACTAAACGAACTGAAACAATAGTTTTGACTGATACCACTTATAAATATTCTAGAAAGATTGCAGTTTTACTGTTTATTATTTTGGCCATTTCTATATGGTAGTGAAAATCTGATCTGTGAAGAGGTCAGTGTGAAATCACAAGACAGGTAGCATCAGTTCAAGCTGATTTGATATTTCAGGATCTCTGTTACATATTGGTTTCTTGGACCTGCCTTTTAAAGCTCAGAATCTTTTTATGAATGAACAGAAACAAACCATCTGTATCCAGCGTGAAGTAAAAATGGTATGAATCCAAGTAAGTAAGACTTGCTTTATACTGTTTATTGTTTCAGACAAACCCAAGGAAGAAAAGAAGGACACGTTTGCGGAGAAAATGGCCACTCAGGTGATTAAAAACCTGCAGGTGAACATCAGCAGCATCCACTTGCGCTACGAAGATGATGTAAGTACTGATCCAGGTTCAAATCCGGATACTCGTTAAGGTGAGTCAGCTCATGTCTGCTCTGTTTTGTTTTAGCTGTCGGATCCACAGCGCCCCCTGTCTATGGGAGTGACGCTGTCAGAGCTCAGCCTTAAGGTAACATATACGCATACACACTTCCAGCTACCTGTGCAGTTGCTGTTGGTACATTGCTGTGTTTTCTTTGGGTTTTTTTAGACCACTGATGCGACCTGGAAAGAGTGCATCCTGAACGAGGCAGCAAAGATCATCTATAAGGTGACAGATGCTCTGCTTGCCCTCTAATTCTGTGTTCCTTGTTATCTGGTGTTTGTAAGCTTAAAGCTTAAATTGCACGTCACCTGTGTGAAGGATGCAGAATAGCTCATCGGTCATGTGATGTGGATCGATCCATGATTTTGATTGCTGCTGTTTACATGTTTACCGCAGCTCGGGAGTCTGAAGTCTCTCTGCGCCTACTGGAACGTCAACAGTCCGATCTTTTACAAAGGATCGTGGGAGGACATCGTGGTGAGTTGGGAACAGAGTCACCTGATTTGAGCTGATTCTTAATTAACAATAAAAATATAACAAGAATAAAAAGTAAAAATAAAACTAATGATAAGTGAAAAGGCATGTAAATGTTAACTACAGCTATAAAGCTGTTGCTTAGTCCTAAACCTTTAATTTAATTTGAGCAAATAATGAGGTAATCGTCATCATTTCATGGAGTCATCCAGTGATCCCTATGTTGGCTGTAACCAACCATAAAGGGAGACACTGTAAGTTGCATTAATTTCAACAGTTTGCAAGATGAGAGCCACAAATGTACGTACCTGTCAGCCGAGTGACCCTAATTCTGTTGTCAGAGGAAACATTCACGCTCATCGTCTGTCTCCTCCTCTCGTGCAGGGCCAGCTAAAATCTGGGATTTGCACTAAGGACCAGGAGCTTCCTCACTATCAGTACAGTGAGTTCAACACTTCTTTTAAAAGGAGGAACAGCATTCACATAGTTCAGCCTCCCTGTTCTGTTGCATTTCTGTATTTACCGTCTTACACTCAGTGAAATCCACACAAATTTCACCCATAAATATTTTTCTCCCTGAAGTTTTCAAACCAATCTTCGCTTCGGCTAAAATATGCATCAACCCGAGCGCTGAGCTGGAGCTGAAGAGTCCGAAGGCAGATCTTCAGCTGGAGGTCCAGAGCATTGCCATCGAGATGACCAAACCACAGGTAATATGAGACCAAGATGGGAGGCAAAGACAGGTGAGACTGTTCTCTAAACATTCCCCTCGGATTCCTGTACAGTACCTCACCATGGTGGAGCTGCTGGAGTCCATCGACTGCATGGTGAAGAACGCCCCCTACAGGAAGTTCAGGCCGGACGTCCCAGTGAAAGGAAACGTCAAACTCTGGTCTGTTTTGTAAAGTTTACAATTCGGAGATGATCAGGGAACAAAATCGACTCAGAAACTCACAAATATTTGCTTCCTCTGCCTCTCTCAGGTGGAAGTACGGCGTCAACAGCGTGACAGAGGTCCACATCCACCCTCTTTCACACACGTGGTCCTGGTCTAACATTAAACGTCATCGGGAGAACCTGAAGGCTTACAAGAACGCCTACAAGACCAAACTGCTGAGCCAGGGCAAAGTGAGCCAGGAAACTGAGCAACAAGTCCAGGTAAAGGTGTCTCTGTACAGCAGCGCCAAGCTTAAACAGAGCGCACACCCAACAGAAACCACAGTCGCTCACATGTAGCTGTGGTGGTGAGTCAGAGCTAACAGTATCAAGTGGGAATTTTATCTCCACCAATTACACAAAGCACTCTGTAATCTTCCACCACTCTGCTGAAGATGACGAAGATGAAGTAACTTAAGATCACTTTAAAATGAACGAAAATTCCAGTCATGTGTTTGATTTCTGCTTTTTTGCCTTAGTTACTGAATGTAACTAATGAATCCTAATTATGAGGATTTTGGCTGCCAATAAGAGCTCATAAAGAAGCTGAACTTTGCTGCTGCTGTTTCCCTGCTGTTTGCTCCTCCAGGATCTCGAGAAAGTTCTGGATGTTTTCAACATCACTCTGGGCCGACAACAGGCGCACATGGAGGTAAACACAGTGACTGAAATTAGACCAGAGGAGAGTTCAGGCTAGCTATACGCCATATGCTCGTCTTCCCCCCCCCCCTGCAGGTGATCAGATCAGGACAGAAGGTGGCAGCAAAGAAGGCGGCGGCAGGACAAAAGCAGGGAGGAGGTTTCTTCAGCAGCTTATTTGGGAGGAAGGCTAAAAAGGAGGAGCAGGCGCCAGAGGAGAGCAAAGAGCCGGAGAGTAAGTGATATTCAGATTCCCCTTAAAAACCTCGCTCTGTCCAAACTGGCGGCTGAAAGCGTTCCTGCCGTTGTTCAGGTTCAGGACTCGACCAAATCATGACCGCAGAGGAGAAGGAAAAGCTGTACACAGCCATCGGGTACAGTGGCAGCTCTCACAATCTGGCTTTACCCAGAAAGGTAAACACACCTGCTATCTGCATGCTCGTGGGCTTTGTAGATGATAAGTTCAAGTTTCCCATTGTTGCCTTTAGCACCCTCATCAGAGCAAACTATATCCAAGTAAACACTCAGTTTTAATTATCCGGTTGTAAAAATCTGACACTCGGATTAACCGTGTGAGGTGTCTATGCAAAGAAGCATTTCATGCTTCTACAATCATGCTGCAGCGTCCTCACTCAGCGGCTGACTAATTATAGACATTTTGTTTTTCATCATTTACACGCCCACAAATGTCAAATGAAGCGCAGATTTGAAAATACCCGACTCTACTTGAAGCAGGACCTGGACTTTTTGGTAACACTGAGCTGGCGTGAACTTGTCTGTTTCAGTATGTAGCTGTGATCGTCAATTTCCAGCTACTGAGGACTTCGGTCACGGTCAGAGAGGAACCCAATGTACCAGAGATCCTCAAGGTCCAGATGATCGACCTCAAGACGAAAATCTCTCAGAGGCCCGGAGCTCAGGCCATCAGGTCAGGGGTTTTTATTTTACACACATGAAATAAATCAACCTGCTGAAATATTCTAGTGCTACTTTTGGTGGAAGGTCCACATATCCATGTCAGTCTGACTGGTATTTGTATTGACCCTGCTCTGCTGCAGGGTGGAGACGACCTTGCAGCACTGGTATGTTACTGGTTTGCAGCAGCAGGGGGCGACGCCCTCACTCATCGCCTCAATGGGCGACTCGTCCTCGTCTCTGCTCAGCGTTTTGTTCGAGTTGAACCCCGAGGAAAGCACTGGTGACCAGCTGCTCAGAGTCGAGTCTCAGCCTGTGGAGATCATCTATGATGCGGTAATCGTTCTGATCACGTTTGCCATAAACCACCTTTCACAGTAAATGAAAGCTGCTTGTCTTTCGTATGTTGCGTTCATTTAGTTTCTGTTAGTCTTACTGGTGTCTGTGTCTTCTTCTTCTTCTTTAACCCATTTAAGTGTCTCTGGGAAGTCAAAAATGGTTGTTTCTTATGATTCCTGTCTCTCTCTGTGTTTTCATCCTTCAGCTGACAGTCAACAGTATCGTCGACTTCTTTAAGACAGAGAAAGGTGTGGGTCTGGAGGTCCTGACCACGGCCACACTCTCCAAACTGGAGGAGATCAAAGAGAAAACTGCCACAGGTCAGTAACTATTTTCTGTTCAAACCAGCAGTTACGGTGGAGCAGGGGTCCATTGTCCTCACGGCTGAACAGGTTATGTAGTCCTATGATGATCAGGACTGTTGGGTCCATACCAGGACTTTAACCTCCTAGGACCTGGCGTCCACATATGTGGACATCACATTTTGGGTTATTTAGACCAAAATACTCAATTTTGCTCTACAAGGGCCTGATATCCACTTACGAGGATGTTATGCTGCTACTGTTCTATCGAAATTCTAAACGAATATCCTCATATGTGGCTCTTATTTTTCTTAGAAACATAAATCAGGAAAAAAACCCAACCTAGTAATTCTTTGTTTTTACATTCATCGGGTCCCAATCAGCCCAAATATCAAAGAGAAATTAAAAATGCATGCCGTGGAAGAGTTCGGGTCTTAGGACTTTAAGGGATTCATGTCTCTGCAGGTTTGTCTCACATGATTGAGACTAGAAAGGTCCTGGACCTGAGGATCGAGTTGAAACCGTCCTATCTGCTGTTGCCAAAGTCGGGCTTCTACAGCAGCACGGCGGACCTCATTATCGTGGACTTTGGCTGCTTTCAGGTCAGTCCTTTTAGTTTTACCCCTGCTTTTAAGATGAAAATACCTTTTTTATAATATTTTCATGATGATAACCAGTTTCTTTAATATTCTCTAACTATAAAAATAATAAATACACATACTGACCTTAAGAAAGTCAGCTGTGTCTCGTAAAAATTTCCGTTACAGTACAGTTTAAGTTCTGGATATTTTACAGTTGTTTTCCTAAATTCCTGGTGTGCCTGGGTTTTGCCTTTTTATAGAACTGGCCTCATAAATGTTTTGTGGTTTGACCTTACAGCTCGTAGTGCAACAGATAAGACAACAGCGTGAGTGTTTACAGGCCTGCACTACAGCCTGTCACTTAACACCAGTGTGTATTTGTTGGTCTGTAGTTAAACAGTGTTGAGCAAAGCGGCATCCGGTCGTCCACTTCCTCCTTCTCGTCTCTGGAGGAAATCATGGATCGAGCCTATGACAGATACAGCGTGACGCTGAGCCGAGTTCAAGTGCTTTACAGCAAGTCAGGTACATCAGTGCACAACAACAGAGCTACACATACACAAAAGTGCAAGTATTGAATACATATAAGGCATATAAGCACCAGCTCATTCACCATATTTATGTTAACGAGCAGTAGAACAGGTGTACCTAACAAAGTGGCCAGTAGGTGAACTGTGTTTCCTCAGATTACATCTGTTATCATTTTTAGTTAATTTGTCGTAACCTGATTCCAGGTGAGGCTTGGAAGGTAGCACGGCAGCAGGGTTCTTCATTCCAACACATCCTCCAGCCGATGGATCTCACTCTCAGTTTGGCCAAGTGCATGGTGGAAAAGGATGCCAGGATGCCCAGGTATGATTCCCACCGGTGAACAGGCGTTCAAATTCTCTGCTGACTCGTCTGCACTCACCTGTGCACCTTATCCAAATCGTTTCTGGCGTTTCAGGTTTAAGGTATCGGGCGAGCTGCCTTTGCTACACGTTAAGATCTCAGACCAGAAGATCCACAGTGTCCTCGAGCTGGTCGACGGCATCCCTCTACCCAACGTGGACTCCTCGCCATCCACCCCAACACTGAAGGTACGTTTGGTACAGACCGTTCGTCTTGCAGCTAAGCACTAATATAGAAAGGATATATTGGGATTGGAGGAGTGAGTGATGATGGAAACTTCAGAGCAAAAACATTTGGGGGGTGGTAGAGACAGGTGAAAGTTTGGGGAGTGATGGGGAGGTCAAGGGTGAGGACTGAGGGATGTTAGAGGGATTGCAGAGAGAACTTTGGGGAGTGAGAGTTACCTGCACTTCGATGTTTAGCTGACCGTGTTTGGGCGATTCTTGTTGTAGGTCTTGCCGTTGGTGGAGGTGAGACCGCGAGCACTTGACCTTCCCCCCACCCTCCTCGACACCATGGAAACGGGTAAGTGCTTGGTGCATTTCGACTGACTATTGTTTTTTAACAAATTAAAAGCTTTAAAGCTACGCTGTACGACGCTGTGGGCTGTGACTGATGCTGTCGTGCGTAATTTGTGTTCAGATTCGGATGAAGACACCAGTGAGAAATCAACAGATGAGGATCATCAGCGCTCGACTGTGGAGGATCTCACTGATGTTCACTTCAAGTTTGAAGTCAAAGAGGTGTGTGAATGTTTGGCTCTCGTGTCAGGTCATCATGCGACCCATGAGGAGGGGGTGGGGTGCGGTGTCCTAGTGTTAAATGAGAACGTGTGACCGAGCAGCGTGCGATGTGTTCAGGTGCTGGTGGAGCTGACCCGGCAGGTGGAACAGGAAAAGACTTTCCTGTCCTTCAGTATCTGTCACCTGGGAGCCGAAGGGAAGAAACGAAGCTTCGACCTGAGCGTCACCTCGTATCTGCAACGAGTCATGCTCGACTACTGCGACCTGCCAGGTAGCACAGATGCTATTAACATCATAATTTAAACGAATTCTTTTGTGTTGTGTACCTGTTCATAGTCTCCATTTGTAGTCGTGATATTTTTGTTCTTTTTTTTAAATGTGTTTTTGTTGTTTCAGGTGGTACAAAACAGCCTCTCCACCTGATCAGCTCCTCGGAGCAGGGCACCAACCTGCTGAAGGTGGAGTTCATCAAGGTAAGATTAAACACACCACCAGCAGACTCACCTGTTTGGTCTACATGTAGTACTGGATCTCACTGCTGGTGATCCTGCTCCTCAGATATTTCACTCATTTTAGGACATGGACACACTTACACTGCCATAGGGGCTCATTTCATTGTTGGGTTTTTTCTCTGTATGTATTATTGTAGGATCTACTGTATAATATAAAGCACCTTGAGCCGACTGTTGTGATTTGGCGCTATATAAATAAAATTGAATTGAATTGAACCCCCTATGAGCAAGCACTTTGGCGACAGTGGGAAGGAAAAACTCCCTTTTAACAGGAAGAAACCTCCGGCAGAACCAGACTCAGGGAGGGGCGGGGCCATCTGCTGTGATTGGTTGGAGAGAGAGAAGGGAGACAGGATAAAGACATGCTGTGGAAGAGAGACAGAGATTAATAACAAGTATGACTGAATGCAGAGAGGTCTGTTTACACATAATAGACACAGATTTGGGACAGGTCACAATCATGTAGTAAGTGGGGTCGTGGTGTGACTGAAGATTGTGTTGATGTGGCCAAAAATGGCTCAGAACACCACAGTTCAGATCGTTTTGCCTGGCGCTATCAGTCCGGTAACATAGTCAGAATCGGCCTTTTATCCAGCAAACAGAAACATGAACCCGCTGAACGTGTTTTTGTGTCTCTGTGCTGCCGCAGGCCGACCCCGCCGGTCCCAACTTCCAGACACTGTTTGAAAACACTGAGCAGACGCTGAAGGTGAGTGGGCGAGCGGTTCTTTTATTCCACTGTTAAAATCAGCATTTAGTCATTCAGTTTATGACTTTTTTTTTTTTTTTGTTCTTAATACAAACAACACAAACATGTGACTCGACATTTGTTGGTCATTCAGGGATTATTTCCTGTCCAAGAAGCGCTTTAAAAAGTGTGGGTCTGGATGTTTTATCTCTGAAACAAATAGTGGCTCGCAGTCAGTCGGTTCATGATGCCATGCTTCCTCTCAGGTGTCTCTCTACTGCTGTTTCAGGTGGAGTTTTCCTCTCTGGACTTCCTCCTTCACACTAAAGCGCTACTCTCAACCATCAATTACCTGAACAACGCCATGCCATCACAGTTCAGCGGAGACAAAGACAAAGATGTCAAAAAGCAGGTGGAGAAGACTGGAAAGAGCCGGACAGGTGAGGCTTAACCATCTGGTTACAGGTGTGTCTTGAATGATCTTCATGTGACAGGATATGATTCTCGTTCTCTGCAGTATCTAAAGGAGCTAAGGATGCAGGAATATTCAATTTCAAGTTGGTCGCCATGTTGGGTTGTTTCCATGTGGAGGTGTGTGATGACCGCCGTAGCATCGCTGACATCAGAGTCCAAGGTGCGAACACTTGAGCTGAAGTGAGAGATAAAAGCACGGGCACGCTGACGGCACACGATCAAGCATAAATTGTGGTCATGTGACCTCTCTGCAGGAATCGACGCGTCTGTGTTGGTGCAGCCGAAGGAGACGGAGGTGTTCGCACGGCTGCGAGACATCGTGGTCACAGACGTCAACCCCAATACCATCCACAGAAAGGTTCGCAGCAGGAAAACTTGCTGGAATACTTTGTTTCCACAGTGTATTTGTACATGTGATATTTTTGTATACTATTTATGTAGCGCTGTAAAACTGTGCACCTTGCTTTCCCACAGGTCTGCTCTGAGTAGGAGATGCTCTGTATCTCATTGTACATGTGTATAGTGACAATAAAAGGCATTCTATTGTATTCTATTCTAAAGGCGGTAGAAAGACAGACTTCTCAGATCATTAAGTAGGATGTTTAACATTGATTTCAAGTGGATTACTCATTTCCAGCTCTATATTTTCATTCTTGAAATCCACTAAGGTTGTTTTTTATTACTCGCACTTTAAAATCCTGTATCCTTTTATGAGCCTATAACAAGCTGCTTAACTGCCCTTCCTTTAAGGCCAGCTTTCTGCCTCTCATAAGCAGGAAGGCTTTAACAGCATCAGCATGTGGATCCGGCTGCTGTTCTGTCAGCCACAGCTGGTTCCCTGAGACAACCATAACAGAGAGATCCATTCTCACTGATGTCGTACAGACCCAGGAGTGAATATTAGCTGTCTAAAGCAGAGGTTTTCAAGCAGTCTGAAGCCTGAGCATCTGTCATGCTAACAGTACACGTGCCACAATATATGATCAGATCTGCTTTCTGCCTTGAGTCCAGACAAAGAAGCTACTTTAGAAGTTTGTGTGCACTTAAGTGTCTTTGTTTTTCTGTAAAAAGTCAGCTGGGATCTTTTAGTACTAGGATAAGTTCTGTACTCTGTCTCGAGTCATGGAAAGTGCCACTGTGGTCTTTTCTTCACCCTGCAGGCAGTGTCCATCGTGGGTGAGGAAGTGTTCAGCTTCAAACTCTCTCTGTTTCCCGGGGCAACCGAGGGCGACGGCTACGGCGACATGTCGAAGGTGGACGGGAAGGTCACCCTGCGCCTGGGCTGCATCCATATCGTCTACCTGCACAAGTTCCTCATGTCTCTGCTGGTAAGGAGCGTCATATTTCTCTACACATTAAATGCACATTCACACTCAGCCCTGACCTCCACACAGGCGACCCCTAAAAGGCCAGATGACTGTTGTCTCTGTGTGGAGGCCGTTGGGCTCCTGGTTACGGTTGCCCTCCTGATTGTGATGGTGCTTATAGGTTAATGTATAAATACACAAACACATGTGATGGACACACACACACACACACACACACACACACACACACACACACTTCTAGTCTTGAACACATTTCATTTTTAAACACACATTTCGGTGTTTAAATGTGATGTGGGCTCTTTCTTTCATTTGGCTTCTCAGATTCCTATATCGAAGTATTAATTTCCTTCATTTGTTGTGAGTGTGTTGCTTTTGTTTCTGTGCTCTTCAACTTAACACAGTCACTAACTACAGAACTAGTCTTTGCCTTGTCTGTGTGTGGCCAATGTCCTCTATGATCCAGCAGTCCACGCTCACACATCTGCAGTTTCAGGTGACGTCTGCAGCACATAGCAGGATACCGTGAACAGTCTGACATGCTTCCTAATCAACCTATGTTATATTATCTGTGACACACTGTGGCCCAAATCTAATCGGCTCCGCCCTTCTACACTCAGCCACTCTGTGATCAGCGTGGCCGGTATCCTGCAGGTTTTAGATGTGTCCTTGATCCATCACAGCTGATTCAAATGGCTAAATGACCTCCTCAACATGTCTTGAAGTTCTCCAGAGGCCTGGTAACGAACTAATCCTGTGATTCAGGTGTGTTGACCCAGGGTGAGATCTAAAACCTGCAGGACACCGGCCCTCGAGGCCTGGAGTTGCCCTCTAGGATATCAATTAAGTACTTATACTTAAAGTGCTTAAAGTACTTTTTTGCCTCTTTTAAACTCGATTACTTTTCCTTTGTTGAATTCTACCAGGAACTGAGACATTCATGAGAGTTTATGCCACTATCAGACGGCTGTATCAGGATTATGTGCTTCACTTGCTAGAAAAAAAAAACCTTCTGTTTCCTATTCAAGCTCTTTGCAGAATTTCCAAAATTCTCTGCTTTGCCTTTTCATTCTGAAGAACAGGAGATAATTAGCAATGAGTTTTTTCATATACATGCAATTGATTTTATTTATTGTGAGATTATTCCGTTAAACGTCCCTCTGTAAGTGTTTGAAGTCTCCTCCGTACCAGAACACAACCGCTGCTGCTCCTTAATGGTGGTTTATAAACCCATTCCAACCTTTTGATAAGTTAATTTCAAATTTCATTCCGTGTGGTTGACCTCTGTGAAATGAGTGAGTGTGAGTAGGGATGGACAGAAATTGGCTCCATGTCACTGTGAAATGAAACTGTATTGTACTCTATATGTTCAGTTGCTTTTGGATGCAGCTGTCACTGTAATGTCTGCAGGACAGTCGTCGGGAATCAGCTTTAGTTTAAACTCTGAACTTCTCTGATGTGTTTGTAGCTGTAGAGTCAAATCAGAGATGTCTTGTTCCCTGTTGCATGACCTTTCTCTGCAGTTCTTTGTCTCTCATCTTTCTTGTCTTGTTGATGTGTTTTGTTCTTGCAGGCTTCTTTTAGCTTTCAGTATACATCTGGTGACGAGGTACAGCATCCAGCATGCACCTCTGAACTGCACAAAACCTTCTGCTTTAGCTTCACTCGACAACACTGCTGCACCACCAGCTTAAATATCATCAGGTTTAACGTCCCAGAGGGACCCTGTCTCTGTGAGCGGATTAACCCCCGTCTCTACCTTCTACTCGTTGGTCGTAGACTCGGGTTAATCTGAATGGCGCGATATGACAAAGTTTAACTTTGAGGGAGAAGGGAAGTGACAAAAAGACAACTTTAAATATACTCTCTGCTCATGCTTTCTTTGATCAGCTTCTCATCACATCTGTATTTATTTCTCATTTCATAACTTTAGAAAATATGAATACGTCTGACCTCCCATGACACATTGTCCTCAACTCATCAACAGAATGATGATTAACGGACTATAATGCATCATCTATTTGGAACCAGTTTATTTTTATAAATTAAAATATCAAAAGAAGTAAATAAGGAAAACTATTCATATGTTTAAGAAGCAGGAAACACATTTCAGTCTTTTTACAAAGCCTGAGCTCAACCCAATGTTGCAAAATAGCTGTTGGCTTGTAGGGCTTGCTTCACTTTCATTTTTCTAAAACGCTACTTTAAATTTTTATTATTTCATTACCCTTTTGTTTATCCAGGTAAAATCTCTTTTCCAAGAGCAACCAGGCCAAGAGGGCAGACGTACGGTGTAGTTCTCATATTGTGCGTTTATATTCGTTGTCAGTGCAATTTAATGGATGTCTTTAGGGTGTGTCAACAATCTGATTTCTGCAGTATAAAAGTAAACCCCACCTGCGTGACATAGAAATCCAGGCAGTTACAAATTTGTAGGATAGCCGACAGTCCAGCAGAATCATCCTCAATGAGCGTGTTTCCACCAAACTGTTACTGAAACAAAGCACATGAGACAGGAAGTCACTCAAAACCCTGAGCGCCACCCGTCTGAGACCAGGAGATGGTTAAAACAACTGGTTTGAATGTTCGGCAGAGTGAGCACGGACACAGGGAGAGATGACAGAAGAAGGAATGCTTTTCATGCACAGCATCTGACAGTAATCAGAGCTCACGTCCTCCATATGTGCTATGCAAATCACTCAGCTGCCCTCATTATCCCCCCCACACCCTCACTGCCACCCCCCCGTCAGTCACATGACCTTTGCCTGTGTGACGTCTCCTTAAAGCGGGTTTGACTTTCATTCTTGTTTCATACGTCAGTCGTGATATGAACCTTTTAACTTCTACACTCAGCTCGATATTTATGATATTAAAAATGTTCAAAAAACGTAACTAATGTAGTTTCCACGTCTCGGTTCCAACTCCTGATTTCAAGTGCCAGCTGGTGTGTAAGCGCAGCGACTTTAAAGCCTGCCATCAGCATGAGGTTCATATCCCTGTGAAGGTTTGTGAAACAGAAATGAA